>NC_092872.1:752243433-752963433 GCF_028372415.1 Notamacropus eugenii
TGTACACATGCGTGTTTATTGAAGGGATATCCAAATCTATGATTTCAGAAAGGAGAAGAGAGTTTGTGAAAAATTGCTTCAGCAATAAATATCAGATAGTAATTTTTTAAAGGAGCTCCTGGGTCCTTAAATGGTTAAGTGACTTATCCAGGGTCACATAGTTAAATAGATGTCAGAAGTGGGAATCAAATTCAAGTCTTTCTAATTCTAAGGCCATCATACTATCCACCATACTCCACTGACGCAGGAACAAACAGTTACTTATGCACATGCACATACACACGTGCACATGCATGGATGTATGTGAGGACCACACTTATGATTCCTCTTGTTTAGAGAATTCCTGGGTGAGGAAACTCCTTCTCCCAGTGTAGACTGGCACCTTCTCATCTCCTTGTTCTTGGTAGTTTCCAGCACTGAGATCAAGTCATTCATCCAAGGTCCCACAGTCAGTGTGTGTCAGAAGTGGGACCCACGTCCATTTCTCCCTGGCTCTGTGGCAGTCCCCCATGCTCTTTGCCAAGTTTCCTTTCTACTTTGTGCATCACAAGTGCTTAATAATTGTTTGTTATATGAATTAATTTAAATACAGGCCAGATGGAAAACATGAAAAAAATGTAATTAACAGATTATTTAGGCATCAAGAACCATTACTTCCTCTCTCTCCTTTTCACTTAGTCCCAAAAGGATCTCAGCAGGGTCAACATTCTTCACATCAGTCGCCTGGCATCTGATTTCCCTTCTGGCTCAGCTCTGAGACAAAGCCATAAGCATTCTGACATGGGTCATCTAGAGCCAGGCTAGGCATGAAATTGAAACAATGAGTATGTCCCGCAGCAGACTGGGGCCCAAGTGTCTGTCTGTCCTTCTGTCTGTTGTCTGTCTCTGTCTGTCTCTCTGCCTGTCCATCTCTGTCTCTGCCTCTCTCTGTCTCTGTCTTCCTCTCCCTGATCTTATTTTCCACTTTTCTCCTTTGGCAGTACATCTCAATGTTATTATTATTTTCTCTTCAATCTTCTATCTCTTAGTAACTCCTGGCTGCATTCAGGTCATTTACAAATATGCTCAAATTTCTCCCACCTTGAACAAAAGAACTCCCTTCTTCCTGCCATTCTCTCTGGCTATAGCCCCATGACTCTCCTTTTTCTCGTTGCTAAACTCCTAAAATGAGAAGGTTACATTCGCTCTATGTACTTCCTCAACATCTTTCCTTACTCTCCTTGATGAACTCCAATACCGCCACTGCATCTCAAACCCTCAAACGGATTTGGGGTGAATGGAAACCATTCATGGGGGGTTGGCGGTGGGGAAGGGAGATTGTTGCAAAGTTTTAACATTATGTAAAACTCTTATGACATTTCTGTATGATGGGTGGGAGATGAATGGTAAGAGGACAAAAGATGTTGGCTTGCAGGCCCGGTTGCAACTTTGCATGTTAGATAGCTAAAACTTTACAGGTCCATGTTAATTAGGCAGCTTGGTGGGATGATAGTGCAGGCAATAGATTGGTAGCTCTAGGAATGGAGAGTAAATGGAGAGTAAATAAATATTTTTCAAATATCTATGTCATGAACACTGTAAGCATCTGAACCTCAGGGAACTTAGAATCTAATGGGATATACACACATATAACAATAAGTTATTGTCATCACCATCGTCATCCTCATCATGACTGTCATTCTGTCTCACAGTTCTCTAATAGTTCGAAAGAGCTTTGTTCAGTACCAATAAAACATACCAGCTGACAGTGTAAACTTGACATTCTCTGTTTCATATACGAGGCTCAAATGGATTAAGCAACTCAATAAGAGATGAGACACCAGTTTTGGTGCCTGGTGAGGCCATTGCTGGTGTGTAATCATCAAAGTGGCCACCTCATTTGAAATTCACTGCCATAACTGGAGATGGGGGGAGAGAACAGTCAGGAAAAGGCACTGCAAAGGCTACTGAAACTTGCCTGAGGTAGTCTGGTCTGCTTTCCTTCTTCCCTCAGTATTTTTTTTCCTGCATGACACAGGCTGCTGAGCCTCTGAAAAATTCAGTCGGAAGCCGATGGGTTGTGTCTTCCTCCTCCTGACTTTGTGCTAGTGAATTTATTATCAGACTTTCACTAAATCCAGACACAAAGTACATCAACAGTGGGATATGAGAAATGATGAAAGGACCTGTCAATTCAACCGAAAAGCTCTAAATTGAATTCTTCAAGACGTGTATCAGTCCCCTGTCATTTCATTAAATTGCCCAGTAGTGAAAAGTTGCACTATAGTTACTTTGGTGGAATGAAGAAGGATAACATATTATCATAATGAAATGGCGTGACTTACTAATATGGTAAAGAAAGTCCGAAAGAACTGATGTCTTCAATATTATTAGTCTTATTAGGGGTCTGGGAAGCTATTGAGGAAAAGTCAATCTTTGTTTAATTTGATCTGTCAATAGGATCAGAACAGACCTTAACAATAGATGGAGAGGGATTCTGGGAAAACGGCAGAATAAGGCAGGATATTACTTGGCTTTTCCAGATTTCCCCATAAACAATTTAAAAGAATGCCTCAAAGTGAAATTTAGTGAGGCAGAGATGATTAAAAGTCAGGGTAAAGTGGGCTTCTAGCCTACGACAACTTGGGAGGATGTTAGGAGTCCTGACCTCCTGGGATGGTGATCTGATTTGACTGAAGTGTAGATACCCTTAGGCAGATACTGTCAAATCCACAAACAACAAGCCCTGGGGGCTGCGATGTTTCTGCAGCCTCAACTTCAGGAATTTTCAGCTGGCAGACAGATTAGGGGTCTAGTCAGGGGAAGTTTGCAGGACCCCGTTGGCTGGCACTGGACATGATGCCCAGGTGCACTGACTGACCTGTTGCCATTCCGGACTGTGGCTGTGGGAGAGAAGTGAGCACACTCTTGTGAGTACCTTCTCAGTGGGTAGAGGCCCTGCTGGCTATGGTCACTGGCAAGACAGCAGAGTGCCTGGTTTGGAATCCAGGGAAGAGGAGTGAGCTCAAGTTTTCAGTCATTGAAGGGACCACAGGGATAAAGAGCTTTGTGATGACCACATGTCTGGGTGCCCTTAATAGGTCTCAAGTTTAGACCCTTAATAGAGCTCAGAAAACAACACTATGAAAAACCTGAAGCCTGAGATATTATTCCCCTCACCTCAGGACTAGAGCCCTTCTCTAACACAAAAGTAATAGATAGGAAGTAAGCTGCTTTAAATATATATTTATTACATCTATATTTATATACATAAATATGTGTATATACATATATACATATACACACACATATATATATGCATACATATACATAGATAGATATTGACATAGAGTTGAATATGATGAGGTGATGCTAAAAAATACAATTGAGTAGGGAGAGATAAAATAGAGCAAGTATCTCATACAAACAAGGTGTGAACGAGAGAAGGTGGAGGCTGCTAGTGCTAGAACCTTATTCTCATCAGGACTGGGTCAAAGAGGGAATAACATACATCTAAGAGGGTAAGCAGGTCTTAACTTGCAGAGAAATAGGAGGGCATGGGAATAGGATAAATGAGGGACTTCAGAAGTGGCCAGGGAGGGTGAGGGAGGCAATGGTTAGAAGTAAATTTGTCTGAAGAGAGCTATGGTAAAGAGAGAGTGAGAGAAGGATAAACTGAGAAAAAAGAGGATGATTTTAAATGTGCGTGTGTGTGTGTGGTGTGTGTGTGTGTATGTGTGTGTGTTTGTGTGTGTGAGACAGAGACAGACAGATAGACAGACAGACAAAGAGACACAGAGAGAGAGAGACACACAGAGACACATACATACACAGACACAGAGACAGAAACGGATATGCTGGCCTTCTCTAGTGAGGACTGGGGAAGGAAAGAGGGAGACAGTTTGGAATTTTAAACGTAACCAATTTTTTTTAAGACTCACTCCCAAAATAGATGAACAAAGCTACACCAGAGGGAGAATTGAAGTGCTTTCCCTTTCACAAAATGATTATTGCTTTCATGGGGCCTAACATTCTACATTTAGAGATGTATTCCTTTTTGTGATAAAGCACATCTGGGAGGGACGGTGGGACATACATTATGGATGTATCAGACACTGTTTGGACCCTATGCTACGGACATAATAGAGCTGTATGGGGATTTAGGATACTGAATATGTGGAGGGACTTTACATACAGAAATGATCCCACCAAAACCTAGTGGATTTGAGAAACAATGATTCCTTCATTTTAGAGCAAGCAGGACTGGCCTGTGAGAAAGAGGCTGCTATTCTCATTCAGGCCAGAAGAGGACACTGTGCACCCAAGGAAATGGCTTTGCAATCCTACGTAATGATTACTTGTAATTGCAGACATGCCAGCTATGAGCAGGGTGCCAGCCACAGCAATCCTGCTCTCTCCCTCTCTCAGGTGCTTTCTCCCTGTCTGCGTGCATCCAAACAGATGCATTTGCCCCTATCTCCCTCCAGAGTCATGCTAACAAGGCACAATGCTTCAGAATCCTGTGGTGCATTTGGAGTCAGAGGACCAGTGCGTAACTCTTGGCTCTGCCCCTTCACCCCTGTGTGCTTCTGTGAAGACATGTCGCCTGTCTGTGCCTCAGTTTCTTCATTGTGAAATGAAGGTACCGGACTGGGTTCTCAGGAGCTGTGCATCTTCTGATCCAATGAATTGGGTGTAGCACACGGATATGGTTTTGAACAACGCCAAACATCTCCAATGGCTTTAGTCACACATTTTTAGTCCTACACTATCTATGGAAAGTGAAGGCCGTGTTTGCTCCTGTGATCAACACAAGTCACAGAACTACAAGGTGAAAGGGAAATCTGTTTAGAATCATCTGGATGGCATGTTGGACCTGGCACCAAAGAAACCAGAGCTTGGATCTTACCTCAAACACTTACTCTGGCTGAGTCAATTAACCTACTAGCCTCCATTTACTTGTCTCTAAAATGGTGGTAAAACTAGCTCCTGCCTCAAATGTTTGTTGTGACGACTAAAATATGTGAAGTGCATTTCAAATTTTAAAGTTCTACATAAATGCTTCCCATCACCTTTGTTGTCACTTTCATTGCCAATGTTGCCCTTACAATTGTCATGATCATCACCACCACCATCATCGTTGTCATCATCGACATTGTTATCATCACCATCATCACCTTTCAGAGCTTTGGGGTAAAGGGGTACATTGCATAGCTGTTTTCTTAGGACTATTTGAATTTTATTCCTCTTCCATGATCTATATTGAATCCTCATTCTCCCCTCGACACACACATTTCATCTGTTGTAAAGGCCTGTGGGTTCCATCTTTAAAGCCTCTCTCAAAGATACCCTTTTTCTCCACTGAAACAGTAAGCCACTGCAAATCCTCATCACCTGATACCTGGACTATTGAGATAGCCTGCTCATGTAGCCAACTTGTCTCGAGGCTCTCTCCATTCCAATCCATTCTCCATTCAGTAGTCAAAGTGATTTTCTTTAAGCATAGCTCCTATCACTTCCCACTCTCTCCCTCAATAAACTCCAGTGGATAACTGTCTCTTCCAGGATCAAGTCAAAATCCTCTAGCATTCCACCTAACCTTCATAACTTAGCCCACTCTATGCCTTCTATTCCTCTGACATCTCCCTTAAGCCATTGACTCTGACTTTGTCTGTTATATATCAAACAAAGACACTCCATCTCCTGACTCCGGGCATTTTCTCTGGATATCCTCCATGCTTAGAATGTTCTTGATCCCCATCTGAGCCTATTGACTTCCCTAGCTATTTTTAAAGTCCTACCTAAAACTCCACCTTCTATAGAAAACCCTTTCAACTCCTCTTAATGCTGGCACCTTCCCTCTGGTGATTATATCCTACTTATCCTTTTTATAGCATATTTGCACAGAGTTAGCTATATGATGTCTCCTCCATTATGTTGTGAACTCCAAGAAAGGTACTAGCTCCCCCCACACTTTCTTTATACCCCCAGTGTTTAGCACAGTGCATAGCATATACTAAGTGCTTAATTAATGCTTATTTACAGACTAAACTATGTGACCCCAATAATAGACATGGATTTCCATCCCCTGAGATAGAACTAATGAAGCAACATGACTGAGGTAGTGAAAGCTGTAAGATCTCAGTTGGGGTGACGTTTGCATAGTGGGAAGAAGCAGGAATATAAGGGGAAAGGGTACTGAGGGAGAGACCTGGATAGTCAGTTTATATTTGCCCATGAGTAGACATGTTACCTTAATTAATTCTCCTCTAAGAGTCTTCGTTTTCTTATATATAAATTGTCATATTCTCTATATTCCATAGAAGACAGATAAGTGGTTTAATGGTTAGAGCACTGGGCCTACAGTCAAGAAGATGTGAATTCAAATCTGCCCATATACACTTACTAACTTTGTGACCTTGATCAAGTCACTTAGTTTCTGTTTGCCTTAATCCACTGGAGAAGGAAATGGGAAACCACTACAGTATCTTTGCCAAGAAAATCTTGTGGATGTATGATCTATGGGGTCGTGAAGAGTCGGATACAACTCAACAGCCAAGTTCCTTTCAAGCTCTGATATTATGATATATTCTCAGATTCTTACATTTCTGACAGTAGAGATTCTGAGATTCCCTTCGCTTCTGACTTGAAATGTTTTCTGTTCTCTGTTCTAAGATACCTCCCAATTCTGACTTTTCATGTTCTAAGGTCCTGAAATTCTGTAGTATATGATAAGATGTTTTCAGTCTTTGACATTCTATGTTCTGTGCCCAAAAGTTCCTCTTGACTTTGGCCTGCTTTGTTCTAAGGTTCATTTCAGGTCAAGCATTCTGTGTTCTGGGATTATGAATTAAGTTGACTTCCTCTCACTAGTTACCTTGTTCTTGCCGCTTCACTCATTCAAAACATACTCACAAAACCCCTGAAGTTTCCCATGTGCTAGTCTAGATGCTGAAGATAGAAAGGCAGGGATAAAAGGGCCAAGCTGCTTGTATTTTATGGAGTATAGTGGTTGGTATGAAGACATAGAGTCACTATGGGGACTTCATGAGTCTGTGACTCAGAAATAATACTTTTCTCCCAGGGTTGTTGTGAGGATCAAATGAGTTACCAACCTTAAAGGAACAGACATTAACTATTATTAGTTGTGATTACAGTTATGGTCATGATGGAGATGGGTCTGAGCTGGTCAGCTGCAGAAAACTCTTCAAGGCCACACAAAAAAACAACTGAATCCAGTGACCAATCCAAAGCCTGTCCTCGTTAGACATAGGAATTGGTTCTTCTGAAGGTGAGTCATCTCCTTTCTTGGTCTCTGTATCAGGATACCCATCTTAACTAAGCATCCGGTGAGAGTCTAAGAGTTCACTTTCTAAAATAAGACAAAAACCAACAGAAAATGTTGAGGAGTGTTTAAAGAGGCCTAGGTCCTATAGACTGATCATCCTTGGATGTCTTCCCAGGGAGTCTGGAAGATCATTTGGCAGGGATATTCTAGAAAGGATTTGCTTCTTGGGGGAGGGGAGATCAAGCATTTTCTAAAGCTGAGGGTATAACATTTTTATATTCTTTTCTCTCTAAACACCCATTCTGAGCTCAAGCTCTTGTTGCTTTGAGAGAAGTAAGGCCCATGGAATAGTACCAGCAGTCCTTATGTTTCTTTTTTTCCTTCCATTTTTCTCTACTTCATCTCTCTAGAAAACGTTCATCATTTCTATGACATGAAGTTGGCAACAATATTGTTCATGTTTCCGAAATAAAAGGTTTTGAAGAAATGCTGACATCCCTCATTGTTCCTCCTCTTCACACAACATGGGCAGAGGACTTGGCAGGGACTGTTTGGCACAATCATTAAGATGAATTTGAAAGACAGGGAAAGACCACACAGTTGTTGTATAACCCTGCTCATCAGATCTGGCAAAGCAAATCATTCTGAAAAGTATTGAATAAAAAAAAAAAAAAAACATCGTGCTCACCAGCACAAGAAGGGGAAGGCATCGAGAGGCAGCAACTGTCCAGAAATAGATGTAGGGATTTCAGTGAATGGCAAATACAATATGGGATTAATGTGGAGAGGAAGAAATTTGGGACCACATTAAGAGAGCCAGAGTTACCAGGAATGAAGAAGTGGCCTTCTCAATGTATTCTGCCCTTATTAGATGTGATCTAGAGTACTAGACACAGTTCTGGCCAGTTTAGTGGCTTGGTGGGGAGGATGCTGGAGCTAGGGGCCGAGTAAACTAAGTTCAAATCCAGTCTCAGACACTTATGAACTGCATGATCCTGAGCGTAAACCTTTTCAAATCTCAGTTTCTTTAAATCCTTAAAACTCAGGTTCTTCATCTATACAATGGGAATGATACTAGAACCTACCTTCCAGGGCTGTTATGAGGATAAAATGAGAAAACATATGTAAAATGCTCATCACAGGGTCTGGCACGTAGTAGATTTCTTTATCAGCCAAACTTCCTAATGTTCAGAACCATCCAAAAGTGGCATAGACTGCTATGATATATAGTGCTTTCTGCATCCCTGGAGGTCTTTAGGAAGAGGCTGGATGATTAATTATTGTCATCCCTCATATATCTTGTTTGTACACACATATGCATCCATCCATACATATGTATGTGTGTATGCATACAACCATGCATACATGCATAAATATACATATGCATATATCTGTATACACACAATACACATGTGCATGCATGCACATACTCATATATATAAGTATATACGTATATATACACATATGTATATATGTGCATATACATACATATACATATGTATGCATATATACATTCATGTATGTGTATAGATATATATGTGCATATACAAAGTTATTCTATACATGTATGTATATTATAGATACATATGTGTATATGTGTGTAGGCATACATACATGCATCTGTTAGTGTGAGTTTTGAGTTTTAGCTGGGTGACCATTTGCAAACCCTTCCCACTCTCTGGGTCATGATTTCTCTTTATCTGTAAAATAAGGCTAAAGGTATTGACACTGCCTTTCTCACTGGGCTACACTTGAGCATGCGGTTGTCTCCTCTACTAGACTGTGAGCTCCTCAAGAGCAGGGATTTTGTTTGTTTGTTTGCCTTTATTCCCATCCCTTAGCAGAGTGTGCCTGGTAGGTGTTTAATAAACGTGTGTTGGCCAAATTTGACTTGAAATGTAGTACATGTGACAGCAGTGATTCATTTTTATATGTGGCCTCTGAGGTCTCTTCTAACTCTCAACGTGGATGATTCTGATAAAGATAAAGAATAGCTAGCCGCAGTAAGAGCTGGCATGGATGGTGTGCTTGAAGACGTGTTAAGCCTTAGGAAACACTTGCTTTGATCCCCACAACAACCCTGGGCTAGAGATGCTCTTATTACCCTCGTTTTACATAAGAGAAAGTCGAGTCAGTGAGAGGTTAAGTGACTTGGCCAGGGTTCCAGCTATTATGTGTCTAAGGTTAGACTTCAGCTCAGGTCCTGATCTCCATGCACTGCCTTGCTTGCCTGGCTACTTCAGTAGAATCTAGATGATCGGATCCAACATGAATGGGACCCAGACGTCCAAAGGGCAGGTGCCTTTTCTGTAGCTTATCATCTCCGATCTCATTCATGTAGAGTGCTTAACACAGTGCCTGGCCCAAAGCAAGCACTATGTCAGTGTTAGCCTTTGCTATTATCCTCATTATAATGCTTGTCTATCTTATATGCTGATTAAAAACTAATGTGTTAGTAAGATCAGTTGGGTTATGGGAATTTATCCTGGAAAATAGCGTTCCATAAAGAACACTTCAAGAATTTGTAATTCTCTTTGCATAAATAATCCATTCGCAATGTATATTCTAAATCCTCCAGGTTTTTTTTTTTTATCACTGGGGAAAAAACTTAAAAAACAAAACAAAACACTGCCAGGTAGCCAGCTCTTTGTGGAAAGCTCTCTGAAGAGTGCCTGGCACAGAGCAGGGACTTAGGAAAATGCTTGCTGGTTGATTGATTGCCCATGATCAGCCGTTCCTCCTGGAGGGTCCACAGGCAATGGGAATCTGCTGAGAGAGATTTTGGATGTGGGGTTTCAAAGGAGAAATAGACATGTGTGTATACATACATATATGTATACATGTATATACATATATACACATGCATACATACATACATATATACACACATCTATTTGTGTCTAATTCTAGCGGTCTGTAGGGTGGGGGAAGATTAAAAAAATAAATAAATAAATTTATACCATAATTTTGTTGCATATTTGAAAGGAAAAGTAAGTTGTACCTAGTATTTGTAGTTCCCGGCACAATCGTCTTTTTTCTTTACTGTGTTATGTGTGTTCCAGAAATGCTTGCTTTATTTATAAATTAAAAATAAAAAAAAATCCTTTCCTTTCTCTTTTGGGTACCTTTTTCCTCTACTGCATGCTGCCCTGTAAGATATAATATCAAAGGAAAAGCATTGGCAATGACATGTTAGCATATATCAATCCCTTCCCTTTGTCTTTGACCTCTGTAGGGTCTAGGCCCAGGATTGGGACTGATGGCTGGGACAAAAGTTAAAATAGTTAATCCCCTTTGGTTCCCAAATGATTTTCTTCTTTATCCCCCTGGGTTTGTCTCTGCACTTTATACAGTACTGAGCATAAAATGAGAATTAAATATCCCTTGGGGAAAATCAGAACTATTATTAGTAAACCAATTTGGCAATTTTCTAGAGCTTGATACTTACAGAGAAGCTGTTTGACATTTGTATGGAAAGCAGAGTGTTTTCCCCAGGAGATGGCACTGTTCTCTCAATTTGGAAAGTTAAAAAAAATCATATTTGGCCTCTTTTATTTTTCTTTTCCTAAAGCAGTATTTATGAAGCATTAATCATTTCACAAAAGCTAATAAAATGCTCAGGAAATGAATCTCAATGTTATTTAAATTATAGCTATTTATTGGTAAACAGAGGCAAAGGAGAGGCTGGTTCTTGGAGGGCCCTGTGAGTCAGCCATGTCCAGCCACTTCTGGCTCTGACACAAGAAGGGGTGATGGAGGGGGACTGAAGAGAAATCAGAGTCTACCTCCTTCCCTAGTGAAGCTTCTCTGGATTGCCGTTATCCTCCCAAGGAGGACTGTGGTAGACATTCTTGTCCAGTTAGAGGCTTATCTACAGGACCAATGAGGCCCCTCCCAACTCTGAACTCATGAGATTTCCAAATATTTTTCTCTTCCCCTAGGAAATCCCACCAGCTTCCACCATGCTGGCTTATGTGAATCTGAAAACACTGCTCTTGTGTCCCTTAGGTCATCTCCCTCATAGGGCAGGGGTTTTACTGGATGATGCTGGTGGCTTTAAAAGCTTTCTAGGCCAGTGCTAACCTGGACAAGGATCCTCTCTGAAGCATCGGACATGTGACATTCATCCTACCCTAGAAGACTTTCAATTCCTCTCCTGGTCTGTTCTACTTTGGGGCATCTCTCATCCCTTCTCCTTCTTTGCATCCCTTCTCCTGGTGCTTAGTACAGCAGGGCCTGGCATAGTGTAAGCACTTAATAGTAGATTTTTGCCTAACTTATAAGGATTTGCTGAAATCAAGGCTGACCTAGTCACTTTGCAATATTTACCCAGCATTCCTCAATATGCCTCAGGGACAGAGAAGGACAGATCTATTCCCTCTTTCAAATGAAAACCCTCAAACACTTCAGGACAGCTATCGCCTTCTCCTTTTCTCATCTCCCATCACCACATACACTCCAAGTCTCTTCTTCCCCAGTGCTCTCAACAGATCCTTACATGAAATGACCTGAAGGCCCTTCACTAACCTGGTGGCCCAGCTCTTGATGATTCCAACTCACCAATGTCTTTCTTCAAATGTATCTATCATCTAGAACTGAACACAATCTTCTAAGTGGGGCTTGAATAGAAAGAGAGCAGTATGAGGATTCAGCTCCTTATTCCTGACTGTTCATCTCTCTGAATGTAGCCACAGGGTTGCTGCTGCTGCTACTGCTGCCAGACCTTTTCTCTTGCCTACATGGCTAGCAGATATACAGGTGGATCAGGGACTTTCCCCCTGCATGGCTACTCTTTCATATCACCTGATAGTCATTCACAAATGCACGGAGGATGGTCCTTAGAGGATTTGAATCTAATCCATTAGAATCACTTCTTCTTTCTCCATCTCAGTTTCCCCATCTGGAAAATTGAGTATGCATGGTATTGTCATGAGGCTCAAATTATCTACAGTTACTGGAGAGGTTTTAAACCTTAAATAGCCATAGAAACATTAAATGAGAGAAGAACTGTAAGATAACTGAGGCTGCCTCTTAGCTGGGAGGGGATCTTGGACAAGGGTGGGTGATGCCAGGCTGGCAAAGCTTCAACAAGGAAGGTAAGTGTAGACAGGCCTTCCTATGCCAGGCTAGCCCCCTGGCTAAAGATGCTTAGTGCTCCTCAATGCAATTAATGGAACTGACCAACTAACCCTCAATCCTCTGAAGCCACTTTCTGTTCTGATAATGATGGCAGCAGAGAAATGAAAGAATGAATGGATCATTAACATTTACTAAGCACTTACAACTGTGTGCAATGCACTGCACTGGTCACCAGAGATACAAATGCAAATGCAAGCCATTCTCTGCTCTAAAGTGGCTTAGATTCTCTGATGACATCATATGCAAGAGAATGGTTCAAAGGGTTGGGGATAGTGAAGTTTGGTTGGTGAGATCATGAGAGTATTCCATGTGGTCCTCATAGTAGGAGAGTCATTTTGGCAGTTACCAGGCCTTGGGGGAGCTAAGAACCATAACTTTCCATTGAGCTGAAGAGATTGAGCCACCCTTGGGTGGAGCCAAGATGGTGGAGTAGAAGCAGGAACTTCTAGAGCTCTTACCTCAAGCTCAGCCAAATACCTGCAAAAAATGACTTGAAACAAATTGTGCAGAACCCACAGAATGAGGGAGTGAAACAAATTTCTAGCCCAAGACAACCTGGAAAGTCAACAGGAGGCATCTATCATGCCACGCAGGGAGCAGAGCACAGTCCAATGTGGGTCATGCTGGCATAGATGGAACCTGAGCAGGCCTTGGAGGGATTGAATCTCTGGCACTTGTGGCAGTTTTCAGACTTAACTACCCCAAAACACTGAGGACAAGTTGGAAAGTCAGTGGAAAAAAATATGGGATTTGTGTGAGAGGGTAGAATGGTCCAACCCCATTCCCAGGGGGCAAAGGGTGTGGAGAAGCCTGTGACAGCCACAGAGCAACAGGAGCATTGGCAACAGCTCTCTCTAGAGTTCTAGATTGTGGAGGGATCCAACTGAGGGCAGTACATCCCCCACCCACACTGGAAGCAGAGAATTACCTTGACAAAGAACTCAAAAGTCAAGTAAATGGCTGAGGAAATGAGCAAAAACCAGAAAAAGAATCAGACTACAGAATCTTACTTTGGTGATAAGGAAGATCAAAATAGACAAAGAGAAGAAAAACAAAGTCAAAGCTCTTATATCCAGAGCCTCCAAGAATCATATGAATTGGTCTCAGGTCATGGAAGAGCTCAAAAACAATTTGGACATCAAGTAAGAAAAGTAGAGCAAAAATTGGGAAGAGAAATGAAAGTGACGCAAGAAAATCATGAAAATGAGTCAACTTCTTGCTAAAGGAGACCCCAAAAAATGCTGAAGAAAATAGTATCTTAAAAAATAAACTAACCCAAATGGAAAACGGGATCCAAAAAGCCAATGAGGAGAAGAATGTCTTAAAAAGTAGAATTGACCAAGTGGAAAAGGACGTCCAAAAGCTCACTGAAGAAAATACTTCCTTAAAGCTTAAAATGGAGCAGATGGAAGCTAATGACTTTATGAAAAATCAAGAAACTATAAGACAAAGCCAAAGGAATGAAAAATAACAAAAATTTTGAAATGTCTTATTGGAAATAAAACAACTAACATGGAAAATAGTTCCAGGAGAGACAATTTAAAAATTATTATACTATCTGAAAGTCATGGGAAAAAAAAGAGACCCTAGTTATCATCCTTCAAGAAATCATCAAGGAAGTCTCTTTTCTATTATTGTGGGCTCCTGGCTTCTATAGAATCTCTGGCAACCCCTAGGACATAGCTTTCCAGGCCCTAGAGATCATGCCTCAACCAGGATGGAGTTTGCTGGTTTTGGACCTCATGGCCATGGTCATGGCTTTGGAAGGGTAATGACCTGATCAGTGTCTGAATGGATGCTAATAAACACCACAAGTCAAAGCCTGGTCCAGAAGATGACCTTCACCACCAGTGTAGCCCATCGAAGACATGTCTTTATGTGTGCTCCCCCAATATAGGACCCTGATTCCAGCTGATGTCCTCAATCTGGCAGAGAGAATGCATGCTGAATGTTCCCCTGTGCAAGGAGCTCTGTAACCAATGGTGGGAGGACTGCTGAACCTGCAAAAAGAACTAGCACAAGGGGTAGAATTGGACTTCAGGGATTAACAAGTACCCAGTTAAGGCTGTCTGCTACCCTTTTAAATTTTACTTCCCAACACCAGCCACCCTATGTGAGAACATTTGGAGTCACTCTTATAATGCAAGCTCTTATGGCTGGGAGAGTGGTAAATGTATCCACATGTGATTTGACTCACTGCAAGGAAACCCCAATGAAACTGTGGCTAAATTTTATGCTTTGACCTCTGTCCCAGGCATCTTCATTTGGGGAGCCAGTTTCCTCTTCTTGACTTTGATACTGATGTTACTTCTCTGGGGTTAACCTTCATCAGGCATGAAATCTAACTAATCTACATGCAAAACCATAACCAAGATTTATCCCCAGTCTGTGACCCTGGGACTCCAGCTCCTGCCTGACACAGCCTGGCTCTCCTAAAACCCTGGCCTCCAAATCTGAATTCTTTCCGTCAAACCTGAGCTGTCTGCTTGGAAACTTAGAGCCCACACACTTTGGATTTCATATTCCCCATACCACTACTGAGGGGACCAGGGAGGGAGGGCCTTCCTTCTCCCCACTTTTAAGTAGCTCCTACTCCATTATCCTATCTCTTCCTCTGCATAGCAAAGTTCACTCCCCCCTTCTCTTCTTCAGGTGAAATTAAGTATGATTCCTATCATCTCTAAAGTAAAACCCTCCTTACTTCTTTCATTGATTATATTTGTATCCCCAGTACCTGGTACATATGTAAGTAGGTGTTTAATACATGTTGACTGATCCAAGAAAAATAAAATAAAATAAATTATCAAGGAAAACTTCATTGATATTCTAGAATGAGAGGGTAAAATAGATATTGAAAGAATCCACCTATCACCTCTTGAAAGAGTTCTCAAAAGGAAAACTTCTAGGAATATTGTAGCCAAATTTCAGAACTCCCAGGTGAAGGAGAAGATATTGCAAGAAGCCAGAAAGAAACAATTCAAGTACTGTGGAAACACATTCAGGATAACACAAAGTCTGGCAGCTTGTACATTAAGGGATTGAAAGGCTTGGAATATGATATCCCAAAGGTCAAAGAAGCTAGGCTTAAAACCAAGAATCATCTACTCAGCCAAACTGAATATAATACTTTAGGGGAAATGATGGTCATTCAATGAAATAGAAGATTTTCAAGCATTTTTGATGAAAAGACCAGAGCTGAATAGATAATTTCACTTTAAAACACAAGAATCAAGAGAATCATGAAAAGCTAAACAAGAAAGAAAAATAATAAGGAACTTATGAAAGTTGAAGTTTATATTCCTACATGGATAAATAATATTTGTAACTCTTGAGACTTTTCTCAGTATTTGGGTAGTTGGAGGAATTATATACATATAGACAGAGGGCACAGGGTGAGTTGAAAATGAAGAGATGGTATCTAAAAAAATAAAATTAAGGGGTGAGAGAGGAATATATTGGGCAAAGGAGAAAGGAAGAAATAGAATGGAGTAAATTATCTCTCACATAAAAGAGGCCAGGAAAAGCTTTTTTCAATGGAGGGGAAAAGGGGGATATGAGAGGGAAACAGTGCACCTTACTGTAATCGGACTTCTTTTAAGGAAGGAATAACGAGCACACGCAGTTTGGTATAAAAATCCATCTTACACTGCAGGAAAGGAGGGGAGAACGGGATAAGTGGGTGAGGGAGGGAGGGAAGGATGATAGAAGGGAAGGGAAATGGGAGGGGGGTAATTACAAGTAAATACTTTTGAGGAGGGTCATGGTATAAAAAGAGAGTAGAATAAATGGAGGGCAGGGCAGTGTGGAGGGAAATATAGTTAGTCTTCCATATCCTGACTGTTATGAAAGCGTTTTTCATGACTGCACATGTGTAACCTATATAGAATTGCATGCCTTCTCAGTGGGGATGGGTAGGAAGGGAGGAAAGGAGACAAGCTGAACTCAAAATTTTCAAAACGGATGTTAAAAACTGTTTTTCATGTAATAGCAAAACAAGATATACAGGCAATGGGATATGGAAATCTATTTTGCCCTACAAGAAAATAGAGGGGAGGGGGATGAGAGAAGGGAGAGGTGTGATAGAAGGGAGGGCAGATTGGGGGATGGAGTAATTGGAATTCACAATGTCTTGGGTGAGTGGAGGGGAGAGATGGGGAGAAAAGTTGGAACTCAAAATCTGGTAGAAGAGAATGTTGAAAACTAAAAATCAATTAATTATTTAATTAATTAACTTAAAAACAAAAAGATTGAGTCACCCTACCATGACAGCCAGGCCATCACCCAGAGATTTATTTCTAGTAAGGTAGCAGAATTCTAGAATTTAGAGGGTGCTAGCAAGAATTTCATTCTTTCAGTCATGTAGAAACTTTCGACCCTAATTAGTCATCCTTTTATATTGGTTCAGACAAGTAATTTGAAACAGTATGAAGAACTCCCAGCCTGGAAACATCCTCCACTGATACTAATAGACAGTTTCCACTTCATCTATAATTTGTGGTATTAGAGAATATCTTGAGTCTGAATAACTTCGCAGTTAAGAGATTTGGTCATGGTCACACAGCCTACATGTGTCACCAGCAAGACCTAAACTCCTAAACATCGTGAGTAAATGGAAAAGGTAGACTGAGGTACAGACCCTGAGCAGGATCAGTTAATTAACACTAATGTGTACAACTGATAACAAAGTGAGTCAGATTAGACACCTCAGTAAGGGGAGGAAGCACTTTATTAATATTCAGTAAAGGAAGGGGTCTGGGTAGTGGTGGAACCTTGCAATTGGCTCTACTGAGAAAAGTGAGTTGGCATTCAGGTGTGGCTAATCACAGCCCTCTCCGACAATTAAGAAATACTAATTCTTTTATGGGACTCATTTGTCTCTTGTAATCTTTGTTAGAGCATCAGTAGTAGTAGCCTTGCAGTCCATTTAGATAAGAACAACTATTCTCTAAATGCACAAAAACAGGCAAGGATGAAAAATAGCCTTGGGGGATAGTGCTAGGGTAAGGGTTTTAGGGCTCACAGGCATAGGCCCCAGGGGCTAATGGCATGAACGATAACAATTTTCCTTTTCAACCATAACTTTAAACTACTGTAGAGAGAAAACTGCCTTCCTGAGTTTATTTCGAAGACAGACATGCGACTTGACAAAACAATGGGGCAGTAATACAGAATGGGGTCAGTTACAGAATAGAATCAGTTATTGAATGATACAGAATAATTTGAATTTCCTCAGGTGTTCCTGACTCCAAGGCCACTCCTCTATTCATTACATCACACTTCTTTTCTGCTTAATAAGATGATAATTATTTAAATAGTTAGGCAACAGATACTATGGGCTCCAGCCCCCAATTTGCCATAATCCAGGGGTGCTCCCTGATGCCAGCTGTGGAGTGGCCAGCAAGTGCGTGGGGTATCCATTTCCAGCGTATCCACCCAACTGAATTTGTCTTAAAAATGATTTAGGGACTTTAATTTTTTCCCCACTATTTGACCAAGTCATGTTTTTTTTGAAGCTTGGCATTGTGGGTTAAAAATAATGTAAATTATGACTTTTCCAAAATCTGAATTTAACATAATGAGACATTAAGACCTAAGTCAAGAGACATTCTGTGCCCATTTTGTGAGGAGAAAAGTTTAAGAAAAGTTAAATTCCAATTAAATTATTTTATTAGAATTTAATATTGATAAGGTTTAATCCTATTTATTTTTAAGTGAATTAAAAAGTAAATTTCATTAATACTCCTTCCACTGGAGGGCTTCTTCTTGGGAAGTCCAATTTAGGGATCTCCTGATGTCACTACTCTTCATTCTCAACCCAATTTTTTTTCTGATCCTTAGGACTTTAATACCTGGAGTTTACCTCCTTGGCTGTCCCGTCCCTTCTTTTAAGCTCCTTTTACATTTTGGGTTTACTTCCCTTATTAGAATCTAAGCTCCTTGAGGAGACGTACTGGTCTTTTTCTGTCTTTGTATCTCTAACTCTTAGTATGATGCCTGGCACATAGTAAGTGTTCAAAAAATACTAGTTGCCACGTTTTTGTCTCTTTGTAGTGTTTTATTGCCATCACAACAACAGTTGTGTCCAGTAAGGACAGTACTGACATTGTTAATAATACCCTTTTGTAAACAAAGATAATGGGGACAAAGTAGCTAAAGAGACCTCCTCAAGGTCACAAGGCCAGTAAATAAAGAAGATTAAGTGTTAAACTAGATATTGAGACTCCAAGACTAGCACTCTTTCTGATAAGAGAGCTAATTATAAAATGAACGTCAGCCAGAGGGAGAAAATACTGAAGCAGAGAGTTGAGAAATTCTTCAAACTGGATAATCAGTTTCTGGATAATTGAGAATTTGGTGTCATTTCAATAAATCCTTGACAACATAATGATTCAACTAAATTTAATCCGATTTCCAACAATTCATATTCATTTTCAATTTTACTTGTCTCATCTATACACGACACCTTTAATTTGAGAAAGAAAATTTAAAAAATGAACACATAACAGCTTTTACATAATTGTAATTTCTTAGCCTTCATGTCAAACATTTAATAGGATCACAGAATTAAAGAATCAGAGAATTTCAGATTGAAAAGGGTCCTGAGGGGCTAACTAATCCAGAGACTATTTGAACAAGAATCTCTTTATTATAACGTAGCCAATAAGTGGTCCTTTGGGTCCCTCCTTGAAGTCTTAAAGGGAAGGAAATTACTTGAATTCGAGTCTTTGAAGACAGGTAGCATATCCCCACTCAGTCTATTCTTAGGGCTATGGACTGAACCTGTGATTTGCTTGGCAAAAGGAATTCACATATGATAAATCTCTCTTTAACAATGGAGGTTTGCACTTTCTCAGAACCTACAGTTTTATAGTTGTGGGTGCTGCTTTAGAAGGCAGACTTGGCCAGACAGTACTTGATCCTTTCTACTTCTTCCCCTCTGAAGTGTAGGGACATTCTACTTTTGAAATCTTTCCCAAGACCTTTTTATATCTTTGCAGGAATAAGGGAGAGAAGGAACTTTTCAATTTCTTGACATGGAGGAGAGGCTTTTGTAGCTTAATGAAACTATGAGCTATGCCATGTAGTTACCCAAAAGAGACAAGTCAGAGTGGAGAGTTGTGACAAAACGTGATCCAGTGAAGAAGAGAATGGTGAACCACTCCACTATCTTTGCCAAGAAAATACAAAAATTGACAGCTCTGAGAAGATGAAAAGATGACATTAGAAGATGATCCCCCTAAGGTCTGAAGGTATCAGATATGCTACTAGGGAAGATCAAAGGACAACTACAGGTACCTCCCACACTAATGAAGTAGCTGGGCCAAAGCTGAAAGGAAAACTCAGATGTGGTTGCATCTGGTGATGAAAGTCCAGTGCTGTAAAGATCAACTTTGCATAGGAACCTGGAATGTAAGATCTATGAACCAAGGTAAGCTGGAGGTGGTGAAACAGGAGTTAGAAAGATTAAACTTCCACATGTTGGGTGTCAGAGAATTTAACTAGATAGGAATAAATGAAATTAATACAGATGATGATCACATATACCACTGTTAACAAGAATCCCTTAGGAGAAATGGAGTAGACCTCATTGTCAATAGAAGGGTAAGAAAAAGAGTACCAGGGTACAGTGGTAAAAATTACCAAAATGTTCAAATCTAAGGCAACATCTCAGTAAGACAAGCCTAGGCTATAACCACTGATGCTTAAGAGAACAAAGTTAGTGAGCTCTGTGCAGACCTGCAGCACCTTCAAGAAATAACACTAAAAATATGTCACATTCATCATTACGAACTGGAATTCTGAAGTACAAAAATCAAAGATAAATGAAAGAATAGACAAGTGTGAAAGTTATGGAGGGCAAAATGAGACAGGGAAGAGAATACTAGAGTTTTATCATGATAACTCATGGATCATAACAAACTCTCCTTTTCAAAAATCTGAAAGGTGGCTCTACACATGGACATCACGTGATGGTCAATATAGAAATCAAATTAATGACATACTTTGCAGCCAAATATGAAGATGCACTATACAATCAAAAAAAAGTCCTAGATCTGACTATGGATCAGGTCATGAGACTCTTATTGCAAAATTCAGACTTAAATTGGAGAAAGTAGGGAAAACAACCATACCATATGCCTGTTGTTTGTCTTTCATTCTTGAAGAGGACCAATGACACCAGGAAGGTGATGTCTTGACTTGCAAGTGAATTGGATTTAAGTGAGGCACGGCTGTTCAAAGTTAAAGCCTTACTATCTCCTCCAGCCCCATCTCAGTGCAGTGGCAAGACATAAATCAGGATGACTGGAGATGGCTCATGATGCAGTGGGACATGTTGGCCTTTTAAAACTAAGGTCTCTCCCAGGTCTCAGTCTGTCTGAGTCAATACCCATTCAGTGATTAAGGTTAGGTAAGAAATGAGACAAAAATGGCCTCTTTACCTACTCAAAAAACAAATCAATCTAGGAGGGGAAGATCCTCGGGATTTCTGCCTAGAAGAGAAACAATTGTTATTTACGCTCACTCTGATGCAACAAAACCTAATCAATGGCTGACTGAGGTTTGGGCTGACCAAATAGCTATGATATAAATAATAACCTTAATGAAAATGAAGTAGAGGTGATGAAGAGATTTGAGTGATTAGATCTGGTAGACAGAGTGAAGAACTATGGACAGAAGTTTGCAACCCAGAGCAACAACAACAACAAAAATTCCCAAAGAAAAAGAACAAGAAAGCAAAGTGGCTACTTGATAAGCCTTTAGCTGAGGAAATAAAGGAAGTGAATGGTAAAGAATACAGGGAAAGTTATTTCCAACTGAATGCAGAATTTGAGAGAAAAGCAAGGAGAGATAGAGTTTTCTTAAATGAGCTATGCAAAGAAATAGAAGAAAACAATAGAATGGGATGAAAAACAGAACTTTAAAGAAAATGATATGAAAGGAAAATTTCATTCAAAAATGGTCTTGGAAAAAGGCAAAAAAATTTAGGTACTTGACAGTAGCAGAAGAGGTGGCAAGAATGCACAAAAGAACTATAAAAGAAAGGTCTTAACATCACCAATAAACAGAATGGTGTAGTGACTGATCTAGAGCTAGACATCTTGGATAATGAAGTAAAGAGGACTTTAGGAAGTATTGCTAACAATAAGACTGGTGAAGGTGATAGAATTCTAGCTGAATCATTTCAAACCCTAAAATATGATACTGTTAAAGTGCTGCACTCAACATACCACCAAATTTGGAATCCACAACGGTGGCCATTGGATTGGAAAAGATCAGTTTATCTTCCAGTCCTAAACAAAGGCAACGTTGGGGAATGTTCAAATTACCAAATGATTGTGCTTATTTCACATGCCAGCGCGGCTTAAGATTCTCTAGGCCAGGCTTTAGCAATATACGAACCAAGATTTGCCAGAAGAGCAGGCTGATTTTTGAAGAGAAAGAAGAACTAAAGACAGAATTGATAACATTCACTGGATTATGGAGAAAGCAAGCGGGTTCCACTAACAAAAAAGATCTACCTCTGAATCATTGTCTACACTGAAGCTTTTGACTGTTGTCGATGATGTAGCAAGGCCTCAAAGAGATAGGAAAAACAGACAGTCTAACTTTTCTCCTGAGGGTCCTGCATGAGGACGATGAAGCAAAAGTTGGGACCAAATGTGAAACAACTGATTGGTTTAATGTTGGAAAAGTAGTACAACAAGTTCATATATTGTCAATTTATTTAACTTGTTTGAAGAGTACATCATGAGAAATGCCAGGCTGATGAGTCAAAAGCCAGAATTAAGGTTCCTGGGAGAAATATCAACTACTTTAGATACGCAGATGATACCATTCCGAAGACAGAAAGTGAAGAGGAGTTAAGCCCCTTGATGAGGATGAAAGAGGAGAGTGTAAAATCTGGCTTGGCGTTTAACATCAAAATACTAAGACCTTGGAGACTGGCCCCCTCACGTCTTGGCAAATAGAAGGGGAAGAAATTGAAGCAGGGCTTAATGAAGACATTGACCGTAGCCATGACATTAAAAAAAATAATGCTTGATCCTTGGAACAAAAGCTATGGCAAATCAAGACTGCATACTTAAAAACAGAGACATCACCTTGCTGACAGAAGTGTGTATACTTAAAGCTATAGTTCTTCCAATAGCAATGTATGGCTGTGAGATTTGGACTATTGGGAAAGCTTAGTGCTGTAGAATTGACACTTTCAAATTCTTGTTTTAGAGAAGGCTTTTGAGAGTCCCTTGGAGAGCAAGGAGGTCAAATCACTGAATACTCAAAGAAATTAATTCTGGTTATTCACTGAATGGTAAAGTACTGGATCTGAAGCTTAAATGCTTTCACCACATAATAAAACAGAAATTATTGAAAAAGACCCTGATGGGAATCTTTGAAGGAAAAAGAAGAAGGTGACATCAGAAGATGAGAAGGATAGAGAATGTTACAAACATGAACTTGGACAGACTTTGGGAAATAGTGGAGGATAGAAGGTCCTGATGTGCTGTGGTCCATGAAGTCAAAAACAGTCAAACACTACTGAACAATGAATTATTTAGAGTGGGATTATTTTCTCCAACTACTGCTTTTTCCTCCTGCTTTGTCTTTCTAGAGGTTTAAGAGCCCATATCTTGTTACACCAGTTAGGATACTTTTTAGTCTCAGGAAATATAACCATTTGGTAAAACTGGTTTTTTTTCTCCATTTCATTTATATCAGAAGAAATATTATTAATACAATCACAATAACTCAGAACTCCTGGTAAGGAAAATTTCTAACATTCACACAACAGTTCAATTTTCTACCCTAATTAAAATTTTGGATATCTTTACCTAATCTCTCAAAGAAAGGAGAACAAAGTCAATCTTATGTGACTTATTCTTGATAAAGTTATGAAGACTTGTATGTATGTATGTTTACATGTATTAACTATTTCTTTTTCTAGTTATTCACTATTCATCTCTTTGCGAATCCACTCTAGTATATTGTCAACAATGAAAAACTGTCTCAGCGTCCCTTAGTTTGCAAATGTTTTGTATTTCTGAAAATTGGGAAATTTTCCTTTCTGTAGACCTGCAACATGTCTCCCAACCTCCATGTTGTTTTAAATAGTCTAGAGTTGTTGGAATCTAGAATTGTTCGAATTGTTCAATGTGTTCATTATCCCACCTTGCTTTATGTCACCTATGTCACCTATGTATTCAATGTTTTACACCATTTGTGCCTGTATCCAAATCATGGATTAAAATGCTAAATATTATAGAACCAGTCACAGTTCCTTCAACTACTCCATTGAAAAACTCCCTTCCACGTTGACAATAAAAGATTAACAATCACTCTGTGAGACCAGCTGTAGCACCAATGCAATATTCACAGTGCCTACAGTGGCCATGAGTACCCAGGCATGATTCTGAATGGCAAAATACAACAGACTCTCCACATGGAAGACAGAACCAAAATATTTATCCAGACACCAGAAAGCCAAATCTATCATAGTAACAAAAATCTATACAAAATAACAATGCAGAGGACAAGACCATCCCAAAGACTTACCCCTGCTAGGTTTCCCACAAACCAGCTCCCTTAAACAAATCACAAAAAAGTTCTTTCTCTCACCCCTACGTCCTTCCATGTCACTTTAGCAGGTCACATGGGCCTATTAATGAATGAGAAAGATCTTCCCATTTAAATTACCATTATACCAACCAGACAACTAGTTCTGCATCTATGTCACTATATCTCTTTTAATTTATATTACTCCCTCCTCTACATAGATACTCACCCATAGATGTACAACAGAGACACAGACACACACATAGACTCTGACACACACACAGGCACACAACTTCTCTCAAGTCCCACCTTGTTTTCCATATTCCAATTTCTACAAGAAGTCTTTCTTGATCTCTCTTTAAACTAGAAAAAAAAACTTTTTTCTAAGATAACTTTCAATTTACCCCCAATAAAGTTATATATAACCATTTATTTTCATGCTGTCTCCACCATTAGAATGAGAGCATCTTGAAAGCAGGAACTGTATGTGTATTCCTCTATATTTCCCATTGCTTAGCACAGTGCCTGACATATAATAAGGATTTAATAAATTTTTGTTGACTTGCTGAAAAACATCACTGGTTCACTCAGCAATCACATCTACCACCTCTTCTGGGTGAGAGGAAACAGTTCATCTGGGCCTCATGACTTGAATTCATCACAGATACTAAAGGGTATCTTACATTTCCTTAATTCTGTTGAGTATCAAGTCCTTAGTAGTTAATTCTGTTTCATTCTTTCCAGTCCCAAAGCCATTTTCTCTTGCAGAGAAACCAAAAACAAAATGACAACTGAGCAGCCCTGCTGTCAGTTACCTTTGTGCCACACCAAGATGTTATTATTTCTTGGATTTTTTGGATTATTTTTTCCCACTATCGCTGAAGAAAACCTTTTCTATTGTCTCCAGCTTCCCCTTCTAGGCTCAGTTCATTCTGAATTTTTTCTTTCCCGTTATTTTTACGCCACTGCACCTGCCTTTTTGTTCATTCTCTGTTATCTTCACTGGGCTCCCATTTTCTATTCTTATCTTTTTATTTTAAACAGTTTGGGTTGGTTAGTGAGCTCTGTAGGTTACCACAAAGCACTCTTCAGACCACTCCCATGTTGCCTCCTCATTCAATTTCTTTCTTTCTGTCACTGGCTGGGAAAATGCCCAGAAAAGGGAAAAGAAATAAGACTATAGAAGGTTACTTTCTTGGTGAACAAGCATTTCCTCCCTTCCTTTCTGATGAGGAAGAACAATGCTTACCATCAGGCAAAGACACATAAATCAAGGATTCTGTGTCCCAGCCCACCCAATGGAAGAGCTCAAAAAGAATTTTGAAAATCAAGTTAGAGAGGTAGAGGAAAAGCTGGGAAGAGAAATGAGAGACATGAAGTCAAAGCATGAAGAGCAGATCAGCTCCCTGCTAAAGGAGACCCAAAAAAAATGTTGAAGAAAATAACACCTTGAAAACTAGCCTAACTCAATTGGCAAAAGAGGTTCAAAAAGCCAATGAGGAGAAGAATGCTTTCAAAAGCTGAATTAGCCAAATGCAAAAGGAGATTCAAAAGCTCACTGAAGAAAATAGTTCTTTCAAAATTAGAATGGCACAGATGGAGGCTAGGGACTTTATGAGAAAGCAAGAAATCACAGAACAAAGCGAGAAGAATGGAAAAATGGAAGATAATGTGAAATATCTCATTGGAAAAACAACTGACCTGGAAAATAGATCCAGGAGAGACAATTTAAAAATTATGGGACTACCTGAAAGCCATGATCAAAAGAAGAGCCTAGACATCATCTTTCACGAAATTATCAAGGAAAACTGCCCTGAGATTCTAGAACCAGAGGGCAAAATAAGTATTTAAGGAATCCACAGATCACCACCTGAAAGAGATCCAAAAAGAGAAACTTCCAGGAACATTGTGGCCAAATTCCAGAGTTCCCAGGTCAAGGAGAAAATATTGCAAGCAGCTAGAAAGAAACAATTCAAGTATTGTGGAAATACAATCAGGATAACACAAGATCTAGCAGCCTCTACATTAAGGGATCGAAGGGCATGGAATATGATATTCCAGAAGTCAAAGGAACTAGGACTAAAACCAAGAATCACCTACCCAGCAAAACTGAGTATAATACTTCAGGGGAAAAATTGGTCTTTCAATGAAATAGAGGATTTTCAAGCATTCTTGATGAAAAGACCAGAGCTGAAAAGAAAATTTGACTTTCAAACACAAGAATGAAGAGAACCATGAAAAGGTGAACAGCAAAGAGAAGTCATAAGGGACTTACTAAAGTTGAACTGTTTACATTTCTACATGGAAAGACAATATTTGTAACTCTTGAAACATTTCAGTATCTGGGTACTGGGTGGGATTACACACATACACATGCACACATGAACACATACATAGAGACAGAGTGCACAGAGTGAATTGAAGAGGATGGGATCATATCTTTAAAAAAAATGAAATCAAGCAGTGAGAGAGAAATATATTGGGAGGAGAAAGGGAGAAATGGAATGGGGCAAATTATCTCTCAAAAAAGAGGCAAGCAAAAGACTCATTAGTGGAGGGATAAAGAGGGGAGGTGAGAGAAAAACATGAAGTCTACTCTCATCACATTCCACTAAAGGAAAGAATAAAATGCACACTCATTTTGGTATGAAAACCTACCTCACAATACAGGAAAGTGGGAGATAAGGGGATAAGCAGGGTGGGGGGGGATGATAGAAGGGAGGGCATGGGGAGGAGAGTGCAATTCGAGGTCGACACTCTTGGGGAGGGATAGGATCAAAAGAGAATAGAAGTATTCTCTTTTGACAGGATAGGATGGAGGGAAATATAGTTAGTCCTATACAACACAACTATTATGGAAGTCATTTGCAAAACTACACAGATTTGGCCTATATTGAATTGCTTGCCTTCCAAAGGGAAGGGGTGGAGAGGGAGGGAGGTAAAGAAGTTGGAACTCAAAGTGTTAGGATCAACTGTCGAGTAATGTTCTTGCCACTAGGAAATAAGAAATACAGGTAAAGGGGTATAGAAAGCTATCTGGCCCTACAGGACAAAAGAGAAGATGGAGACAAGGGCAGCGAGGGATGATAGAAGAGAGAGCATGTTGGTCATAGGGGCAATTAGAATGCTTGATGTTTGGGGGGGGAAGGGATAAAAGGGGAGAAAATTTGTAACCCAAAATTTTGTGAAAATGAATGTTAAAAGTTAAATAAATAAATTTAATTAAATTAAAAAAAAAGAAACACACAGAAACTATATAAACACAATTGCAAAGTGCTTTTCACATAAATAAAAACAGATCTAAACAACTGGAGAAATATTAATTTCTCATAGGCAGAATGATGCAGTGTTATGAAGTGACAATTCTATCTAAATCAATTTACTTATTCAGTACAATAATAACCAATCTTCCAAATTATTATTTTGTAGAGCTAGAAAAATAAAATTCATCTGGAAGAATATTGAGGAAAATAATTTTTAAAAGCTGAAGGAACTTAGATTAGCCATACCAGGTTTTAAACTATATTACAAAATGGAAATTATTAAACAGTTTGCTACAGGGTTAAAAATTAAGTGGTTCATCAATGAAATAGATTAAGTATATGTGTGTATATGTGTGAATGTGTAATAAGAAATGCAAAGGGTAGGAGGAAGGAAAGGGATGATTTTGATTACATGAAATTTTAAAGCATTTTGGTTAAAGAAAAAATGAAACCAAAATTGTAAGGAAAGTAGGAAACAGGGGAAATAGTGGAAATTATAGTATAATGATGATCAACTATGAAAAATTTAGCTACTTTGATCAGCACAATGATCCACAGTAATTTCATAGGACTGATGATGAAAAATATTTTCAGTCTCCAGGGAGAGAACTGATGAACTGTGAATGAAGATGGAACATATATTTTTCTTTTTTTCTTTTCCTTGGGTTTCACTTTTTCCCACAATATGGATAAAGAAAAATATATTTTCTCTAACTTTATATTTATATTATGTATCATATTTCTTGCTTTTTCCATAGAAGGAGGGCATCCAGGGAAGAAAATCTGAAACTGCAAATGAAAATTTTAAATAAAAATGTTGATGGTCTAGAATGTTGAACTTAGTATCATAAGTCAACATTCAATAGGGATAAACATGTAGTCTTGTATGTATGTACTTCATAGAATAAAGTGGGGGAGGCATAGATATATAACATTTGCTATGTGAAAAAAACACCTGGAGGTGTTGGTTGAATTAATACCTTAATATGAGTCATAACTCTAATGTTATAATCAAAAAAAAAAAAAAAACTTGATGTTCTTAAGGGCTGCAGAAAGAAGGAAAGAGTTTCCAGGTATAAGGAAGTTAAAAATCACCTGTAGTCTGTCTTCTTTAGAACTGACCTGGAGTGTTGTGCTCAGTGTTTAGAATTGCAAATTAAGAAGGACATCGTCAAGGCAGAGAATGTTCAGACTAGGACACAGGGACTAAATATAATAGATATTTCTCAGTATATTCTGTTCTATATGGGTTGTGTATCCTCACCCAAAGCATCTTTCTGTGAATAATGTAATTGGAATTTTATTATTTCTCCTCCAAGGTTATTCAACTATTCAAAATCCCTTCTGAAAAATAAAACATAGGCATTTGTACTCATCCTTATTTTCTCCTTCTTCACCATCATCATCGTTATTAATAACATCTTCATATCCTTATCATCCTAATCATCCTCATCAACATCTACTAATCACTGGTATCTTCCTCTTTATTAACATCCTCTTCCTCTCTTTTATCATCATTTTCTTCCTCATCATTCTTTTAAGCAAATCGCTCTTCAAATCATATTCCTCCATATCTCTAGAATTAGGAAAGGTTACTCCCCTTACATGGGCATGAAAATCTTATTCTAAGGTTACTTTTTTTTACCTGTATTTAATATTCTTCATTTTTCTAGGTTACTTTTGTCATCAACTAGGAAAGTGACAGAATTACCTTTTTCCTTTAATGATAAGGTGACTTCATGGTCATTGATTTGATGACCAATTGCAGGTTGGTCAAAGAATTCTCTTTTAGGGGACTAATAGACCCATCATATAATTGCCACATAAAAACAATAGTAAAGTAAAACATGGTACAGAAAGGTAAAGAAAGCAGAATGTCTGTAGATGCTCATGCCTCCATGGGAAAATGAGTGGACTTGGCCCTTTGAACTTCTGCATTTCACCTTTCTGCTCACATTCTTTCTCTATTAACTCCCTTTTTATTTATCCTGATTTTCCCGCTCCCCCCCACCCATGTTAACAGTGAATGAAACTTAATGGCTGTAATTCAATTACCCCCTGGATGTCTAGAAGGATTTAATAATCCTCTTGCCTGAAGGCAGGGGCAAGACCCCCTCAGTGCTTTAGATTCTAAGATAAAATCATGGAAACTTCACTTTTGTCCTCTCCAGACATTTCCTGAATGAATAGCAGTGGGCTTGATGACATCTGGCCTGTCTGATGAAACTTTTTGTTCCTCTAGAATCTGGTCATGCATTTGACTTTTGCTGGTGAGGCATTAGGTAAGGGCAAAATTGTAGGAACTGAGTCTAAGTTATAGTTAACCTATGGCATAGCAGCTTAGTAAATGCAGACATTTCACCACTTAAACTCTGATGTCAGTCTGCTCACCTGTAAAAGGATGGTGGTGGTGTACACACACACACACGCACACACACACACACATCATATGCATATGTATATATGTGGGGTATGTGTGTGTATCCCTCAACTCATTGGTTTATTTTGAGTAAAATGTTTTGCATATAAAGGTTTGTGTTTGCACATGTCTTTGTGCTTACCTGTGAGTATTATATAACACGCATTATCTAACAACTGGCATTCTCATTAGAGAGGGAGATAGTTTCCTTTCAATTTAATTTATCATGAAGAAATACAATCAGTATGAGATTGCAAACTATGTGAAACGATTCGAAGTAATCTCTTGAGGGGGGGAAACATTTTGAAAATGCTACATCCCCCTCGTCAGCATCATAACATATTTATATAGTCCTTTCCTAATTCCTAATTTTCAAAATAACCCTAAGGCATTGGGGAATTCTGGGTGGATGGTTAGACACAGACAGGAAATCTAGGATCTATTTCTGTTTCAGACATTTGCTTATGTGACACTGGGATAATCACATGAATTTGTTGGGTCTCAATTTTCTCATAAAGAGATTTTAGTAGTGGTAAATCTATCCTATGAATTCATGATACAGACAGATAATTTATGAAATGTTGATGTTGTGCCAGTCATTGTGCTATGCTCTTGAAGCCAGACAGTTTCTGCCCTCAAAGAGCTTCCTTTCTAGGGGAAGATGGAGGAAATAAAAGAAAGGATAGAAGATAGAAAAGAAACATAGAAAAGGTTAGGGGAAGGAGATGAGGATGACAGTTAGAAGTGGCTTCCAAGGGCCATAGAGGCTCAATTTGGTACAAGAGGAGGCAAAAACTTATCTATCAGTGATTAGCTTCCAGATTGAGGTCAATGTTGGGGGACAGGGTTTGGTCATAAGAATCTGAGAAGCCTATAGGAAGGTATGGAGGATGATGGCCTAAGTATGATTGGCGGGCTCTGGATATAGCCAGAAAATCAAGTCAGGGTTTAATATCATCATGTGAAATTAAGTGATATGGAATCTCAGGTTCAAAGAGGCTAAAAGATATATTAATGATCCTATACCTAAGAACGGGAAGAGCTAAGATTCAATCCCAGATCTTACCCACATGAGAGCTATTTCTGCCAATCAGTTTTCGAAAGGATCTTGGAATCATATAAATCTAGTTTTATACCTGGAGTATCATCTCACTCAATAACCTTACTTTATAGAATAGAAAACAGAGGTTAACTGACATACTTGAAGTCTCACAGGTCAAAAGTAACTGAAACAGAATTCAAATGCAGTTGTTCCTAGAGGGCATCACATAAAACCCTCTCATTTCCGACATGATAATACAAAGATTCCAACCTGTTCAATGTCCTGATCAAAGTCACAAATGTCTGATGATGTCTCATTTATGAATGATGTCTCATTCATAAAGATTCATAATCAGAAGGTTATGGGTGACAGAAAAAATATTATTTTATCCTTTCAAGTGTAACCAAAGTTCACTGGCTAAAACATGTACAGTTAGTCAGGTTCACTTTCTCATTCCAGATGTATTTAATTAACCAGGTACTCATCAAGAGTATTTTAAAAGTAGAGGTGGGGTGTCACTGTCTAATATCCACAGCATACATTTAGACTCATTAGACAAAACTACAACAGCATGAGAGATTACAGAATGTCGGGAAAATAAAATAAATCACAGACAAAGTGGTAGAAGTGTAACTGACCCCTGAGAATATGTTGCCCCTCTTCACAATATGGTCAGAAATGAACAAGAAGTTGCACACAGGTACAGTAACTCTTCTTTATCTTTCACTTCAGAAATAATGAAAGGAGATGAATGATAGATGTGGAGCCTAATACAGTTTATCCTGAGTGTTAAGGTGTATACATCACAAATGTCAGTCATCATACTTTTGTGATGATGATATGATTTGATGAGAAGGCATGAGCTTGGATTGAGAGCTAGCATAATTTCAGGCATGGGCATCAATGTTATCTTAGGAGACATGATATAGTATTGACCCTGTATTCTTCCATACGCTAATGTTATTAAAAATTAATTGAATATGTTTATAAAATCACAGAATATCACACTTGAAGGGAACCTCAGAGGCAGCAAATTCAACCCATATATGAATAAGAATTACATCTAAAATAAACTTGACACGTGAATATTTGGCTTTTCTTTTGAAGACCATGAATGAGGGAGACCCACCCCGTAAGCAGTCCATGCTTTCTTGGGAATTGTCTCTGCAGTTTTCCCACTTTTCTTCTCTTTCTAACCCAAAGGCATAGATAGCATGCTTAGGAAACTTCCATGTCCAGCTGAACAACATCAATATCAGCAGAAATTTATTAAGTGATTGTTATGTCCAAGGCACTGTGCAAATTGATATAGATCAAAGCGTACAAATACCTTGACAGATTAGAATGCTATACTGAGTCAAAGATAGTGAAATAAAATCAGGAAAAATGCTAAACAAATGAATTCTAAAAAAATCAGCTTTCCAAATATAAGATTGGAAAGGTAGATAGAGGGAAGTTCATCTTTTTTTTAAATCATGTTGTTATTGGACTGCAAACTAAAATGAGTCTATATTTCAACATGGCAGCCACAAGCAAAAGAAATTTAAGAGTTCAATCTTGTACTGCATCAAAAGAGGCACAATATCAAATACTAGAGAGTTATTAATCCCAATGTTATCTCTTTGGGTCAAAGCGCATCAAGAATAGTGTGCTAAATTTGGCCACACTTAAGGAAAGGCATTGAGAAACTGAAAACATTTGTATAACTGGGTAGACAGAATAGTGAGAGGCCTCACAATTATGAAATTTAAGTTTTAAATTAAGAAAATGTGGAAGTTTAGAACAGAGCAAAAATCCCTCAGAGGAAAGAATGATAAATTGCTCTGGACTGAAGCAATTTCAATCTGGAATCAATCAAGCAATATCGAGATTTGAAGGTATGACACATGATTGAGGCACTAGACTTTTTCTACTGGAAAGAGGAGAAACAGAACAAAAGATCAGAAATATTGTATTTCAGTGGATGGAACATGAGACTTGGCTCAGAGGACCTAGGTTTGAACTCTAACTTTGACATTCACTTCCTATGTGAACTTGGGCAAGTTAGTTGCTTCATCTAGCTGGCCAGGAGTTTCGATAAATTTGGAAGATTCCACCAGATGAACTGCAAAGGTCCCTTCCAACTCACAGTCTACAATATTATAAATCACCAACATTCCCATTGCTTTTCAATGTCTAGAAATGCATGGGGCTTTAGAGTGCCAGTTCTCAGAATTTCTAGCTTAACCAGTGCACCCAGAACTTCTTCTAGTGTTAGAGGTATTGAGAACTCACATCCTTTTCCATGCTGTAGTGAAGCATTGAAGTATATAGCACAAGGCAAATGTCCCCAGGAATGGAATTATCGAAATGATTATTAGCAAAAGAAATTAAGGATGGAATGAAAAGGCTATCACTAAAAAGCATTAAAAATTATTAAAAATAACTTTATCCCCTGGAATATTAGCTAAAATATTACCCATTTGTAGCCAAGGAAAATTAAATGTGCTTAGATAAGATGATCTAAATTAGAAATGTTTCATTATTTTATATTCATAAAATGGAAACAATAGAGAAAGAAATAAAAGTGGCAATGGTATGGAAATAAAAATAGAAAAATTAGAGGAAATGATGGGGATAATTAAAGATTTTTCTAGTTAGATGTTAAGACAGTTAAAGACAAAAGAAATTGTGTTCATTTACATTGTGATCCTGGAATAGACACAACAGAACATGACTTGGGGAGTAGAAATAAGAGACACTAAATTTGTCCGGACTTTGAGAATTTCAGTCCAGTTAGGGCTCCAGTCAATGCATACAAACTTCACAAAACTGAAGAATGCTCAGGATGGAAGGAACTTTAACGGACATTTGTCCAGCCCACTCATTTCATGAATAGAGGAAATTGAAACCCAGAGGGAGGAAAGGGTTTCCAGAGAGTATATGTTTAATAAGTGAAGGATACAAGCCCTGGTATTTGATCTCATGTCTAGTATATATATTTTTTTATCATATTAGGCTTCATGCCTTTTTTTTGAAGAGGGAAGTGTTTATTGATAATTGAATAAAGGGGGTGTTTTTAAGAGAATGGTCTTTATTAGTCCATGTCAGAAGATCTTGACTTGTTGACTAAGAAGAGGTAGGGAGTCAAGGCCTCAGGATCTTTTCTTCTGATAAACTTTCATTTGTATTTACTACATTTTCATGAGCAGTGAGCATCAAAGGAAATAATTTTTGTAAAGTGTTTAGTAGAGTGATTGGCCCATGGCAGATGTTTCATAAATGCTCATTGTCTTCCTTTTCTTTCCTTCCTCATAATACTAAGAAAACTAATGTTTTGTATGGCATAATTAAGATAAACTTCCCTTTAAAAATCTGCCACTGAAGCAGGCTAATTTAAATGTCAGACTGAGTGGAAGATGAAATTTAATGAGAATAGATGTAAAGTCTCAAACTTGAGTTCAAAAAGTTAATTTTGTAAATCATGTGGTCTGGAAGAGGATTCAATTTCTTCCAACTTCTTTGAGTTGTTTCTCTAGACCCAACAAGAATAATTTAAATTAAATCCCTGATGAAGATGAAAGCCCTTCAGGACTTAAAAACAGCCATCATTCTCTTCTTACCTCACAGTCTTAGATCCAGTGACTCTGGTCTCTTTACAATTCCACGAACAAGATTTTAACTATCCTGTGATTTAGATTTTATCATTATGAGATTGTGAATGTGGTTAACTAGTAGGATGGTGATACCCTCCATGGTAACAAGGAATTTAGGGTAAGGGAAGGCTTTTCAGGAAAAGACAATGAAATTGGTTTTGGACAAGTTGACCTTAAGATGTCTTGAAGACATCTATTGCTAGATGACAATAGGCAATAGGAGATAAAGGAGAGACAGGATTACACAGCTAGGAAGTATGTGAAATTAGATCAAAATTTCAAAGGCACAAACCAATAACCCCTCTCCTCAAGGGGTTTACATCTGATCATGGTAAAAACATTTAAAATTAGGGAAATGAAAAATAATATCTAAACAAAGTAAGTACAAAGTAACTTTGAAGTTCAGGAGAGTGTCAACACCTGGAAAAGGCCTTGGAAGTGATTTGAGAGTCATCACTATAGAAGTGATTATTGAAATCATGGCAGTGAAGATCAGCAAGTGATACAATATATAGAGAGAAAAGGAGAGCCCAGGATAGACTCTTGTACAACACCAAAGGCTAGTGGGTTCGTTCTGCATGAAGATTAAAGAGAAGATTCTGAGGAGTGAGTAAGAGGAGAAGTAGGAGAGAGTGATTTGAAGAAAATCTGAAGAAAAGAGAGCATGGAGAAAAGAGGGTGATCAACATTCTCAAAATTTCTGAAAGATCAAGAAGAGTGGGGATTAAGAAAAGGGCATTACAATTGACATTTAAGAGGTAATTAGTTACTTTTGAGGGAGTAATTTCAATTAATGCTGAGATTGAAAACCATATTACAGACAGATAAGAGGAGATTGAGAAGAAAGGAAGGGGAGGCATCTATTTTAAAAAGCCTTTCAAGTATTTTTTTCACAAAAAGGGAAGAAGTAAATGAGACAATAGACATTGAGACTCATCTCAGTGGCATGGGTCTGTGGTGCATTTAGGGTTAACATTAGGACATCAGGCAAATATTTATGTGAATCTAGAAACTAGTGAAATAGAAGGAATGCTAGGGGGGAAAATCTATAGGAGAAGACTTGGGAATAGTAATGCAACCCACAAGAAAAAAGAAAGAATCCAAAGAAGGTCCACTGAATCATCTAGAAGTTAAGAAATAAATATGAGGAAAGAACTGGCACTTTTGATGAGAACAGAGGCTGAAGATAATCTTTCCTGGGCCAAGTTCACTTCTATTACTTTTGGTTGAGAATTTATGGCATCATTGCAAACAGAAATTTCCAATACTGTTGAAAAAGTATTCTAATTAGTCTCTCTTGGGTTCTCTCCACTCCATTCCAGTCTCCACTTAAGTGAAAAAGTGATATGTTTTCTAAAATATAGGTCTTGATGAGGTACAGTCTCTGCGAACTCCCTTGAATTCTCCTTCTTCTCAATTGATCTGGAATTCTCCTGAGGCCATTAGCCTTTCTTTATCCTTGTGTCAACTGCCTCTGGCAATAGGGAATTCCTGGTCCCCTCCACTGTTAGTAGCTTTCCTCAAAGATTAGAAGGTCAGTTAGATATTGGTCCTGTGTTCTAGTGCAAGTGCAAGCATCAGCTCTACATCCTCCCCCATATTTGGTTCAACTCCTGCTGCTCAGGTGAACATCTAGATAATCTCACTTGTCTTTCATCTCAACACTCTTATCCATAGCTTTTGGCTGGGATGCTGCCTGGACCCAGGCTCTATTTCTTTCTGTATCCCTGTCCTATGAAGTCTAGGCTTCAATCTCCTCCATTATCTCAGTTGAGTATTTCAGTCCATCTCCTGGGGCATACTCACTTCCATTGGCATCCCCTTGAATAATCATCTGCTGAGAAGTTGGTGGCTTCAGGACTCAGCCCACAGATGGTACTAACCCATCTTCTTGTTCAGCCCTTATAGAATGGAAGAACTCAATGGTGCATTGCTTTGATTTTGGTTAATCTCTATTTGACACGCCATAATTCATCATTAATGGATGTTCTCAAGAGAACTGGATTTAGCTTGGCTCTTTCATTTTACTAGTTTTGCCAGAGTGGGTCAAAAGCTGAAAAGTCAAACCTCTTTGAAAGCAAGGATTTTTCACAGATTTGTTGGATGTAAGTGGGTGAACTGGTATTTTCTAAAGCAGCCAAGATGGCACCACCCACATGGAGCTGGTCTTGGCCAGGAAAAATCTGCATTCAAAAGTCAACTGTGCTGCATACTGGCTGCAGGATAATTTGCAAATGAAAACTATCTCTCAGAGCCATTAGTTTTTTTTTTTCTTTATGTAAAACTATTGATCATGTAAAGAAAGGGCTACCCTACACTGGGAGGAGTATTTCCTCAACTGGACATTTCTCGTCCCACCAATGAAATCAATGGCCCATCCCTAAATCAGACCAGTACATTGACTGTACATTGTTTGATTGACAAATAAATAGCTCATCTACTCATTGATATATCACTTGCCTCCCAAGGCCTTTTCCAGGTGTTAACACTCCTCTGCATTTCAGAATTACTTTGTACTTACTTTGTTTACATAGTATTTTTAATTTCTTTGATCTTGCATATTTTTGCCATAATCAACTGTAAGCCACTTGAGGAAAGGGGCTGTTGGGTTTGTGTCTCTGAAGTTTGAAGCCAACCTCATATACTTCCTATCTGGGCAATCCTGGGCAATCTATGTGTCTCAGTTTCTTCATCTGTAAAATGGAGATAAGTACACTTCTTTCCCAGGGCTGTTGTTAACATCAATGAGGTAATATTTCTGAAGCATTTCTGAGCGCTTAAAGTACTGTATAAATGCTGATTAGTATGATTGTGCCTATTATTGTTATTATTCTGTTGTTTTTAACTGAGAGAAGTTAGAGGTTGTCTCTCTTCAAGCAGGCTGTTTAGCTGAAGGCCAATGAATCAAGCTTCCTACTATTACAAATGCCTTTGCATAATATAAAAGGCACAAGGAAAGGAACAGGAAATGAGAATCCAGCATAAGCAGAATTTTTTCATGTGGGGAAAACAAATTATAACCTTTCATAATTAAATTAATGCTCATCAACTAGAGCATTGCAGTCAAATTTATAAAATAACTTCCATAAAATTGAATACTCCCTATGATGCCTTGGAGTCATTTTCCAATCCTTTGATAATTTCACAGTGATTTGCAAAATGCTTTTATTCTTTTAATGTGACTATATTTCACATTATATTTCTTGATAAAATACCAGGCATTTTTTCAATTCAATCAATTTGATGGGGGAAAGAATCCTTTGGAATTTTATTGAATTTGACAGTGTCTTTGACAATTCACAATATTCTCAAGTTTTCTGAGCCAGAAATATGTTGTGTTGTCACTCTTGGAATAACAGGACATCAAATCTAGAAGGAACCTGAGAGTACAGAACAGAGTGGCAGAACTGAGAAGGAACTGGGAACATAGATGGAGGCTGAAAGAGGCATGAGAGAAGAGAACCAGGTCAATTTTGTGAAATTTGAAACGTGCCTTAGAAAATCCGTCAGAGAACGCCAGAGTCCAGAGGTATTTTAGAATGTGGAATATAGAATTTCAGAGGTAGAAGGGCTCTTAGAACAGTCCACAGAGAATGATAGAGCTTAGAGAGACCTTAGAACAAAAAAACCCACAGAATCTCACATCAAGGAATTTACTTCAAAGCACTTAGTCCTTTCATTTGAAAGCAGACATCATGCTCAATAGGAATAACCATCTTACCCTCATCCCTCAGCCCTCATTGGTAATTGTCATTCTGGCACCAGTTTGAGGGCACCTGCAACCATCATACTTTGCTTCAATCTCTCCTCTCTGGTCATGTCCTTCCCAAAGCCTCCTCTTCTGCTCTCAATCTCTGGAAATTTGTTCTTGGATTCAATTCACTCAGTCATTGTTTCTCAATGGAGACTGTCATTTTGTTGTCTTTTGAGCCAACTCAGCATTCCTGTAAAATTGCAGACTTAAGTGCCTCTTCCTGGCCCCCTTTCTCTTATACAAAAAGGGGTGTCTTTCTCCATTCAAACTCTTTAATGGCAGCAACTGTCTTTGCTGTCAAACATGGCCTTCCCTCCTCCCACAGAATTTAGCTTGTTGCTGAATTCATATCAAGAAATTAATAAATACTTTTTCATTAATTCTTTTATTGCAATAATGGAAACTGAGGACCAAGAAAGGGAATAAATATGCTTCACATGATGTCTTTTAATTACAGAATTGCACCTAAAGTCATGCCTACACCTTTGAAGCTTTTGGTTCCTCTGATGAGAAAAGCAAGGAATGTCAAAAATTGACTTGGATATTCTCTTTAGCTTGGGCTGATGTTCATCATTTTTGCAGCAGAAAAGAGATGTAATGCTTATCAATCCCCCTCTTCACCTGTTTCTAGGGTGTTGGCTTATTTAGGTGAAGAGGAGGAGTTGTTTTTTTTTTTGTTGTTTTTTTTTTCCCAGTTGAACTTCTCTGGCAAGTAAGAAATATAATTTGTCCTAAGATTATTCTGTGTGAATAGATTCAACCTGGCTGTGAATAAAATAGTCTGCAATTGTTCAATTTAGCTGCACAGTAGAGGAAAAACAAATTATAATTACTGAGGCAGACAATACTTCATAATCACAGCAGGGAAGGCCCTTCTGGATGTCCCTCAAGTCATCCAAAAGGTCTATACTCTTTGTGTATGAAATTATGAGCACTGGGGAAAGTCTGCCTGGCTAGCTCCATGTGCTTGAGGTCTGCTTGCTCCTTTCTTGTAAGGTGGGTGTCCTTAAACACAGTCTACTGTATTTATTAATTCTATGTCCACACAATAACCTCTGTATTGAGAGAGTCAGAAAGATAAATGAGTTGCAGTTTCTGCCCTCAAGGAGCTTATAATCTAATATGATAACACCTAACTTTTCTATAAGACACAGAGACTGATACCTTTGATACTAATTAAAATGCAATAAATAAAAATGCTAGCATGTACCTATCAAGGTGTGTTCCAGAAATTAATTTCCTCAGTATTAGGTTGAGAAGGGCAAGACAAGGAATTTGATGCCAAAGACTCCCAGGTTTTTGTGGACTACAAACACAGATAGGTAGTACAATGAATAGATTGCTAGGCTTGGAATCAGGAAGAGTCATCCTCATGAAATCAAATCCCACTTCATATACTTACTAGCTGTGTGACCTTGGGCAAGTCACTTAACCCTTTTTGTTTCAGTTAATAACCTATGCAAACGTGGTGGAGGAAGAAATGGCAAACTACCCCAATATCTTTGTTAGTATCTTTGCCATGACCCAAATGGGGTCATGAAGAGTCAGACATAACTGAAAAGACTGAACCACAATAACAAAGCCCAGAAGAAAGCTATCAGCAGCATGACCTTAAACCACATAAGCAGGTTCAGGTGGGAGGAAATGCAGGACAATGTTTTCCTCAGTTAAGGCCTCAGAATATCTAAAGAACTAAATTCAGCTCTGGGTACTATTACTGTGTTTTAAGGAATGCATATCATCCAAAGAACTGCAAACTGTCCAATAAGTTTTTTTGCTACATATGGATCTCTTGAAAGAATTTGGAATGCTTAATCTGGAGAAATATAGGGGTGAGGCATGGGAGTGTTCTTTCAATATTTAAGACAATCTCACTAAAAAGAGGATGAAAACATTTGTCTGTATTGCAGAAATAAGAACAATTGATCTGCCTAGCAAAGACCCAAATCTAGGTTTATGCCTAAGAAGCAGGAGTACTCAATTTCAAAAAGAAACATCACCATGTCCTCCCTCCATTGTCCCCTTGTCTTGACTACCCTAAAATAGACCCACAACATCTCTCTCCTGGATTGTCAGCTTTTTAATTGCCTTCCCTGCCTCCTCTCCCTCCACTCCACTCCATCCTTCACCGAGCTGTCAAACTGATCATTTTAAATTAAAGTTCCATATCAGTCTCTGCACCCACCCCCACCCCATTCAATCAATTTCTGTTCTTCTTTATTAAGTTCCATCAAATTTGAAATCCTCTCTAGCCTTTGAATCCCATACCACTTGACCGTTTCCTAATATTCCAGTCTTCTTCCACTTTATCCACCTCTACTTTGTTTTTCCTCAATAAGATACTCCATCTCTGGACTCCTTGTCTTTTTGTTGAGCATCCTCTAAGCCTAGAATGTTTTCTCTTTGCACCTGGTTGTCCAGATTTCCCTCATGGTTTCCTTTAATACTCAGATGAAATTCCTCAGCCCTCTGCCTGAGGAAGTCTCTTCCCCACAACCTCCCTAGTCTCTTAGGTGAACTTCCATTTTTCCATTATATATTTATACTGTGGATGTCTGATTGCTTCATTTTGGGGGGGCGTGATGTTTTCTTCCCTCCTTGAAATCAGGGACCATGATTTTGCTTTTCTTTGTATTGTTTTGTGTATTCATCCTTCATTGCCGAAGAAGACCATGCCATCAGAGAAATGATGACATGACTTGCACTTGACTTTTGTTTTTTGAGGGAGTGAGAGAGGGCTGTGCAGGTCACCAGCCTCACTTTTCCAGAGCCATCTGAATTCAGTGACCAGATATTCATCAGGATGACTGCAGATGACCCAGGATGAAGCAATTGGTGTTAAGTGACTTGTCGAAGGTCACACAGCTAGTGAGTGTCAAGTATCTGAGGTGAGATTTGAACTCAGTTCCTCCTGACTCCTGCACTGGTGCTCTATCCACTGAACCACCTAGCTCTCCCTATATTGTCTTAACCCTTCGTTGAATGACTGATACATGATAAATATTCACAAATATTGATTGGCTAAGCCCCAGAATCTTTAAACAAAGACTGAAAGTGTGCTTGTTAGTATGCTTGGATTCCACATAATTAAGCTTTACTCCACAATCATTTATTAGAACCCTACAATGATTGATTGAATGACTAATATGGACAACAGAATATAAAGAAAAAATGAGATCATATTCTATTTGCGGATGTAATACAATACTTGTTTAGTTATGAATTAGACAAGATTACTCCATAGGTCCTTTACACCTGGGTAATCGTGGTGTTTCTCACAAGTGTAGATGGGAATGTGATGCTGAAAGATAGAGTTTGAGCTGAATCTCAGCATATGGCAGTTGTTGTTCAGTCATTTTAGTCATACATGAGTCTTTGTGAACCTGTGTGGGCAAAGGATTTTTGCCAAGAAAACCCTAATTTAGATCATGAAGAGTTTGACAGAACTGAAAAATGACTGGACAATAAGAACAGGAAAAGATACAGTTCTTGGTTTGCCATTTCCTTCTCCAGCTCATTTTACAAATGAGCAAACTGAGACAGTCAGGTGAACTACCCATGATCACATAGCTAGTGTCTGAGAACAGATCTGAATTCATCCCTGTGATTTATCCACTGAACCACCTAGTTGGCCAAAATATGGATAAGATAACAACGGAAATAGGGATGACAGAGGACAATCCAAGGATGAGATAGTTGAGGAAAATCACGGCATTTGTGGAATGTTTTAATGTGATACTTAGCATTTAGCACATTGATTGGTACATAGTCAACACAATAAATGCTTGACTGACTGAGGTTCTGGTTATGTGTATGAATGGAAGTAACAAAAGACATATTAAATATACCAAACATTGTGCTCATCTAAAGAGAGAGCAGGAAAACAAAATCAAAACAATAAGCCCCCAAAGCCCTTTCAAGTCACAGAAGACAGGAAAATCTCAATGGGAAAATAAATGTGAGAGAGGTCATGATCAGCCTCTGAAAAAAATGTGGAGGGAGGAGAAGGCAGGATACAAATTCAAAGTTAAGAATTAATATAGCTTACATGAATGACCTAAAGGCAAGACCATTTTTCAAAATACACTATCTTATTTCATATTCTATTTCAAATCCACAATCCAGTTCCCACCCTGCTACCTTGACCTCCTCTTTGGAGAAATCTCACCCTATCTAACCCAACTGATACAGAACTCAGTGTTATCCAGCCATCTTCATGCTAGTGTGGGCAATGTTCACCCTTCAGCAATAAACTTGTCCACCCTTTCTGCTTTCTACCTCAAACTCTGAGAATGTCAATCAAATCAAAACTACCATTCGTGGAAATGATCAACAACCAAGTTTTCTATGAATTACCCATGTCCAAAAGAGAAGACATTCTTCACACACACACACACACACACACACACACACACACACACACACACACACACACCCTTCCTTCTACATGCAAAGAAGCCCTCAAACCCTAACAGTGGTAGCACCTCTCAGACCATAAACTCTGATCCCAGTCCAGCCCTCACAGTCATCGTTTGCAGAAATAAGTCCTTCACAAGACGAATAAGCTCTAACCATTGGATGCAGACCAGCTGCCTCTATGGGGAAGGCAAGCCAGCATAGTGGAATCAGAAAGCAACTTGTACAAGTGACAAGAGAAAAAGTGGAGCAGTCAAGTCATACCACCTTCATCACCTCCACAAACACCTCCTCTGAAACTGTAATGGAAGCAGTCCAGTATCTTGAGATAAAGAGCTTTGACAACTCCAGTCCCACAATTATACCTGAGAAGACTAATCATTGTGAGAAAGGGGATTCCACCATCCTCATCACCACCAGAGGAATATTTTTTCACTGACTCATGGGGAATCATTTCTTACTGGTTTACTGCATGCACTCTCAGTTGTTCAACCTTGGATGAGCAACTTCAATTAATCCCAAAAAGAAGGAGGGAGGGAGGGAAGGGAGAATGAAGGAAGGGAAAAAAGGGATAAGAGAGAAAAGGAGACAAGGAAGAAGGGAGGGAGGAAGAGGGAGAAATGAAGGAAGGAGGCAGGAATGGAAAGAATGGAGAACTTTTGATTATTTTCATTAAATGCCATACTATTTATTATCTATATGTACATAAGCATATATGTACATACATAATGAGAGGAAGAAATATTTTATAAAGTAGTTAATTTTAAATAAAAGTTTTAGAAAGTAATTAGGTTTGGGAGGGACGACCCTAGCATTTGGGGTTACATTTGGAGAGACAAGGACTCTGCGAGAAAGAGGGAAGGAGTGAAAACATTCTAGGTAATCAGAATGACCAGTCTTTGATGTCTAAATGCTCTTTGAATGTACTCCTAGTTAATTAACCTGGCACTGAAAAGACTAACTTAGTGTTCTAACTTGCCTTTCTACAGTAATTTAAACTTGACAAAGATTTCCTCACTATCACCTTGTTGGAGGGAGGGTATTATTTTGCCCATTGTATAGCATAACAAAATTGTGATTCAGAGAATTTTCTTAGTCAGGGTTGTACAGCTAGGCTACCTCAGTGCTGAGACTTAAGTTCAGGGATCTTAAGAGCCCTTATGACACATTAGAACATGATGCCCTATGGTTTAGTGGAAAATGCATTCCTCTAAAAAACTAGAGATCAGACCACCCTCTGTCACTCTTGACCTGTGTCTCCTTTGGAAAATCTACTGCATTCCTGGAGTCTCATATTCCTCTTTCTTAAATGACAGACTCCTGATGGCCTAGAAGATGCCTTCTATGTCTAGGTTCTGTTGTCCTATGCCACTCTGATCCATTACAGTGACATCCAGTGAATATGAGAACACAATGAAATGAAAGGCCCAAGCAGGTTTGTGACAGATCATAGATGTGAAGGTGCCAGTTTCTTTGTGAAGCCTAAAACACCTTCTTCCCGCCTTCAGGCCTCTTCTTCTTAGCTCTGTACAGAAAATCCTTTTTTGCTGAGTGGGAGATGTAAGAAGATTCAAGTTACACACTTCATGTGACAAGGGAAAGTAGGAAGGGGAGATGACATCATTTTAATCAAAGGGGTGGATGTGGAGTTGACTGGCATAAACTGAGTTGCCTTAATTGGTTCTTTATCAGGATTATTCACTAAGATTAGTTTATCCAGGTAAGACTTAATAAATGAAGCTGATTAACAGAAAGACTAAGGAGTAAAGCCTCATGCTCATCACAATGAAAAAAGTGGGTGATGGTTAGAGATTTGTAGATTCCTATGAGGCAATTTCCCGGCTGTTATCACCTTGGGTCCCTGATCCACCATTTTGAGATTTTGGGGTCAGATCTTAGGGTCATAGATTGAAAGCTTACAGGGACCTTGGAGGCCACACAGTCCATACCTCTGATATTAAAAGTAGGGCTTAGGAAGCTTAAATGGCTTGCCCAAGATCATAGAAATAATAGGTAGTAGATCCAAAATCTTTTGGTTCCAATTACCGTTTCATTTTGCCATACCACCATCATTTTATAAAAGAGTAATAGCCTGTTGAGCCATCCCAGAGAATATAAGGGAGAAGTGACTTTCAAGGTCATCAAGCTCCATTTATAGAGGAGGAAACTGAGACCCAGAGAAGGGCGATTACCTCACCAATCCAAACAGCCACTGATGGGACTGAGAGCTGAAGCCAGATTGCCTGCTTGCCAATTCAGTTTTTTTTCCTCTAAATAATTCTATCTCTCTCAAAGTCTGTGGGATCGTTTGCTTTTGACTGAATTCAGGGAAAACACTGCCTGCTGAATATTAATAAGGCTAATTCTCTATATAAAACCTCTTATTATTTGCCAGCCAAGAAGTTCCTTTAGTGACTGCATGCATAGCTGGGCAGCTCTCCTTTTAATTCTCAGCACATCTCTGAGAGAAGGGATTCAGACCCTACATAATCAGGCCCTCTGAAGAGAAGATTCTATCCTTTTCCTTCACTCTAAATAAAGGCCAGAACTTTGGGCTAAGAATTCCTATCAGGAGGCTTAGAGATATCCTTAAATAAGTAAAATTTCTGCTCACTGTGTCTCTTTTCAAAGAACTATTAAAATGCATATCCCAGCCTCCTTCCCCCTTATCATGCATGATGCTAAATGGTGATTATCTCTGCCTGTTATCTGACCAAGACTCCTCTCTGTCCCTATATTAATGCGGCACGGCTGACCAACCCCGGAGAACAAGGATGTTGGGGATTCTTATCACAAAGGCCTGGTTAAGCTGTGGAGGGAGAGAGAGGTGAGAATAAGAGAAGTCACTTAGAATGATAGAAAGAACTGTTTGACCTTGAAGTTTGGTGTAGCTTGAAGAATGGTTTATGTCTTCCTAGGGATTGAGATCTAAAGTGACACCATTGGGGTGTGAGGTGGGCTAGTTTGAATGTTCCAAATGAAGTTTAAGAACTTTGCCCCCTCTCAATACACACACACACATACACACATACACACCCCTCTGAGAACCTAAGAGTTTGAAAGACAACTTTGAAAAAACCCTAATTCATATCACAAACTTCTCATTTTATAAAGAGAAAATCTGAAGTCAAAAAGTCAGCCTGTCAGTTAATTCATTATTTAGCATATACTCCTCATACTGTATTAAGGAAACAAGGAAAAGCACAAAGCTGCCCTTGCCCTCAAGGAACTCACAATCTCATCTAATGTACAAGTCTGTACAAACAAACTATAGACAAAATGAATAGGAAATAATCAACAAAGGGAAAGAAATAGAATTAATGGGGAATTAGGAGAGGCAGAAGTTTCAATTTTAGCTGGGACTTGAGGGAAATCAAGTAGCAAGGGAGGGAGAGATGAGGAAGGACACAGTTCTAGGAATGGAGGAATTGAAATTAGGACTATGAAGAACCACATAGTAGAGTCGGTAGTAGAGAGTCAGGGACAGAGGGTGACAGTGAAAAGCATACTGGCTGTGGAATCAGAGGATCAAAGTTCAAATCATTCTCTGTCTTTTATTACCCACAGCTCCTTCAGCAAATCATGTATCTTCCTTGGATCTCCAATTCTTCCATTGTCAAATGACCCCATTATACTTGATGGTGCCTGAGGTCCCTTATCACTCTCAATTTGTTGTCTTAAGATTCTCAGCCTCTGCTGACTTTTCTCATTTCTCCATCTTTCAGGACCTCAGGCCACCATCATCTTCATAATTCAGGGAATAAAGAGACCTCAAGGAAAATCTCTATAAGACAATTCAAAAGAGTGGACATTCCTCCTATTCCTGAAACTTTTCATTGAAGGGAAGTCATCATTGCACAAGTAAGATGATGCCATTGCTGGGGAGCTCTATCACAAGCAAAAGTCGAGTTTAGCAGCCACTTGAGGCAATATGATCTCGGGCTTCATTGAGAGAGACACATCTTCCAGGAATAAGGAAGTGCTAGTCTCTCTGTGTCTGCTGTACTCAAGCTATGTTTGAAGTTTCCTGGTCTCCTCTGGGCACTTCAGTTTATGAAAACATTGATAATTGAAAAACATACACAGGGTTGCAAAAGGACTAGATTCCTCACAAATTATCAAGAATGGAAGGAATTGGGCATTCCTTCCAGAGAGTATGTTTGCTCTGGGTAATTGCAATTAAAAATATTTTGGAGAAGAAAAACCCTATTTGAGAGGGGCAAAGATTGCTGCTTGTATCAATGATAGTATGAATTGCAATCAAGGAGAATATGAAGTTAAATCAATAGTCTATCAAGCATCACACAATGAGGAAGGAAGTGGAAAGCTAGAAATAGAGCAGAGCAGATTTGGGGAGCATCACCATTTAACTGGACATACTTTCCAGGATCATTTCTTCTTCCACTATATTAATATAATTATGAATTTTTTACTAATTGCATCATTTCATCTACAAAATGATAAGTGATAATGAGGAGGAAGAAGGTGAATGTAAGTATTAAAAACTTCAAAACAGTCATGATGATATTGTCATAATGCTGGTAGTGATGAGAAGAGTGGAAATGATGATTACTAGTGATATAGATGTGATAAAGGTGTTAGTGATGGTGATGATGTTGGTGATGAGAAGGTTGAAAACAAGAAGCATGGTGGTCCTGGGAAAACTGATAATGATAATGGTAACAGGATAATGAACAAGATATAGAATGTGATATGAAAGGGAAGAGTAATGTGATCATTTAAAGTATGTTATGATAGTAACAATGAGTAGAACAGTGAGGATACTGATGAGGAACAGGACAAGGATGAGAATGGTGGTAACACTTACGGTGATTTTGATGATAATTTTGATAAAGATTAGAAGGAGAAAGCGGTAGAGGCAAAGGAAGAAAAGGAGGAGTTTTCAGAACTACATATCCAGCCTCAGCATCTCCCCTCAGCTTCAGTCATATATCACCAACTGTCTATTGCACATGTCAAACCAGATATTCAAGACATGTCAAACTCAACATGTTAAAAACTAAAATCATCATCTGATCCCTCCCAAGCAAACCTTCCCTTCATTTTTTAATTTTTTTTAATTTTTTTTAATATTCTACAATCACTACCATAAAACTTAGATTTTTAACCCCTTCACACCTACCTCCCACCACCCCCCTCCCTCCCTAAGATGGCATACATTTCTGTATAGGGTCTACATATACTTTCCTATTGAATACGTTTTTACTATAGTCATGCTATGTAGATGAACTAAAATAAATGGAAAAATCATATAACAAATCAAAACATAATACACACACACACACACACACAAATATGATCTGCTGCATTCTGTGAATGAATTCCATAGTTCTTTCTCTAAGTATGGAAGGCATTTTGCCTTAGAAAACCATTGGGAATTTTTTTTTAAGTTCTTGCATTATTACGAAGTTCCAAGTCTACCAGAAAAAACTCTCGCACACTGTAGTCTTTGCTGTGCACAAAGTTCTCCTGGTTCTGCTCCTTTCACTCAGCATCAGATCATATAAGTTTTTCCAGTCCTCCCTGAAGTCTTCTTGTTCATCATTTCTTATGGCGTAATAGTACTCCATTGCATTCATACACCATAATTTATTCAGCCATTCCCCAACTGAGAGGCATCCCCTTGATTTCCAGTTCTTGGCAACTACAAAGAGTGCTGCTATAAATATTTTTGTACATGTGGAACCCTTTCCCATCTTTATGATCTCTTGGGTATACAGTCCTAGTAGCGACATTGTTTTGTCAAGGGGCATGCACATTTTTGTAGCCCTTTGGGCATGGTTCCAAACCACTCTCCAGAATGGTTGGATGAGTTCACATCTCCACCAACAATGAATTAGTGTTCCAAGTCTCCCACATCCTCTCCAGCATTTATCATTTTCCTGTTCTGTCATGTTTGCAAATTTTATAGGTGTGATGTGGTACCTCAGAGTTGTTTTGATTTACATTTCTCTAATCAAAAGTGATTTAGAGCATTTTTTCATAAGATTATAGATATCTTAATTTTCTTCCTCTGAAAATTGCCTGTTCATATCCTTTGACCATGTATCAATTGGGAAATGACTTGTATAGTTGTATATTTGAGTCAGTTCTCTATATATTCTAGAAATTAGGCCTTTATCCCCAAGATTAGCTGTAAAAATTCTTTCCCAATTTACTACATCCGTCCAAATTTTGGTTGCATTGGGTTTGGTTGTGCAAAAACTTTTCAGTTTAATGTAATCAAAATAATCTATCTTGCATTTGATTATGCTTTCTATCTCTTCTTTAGTAAAAAATTCTTCCCTTCTCCATAAATCTGATAAATATTCCATTCCTTGCTCATCCAGTTTGTCCACAGTATACATCTTAAGCCCTCCTTTCTTATCATTATTCCTGGTTGGGTAGAATATATAACCATCCTTTCAGTTTCAATTAGATAATCTCAGCATTATCGTGGACAGTTCATCTTCCTTTATGCCATATATCCAAATAAGTTATCAAATCTTGTCACTTCCCTCACGTGTAACCCTTTGTCCCTACCCACACAACTACCACCTTGCAAAAGGCCTTCTCTCATGTAGGGTATTGTTTAGCTGCATCCTCTTTGGTATTTCTGTCATCATTCTCTTTCCAGTGCATCTCATTATACACTTTTTACCAAAGTAATTCTATACAATCTGAGATCTGACTATTTGATTTCCCTACTTTGATTTTTTTTTACTTTGATTAATCTCCTTACATTAGGAAAAGGTGAGTCAGACTAACATGGGTAATAGTCTTTTAAGTCTAGGTTACCTATAGATATAGTGAATAGATTGATAAAACTTTATCATTTCATAGGATATAATTTAGTGCAATAAACTAATCATAAGTTTATAAGGGTTTTTTTTTTAAAGGCTGTTTCTCTAACAGAAAGAGAGACTTATCCGAGGTTAAGCTTTCCTTTTCTCAGTTAGAAAAAGGGTGGCTAGATATTAAGTTCTTCTTTCCACTCTTAGTGGATAAGTTCCTCTCTTTTTTTTCTTGAGCTACATTCTAAATTGACCAATGGAATCTTCTAAGCTGGAAGGTGCAGTGTGGGGGGGTAACTGCTAACTACTGACCGTACATTCTTCTCTCCCAATACCCTTTCAGGTTACAGAAGACACCAGCTGCAAGGCAAGGACTTCTGGTGTAAAATTGAAAAAGGATGGGAGAAGGTAACTATTCAGGTGACTTACCTTGTCCAACTGAATTATGTTCCAAATAAGTTTCTGTATTTTTTATTCCTTTTTTCTGCTGCAAAAATCAAATTCTGTAAATCACTCCTGGGCATTTGAGGAGCCAGGTGACATGATTTGATATGCAAATGCAAGCTTTGCAAATTAAAACATAGTTATCTCCATAACTTTGTTTATTTTCAACTGCTAGAAGTGATTTAGATATGCTTGGGCAATAGATGCCAAGCCCACCACAGCATTCCTACAAGACAGTTTTCTTTCCTGACAGGTAGGACGTGACCAGAATTTACCCCTAATGTCAGACCTCTTCATAATCGAGTCAAGTCCTCACAATGAGAACATAGGGAGGAGAAGGTAAGGCAAGCCCAATTTCCTATGCAATATGTTAGCCCCAAACTGATAGAACATCCTGATATATCTAGGACTCAAAAAGTTATATATTTTCTCATTTTCCTCTTTATGCTGCAGAGAGATAAAAAAAAGAGACATGTTTTGGTGAATAAAATTGAGGCTTTTTTCATTTCATTTTTTATCTTTGTCTTTTAAAATAAGCAAGATGCATTATCTTATCTTTCTCTTCCCCAGGCCCCCCATTTTCCAATGCAACATTCTTAGTTACAAAGCCTTTACTTTTATTTTCCAGCTTGGCCCCAGCAGAAGAGACTTAATACCTTTTTCAATTTTTGCTTGATAAGTTCATAAAGCAGTAAGGACCTAATCATCTCTGCCTATTGTTTGAGCATAACATTTCCTCCTTGAAAGCAAGTATTTAAAATGGAGGCATAAGCTTCCTAAATTAAATTCCATAAACACTTAAGGAGTCTCAGTATTTGAGAGAGAAACCCAAAGATGCTCATTGCTTGAACCAAAGTTGCACAACTAAGACCAAGGGAACCTTGAAGTCTGGCTTCTGACCCTGAAAAAAAATCATTCAGCATGCTCCCAAGATCAGAGCTTCTCAGAAAGTAAGACAGGCCATCTCAAATTTCTCTCACACAAGACACAAGGGTGTCTCACAAAAGCAACAATGTGATATCATGGGGAAAGCCCCACTTCTGGAGTTCAAAGCCCTGTGTGACCTTAGCCACTCACTTTGACTCATAATTCTAGGAAACATTTACTTGACTTTGGAAAATGAGACCCAACTCCCACATTATAGCCACTCATTTCTGCCTGTGTCTCTATCCTCACTAGTAAAATCTAGACTGGACCTGCAATTGCAGCCATAGAGGGAAGACCATTGGAGGGTAAAACTTGTATTTTCATGTACAATCTTAGAGATTCACCTAAAATATTTAGAGGTCAAGTGACTTACCAAGGGTCACATAGTGTCAGAAGTAGTCTCCAGGGTCAGCTCCCTAAAAGGTATATATTTCTACAACTGTTGGCATGCGAAGACTGGTGAATTTATGAATGCTAAAAATGAACCTTTCAATTGGCCTCTGATTTTCTTAGAAGAGGTGAAGATGCTGATATCAATTCTCACAACATGGGACCTTACATTCCTATGCAGATAATGAATCTTGTCCTTTAGAGGTTTTACATAAAATACACAGCAGTAAAAGAGAAAGTGCTCCATTTAGTTAACCTAGTGAGAAAAAGAATCTCTATGAAGAGCTACATATAGATATAAATGAACACATATGTGTATGTATGTGTGTATGCTTAAATGTCTATATGTTGTTTATTCAGAAAATTTGATAATTTCAAATTGATTTTGAGATTGCATAATTACAGGCTTGGATAGATCATAAACTGAGTTCCCTCGCCACTTTGTCTCTTTTATTCCTTGGAGGAAAAATCGTATGTAGGGTAGCAGAAATATTTAAACTATAGAAAGACCTTTCTCCTAGTCCTGAATTTGTCTCAAATTTACCATGTGACCCTTGAGAAGGTAGCCTTTCAGGCATCTCTTTCCTCATCTAAAAATGACTGTAACAAATTAAGTATTTACAGTCTTCTCTAGTTTTGACATTCAAACATCTAAATTGTCATACAGTTAGTTTTGTTATAGGCCTTTCTGCTTAGGGATATTCCAATATTATAGTTGTCAGCCATCATCACATTACTTTATAGCGGCTTGAAATGGAGATTAGCTCTCCCTTGACCTTGTAGAAAGGAAGTTCTTATGTGACCTAACATGGATGATCTATTTATCTCCCATTATCAGGAGCTTGGGTGCCTTTTCTCCAGGTTGTTTTTAATAGTCACTAGAAATGAAACATATTGTGAACTGATTCAACAGTTCTGGAGAACAATTTGAAAACATATCCAAAGGGCTATAAAATTATGCACACCTTTTGACCCAGCAACAGCACTGTTAGGTCTATATCCAAAAGACATCCAAAAAAAGGGGAAAGTACCTATTCAAATAAAAAAAAATATTTGTAGCAGTTCTTTTTGTGGTGGCTGAGTATTGGAAATCAAAGTGATGCCCATAAATTAAGGAATAGCTAAACAAACTGTGGTTTATGATTATAATGGAATATTGTTGTACTACAAAAAAAGATAAGCACGATGATTTCAGAAAAAAAAAAAACCTGTAAAGAATTATATAAATTGATTCATGGCAAAAGTGAAAATAACCAGGAGAACTCTGTACACAGTAACAGCAATTTTGTTTGATGGAGAATTGTGAATGATTTAATGTAATGTTAATGGAATATGAGATCTTCCCTGACAATTAATAGGCGTCATGTGAAGCCCATTTTTACCTGGCTCATTACAGCATGCACTTGAAAGTGCCAAGAGGAAGCCTGAAATGGTAGTATGAGGAGGAGGAGGACATAGCCCCAAGAGAAGTTTTATTTGGACGTTTTTGTTTGGGATTGAGGGAGGAGGAGGATCTGGTTGCTCACTCCCCAAAGATTTTTACCCCAAAAAAATACATGGGGTGTGAAATATGTTATGTTATATACCTTTGTGTTTCCTTAAGGCTGACTGGCTACTCTGGTAATACGTTACTATGTTGCTAAGTATTTTGTAAATGTGAAATTCATGATGTGTTTACTTTGTGAGAGTTATGTTGTTACTTATTTCTTAAAAGCCAGATACAAGCTGTCTAAGTAATGGACATGAAAGATCTTGAGGCCAAATGTAATGTTAGTGTTAATGGCATTACAAAATCTCCATCCATTAATAGACCTCACATGGAGCCCCTTGGCTTCCTTTGGGGAGGCTTGCCTGTAGGAAGGTTTTCACACCTCTTGGTACTGTTGATTAGGCACTGACTCATAAGGGTTGTGATGCCTTCTGATTGAGAAGTGTACATATGCTTTGAGCTGGTATTTTGCTTTGGGGGTTTGCTCATGAGAAGGATCTTTCCGTTTCCTGATAGAGACTCTGAGTAGCTGTATGTTCAGAGCCTCCTGACTGCTTAAATATCTGTCCTCTCTCAATCCAGTGATGTATGTAAAATACGTAAAGCATATAGAAATGCTGCTATGTTCAGAAAGCTGGAACCCTTTCTGTTGGTCTTTGTGCTAATTTATCTGCTTATATTTTCTATACTCACATCTTTCTCTGCAATTAAAGTAGGAACTGTTAGCCCATTTAAAGCTGTCTTTCCTTTATAAAGCAGATAAAAAGAACCTATGCTAGCAGGAAGTCCTGGGTATGATAGGGTGCTTACTGTTGCACTTAGCTATTCTCAGCAATACAAGGATGCAAGGCAATCCCAAAAGACTAATGATGAAGCATATTATATACCTCAAGAGAAAGAACTGATAGTGAATGAATATAGAATGAAGCATGCTATTTTTTCAATTTCATTTTTTTCTTTCATTCAAATTATCTTGTACAAAATGACTAATGTGGAAATGCTTTTCATAACATTGACATAAATGTTTTACATGTGCATGTATAGCCTATATCTTATGCTTACCATTTAAGGGAGGGTTAAGGAAAGGGAAGGATAGAATTTGAAACTCAAAAGTTTAACTTAAAAATTAATTAAATTTTATTTAATAATAATTTAGTTTAATAATAAATTTAGCTTTAAAATGTTAAAAAAATTAAAAAGGACTACTACTCAGATACAAAATGAAACACATCATGAACCTTCACCTATGGTTCAGGGGAGAAATCTTTATCAAACATAGGGAAAAGAAAATCACAAAATATTCAATGAATCATTCCAAATACATTAAATTGAAAAGCATTTGGTGGAACAAAATCTATACAACCAAGAAAGGAATCAGGCAGGTGGGGGAAATATTTGCATTAAATAGTTTTAATAAGAGTCTGATATTCAAGATATATAGGAATTAACACAAGATTGATTCCTCAGCTCACAAGTGATCAAAGTACATGAATATACATTTCACAAAGGATGAATTTCAAGATCTCACCAACTATATGAGATTATTCCAAATCACTAGAAATTGAAATCAAAATCAATCAATGCTGAAGTTTTACCTCTTCTTTAGCACACTTGACAAAAAAAAATTAAAAATGAAAGAAAGTCAGAATCATCAATATTAAAGAGGCTGAGGAAAGATGAACACATCAATACACCACTTGTGGAATTATGAATCAGCCCATTCATTCTGGAAAGAAATTTAAAATTATGCTATGTGTGTAATTAAAATATCTAGACCCCTTATTCATAGTCACACACCTCAAGTAGTTTAGAACTAAAATCAAATTTGTATATAAAATAAATTATAATATTATTTTTAGGAACAAAGAACTAGAAATATAGTAAAGGGCTTTTCCTTATGGAACAGATAATCGCGTTGTGGTTTATTATTGTGGTGGAATGATGCTGCTTCTTAAAAATAAAGCCAAACTAAATAAAGCATATAAAGACTATAGAGGAATACAAGAAGACTTTCACCAACTGATGTTAAGTGAAATAAGAAATACAAACCAAAGCTAAGAAATGAAGTAAGAAACAGGAGATGATATTTAAAATTAATTTAACCATGTAAATGAAAAGAATATTAAGAAAAAAACAATCAGAATTGAATGCTTTAATTTTAATGATTGAGTCTGAAAAAGAGATAGGATGATTCAAGCAGCTCACTTCTTTGCAGAGATGAATCACTCTGTACATAGGATGATGCATATAATATAGGGACTGATTGATAGATTATTTCAGTTGCTTTTTATCCTTCCCCCTCAAAAAAAACAATTAAGAAGAATATAAGAAGGAATATATCCATGATATTCTAATGATTACATTCTCAATCCATATAAAATTCTTTAAAATCTGCACATATGCTTTCTTTTCTAAATTTTGTATAATTTATTTATTTTCAGTTTTCAAAGCTCATTTCCAGAAGATTTTGAATTCTAAATTTTCTCCCCATGCAAAACACTTCCATGACAATCATGTTGTGAAAGACTAACCACATTACTCTCTATTCTGTCTTGCCCTCTTTTTATTCCATTCTCTCCCTTGAACTGTTCCCCACAATGGTTTTTGCTTTTGATTACCCCTTCAGCTAATATGCTGTCCTTTCTATTAGCCCTACTCTCCTATCTCCTTACCTCTTGCCTTCCTTCAGGGTAAGATAGATTTCTATACCCAATCAAATGTGTGTCATTCCCTCCTTAAGCCAAATCCAATGATAACAAGTCTCACTTATTCCCTCTCACCTCCCCACTTCCCCTCCATTATAAAAGTTCTTTCTTGCCTCTTTTATGTAAGATAATTTATTACAGTCTACTTCTTCCTTTCTCTTTCTCCCAACACATTCTCCTCAACACTTAATTTTATTTTTTAGGTATCCTCCCTTCATATTCATCTCACCCTGTGCCCTCTGTCTATATATATATATACATCTACATACCCAGAGATAGATAGATAGGTAGATAGGTAGGTAGGTAGGTAGGTAGGTAGGTAGATATTCCTTCTAACTACCTAAAGCTCTCATGAGTTACAAATATCATGTTTTGATGTAGGAAAATAAACAGGTCAACTTTAACGGGCCCCTTATGAATTCTCTTTCCTGTTTACCTTTTCAGCTTTTTCTTAATTCTTGTATTTGAAAATCAAATTTTCTATTCAGCTCTGATCTTTCCAACAAGAATGCTTGGAAGTCCTTTACTTCATTGACATTCTATTTTGCCCCAGAAGCATTATACTCAGTTTTGCTGGGTAGATGATTCTTGGTATTAATCCTAACTCCTTCAGCCTCTGGAATGTCATAATCCAAGCCCTCTAATCTCTTAGGGTAGAAGCTGCTAAATTCTGTTTTATACTGATTGTGTTTCCATAATACTTGAATTTCTTCTTTCTGGTTACTTGTAATATTTTTTCCTTGACTTGGGAACTCTGGAATTTGACTACAGTATTCCTAGGAACTTTTCTTTAGGGATCACTTTCAGGAATTGATCAGTGGATTCTTTCCATTTCCATTTTACCCTCTAATTAAAGAATAACAGGGCAGTTTTTCTTGATAATTTCTCAAAAGATGACATATAGGCTTTTTTGTTTTGATAATGGTTTTCTGGTAGATGAATAATTTTTAAATTGTGTCTCCTGGATCTATTTCTGAGGTCAGTTGAAAAATGGGTTTTTTCTTTCCATTCTTTCCCTTGAACTGGTCTTGGACAGTTCTTGAACTGTTCTTGAACATTGTCTTTCTTTTTCATTCTTTTGATTTTGTTTTATAATTTCTGGATTTCTCATAAAGTCATTAGTTTCCATTTGCTCTATTCTAATTTTTAAGAAATTATTTTCATCAATGAGTTTTTCAGTGTCCTTTTCCATTTGACAAATTTTGGTTTTTAAGGCATCCTTCTCATCATTGACTTTTTGGACCTCTTTTTTTCTATTTGGGCTAGTATTTTTTTTAAGGTGATATTTCCTTCATTTTTTTTGGAGGGGATCTCCTTTAGCAAGTTGCTAACTCATTTTTCATGACTTTCTTGCATCATTCTCATTTCTCTTACCAGTTTTTCTTCCACTTCTGTTAATTGAGGTTCAAAATCATTTTTGATCTCTTCCATGGCACGAGATCATTTCATGTTTTTCTTGGGGCTTTAGATGTAAGAGCCTTAACCTTGCTGTCTTTCTCTAGCTGTATGCTTTGATCTACCCCCATTGTATGATTTGATCTTCCTTGTTGTAAGAAAATAACTTTTCACCAAAAAAGTACCCTTCTATAGTCTTATTTTCCCCCTTCTCAGCATTTCCCCAGCCAATTATTTGACTTTTTAGCTCTTTGTTAAGTGGAGGGTGTACTTCCCCAAGTTTCAGGTATTTTGTGCAGCTGTTTTCATAGATATCTCTAGGTTCCTGCAAATTCTCAGTCCCTCCAAAGTGGTAGGATCAAAGGAGAGGTGTTTCCTCCTCTCCTAGCCTTCACTCTAGTTGGTGAGCAATCACAAGAACACTTATCTACCCTGTAACTGAGAGTAGGATTCCCTCCCCACAGCTGCCACCAGCTCTGTCACATAAATGTTCCTTCTCGCCCCAGGACCAGCACCCAGGACTGGGACCTAGACCAACCACTTGATTCCTCCACTGCCTGTAGGTGGAGAGCTCCAGAAGCAGCCACTGCTACAGAGGTAGATGTTGACACCCTGGGGTTGTGGCTGGGTCCAGACCACCTTCCTCTGTCACCCAGATAAGAGAGCTTTCTCGCTGATCTTTGAAGCTGTCTCTGGTATTTCTGAGTTCAGAAGCTGAGGTCTGCTCCAGTCTCATCTGTGCTAGTGTGGCCCACACTGGACTGTACTCTGGTCTGAGCACAGTACAATGGCCTGTCTGCCATCCAGATTGACTTGGACTGAAAATTTGTTTCACTCTGTCATTTTGTGGCATCTGCTGCTCTGCAATTTGTTCAGAATCATTTTTACAGGTATTTGGAGTGTTTGGGGAGGGGGGAGCACTTCAGGCAGGTCCCTACTTCTACTCTTCCATCTTGGCTCTGCTTCCCACACATGTAATTTATGAACCAGGTAGAACATGAAAAATGGAGAAGTCAATGTGTCTTTCTATGTAGTGTATTCTACAAAGTAGTATATCTGTGGAGTTCCTATATCTGTGGAGTTCCTTTGATTTTTTTTTTATTTTATAAGACTGGAGAAAGACATAATTTTTTTTAAATTGAATTAGTCTTCAGCAGTCACTTCCATACATCTAAAATTTTCTCCCCCTTCTTCTCCTCTCCCTCCCCAAGACAGCATGCAATCTTATGAGTTCTACATACACATTCTTGTTAAACATATTTTTACATTAGTCATCTTGCATAGAGGAATTAAAACAAATGGAATAAACCATTAGAAAAACCAAATCAAACCAAAAAGGGAGGGTAAACTGAGGCACACTATTGAATAATTTGGAATGCACAATTAGAAATAAGGGAGTTCTTGAGAAATGGGCTATATTTCATCAGTGAAGTCACTATAAGTCAATTGACTATAAGTCAATTTACCCCTTTAGAAATGAGTTGGGACAGGCTTTCTTGGTGTCTTCAAGATTAAGGGGACAATAAGGCAATAAGCATTTGTATAATGCTTACCATGGGCTAGGCATTGTGGATTAATATCCTGCCTGACCCACAGGTAGTCAGTCAGTAAATAGACATTTCATAAGTGCTTAGACTATGCCAAGCACTGTGCATAAGTGCTGGGAATGCAAATAAAGGAGAAAGAAAATATCCATTATTCCACACTACCTTAACCAAGGTACTTGATAATCATTTGTTGAATAAAAACCATAATGGGAGGAGATGCTTCCTTATTCCTTTTCTTTAGAAATGTCCCTAGAATATTTTTGGTCAAATTATATACTCCCTCAATGAGATATGATTATATTGAAAAGTGAAGAAAAACTTTTTATTTTTAGAAGAGGAGAAGGGGAAGGGCATGAGTCAATCACAATTTTATTGCCATCTTGGTAACTAAGCCATAGATTACTGGTTCTCTTTCTTCCTTTTTGTTTTTTGTTTTCAGATTTTTTCATTTGACAAACCTATGCATTTAGCAGGCATCCACTGTGCCCATCATTGCAAGTATAAAGGGCTTAAAATCTGGGAGAGTATACTGACACAATCTTTGAGAACCACTGCTTTCCATTAATGGGAAAACATAAAAGTGATCCAACTGCCCATGCCCTTTCCACAAGGATTTCTAGCCCAGTCTTGACCACACAGCACCTGGGATAGTGGGATTGAAGCATCAGAGATGGGGTCTCCAGCAGCAGCAGAGGAGGTTCTCGGATCCCTCAACCGAAAGACTCCAAATAGAGCTTCAGAGGTCAGTGAAAGTGTTTTTTATAACAGGCAGGAGAGGGGCAGGGACCCCCTGACACTGGCCCTAGGCAGCAGTAGTAGGAGCACCAGTAGCATCCTTTTCTGGAGCTCTCAAGCTAAAGACCCTGGGGGAGCTGAACAGCTGATCTGAATCTCAGCTGCAAGTCAGGCCATGGAGTACACTCCTCTCCCTTGATTGTAGTACCTTGGAGGAACTGTGAGCTACAGGTCCCCAAAGTATACCCTCCTCTTGACAAAGGACTCAAAAGTCAAGTAACTGGCTGGGAAAATTCCCCCCAAAAGGAAAAAAAGTAAGACTATAGAAGACTACTTTCTTGGTGAAAAGGTATTTCCTTCCATCCTTTCAGATGAGGAAAAACAATGCATACCATTAGAAGCCTCCAAAATAAATATGCAATGGTCTCAGATCATGGAAGAACTCAAAAAAGATTTTAAAAATTAAGTAAAAGAGGTGGAGGAAAAATTGAGAAGAGAAATGAGAGCAATTCAAGAAAATCATGCAAAGCAACTCAACAGCTTGCTGAAGGAAATCCAAAAAATTGCTGAAGAAAGTAACACCTTTAACAATAAGCTAAAAGAAGTCCAAAAAGCCAACGAGGAGGACTTAAAAAGCAGAATTAGCCAAATGGAAAAGGAGGTTCAAAAGCTCACTAAGAAAACAGTTCTTTAAAAATGAGAATGGAGCACATGAAAGCTGATGACTGTATGAGAAACCAAGAAATTAAAAAAACAAAACCAATAAGAATGAAAAAATAGAAGACAATGTGAAATATCTCATTGCAAAAACAACCGACCTAGAGAGTAGGTCCAGGAGAGACAATTTAAAAATTATGGACTCCCTAAAGATGTGATCAAAAAAGAATCTAGACATCATCTTTAATGAAATTATCAAGGAAAACTGCCCTGATATTCTATAACCCAGAGGGCAATATAAATATTGAAAGAATCCACAGACCTCCTCCTGAAAGAGATCCAAAAAAAAAAAAAGAAACTCCTAGGAATATTGAGAAAGAAAGAAAGATTCTGAATGTCCTTTTCAAGCTGTTTGACTTTCTTTTCATAATCTTCTTGTTTTTCTTGGATTGCTCTTATTTTATTTTTTTTCCTCAATCTCTCTCACTTGTTTTTTAACGTCTTTTTTTTAAGTTCTATGAATTCTGTTTTTGGGCACATAGCCAATTCATTTTTTTTCTTTGGGGATAGAAGAGGCTTTATTTGCTTCAGTATCTTCCTTTAAAGATGAACCCTGGTCTTCTCTTTTCCTGTAGTAATTTTGATACTTGTGTTCTTTCTCCTTTGCCTGTTCAATTAAAAAAAAATATTTGTAGCAGTTTATTATTGTCAGAGTCTTTCAAAAATATGAAAGTGAGTCAGCAATCTTATCCTCTGGTTGCGTCATTACCCTGGTATATTGTTTATTTAGAAAAGATTATGTCAACCTATTGAGGTATTATCTGAATATTTTCATATTTATTTTGAGTATTGATTTTCTTTCTGCCCTATCATATCTAGTCTAAAGCTTATTCTTCTTAGAAGAGGAAATTAAGCTTGAATAGTTCTAATTTCTCTTTATCAGTTGTTATCTTTGTGTCTTCTATACAAAATAAAGATCTTATTTCTTCCTTTAACCTTTTATCTTCCTTAATAAAGATTTTTTTATGATCTTCAGTATTCCATTCCATCCCTCTTTAAATCTGTGTCTTAGCAGCTCTCTAATATTGTCCTTACAGGACAATGTCTGAGGTCAAAGAGCTAGCAATTTTGGCAGCTTCACCTTGAAACAAAGTCTCCTGAAAATGTGTCCAGAATTAAGCCTATTATTCCACATTACTTGTAAAAGCAGTTTTAACTGGCATCGATCTCTTAATATCTGTTATATTGAATTTTTCAGATGATATCATTTGGTTACACACTATGAGATGCCTAATTCAATCCGAACACAAATTTCTGTTCACTCAAAGCAAAGGAAGGATACAACGTAAGTGCTAATAGGAGGCATCATACTGAAATAGAAAGAAAGATGGAACTTGGAGGGGGAATGACGTCGTCTTTATGACCACTGCATCAGAGATTCATTGGCTAGTTACCCATAACTGATTGTGATTTACCTCAATTTTCTCATATGTAAAGTAGCAGTAGCAGTAGTAGTAGTAGTAGTAGTAGTAGTAGTAGTAGTAGTAGTAGTAGTAGCAATAGTAGTAATAGTAGTAACAACAGCAACAATAATATGAAAGTAACAGAAGTCTTTTGAGGCTAAATTATGTAATAAACATTAAACATGACTTTGTATGTCAAGAGAGTTGAAATCATCCTGAAAGCAAAATTCAAGGGAAACAACATGGTTAAAGCAATTAATATCAATTAAACATATCTCAATATAGTCTTTCAGAATAGTGAAATGCAGATTATAAGACTGTGAAATTATACTAAGTATTGCTAAAGCATTAATGAACCATAGGGCCCATTATCTTAAGAAGCTATGGAAAGATGAACACTTTCAAAAATGAGGGAGAAAATTTATACTCCCTGAGGTCATGAGAAACACATTAAATTTAGAAATAATATTGAAACAATTTCAAATGAGTTCACCTCGGACAAACAAAGGACAGTAATAGGTACACAGGTCTGACATTGTCACCTATAAGCAAAAAGGGTCTGCGTCATAAAGGAAGGTGTGAAATAGGTTCATAAATAAAAGTTCCTCATGTGTGATGATCATATGACATGAAATCAACCAACAAAATAGTGTCTAAGACACGTTGACTGGAGTCCTGTGGATTTGTTCATATAAACAGACATTTCATGACAGTCTGCTCATTACATGAGAAATGGCAGAAAAGGTATCTTTTAGGATCCCCAATTTACTAATCACTGTTGCTTATGCAAGATTAAACAACATAGTTACTGATCAACATAATACTTTGGCTTGGTAAAAAATTAACACATATAGGATTCACAGCAAAACATGACGTGCTGTTGAGAATTACACATTAAAAAAAAAAAACTTGTGTATCTTTCGTAAACAATTGACAAATCTCTGTATTAAAAATATAAACTTGAGAATGTCCTTAGAAATTTAACAAATCAGATTTACTGGAATCAGATGATTATTGGAGACTCAACTCTTTTTCACAATTGCTTAGACACAACATTGATGCACAAAATTTGGAGAGCAATGATTTTAATAGGAGTCCTCATACCAGAAATTTACAACTTATAAGGAATAAAAAGCTTTCAATATATTGTGGTATTATATTAGATTCATGTTATATTATTTTATTAATTTAAGGATTACAAACTCATTTATAAATATTACCTCATTCTATTTTCACAAAACAAAATGAGAGTTAAGTATTAAAATTATCACCACTTTACGGGTTAGAAAACAGAATCAAGCAGCAGGTAAGTGACCCACTAAAGGATATACAGTTGACCAGTGTCTGAGACTGAATTTGAATTCAAGTTTTAATAAATCTGAGTCCAGTGCCCTATCCAATGCTCCATGTACCTGAATTATAATAAAAATAAATAATAACAATAATGTTAATAGAAAAGGAGGAGAAATAGGATGAAGAAGGACATTATTCATATCTATGATTTTCATCAGTATAGGAATCTCTTATTTTAAGTCATTCTCTTTACCAATACAGAGTGGTGACTATCAATGATCCTGTACAGGGATTTATAAAAAGAAAGAGTTACCTACCCCACTGAAATATTGAATGATTTTTCTCAAGGTCTCATAGTCAGAAGGAATTAAATTCACGCATGTACCCAGGTCATCCTAACTCTAAAGCCATGTCTTCATCATTGTACCTTCCACCCCAAGACTTGCATCATGCCATTAAGTTCTGACCCCTGCATTCCTGCAAAGAAGGTACAATTTAGATAAGTGTAGTATGAGATTAAGGAAAACTGTAATGAATCCAACTCCCCAAATTGTTTTACTTTCCAATCATCAAATAATTCTTAATTATTATTTGACTGAATCATTTGCATTTTGAACAAGGAAGAGTAACATATTAAATAGCATCTGAAATATTTGAAGGTGCCACAAAAGATATGTAAATAGTACATAGTATATAGAAGCATGTTTAACTTGTATCAAAATTTCCCTCTTTCATTTCTTTCCATTTTTCTTTCATCTGTGCTTATATAATCATCCAAAAGATGAATACAAGAAGATAGACAATGTACACACAAGTACCTAAGACCCAATGATGAAAAATGTGCAATACTCCAGTGTGGCAAAACAACCAAACCTGAGCCCATTAGATAAGTAGCATGGCACTATCTCCCCCTCCACTCTCTCCGCCACCCCCCTGCTCCCTCCACCGTCAGTGCTTTCTTCAACTTATTCACAATGGTGGAGAAATAAAGCCTAAATGACAAATTCTGATCTCGGTTTCTTGGGCCCTTCTGCTGAGCAGGCTTTCCATTTTACTGACTTCTTCCAAGCAAGAAGAAATGATGGTGACTTTCCTTTCTTCCTCTGTTTTCTTTTCTGACCAGAAGAATGCAGTGGTGTGGGCCTGCAATAATAGGTAGGAGGAAAAGAAGCATAGAAGTGATGTGGGAGGACAGGAACCTTCTATGGAATAAACGTTCATGGCCCTGACTATAAAAACTCAATTGCTAGCTGACGAGGAAAGACAAGATGTCTTCAATTTCAGATAGAACAAAGAAATAAGAGAAAAAAAAGAATCCTTCATAATCTCCTGTGGGTCATCGCTGTTGCTGCTCTAGTTTTCAACTTGGAGAATTTCCTCACACTTTAAGATCATAGAACCATAAATCTTTGGATCCAAAAAGGACTTTTGAATCTGGAAAATGCAACATGAGAACTGGGAAGGATGTCGGTATACTAAATGAATGCACAAATAAATGCAAAAATGATGAATGATTGGATGAAAGAGCAGTTCAATATGATTTTCATATGCTGTGTTAAAACCTGGGAATACAGGATATTTTTTTTTAAAATGAGCCAGCCCATACATTTGGGGAGTCCATTTCCTAATTGATAGATTTAACACACGTAATCATTTGAATATATTATACGAAAAGGTTCAGTTGTCCTTCAGTTTGATTGCAAGATAGATGGTAAGGCCGGTGTCAAAGCTGGGGTGGTTCTTGGAACCCTGGCTGAGTCATTTCATTTATACATGCATCTGATAACACCTTAGGCATTTTCTCCTAAATCACAGGTGTCTGGTGAACTCCCTTGGTAAAGGAAGCTGACTTTGTTAATAGGACCATTTCATTGAAATTGTTGTGCCCATATGAGGACACACTTGCCTTATATTATCCTCCATTATATTCTCATGGTGAGGAGGTTACCCTAGCTTATGAAAGCTATTAGCGACAAGTTCTGGCCAGGCCCTACCTATCAAAAAAAAAAAAAAAAAAGCTGTCGTAGGAATGTTGTGGTTGCCTAGGTATCTATTGCCCAAACATTTATAAATAGTTTGTAGCATTTGAAAATAAACTTATGCTGAGAGAGAGAGAGAGAGAGAGAGAGAGAGAGAGAGAGAGAGAGAGAGAGAGAGAGAGATACAGAAGGGTGACAAAGAGGGAAATGGATAGACTCTGAAACAAAGAGTAAGGAGACAATTTCTCTCTTAAAATTCAACTTACAGATTCTACTGAGATAGAAAGTGACTTTTCCCAAAGTTGTATAACTAATAATTATCAGAGACAAGGGTGGAAGCTGAGTTGGTCTCTTTGCTAAACTAAGCTCTTCTGATTACTCTTGATAGAATAGATTGGTAGCTTTAGCCAAATGACCATTCAAATTCTCTTAAATTCTTAGAAAACTGTGGTAAAAAAGGAAGGAAGCCCATTCGAAAGTTGAGTTTTAAGACACAGTGAATATTCTCTCTCCCTCCCTCCCTCCCTCCTTCCCTTTCTCTCTCTCTCTCTCTCTCTCTCTCTCTCTCTCTCTCTCTCTCTCTCTCTCCCTCTCTTTCTGTATCTCTCTCTTATGCACTCACTCTTCCTCTCTCAGTCTCACTCCCTTTCTCTTTTTATGCTCTCTATGCCACTCTTTGTTTTTATTTCTCTGGGTCTCTCTATCTGTCTATTTTTCTGGTTGCCTCTGTCTCTGTTTATCTCTATATCTCTGTGTCTGTCTCTCTCCTCTCTTTCCCTCTCTCTGTTTCTCTGTCTCTCTCTCTCTCTGTTTCTGTGTGCATGTGTTTTGAACTCTGGTTATGTATTTGTTTCTGCTCTCTATATCACTTTTTGTTTCTATTTCTGTCTGCATTTGTCTGTGTCTCTCTCTGTCTTTGTCCCTCTTTGTGTCTGCTGTCTTTCTCTGTCTTCTCTGTGTCTATGTGTCCCTCTGGCTCTGTCTCTCTCTCTCTTTCTTTCTCTGTATATTTCTGTCAGTCTCTCTCTCTCTCTCTCTCTCTCTCTCTCTCTCTCTCTCTCTCTCTCTCTCTCTCTCTCTCTCTCTCTGTGTGTGTGTATGTGTGTGTGTGTATTTAGTCTCTTTTTCTCTGTCTCTGCCTTCTTCCTCCCATCATGACCATCTCTCTCCTTTTGTCTTTAACTGTGGTTATGTGTGTGTGTGTGTGTGTGTGTGTTTGCTCTCTGTGGCACTTTATTTTTCTCTCTCTCTATCTCTATGTTTCTATCCCTCAGTCTCTATCTGTCTTTGTCTGTCTCTGTCTTTGCCTCTATCTGACTCAGTCTGTTTTTGCATCTGTCTGCTGTTTCTGTCTCTTCTGTCTCTCTCTGTGTCTCACTGTCTTTTTTCTCTTTCTTTGTCTCTCTCTGTCTCTCTGTCTCTGTCTCTGTCTCTCTCTCTTTCCTGTCTGACACTGTCTTTTTTCTATTTCTCTCTGTCTCTCTTACTACCTCTGTGTCTGTTTCTGTATGTTTTATGCATCAGTCTCTGTCTTTGAATCTGTCTCTCTCTTTTTGCCTCTTACTGACTCTGTCTCTGTCTTTCTCTTTGCCTCTGTCTGACTGTCACCCTCTGTTTTTGTCTATATTTCTGTCTGCCTCTCTGTCTCTTTGTCTTTCTGTGTGTGTCTCCCTGTCTCTGTCTTTCTATGTATCGTTCTGTCTCTCTGTGTGTCTTTCGGTGTCTCTCTATTTCTGTCTCTGTCTGTCTGTCTCTGTCTCTCTCTCTGAATTAGTTCTCTATTGCTGCAATCCATTTCTTTCTTCTCACCCATAATGGGGCATGGTAGCATCATCAAACAGGAGAATGAACATTGTAAATGATTGGAAATCAGAGTTCGTAATGAAAGTACCATCTCATCCTTAACCATCATGACATGGAATTTTTCATGTTTAAGACAATAGTTAATGGGCCAAAACAGAAGTGTCAAACTGTCCAGAATAGATTGACCAACTTGAACATAAACATGCCTGAGATTGGTATGTAATTGAATCCCAACGATGTATTTTTTATGACTCCAAATGCATGTGTATTTTTCATAATAAGATTACATTACATCCTGTCAGATTCTGTTACATTCTGTCCCATATATTTTTTCAAATCCCTCAGAAAGGCTGAATGATTCTGGGTTGACCAAGTGTTACAAATGGCTCAGGTGTGCCTGTGGGGGAACTATAAGTGGTGCCACCAGCCAACACCTGATACATGATGAATGGCCCTTGTGGTCAATGCCATTGAATGGAATGGCCCCAGGGGCCTGGCTTATGTGTTCCTGGACTGGAAAAATCAGTCTCCACAGCCTCCAAGCAAGGCACCTAAGGAAATGGAGGCAGTTCAGGATATGGGACTCAGAGAACCACAGTCCAAAACCTGGCTCTGAAACCAACTAGTTATATAACATTGGGCCAATCACTAAACTTCTCTGGGCCTCAGTTTCCTCCTCTATAAAAGGCCAGAGTTATAGTATATGATTTCTAAAATCTTTGCCAATTCTAAGCCCACAAGTTTAATATCTTCAGGTTCACACAGTAGTTTCCTCAAACAAGGGTGAAAAAAAAGAATTCTGAGAGGTTGGTAACCTATTGTTACCCTTATTTCAAAGAAGAGGAAACAGGTTCAGAGAAGTGCCCTGATTTTGCTACTGGTACACATTGAAGAAATGCCAAGGTGAGGCCTCAGATCTCTCTAAGGTCATTGTTCCTTTCACGCTATTATCCTGTTGTGTCAAATGTGTAAGGCACCTAAGAAATGATTTAGTCTATCTAATATTTGCATGACATCCTTGCTCTACTATCCTGAACAATATGCAATTTTATTTGAAGACTTCTCTTGTTGTTCAGTTGATTCAATAATGGGTGACTCTTTGTGACCTCATTTGGGGTTTGCTTGGCAAAGATACTGGAGGAGTTTGCCATTTCCTTCTCCAGCATATTTTACAGATGAAGAAACTGAGGCAAACAGGGTTAAATGACTTAACCGGGGTCACACAGTAAGTACCTGGGGCCAGATTTTAACTCAAGTGTTCCTGACTCCAGATGCAACACTTCATCCATTGTACCTCCTGGTTGCCCAAAAGACTGAGGGTCAGGGGTTTTGTTGATAAGTGTTATAAGAGAAGTCTAGGGAGAAAAGTTGTGGCTATATTTCTAAATGAATACACATCTCCAAAGAGTTCAAGGATATTGCTTTAAGATCTTTGCCCTCTAATACATTTTATTATAACCTAAGCCAGATATTACAGAGGAATTGGTGGTAGTAGTTGTTCTTCATCTTCGAAGAGGACCAAAGTGACATCACCATTGTAAAGTAAAATTTCAGTGTGTCCTACTTTGGTTGATCAAACCAATACAAGCTCGGAATGCTCTATCACAGGTTGGGCACAGGTAGCCCATGTGAATATTTGGGGTGGATATCCCAAATTTGTGCATCCTGCGTTTACTTTATGCTGTCTCAATTCTGCTTTGCTCAAAGAGCACAGCACCTTTTCTTATGTGGGCACACCACGCTGAGTGGTCCTGTGCCAGTGTTTCTCATGTTGCACAGTCAAATCCAAAGTTCTTGAGAGAGACCTTGACAGTGTCCTTGTATCACTTCTTCTGATCACCATGTGATCACCTGCCCCATGCAAGTTCTCCATAAAATAGTCTTTTTGGCAAGGGTACAATTTGCATTTGAACAGCATGGCCAGCCTATCAGAGTTGTGCTCTCTGAAGCATAGTTTGAATATTTGGCAGTTCAGCTCGAGCAAGGACTTCAGTGTCTGTTACCTTATCCTGCCAGGTGATCCTCAGAATCTTCCTAAGACAGTTTAAGTGGAAGAGATTCAGTTTCCTGGCATGGTGCTGTTAGACTCTCCATATTTCACAAGCAAATAACAATAAGGTCAACACAACGGCTCTGTAGACCTTTAGTTTGGTTGTCAGTCTAATACCACAGAGGAATTAAAGGTATATAGAGTGTATGGAAACTTGTTTTGTAAAATATAATATAAATTAATGAATGTTCCAATTTTTTTGCCCATAGCATATACTCTTCTTCCAAAATCCTTTAGAGCTTAATTCTTTTGTCCCAAATGTGGGTCTCAGCCATTTAGCATTAGAAAGAGATGTCTTTGTATAACCTTGAGCAAGTTTCTTTTTTCCAAGTGTTAAAATTTCAACCAAACAGCTTAAATAAAATAGATAATACTTTAAGACTTTAAGTTCCAATGAAGTTGTTGACTTGCATTGACAGAGGAAGTTTCTTCACATGGGAGTTCTTCCTAAACATGGAATCACAAATCTAGCCTTTGTCTTCCAGGAGACACCTTGTATCATTGACTAAATCTTTCAACTCTCCAAGCAAGAAATAAGTTTATTAAGAGTCTTGGACAAGGGATATGAAGTATGAATGCCTAAGAAACATTCATAAAATAGCCAAATCTTCTTTGATTATATCATGACTAAATTAATTATTTTTCTTTTCTTAATTGAATTATTTTCCTTGTTTTCAGTGTTAGACAATCACTTCCATACATCTTAGATTTTTTTCCACTCTCTCCCCCTTATTCCTCCTCCCTCCCCAATCCCTCCTTGAGACAATGTACACTCCTATATAGGTTCTACATGTACATTCCTATTCAGTGCATGTTACATAGAAGAATTAAAATGAATGGGAAAAACCATAAAAAAAAAACCAAAACATAATACAAAAGAAAATGATCTGCTTCTATGTGTGATCCAATTCCACAGTTCTTTCTCTGTATGTGGAAGACATTGTGCCTCCAGAGATCACTGGAAATTTTTTAAGTCCTTGCATTTTAATGAAGTACTCAGTCTACCAGAAAAATTCCTCACATACTTCGGTTGTTGCTGTGTACAAAATTCTCCTGGTTCTGATCCTTCCACTCAGCATCAGTTCACGTAAGTTTTTCCAGCCTTCTCTGAAGTCTTCCTGTTTATCATTTCTCATAGCAGAATAGTATTCCATTACATTCATATACCACAACTTGTTCAGCCATTCCCCAATTGATGGGTATCCCCTTGATTCCCAGCTTTTGGCCACCACAAAGAGAGCTGCTATACATATTTTGTACATGTGTGACCCGTTCCCATTCCTATGATCTCTTTGAAATAGAGACCCAGAAGTGATATCACTGGGTCAAAGGGTATGCACATTTTTATAGCCCTTTGGGTATAGTTCCAAATTGCTCTCGAGAATGGTTGGATCAGCTCACAGCTCCACCAACAATGAGTTAATGTTCCAACTCTCAGATATTTTCTCCAACATTTATCATCTTCCTGTTTTGTCAAGTAAGTCAATCTGATAGGTGTGATGTGATACCTCAGAGTTGTTTTGATTTGCATCTCTCTAATCAATAGTGATTTAGAGCACTTTTTCATACAATTATAGATAGCTTTAATTTCTTCCTCTAAAAATTCTCTGTTCATATCTTTTGATCATTTTTCAAGTGCGGAATGACTTGTGTTCTTGTAAATTTGACTAAGTTCTCTATATATTTTAGAAATGAGGCCTTTATCACAGACACTAGTTGAAAAAATTCTTTCTCAGTTTTCTGCTTCCCTCCCAATGTAGGTTACATTGAGTTTGTTTGTGCAAAAACTTTTCAATTTGATGTAATCAAAATTTCTCATTTTGCACTTCATAATGTTCTCTATCTCTAATTGGGTCATAAATTTCTCCATTCTCCATAAATTTGACAAATACACTATTCCTTGCTCCCCTAATTTGTTTATAGTATCAATCTTTATATCTAGATCATGTATCTATTTGGACTTTATTCTTGTGTACAGTGTCAAACATTGGTCTATGTCCAATTTCTGCCACATTATTCTCCAGTTTTCTTAGCAATTTTTGTCAAACAGTGAGGTCTTATCCCAGAAGCTGGGATCCTTGGGTTTATCAAGCCATAGATTGCTACATTCATTGACTACTGTGTCTTGAATGCCTAACCTATTCCACTGATTTACCTTTGTGTTTCTTAGCCAGTACCAAGTGGTTTTGATGACTGCTGCTTTATAATAAAATTGGAAATCTGGTAGGGCTAGGGCACCTTCCCCAGCATTTCTTTTCATTAATCCCCTTGATATTCTGGATGTTTTATTCTTCCAGATGAATTTTGATATTATTTTTCTAGCTTTAGAAAATAATTATCTGGTAGTTTGATTGGTATGGCACTGAATAAGTAAATTAATTTAGGTAGAATTGTCATTTTTATTATATTAGCTTGGCCTACCCATGAGGAACTGATGTTTTTCCGCTTACTTAGATCTGACTTTATTTGTGTGAAAAATGTTTTGTTGTTGTGTTCATATAGTCCCTGTCTTTGTTTTGGCAGGTGGACTCCCAGATATTTTCTAGTGTCTACCAAGCCTTTAAATGGGATTTCTCTTTCTATCTCTTGCTGTTGGGCTTTGTTAGTAACACATATTAAATATTTTTCAAGAGACTGGGTTTTAGAAGAGACTGTCTGTAGACTGGAGAAGGACAAAGTGTTAATCCAGAGCATGAACTATGAACCAGTGCCAGGAAACTTCTCAAGTGGCAGAGATATCCACTAGAGGATGTCTGTGATTTGTGATGAGGAAAAACAATAGTGGGGATCCAGAGAGAAGAAAACTGACCTATAAGTTGAGACATCCAAAAGAGTTGTAGCATCAATCAGTGGGACAGCATAATCAATGGTAGATAATAAGATCAAAAGGAGCCATGTTATGACCATTAATAATAGTATTAACTACTACTAAATAGTGAATTAAACATTTTTAATTCGTTCTGTTTTCTGTTGAAAGACAGCCAACCATGACATAGTAGATAGAGAACTAGTTTCAGAGAAACAAAAGTTTGAGTCTAAGCCCTTTCTCTGACACACACTGACTATGTATGGTTCTCTGCACAAATCAATCAATCTCTCAGTGCCTTTAGCCAATTCTCAAAGCCTATAATTTGCATAACAAGTATGAAGCTGAAGAAATAAAGGGAGTTTCCCCATGTGGGAATTTTCTATACCAAGGTAATCATAAATTCAGTCTAGTTTTTTTTAAAGATTTTTCTTCTTAAAAACCATGTGACATAATCAATGAAAGGGTGATTATGCCCATTTTGAAGATGAGGAAACCAAGGTTCAGAGAGAAGTGATTTGCATGTAGATATTTGTCATCCCATCCTCAAAAGCCTCTTCTGATTACCATTGCCTAGGTGATAATGTACAGGTTTCCAGTTTAAGACTTAAAGGCTATCTCTCATCTACCTTCTTAATCTTAGGATATATTATTATCTTTAATTGAATTTTCCATTCCTGTCAAAGTGGCTTCTATGATGGTTTGTACCTTTGCACAGAGCAGCATAAATATTTGCTAAATGACTGAACTATTGACTGTCCTTCAGGCATAGAGACTACTCTATCTGATTCTCACCTCATAATCTATAGGTTCTTTTCATGTGCAGCTCATAACACAATATCCATGAGGCCTTTTCTGATCTCTGCTAATGTTGTCTGCTTCTTCAAACTGCATTGTATTCCTGGATTATAATTTATATTTAGTTGACTGGGAACAAGAAGCTGCATGCCACTAAAAAGCAGGAAAATGGTGACTTTTTGCTTTGTGTCTTCAACACCTTGGAGAGATCCCAGGCTACTGTTCATTACTCTACTTGTTGAACTAAATGAAAGAAGTGGAAAGTACTCTCCTTGGTGACTAGAAGTGTAGAATCTTAAAATGTCTGACATAGAATACCACACTTTTAAAAACGATAACAAGTGTCATAGACACATGTGACTAGGGAAGACAGAATCAGAGAATTTGATTTGATTAGCCACTTAGTAGGGAATGTGAAGTAGAACACTGGAAACTTAAAATTGAAATTATAGGTTGGTGAAATGAGCAGAACCAGGGAACATTATAAACAGTAATAGCCACAGTGTGTGAGGATTGTTTATTTATTATTTATTATTATTTAGCCCTTTACTGCAGTGCAAGGACCGAAAACATTTCCAAAAGACTCGATGCAAAATGTCATCTAAATCCAGAGAAAGAGCTATAGAGTTGGAATGCAGAATAAAGCAGATTATTTTCTATTTTGTTATGTTTTAATTTGATTTGGTTTTTCTCATAGTTTTTTCCCATTCATTTTAATTCTTCTATGCAACACAACTATTGTGAAAATGTGTCTAATAAGAATGCATGCATAGAGCCCATATAAAATTGCATACCATCATGGAAAGGGAGCAGGGAGAGAGAAGCAGAAAATTTAAAACTTATTGAAGTGATTGTTGAGAATTGAAAACAAACACATTAGTTATTAACAAAAAAAGAAATGATAGGTTAGGATAAATGCTGAGTGAGTTCTCAATGTTAAAAATTTAAGAGTTTTAATTCTAACCTATTGGCAATGGGGAGTCAGTGAAGATTTTTGAGAAGGGTTTAATATTGTTAGAGGCAACTTTGGGGTGCAACTGGATAGAATGTGCCTCTTGGAGTGAAGAAGACCTGAATTTGAATCCTGTCTCAGACACTTCCTAACTGTGTGACCTTGGGCAAGTCCTTTAATCCCTCTTCATCTGTTTCCACTTCTGTAAAATAGGGATAACAATAGCATCTGCCTCACAGAATTAATGTGAAGATCAAGTTATAATGTATGTAAATTCATGTTGATAAACTTAAAATACTACATAACTGTTAGATTATTATTAATATTATTGCATAATTGGATCTATGTGTTAATAATAAATTTTATATGTGGAATGGGAGCCTTAAGAGAACCTACAATAATCTCAATTTATTTTGTACAGTAAGAAGTAAAAACATCTGCCGGGGGTGGGAGGTGCCCTATAGCATGTTGAGTTGGGTATTGAGGAAGAGTAGAAAATATCTAACAGTTGTTAAGTATCTAATAGTTTCTCCTTCAATAGAGGAAAAACTTTCAAATTGCTAGAAATTTCTTAAAATATCATGAGATTCTTCAATAAGTGATAGATTCTCACTTCTTTTAGTTACTTAAGCAAAAGTAGGTGCTTCTGTGACAAGGATATTATAGAACGGCATTTTTCATTGTTGCTTGTGAAGTTGTTTTCATTTTTATTTTATGACTAGATAGTTGCTAGATAGTTACTATGGGCCCCTCCAACTCCAAATTTGTGTGTGTATTTAATTAAGTGGGATAAAGGAACATCATGAAAGGACTGGGAATTATTCCTATTCAACACTTGGAGAAAAGAGCTCATGCTTTATGGCTACAGAATATTTTAAACATCTGATCATATTTAATTCCTCCACCCATACATGAGGGAGGAGTATCAGTTATCACCCCCATTTTAGATTAATTGAAAGAGAAATAGAGATAGAAAAGTCATTTTTTCTAGGTTATTCAACTTAAAACATAACTTAGAGATGCTGAACCCCTCTCTGAAAGCTCTCAACACTATTTGAAAGACTATAAGAAAAGGCAGTACTAGGGTGAGGATGGGGTCCAAATAAGAAGGCAGTAATCAAGTGATAGGTGAAAGCCTCAGTTCCAGGAAAGGAGGTAAAGGCAGGAAATGAAGGAGTTTTCTGAATCCTACAAGTCTCAGACTGAATACCAATTTGCCACATGGCCTTCTGTGCCCTTGCCTGCTTTGGAATTTATGAGTATAGATGTTAATCTTCACCCCAAACCATGGTCATTTATTACTCTTTAGTAGTCTGTGTATAATGGGCTGACTGCCTGCTGACAATCTCACCTTCACGGGGAAAAGTTTGAGAGCAGGTCAAAAAGTGAAAAATAGATGAAAGCAGGAGATGTGTGTTTCAACCCATTAGTCATCAGTGAGATGTTTAAGTTTCCATTTGTTCTTAGGAGGAATGGTTAGGTAATGTTTTTTTTTTTTCTAAAATCCCTAAAGCATTTCCTGTGATGTGATAGGTATAATGGAGGAGACACAATCTCCTTTCAGGACATGGATACTCAATAGGGGCTTCTGTTGCCAAGCAGGATCCATCATCCATTGCATGGTTAAGATGAAAAATATTTCAGAACCTTAAACAACATATAAACACTAGCTATTCTGGTTTTTGATCTAAGGTTTTCTGCTCCATCCTGTCACCTGCCTCCTCTCTCCTACCTCCCTGAACCCAGCCTCTCATTCTGTGTTCTAAGATCTATACTAGACCAGGATCACTAGGTTTTATTTCCTAATGTCAATTCCAGTTTTGATATTCCTGATTTCTTTGACTCTGTCAGCTGGCTTTTACACCTCATTTGAAAACAGTCTGTGGTGATGGGACTATTTGACAAAAGAACATATAAATTCCTTTGAAATGATTCCCTTTACTTTATTTAACTTTTAGTTCTGGAGGAAGAAAATTAGATCCCTGATCCCATTTACACACAATGGTGGAATGCAATGTTATATCATTAAAATTCTAATAATTCTAAGTAATAGGAATTGTTTTCATGGGTTCATTAATTCCCTGCAGTTCATTTACATGGACTCTGAGATTTCTGATTGCAGGTTGGGGCCATGGAGTCATTGTTGTTTTTTTTTTCTAATTTTGCTACAGACATTGAGGGCATAACTATCTTCTCAGTCACTACTGCTCTCCATTTTAGTGACATCTTCAGCTCCTCACTCCCCATCACCCCCATATTCAATTTGTTGTGAAATCATGTCATTTTGACATCCACAATATCTCACCTTATTCCCTTGTCTGTACTCACACTACTTCCACCTTGATGAAGGCCCTCATTATTTTATTCTTGAGCCACTGCAATAGCCTGCTTGGTGGGTCTACTTGGTCAAGTCTCTGCTCACTCTAATCCTCCTCCACTAAACTGCCAAAGTTGTCTTCCTAAAGTACAAGTTTCATCATGTCATCTCCCTACTAAAGAAATTCCAGTAGATCAAATATCAAATCATCTGTTTGAAGTTCAAAGCCCTTCACAGTCTACTCCACTCTAAACTTCAGTCTTTTTTTACGTTTTACTCTCCTCCATGGATAAAGAAATACAAACCCGCTTGTTGCTCACATACAATATCCATCTTCCATCTCCATGGATTTCCACTGACTTTGCTATGCCCTAAATGGACTTCTTCCTCATCTCCACTTATTAGAGGACTTTGATTCCTTCTAGACTCCTTCTGCAGGAGATCTTTCTTTCTCATTCAACTGCTTGTCTTTTTCCCTTTAAATCACCTATTTTGCACAAGTCTTTTATGTGAAATGGGGTTTTAGCACACAAAAACAAACACCATTAATTTGCTAAGATTACGTTCTCCACCTGGATATTTTGGGAGCTTGTTGAAAGAATATGTAGAAATGGCCCTGATCGACCATGTGATTGAAAGCAGTCTTTTTTGTTGGCTGCTCAGTCTTCAAAAGGTCTGAGTCAGTGCCAGTCAGGGGTTTTATTGTATCGAAGAGAGGGAGTGAGACAACTCCACTCATAGTTAATAAGAATATGAGATAAGGAAAGATCTTAGATGCTCTTCCTCCCTTCTCCTCATGATCATGTGGCCCTGAAGAAAGGGACCTGAGTCTTTGACTTTTTTTTATTTAATTTGTCTTTTGTTGGTGGTGGTATTTTTGTTTTCAGTAGAGAGAGTGAAATCTCTAATATAACCTGAAGGCTCAAACCATTATGAATGGGGAATCCATTACTGCAGATCTGGTATTGAGGTAAGGCTGGCTTTGGAGCCAGAGTTTGGTAATCTGGATGACCATCCAATGCACAAATATGGAGGCAGGACGTAAAATGTTTTGTCTGGGTAAAAGCAAATAAGGCATTTTATTCTTTCCTTTCTGGAAACAGAAAACATTAAGAATAGTAGCTTGCATTAAACTTGAACAGGTAGGGTACAGTCAGATGTTCAGGGCTTTAAATACCAAATAAAGAAGTTGAAATTTAACAACGTAGGTGAAAGAGAGACACCATAACTTTTCCAGCAAGGTTGTGACACCATTTCAGAATCACAATTTAAAATCTGTGAAGTGGATAGATTGGTTATTTTTCAACCATGTCCAACTCTATGATTCCATTAGAGGTTTTCTTGACAAACATGTTGGAATGCCATTTTTTGTTTATTTGTTTTTTCCAGAGATGAACTTGCCCAGATGCACATAGCTAATCAGTATCTGAGGTTGAATTTGAACTCAGGTCTCCTTGATTCCAGGCTCTTCACTCTATCCACTGTGCCACCTATTGAGAGAAATTAGAGACAGGGGGATCATTGGGAGACTCTAGAAATAGTTCGTGTGAGAGGCAATGAGGAACTGAAATAGGACAATGAGTATGTGAGAAAAAGGGACAGATGTGGGTAATGAAGTGAATTAATGAACTTACCAATTGGGGGGTATGAGGTTGTTGTCTATTTTTGAAGAAGACCAGTGGCAGCACAGGATGATGTCTTGATGTGTGCATGAACTGGATTCAATTGAGGCTTAATTGCACAGCCATCAGCTTCACTCTGTTTTCCAGTGTCATTGAAGTTTAGTGTCAAGATGAAAGTCAAGATTACTGGTGATGGCCCAGACTTGAATGGCAAACTTTGGCATTTTTGATATCTGATCAAGCTTTACAGAACCTGCTTAAGCCACTTTCATGGTGGTTGGAACAAATTGTTTTCATTCACTCCTTCTGTCAGAGAAGTCTTCACATTTTTAGGTTAGTAATTTCCCCGACTCACCAACAGGTTTGAAACCACTTGGTTACCTTCAACTTGATTTAGTTTCTCTGCCAAAATGGTTTCCTGGGATGTGACTACTGTGAATGCTGCAGCTTCTTGGAGCCACAGGTGAGACGTGAGTGTCAGGTGGCCACCTTAGGTAAATAAGCATCCCTGAAGAAGGACTCAGAAAGCCCTCATACCAGAGATGTTAGACCTCCTTAAGCACCCCACACATCCTGGGATATAGGTTTCAAGTTGGGTTGACAAGGAGAATAATAGTGCTTTAATCATTAATACGTATGTTCAGAAGAAAGGAGGAGTTTAATGGAAACATAATCAGTTCTTTGGTGGACATCCAGTTCATAATATCCAAGAATAAACTTTCCTCATGCCTTGTATGTTTTCTCATCTCTGACCCTTGAAAATCTTAGCTCCTTTTGAGGATTAGTTCAAGCGTTGTCTGGCAAAATATTTTCTCCCGATTTCCTTCTTTGCTATGACCTTTCTCAGTTAATATCTATGTACTGTGTGCATGTGTGTATCATATATTTACTTGTCTCTTGTCCTGATATATAACAATAGTGGAAGGTAAATTATCTGAGTGGCAGGGATGGCTTATTCTTGTTTTCATATCCCCAGTGCCCAGCACAGAGCCTGGCATGTGGTGGCATCTGACATTCCAAATGCTTATGAAATTGAACTGAGTTAAATGGAATTAATGGAGAGTGCCAAATCCCAGCTCATTGCCCTTGAACATGCTGTGGGGTCACTGGCATCATCTGCTTACCACTGTAGATTAGGAAAGGATACGTTCCCTCTCGTTGTTAAACTTTCTTCCTCTACATTAATACATCATAATAGTTTGACTTTAAATTTAAAAATCATAATTTTAACAGGGTCTATATTTATCAAATACTTTATATACCTTATCTCATAGGAACTTGCCAGCACTCGTGGGGTAGGGAACAGTAGGTTCTACAGTCATTCTTACTATCATTTTATAGATTATATTAATGATAATAGTTGGCATTTATACACCACTTTGAAGTTTGAAAAGAGCTTCATAAATATATCATATTCTTCTCACAATGACCCTTGAAGCTATTATGTTCCAAAATTGTGGATGAGGAAAATGAAGCACAAAGAGGTTAAGTGATCTGTTCATGGTTGCACAGCCTTTAAATGCCTGAATTCAGACATGAGCTCAGGTCATCCTGACTCCAGGTTTGGTTCTCCCTCTACCGTGTCCCCAAGCAGATAGTACTGGGAGCACAACGTTGCTTTTATTAAACTTCCACCCACTGTGCCTATTTCTGCCCATGGGGACCAAGTAGAACAAGCTAAATCCTAGTCTGTATAATATGTGAAGATCAACCAGTAACTCCATAAACAAACATATGATTTCTTATCTTTCTTGAGTCCTCTCTTTTCTAGGCTAAATAGCCATGCTCAGTACTTTCTTAAAGAAAATGGATTCTTCCTAGTTCTAACATTCTGGGAAAGCCTTGGATGAAGTCTCATGGATGATTCGAGCTTGAGTTTCCTCATCTGTGCAGTGAGAGGGTCAAACCAGAAGCCAGAGCAGTCTGCTTTCAGCTTTGTCATTCTGTGCTCTGGCTTCTGTACTGACTCAGTCAGGAAGAATCCATTTTCTTTAAGAAAATACTCTTGCCTTCATGGCATAAGTCAGGAAAAAATGTTTGAAATGATGATATAATTAATCATGCACACTTTATGATTTGTTTTGATAATTTTGCTGAGTATGTCCTAAACTCACAACAGTGAAATGGCACAGTATATAGAGTGCTAGGCTAGAATCAGGAACACTTCAGTTCTAATGTAGACTCTGACACTTTCTAGTTGTGTGATCCTGGACAGGTCTCTTTCAGTCTGTCTCAATTTCCTAAGTTTTAAAATAGACATAATAATAGAATCTGTTGGGGGTGGAAGCTCAATTCCATGTGGACAATCTCGGGCGGGTAAAGGTGGGAACTTCTAAATCTTAGAGTTCTCATGAGGCCCCCCATAAACACCAGGGAATCGAGGAGTGAGACCGAGCAATCTCGTGTATTTCCGCCTCTTCCCGTGAGAAACGTGATGGGAGGAGCATCCCCCTCGAGACTGTCCCGGATCTGGGCACACCTATTGTTATCTAACAGGCACGGTATTCAGAAGCAAACTACGTGGCAGGAGAGCTTAATTGGGATCAGGAAAGCCTGAAAGCGCTCTTAGCGCAGGAGGGGCGCGGACAGGACAGAAGGCTCCGTTTTTCCTCTCTTCGCTCTCCCCTCCCCCTCTCTCCCCACTTACACTTCTGCTTCCAATCTCTTATTATAAGATCTTTGCCTCCTTGGGAGATTCCTCGCTCCCTCCTAAGGAAGAATTCCCCCTGCACTTGTAACCAGGACCCTGAATAAAGCTTAACCCTTGTTCGACTCTGGGAGGTCTCTTCTCTCATATGATTATCTGGTTTGGCCAGCCAAAGACCTGCGAGAGGTAAGGTAAGAAGACTCGGGTAGCCCTCAGGCCTCTAGGCCTGGCAAGAATCTACCTTTTAGGGCTTGTTGTGAGGATAAAATGAAGTATTTGTACAGTGCTTTGCAAACCATAAAGCATTATGAAAATGCTAATTAGCTACAAACTTGAAAACAATCTCTATTATGTTATTTTATATTGTGTGATGTGTTATGTTGTGTTATGTTGTTTTATGTGATATGGTATTGTGTTCTGTCAGGTCATGTCATATCATATCCTACTGTATTATATTTTAGGACAGGATATTATAAAATCTGTATGTTAGTATGTATGCATGCATGTAAGTAATATAAACATTCCATATTGTTCAGTTAAAAATTATTTGATACATTAGCTTTTAATAATTGTGTTTTGTGATTAATACAGTATTTAGAGAAAGCAGAGAAACATCTCTAACCTTTTCTTGGTAAAGGACTACAACTTTATGACTCTGACTGGAAATTGAATCGAATACACTTATATGGGAAAGGAAAAAAAAAGTGATGTGCTGACTGAGTATCCTCAGGAACCTTCCATAATGTCAAATCAACCCTGTGAAAGGTAAATAGTATTGGACTTTGGACCTGAAATACATATTGATCTTACCTTCTTTCCACACTCTCCTCTCATCTATGAATTTCTCTGTTCCAAGTTTTAAGATTCCATTGATCCTTGAAATTCCATGTTTTATGTTCTATGGCACCTCTCACTTCTCACAGTCTATGTTCAAAGTGTACTCCCATATCTGATAGTTTATGTTTTATGTTCAAAAATCCCTCCAAACTCTTGGAATTTCTTGTGCTATGTTCTGAGTCCATCCCCCACCTCCATTCTTACATTCCATGGTCTATATTCTCAGGTCCTTTCAAATTCTGACATTTTATAATCTATATCTAAATGTGTATGTGTATATATATGAATGTGACACATACCTTTAGCCTCCTATTAAGGACTGTGGAATGATTCTCAAAAAATATTTTGAATGCATTAGACAAAATGCATAGGACTATAAAAGAAAGCAATTTTATTGAAATGAAGTTTTCATTCTTTGTACTAAATCCTGGACCCCACATTAAGAACCTAAGGCTTCTTTGTGCTCTGACATTTTCTGATCTATATTCTCATGCTGTTTCATCCAATCTCTACATCTCCCATTTCCCCCAGTACTAAATAAAATAAATGCTTTGTGCAAAATATGCATTTAATGGATTTTTTATGAATTTATTTGTATTAAATTAGATTGAATTGGGGAAGGGAGGGTTAGTTTTACAAATAAAAGGATATTATCAAAAGGAAAACCTGAGTCAGTCTAGTGTAAAACAAAGCACACTGGATTTGGAGTCAGAGAGTTTGGGTCTGAATGTCTCTCTTCTTTACCACTTCTTATCTGGATAACCCTGGGTAATTCATTTTACCTTAGTGAGCCTCATTCCCATCTTTTCTCAAATGAAAGGTCTGAATTTGATCACTAAGGACCCTCTGGGTTCACATCCTGTGGGAAAATACCCAAAGAGAAGATTCTAATCCTGAAATAAACTTCCCTTTAAAATGCCAAAAAGAATGAAACCCTAGCTGCCTAAGTACAGTCGATCCCATTGATTAATTAAGAAATCAATGTTCACCCTCGAGCAATTTGCCTTTTAAGTGTGTTCTGCATCATTTCACTTGTTTAACCCTCATAATTGTCAGCAGTGAAGAGAAGGAAGGAGTGGGAGCTTAGCAAAGCCGGCCCTTAATTCTGCAAACCGTGTTTTAATTAGACGTCACAAGAAATAAAACGCTCAGGGACAACAAAGCATCAATCCACAGGAAGCTCCCATACAGCTTGTGCTAACCCACAGTGTTTTGCTCCTTGCCAAACACACTGGCCCATTTGTAATCCCCATCAGATGCAGTATCAAGTCCATTTCATTGATGAGCTCCTTTTAATTTTTCTGGGTGATAAATATCATCTTGTTGCCTGTGTATGTATGGAAAACAAATGACTTCCACACTAAACTCTATTGATTGCTTCCTGGAAGCATCTGTTCTTGGAATTTTTTTTAGATCAAATTCTTTGAGATGAAGACAACTGAATAATTGTTACACATATAATATTAGACAAATTCTAGCTCTTGCATCTGGGCAATATTTTAGACTCCCTTTCCTTTCCTCTCTTCTCTGTTATCAAGTAACTCATGTTTTTCTTCCTTCAATCTGGCTGCTTTTCAACTTCTGAAGCCACACAGCTGCCAAAAAACAGAGAAACAAATCATGATAATCCCTCACTCTAAAGTAGTCAGTGGTTCCCTTTCACCTCTAGGATAGCATGCTAAATCATCACACTTGCATGTGTAGGCCTCCAAAAACAGGACTCTTCCCTACCTTTCCAGTTCATCTCATTTTTGTGCATTCTCCCTTTGAGTTAGCCTGGACTATTGGCCATTGCCTGTACCCCACTTGCTTCCACATCTTTACACAAGGGGTCCTCCATATCTAGAATACAGAATGCATTCTCCTACCCTCTGATTTTATCATCTCTAGCTTCTTTTAATGTCCAATTCAGGCACCACCTTCTTTACTCTAGTCCTGTCTTGATAGCTATATAGCTATAAATAATCTTTAATTCTTTGCTTTGGTTTTTTTTTTGGATTATTTTTATCAACTCATCTTTGTACATGTTGTTTCTGCCCAGTGAAGTAAGAAAGTAAACACACGTTGATTAAGCACTTACTATTTAGTAGTCCATGTAGTGATCCATGAAGATATCAGTACAAGGAAAAAATCAAGCCCCTTCCCATGAGAAACTTGCATCCAAATGCAAGAAGACCACAAACAAAAAGAGGGAGCTGAACATCCAAGATGGGAGGAATGTAGGGCATGAAGACACCTTGCATGGAGACCATGGTTTTAGAACCTGGGAAGTCAGCTATCTGTCCAAGAAGGGAATGAAGTCGGGCAATTCTGATGCTCTCCATAAAACTGAAGTCCCAGAAGGAACTCACCAATGGGAGAAAAGATTTGATCTTACAAGGAGATAATATGGGGCAAGAAGATCCCAGGGATGTTTGAATGTCCTAGGACCAGGAGATCACACGTAATGAGGGATGCTCTAGGTTGAAGTAACTAAGATCATGACCTGTAACCTCTATGAGGAAAGCAGCAGAGTGGAGATAATGATGGTACCTACATTCCAGAATTGTGGCAGGGATCAAATGAAATAGGCTGAGCTTGGAGCCAGTTAGAGGCAACTAGGTGATGCAGTGGATAGAACATTGGCACTGGATACAGGAAGATTTAATTTCAAATGCAACCTGAGACATTTCTGAGATGTGCAACTCTGGACAAGTCAGTCAACCTCAGTCTCAGTTTCCTTATCTATAAAATGGGAATAATATTGCACTGATGTCCCAGGGTTGTTGTAAGGATCAAATGAGATAATGTTTGTAAATTACTTAGCACAAAGTCTGCGCAAAGTGAGCAATTAGTAAATGCTTGTTCTTCTCTTTCTGGGGGGCCAGGGATTCTTTTTAGTTTTTCTTCATATCCTTAGCTTTTAAAATCAGATAGACTGCCTTTAGGAGACAGTGATGGAGTGAACTTTAAAGGAAGAAAGGGATATGATGAAACAGAGGTTAGAAGATAATATTCTGATGGGGCCAAAAATTGATTGAAAGAAAGAGAATTTAATTATGTGTACAGTGATTGATTAATTATTGAGACTGAATCAATATAGCACTTGAAATGCTATATAAATCCTAGCTATTATGATAATACCTCAGATACAGAATGATTCAATGTGCTTTGCAGGAATTAAAAGGTGAGAGAATGTCAGTTGGACCTTTATCACCACCATGAACCTCTATTCCCATCTTCCTCATTATAATCATTTCAGTGAAATTCCACACCATTCTCCAGCACAAATCCTTCTGCCATCCAATCAGCTCTCTCCAAATGCACAGTATTCATCCCTATTACTGCACCCTGGTTGTTCCTTTGCTTCTGCATTGACTCAACATGGATGGAAGTGGCAAAGAGGCCAGCAAGAGCTTATCTTCTACCATCCTAAGTCTTCTATCCATCTCATTTTTCAAGAGATAAAACTGAAGTCCGGATAGGGCAAATCATTTCCCCCCATTCTCACAGTCAGTTGGTTCCAGAGGTGGATTTCAAGTCTATGAACTGTTGATTCCTAGTTCCAGTTCTTTCTATCACTACATTGCCTTAATCAATTTAATCCAAAACTCACTAGACTCTACTTTCCTTCATCTAGTCAACTAGCAAAGCAGACTATATGCCTTGCAAAATCCATATTTAATTATTGAATCAAATCACCTTCCGTTTTCTTCCTTTGCTAATAATTAAGTGATCCAAAGTATTGTGGAACAATTAAAAAAACATAAGCCATGTAAGCAGGAAGACTTCAAAAGCTACCTTAGCAAAGAAATATATTTGACCCTGGGCAAATCATTTAGTCTCTCTCTACCTCTGTTTCCTCATGTGCAAAAAAAGAGGTACGTTTGATTACCTTTAAATTTTCTTATGTTCCCCGAAAGAATCCTGGGATGTAGGTGCTATTATTTTCTTCATTCTGCTGCTTTCCTTGTAGAGGCTTCATGTCATGGCCTCAGTTGCTTCATTCTAGAACAGAGGCTAAAATCAAATACCCACCTTTGGAAAGATAGGATTCCAGGCATCAACTATTAAGTAGGGGAGAACTTGGGTTTGGAGTAGGACTTAGGAATAAGAAAGGCATTGTTGGTTCCATTGACCCACAGTGGAAAGAAAAATATAGAACAGCGCGCGCGCACACACACACACAAACACAGACACACACACACACACACACACACACACAGACTTTAGTGGACAGAGCACAGGATTTGGGATTAGAGGACATAGACGAATCCCAGATGCACCATGAGACCCTGTCTGATCGGAGATAATTCACTCCCTCTCTGGGCCTTGAAAAATACAATTCTGCTATAGAGTGGAGCCTGGCCTAAGAGAGGGTCCTCAGATATTTAATCAACTTTAAATCCTTCTGGATTTTCCCTCCAAAAAGAATTTGCTTGTAATTGAGTTTTAAATATGGAAATTAATACAGTGTGTTAGTAATTGTACAATGAAGTTCCAAATGCTGATTTAGTTCTCTAAAACCGTAAAGTGACAACACTGCTATTATCAGAATGAAACCTGGGGAAATTGAAATTTGAAATTCTGCCTGACTCAGCACCAAAACCCTTAATGAATCTGTCTAGGGAAGTCACCTTGTCTTGGCTGGCTGAAGATTCTCTTTGACTAGTTGGCTTCTGAATGAGGATAGATGCTCAGCCCAGCTGAGTCTCTCAGTTCTGAGTGTAGGACTACAATCTTTGCACTTAGAATGCTATTGGGGGCAGACAGATGGTATAAGGATCACACAGCCATGGCCTAGGGTTGGGCACAATAGATCCCAGAGGGATCTATTAGACTAGTGTGACCCATGTCATAGGAAAATATGTTCCTTTAGCTTCTAAAGGTCCTAAATTGATCAGTGATGTCAAATCAAGGATCTGGAAGGGACCTCAAAGGCTCCATAATCTAACCTCCTCACTCACATCTTTTTTACAGATGAGGAAAATGAGACCTATAGAGGAGAGGGGACTTATCCAAGGTTACAAGTACTGAATATCAGAGACAAGATTCTAATGCAGGTCCTATGTTTCTCAAGCCAATGATATTGCTACTCCATCATTTCTTCCAAAAGACAGAAGTCTTTTTATAAAATCCTGCTAAGTGATCATGAAAACACAGCCAACACTAGAGTAGGGCATTGAAGGCTTTTTCCCCAGTGTGACAAAATCCTGGAGGGAAATTTTCCCCCAACGATATCTTCATAAGTGATGAGGTGTTCATATAGCCTGTCCCATTGTCATGGAAAGCTGTTCACAATATTCTATCATCCTGTCACCCTTTCCTATGGTCTGTCTTCTCTACCACTACATTACGAGTATGCACCATGCTCTTTTGGGAATGTGCCATCTTGTCTAGCACAGTGACACCATGGGAGACCTATTTATGTCATGGAAATACCTTTTCATAAAGCTGTACTGAGGACATTGAATTCCATGTGCCCCAAAAATGTTTTTTTAAAAAGAATTCACAGTTCGTAGGAACATAGATTTAGAGATGGAATGGATTTTAGAAGACATCTAGGCCTACCCCTTCATTTTATGAATGAGGACAATGACACTCAGAGAAATGAAATTATTTGCCCAAGTTCCCATAGGAAGTCAGTGCTAAAAGCAGGATCAAATGTACTCTTCCAGCTACAGAAACACATGCTATTGTTCTTGCCATTGTTTGACTTATTTTAGTTTAGTTTAGTTTTTCTTATTATACTCATTTGTCCCAGCTCCATTTTTGCATCCAACTGCCTCCAAGGAAAAGCTGTTTACCATCTCCCATGGCAACCATTTTTGTGGTTTTGTGTGATTGTTTTTTAAATATTTGTATTTATTTCATTATATGTAAAAAGTAGTTCTTTTATCTTAAATTTGACTTCCAAATTCTCTCCCTTCCTCCTAACCCTACTCTACTCTTTGAGAAGTTAAACAATTTGATATCAATTAAATACATGTGAAGTCATGCAAAACATTCCCATACTGGTCATGTTGCTAAAAAAGAAAGTTTTTAAAAAGTACGCTTCATTTAGTATTTAAAGTTCATGAGTTCTCTGGAGGTGCATAACATTTTTTAATCATGGGTCCTTTGAAAGTGATTTGAATCAGTCTTAATCAGATAACTAAGTCTTTCAGATCTGATCATCCTCACAGCAATACTATTGCTGTATATGGTGTTTTCCAGGTTCTGTTCCTTTCACTTTGCATAAGTTCATGGGAGTCTTCCTAGGTTTTTCTGAAATCATTCCCACCATTTCTTGTAGCATAATCATATAACATGTCTTGTTCAGTCATTCCCCAGCTGATAATGAGATCTCCTCGGTTTCCAATTCTTTGCCACAACAAAAGGAGCTGTTTTAAATATTCTGGGGACAGACAGGTCCTTTTCCCTTCTTTAATCTCTTTGGGATACAGATCTGGTAGTGGTATCACTGGGTCAAAAATATGCACAATTTGGTAGCTTTGAGGGCATATTGCCAAGTTTTTCAGCACAAATGAACCAGTTCATAACTCCACCAAGAGTGAATTAGTTGCCCAAATCTTCCACACCTCCTACAGCATATGTCATTTTCCCTTTCTGTCATATTAACAAATTTAATAAGTAGAAGATGATTTTTCTGAGATGTTTTAATTTGTATTTCTCTAATCACTGATTATTTTTAGAATTTTCATGTGACTATTGGTAGTTTTTAATTTTTTTCTTTTTCAATTTTTTAAAAAATTTTCTTCGAAAAACTAACAGGATAACCACTTTGTGAAAGTTTTCATGATAGGAAAGCTAATTGTCATTTTGATCTGAAATTTGTCTTCTAGTAACTTCTACCCCTCACTCAGTAGAATGCAAGCCACTTGAGGAAAGGGACTCTTTTGCAGTTTTGCATTTTGCATTTTGTATTTGTCTTTAGGTCCCCAGCAACTCATACAATATTTAGTGCACCCCAACCAATATTTAGTGCACAATGAATTTGTATAATTAATATGTTCATGGTTCTCCGCTCTGAACATTTTTCAATAACAATAAGATTTGCAAAGTGTTTCATAAATTTCTCATTCAATCTCATAACAACTTTTGCAATATAGGTACTATTAGTATCCCCGTTTTACAGATGCATAAACTGAGAGAGATGGCAATTAGATAACCTTCTCAGGATCACACAGCTAAGTGCCAGACTGGATTTGAACTCATGTCTTCTTTAATCCAAGTCCAGTGCTCTGTTCACTGTGTCTCCTAGCTACTGTATAACAAGCTCTTCAAATCATTGATACCAGTGAGCAGTACAGTAATCAAAGATAATGTACTGTAAAGAAAAAAAATCAAAATAGTAGCAAGATCATATTCTGGTTGTTCAGCATCATAGATCTCATCTCCCCGGGAGCATTCTTTACTTGTTCTAAGTCATAGAAAGTGCCCAGATATGCCAGTTGCAGGATTTTCCCTGTTCAATTGGGGAAAAGCTTCTCTGATCCAAGGAAATGAGTTGCCCTCTGGACCATCACCTTAAAAGAAGATTCATGTAGGTCTGGAGGGGGAAAGGAAGGAAGAATTTTTTTCTACCCTTCCCTCACACTCAACATTTTCCTTCCTAAGGGAAAAAAAATAAAACCAAATTATCTGGGCAGTCTTGTTCAAGGAACAGCACTGAAATCAGTATCACTGTACCAAAGAATAGGCAGGGATGGAAAATGTTAGAAACCTGGAAAGATTCATGGGAGAGAGGGATGTACTCTTTGATTATGAAGGACTTTGAATTCCAAAGACAGGAAAGTGAAGCATCTTCCAGAGTAAAACTAACATAGTCAGTAGGGATACAAGGATGCAGAGGAAATGCTTTTGTTGTTAAGGAAGGTACATTCTACTTATATAGAGGAAGGAAAGTAGATATAGGTGGCAGAGGAGGAAAAAGAGGGGCAGGAGGGAGGGGAAACCCCAATCATCATGAAGAAGTGAAAAAAAAGTATAACTGGCAGAAAAACTATTAATGTTCTGTATAACTGTATGATTATGACATTTGCTCTCAATGTGTTAGAAAATTTAATATTCATAGCAGCTCAGGGAGGTAAGGAGAAAAGGGATTAGAATTTCCATTTGGCAAATACTACTTGTTAGAAATGTTAATGCTATTTCCTATTAAATGAAGAGAAGGATCCCGAGGACATTGAAGAACAGAGAAGGAAAAGATGTTGTGGAGGAAATATGAAATAACTTAGAATGGAAAGGCTCAAGATTGAATTTAGGGAAGAGGGATCTCAGAGGACTTGTGAGGAAATTGAGAAAAGAAAGATGGAAGGGACGAAGAGAAAGAAAGAAAATAAATTGAGCATACAAAAAGAGTAAGTACTGAAAGGACCAAAAGAAAAGAGGACGAAAAGGAGGGTACAAGAGAAGGAAGAAAAGGCAGAAGATGGGGAGGAGGAGGAGGTTGGCATAGTTGTACCCAGGTATTAGGGAAGACCAAGAAATCTAAAGAAAGGAATTTAAAATTTCATGGTGCTAAACAGATAAAAGTATTCTAGAAAGGTAAGAGGGGAAGTGTCGACCTACCTACCTACCTACCTAACATTTGACATCCTTGTGACTAGGGAGGCCAAGACTGATGGATCATTGAAATGAGGAATTCTGGGCTGCAATACAGCTACATCCAATCAATTGTCTGCACACAGTCTGACACAAGTGTTGTGAGGCCCCACAAGCATAGAAGCTATCAGGCAACCTCAAGAGGGATGAACAAGTCCAGGCTGCAAAACAGACAGGTCATAGCTTCCTTGCATAGATACTGTACTTTCAACATCAGTAAGATAGAGAAAGAGGGGAAGGATGGAAGGATGGAAGGAAAGAAGGAAGGAAGAAAGGAAAGATAAGGGGAGAGGAGGGGGAGAGGGAGAGGAACAAAGGGAAAGAAAAAAAGTACATGGAAAGAAATGTACGGAAAGACCATTGGAAGAAAGGGAATGATGCAGTCTGATAGAAAGGAATGAATCCTGGATCTGGAAGAAGAAAAATCAGTAGTCATTCTCACCTTCTGGTATTTAAGTGTCTTTGTGAGCAGGTACAAGTTGTGGAATCCATTTGGTCAGCAATATCCTTGCCTATAAATAAACATATGTCCAATTATAAATGGACATAATAGAGTTCCTTGACCCTATGAATGAGAATTATGATTCTATCAATTATTAGAAGTAGGTTGAAATGTGTAGTGACTTAAAAAGTCTTGTATTTGTGAAAAATATAGGGTGCATATCAAGTTCTGTCTGGTTTTCCTCACCTCGATGCCTAACTCTCAGAGGGAGTAGTCTTCTTTCCCCAAGATTCAGTCTTTTCCACTCCAGAAACTACATATTCTCTGGTATTATAGATCAAATCCAGTATCAAATTTCCTGTTATTGACTCATCCATCTTTTCAAGGATTATATTACTTTTAACACAAGTTGAGTTGTTAACAATTCTGCCTTGATCAGACAGAAATTTTCCACCACAACTGTATCATGCCTCACAATACTGTCAGAAGGAAGGAGCAAAGCATTGGCCAGGCAACACTTTCGTTGGTGTTACTCTTCAAAGGCAAGGGATTAAGGAAAGAAAGTAGAATTAACAAAGTTCAGAGCTTTCTGAGGAGATAGCTCACAAGGAAAAGATTCAGATTTCTCAACCACAGTTTAAGACACAACAATGACAATTCCTGTCCAAAGATGAAATATATTGAATGGGGATTTTAAAAATGATATTCACCAACATCCATAGCAATCTAATCAGAAGGCTTTACATTGCAAGGGAAAGGAGGAAGAGAGAGAGAGAGAGAGAGAGAGAGAGAGAGAGAGAGAGAGAGAGAGAGAGAGAGAGAGAGAGAGAGAGAGAGAGAGAGAATGGCTATAGGTATATTTCACAACTATTGTATTTAATGAAATAGTCTAGTAAAAAAAAAAGGATATGGCTAGGGAATCAACCTGTGATTTCACGGGCATAGGGAACTTCTGGATGAAGATACTCTCTACCAATGAAGACTGACACAGGCTTTGGGATTTATAGTCTTAAAGTGTTGCCTCCATCACTGAGAAGTTACATGATTTAATCAGGTTGCATGATTAAGCATTACCTGGTTAAATGTGTCAGAGGTGAATGATGGTGTCATTCAGGTGTTTCAGTAGTCTCTGACTCTTCATGATCTCATTTTTTGACAAAGATGCCAGAGTAGTTTGCCATTTCCTTCAGCCAATTTTGTAGATGAGGAAACTGTGGTAAACAGGGTCCAGTGGCTTTCCCAGGACCACACAGCTAGTAAGTATCTGAGACCAGATTTGAACTCAGGAAGATGATTTCATCCTTATTGCCCTATCCACTGCAACAGCTAGCTTCCACTGTCAGAGATGAAACTTGAACAAAAATCTTTTTGGTTCTGAGGTTCAGAAGGAAAGTAGAAATAACACTGCTTCCTGTAAACCTATGAAACCCACCCACCTCAATGCATATACTCTCAGTAGGAATAGTGACTTCTATAGTTGAATATCTCATGCCTCTGGTGTTGCAGGACCACTTCTGGGGATGCCAGCTCACTGCCAAATGATGCTGGGCCTGCTCACCATGCCTCATGTAATAAGTAGTCTTTGCTAGACATAGACCTCTGATGGTCTTAAATGACCACTATCTCATTTTGTTTTCATTGTCCCATGCCTACTCATAGTAATGAATGACATTAGGTACACTTCATGTCACGCTTTTTTAACATCTGTGTTTCATTAGTCACACTGTTTAGGAGCATCTCTACTTTCTAGCTTCTGGATTCAGTTAAAATCTTCACCTAAGATGTTACTGAGATGGCACTTTTTAAAAGAGACCATGTAATCCCTCACTTTGATTGAAACTTAGAAGCTTTTTGTTTGTTCGTTTTTGCTACAAAACATTTAGAAATGGGAACACATTTTAAATACCATAAATTGATTTTTCATGAAGATAGGGGAATAACTTCAATGAAGAACTGGGAAGGAAGGAAGAAAAAGAAAGATAGTTTGCTTCAGTCTGTATTTAGACAGGAGTTCTTCCTCTGGGGGTATATAGCATGTTTCATCATGAGTTCATCACCCTTGTCTTGTATCATTACATTGTGTAGAATAGTAAAGTCATTCATACTTCTTCATTGCACAGTTTTGCTGCTACTATGTACAATATTATTTTGGTTCTGTTCACTTCACTTTGTATCAGTTATGAAAGTCTTTCCTACCAGAAAAGTGCTGCTATAAATATTTTATTTTATTTAAATTTATGTAATTTTTAGTTTACAACATACACTTCCACAAGATTTTGAATTCCAAATTTTCTCACCATCTCTCCTCTTTGACAACCCCAAAAGATTATGCATTCTAATTACCCCTTCCCCCAATCTTCTCTCCATTCTTTCACAGCCCTCCCTTCTCTTATCCCCACCTCCCCAATTTTCCTGTAGGGCAAAATAGATTTCCATACTCTATTGCCTGTATATCTTATTTCCCAGTTATATATATATATATATATATATATATATATATATATATATACACACACAAACACTTGTTAACAATCATTTTTAAAGCTCTGACTTCCAACTTCTCTCCTTTCCTCCCTTCCCACCCATCCCCATTGAGAAGGCAAGAAATTCAATATAGGTAATACGTGTGTAGTTATGCAAACCACTTCCATATAATCATATTGCAAAAGACTAAATATATTTCCATTCATCCTATCCTATTTCCCATTTATTCCATTCTCTCTTTTGACCCTATCCATCCTCAAGAGTTTACTTCTAATTACATCCTCCTCCAGTTTATCCTCCCTCCTATCATTCCTCCCATCCCTGCTTATGCCCTTCACTCCTACTTTCTATAGTGTAGGATAGATTTTCATACCAAATTGAGTGTGCATGTCATTCCCTCCTTAAGCCACAGGCAATGAAAGTTTCACTCTTTCCCTCTCACCTCCCCCTTCTTCCCCTCCATTAAAAAAGCTTTTTCTTGCCTCTTTTATGTAAGAAGTCATTTGCTCCATTCTGTTTCTGCCTTTTTCCTCTCAATGTATTCCTCTCTCACTCTTCAATGTGACATTTTTACATATCATCCCTTTCTATTCAACTCACCCTGCGCCCTCTGTCTATATGTGTATAATCCTTCCAACTACCCTGTTGGGATTGGAAGCTCAAATCTGTGTGGATGGTCTCGGGCGGGTAAAAGTGGGACTTCTAAATCTTAGAGTCTTACGAGGCCCTCCATGAACAGCGGGGGTTCGAGAAGGTCAGACTGAGCTAGCTCGGCTAGCTCGGGTATTTCCGCCTCTCCCCCGGAGATACCTGATGGGTGGAGTCTCCCTGCCCTCGAGATTGTCCCGGATTGGAGCACACCTAGTTACCTAACAGCACGGTATTGAGATGCAAACTGTGCGGCTGAAGGTTAAGTAGGATTGAGGAAGCCTGAAAGCTCTCTCTTAGCACGTGTGGAGCCAAGAGGACAGTAGGCTCTCCTCCTCTTCTCTCCTCTCTCCCCTCCCCCTCTCTCCCCGCTTGTACTTCTACTTCCAATCCCTTAAGCTTAGCCTCCTTAGGAAATCTCCCCCTCTTCCTCCTAAGGAAGACCCCCCTGCACTTGTAACTAGACCCTGTAATAAAGCTCAACCCTTGTTCGACTCTGGAACGTCCTTTCTCTCATACGTTTATCCGGTTTGGCCAACCGAAGATCTGGGACAGGTAAGAAAGACTAGGGTAGCCCAATACAGGCCTCTAGGCCTGGCACTACCCTAATACTGAAAAAAAGTCTCAAGAGTTACAAATATTATCTTTCCATGTAGGAATGTAAATAGTTCTACTTCAGTAAGTTCCTTATGATTTCTCTTCCTGCTTACCTTTTCATACTTCTCTTGATTCTTGTGTTTCAAAGTCAAATTTTCTATTCAGCTCTGGTCTTTTCATCAAGAATGCTTGAAAATCCTCTATTTCATTGAATGACCATTTTTTCCCTTGAACTGTTATACTCACTTTTACTGAGTAGGTGATTCTTGTTTTTAATCTTAGCTCCTTTGACCTAGGGAATATCATAATCCAAACCCTTCAGTTCCTTAATGTAGAAGCTGCTAAATCTTGTGTTATCCTGATTATGTTTCCACAATGCTCAAATTCTTTCTTCCTGGCTGCTTGCAATATTTTCTTTTTCATCTGTGAGCTATGGAATTTGGCTACAATATTCTTAGGGCTTTTCCATTTGGAATTTCAGGAGGAAATTAGTAGATTATTTCAATATTTATTTTACCTTCTGATTCTAGAATATCAGGGCAGTTTTTCTTGATAATTTCTTGAAAAATGCTGTCGAGGCTCTTTTTTGGATCATGGTTTTCAAGTAGTCCAATAAATTTTAAGTTGTCTCTCCTGGATCTATTTTACAGGTCACTTGTTTTTCCTACAGGATATCTCCCATTGTCTGTTTTTTTTTTTTCATTCCTTTGGTTTTACTTTATAATTTTTTGATTTTTTTCATAAAGTCATTAGCTTCCATTTCCTCCATTCTAATCTTTAAGGAGTTATTTTCTTCACTGTGCTTTTGAAACTCCTTTTCTATTTGACTAATTCTGTCTTTTAAAGCATCCTTCTCCTCATTGGTTTTTAAAATCTCTTTTGCCATTTGGTTAGTCTCCTTTTTAACGTGCTATTTTCTTCAATATTTTAAAGGTTCACTTATGAGGTATTGACTCATTTTTCATGATTTTTTTTTGCATGATTCTCATTACTCTTCCCATTTTTTTCTCTACTTCTCTTATTTGATTTTCAAAATCCTTTTTGATCTTTTCCATGGTCTTAGAACAATTAATATTTTTCTTGCAGGTTTTGGATGTAGGAGCTTTGACTTTGTTGTCTTCTTCTCTTTCTATATTTTGGTCTTCCTTGTCAATAATTCTATAGTCTGATTCTTTTTCCAGTTTTTGCTCATTTCCCCAGCCATTTGCTTGACTTTTGAGTTCTTTGTCAAGGTAGTTCTCTGCCTCCAGTGGGAATGGGGGAGGTGTACTGTTAGCTACTATATAATTCCACAATCTGAAGGCCTAGAGCTACAGAAAAAGCTACTGCTGCTACCACTACCTTTGGTGCTGCTGCGCAGCCTCCTCAACCCCCTCTGATATCTTGAGACTGGGCCAGGACCACTCTCCTCTATCACAAAGGTCCCACAGGTTTTTTTCAATCCCTTCCAAATTCTCCTTGGTGTTTTAGGGTCACGAAGTTTGGAAAATGCAGATGCCAAAGATTCAGGCCCTCTGAGTCCTGCTCAGGTCCTGTCTGCATCGGAGTGGCCCACACTGGATTGGGCTCTGCTCCCAGCACTGCGATAGATGTTTCCTGTTAACCTTCTAGGATTTCCTCGGCTCAAAATTTGCTTCACTCTGTCATTCTGTGGATGCTGCAGCTCCACATTTGTTTAGAATAGTTTTTTAAAAGTATTTGGATGGGTTTGCTGTGGGGAGAGCTCTAACAAGTCCACGCTTTTACTCTGCCATCTTGGTTCTATCTCTGCTATAAATATTTTTGTAGAAATAGGTACTCCACCCTCTGACTTTTTGCTTTCAAATCTCTTTAGTTTACAACCCTAGAAGTGATATGTACAATTTTATTGACTTTGGGCATAGTTCAAAATTATGCTCCAGAAAAGTTGGATCAGTTTACAACTCCACCAGTAATGTATTAATGTCCCAGTTTTCTTATACTCCATGAAATTTTTATCATTTTCCTTTTTTTTGACATATTATCCAATCTTATAGGTTGGGGTGTTATTGCAGCTAGTTTAATTTATGCTTCTCTAATCAGTGGTGATTTAGAGCATTTTTTTTCATATAACTACATTTCCTTTGTCTGAAAAGAGCCTATCCATATTCTTTGACCATTTATCACTTGGGAAATGACATGTATTCCTACAAATTTGACTCACTTCTCCATATATTTGAAAAACAAGACCATTATCAGAAAATATTAATTTTGCTCTATTTTCTGTTTTCCTTCTGCTTTTTTCCAGTTGTTTACATTTGACATTATTTGTGTGAAATGTATTTTTCTATTTTGTTCATATGATTCTTAGGTTTGTCTTAGCAGGTAAATTCCCAAGTGTTTTATAATTTATGTTGTTATGTTAAATAACATTTATCTATTTTTTCCCCTGCTGGACTTTGTTGGTGAAATATAGAAATGATGAGGATTTATGTGGGTCTATTTTAAATATTGCAACCTTGCTAAGATTCTTAATTGTTTCAAGCAGATTTTTTTAATTGATACTCTAGGATTCTCAAAGTCTATCATCATATCATCTGCAAAGAGTTAGAGTTTTATTTCTTTATTGTTTATTGTTATTTTTTCAATTTCTTTTACTTCTATTGCTATCATTTCTAAAACAATATTGAATTAAAGAAGCGATAATGGTCATCATTGCTTCACCCCCAATTTTATTGGGAAAGCTTCTAATTTATCCCCATCACTGATAATGCTTGTTGGTGATTTCACATAAATACTACTTATCATTTTAAGGTAAAATCTATTGGTTACCATGCTCTGTGGCATTTTTAGTAGGAATGTGTGATGCATTTTGTCAGAGTTTTATCTAAAAATACTGAAAGTAGGGGGTGGAGCCAAGATGACTGAATAACAACATGCACTTTCTAGAGTTCTGCCCCAAGCACAGCCAAATACCTGTAAAAAATGGTTCTAAATAAATTCTGAAGCAACAGAACCCACAGAATGACAGAGGAAAGCATATCTCCAGCCCAAGATGACCAGGAAGTGTCGATCATGCTGCACAGGAGTCAAGGCACAATCCAGCATAGACCACGCCTGCACAAGGGGGACCTAAGCAAGCCTTGGAGAGACTGAATCTCTCATACCTGTGGCAGTTTCCAGACTTCACGACCACAAAACACCCAGGCAAAATTGGAAGGTCACTGGAAAAAGCCTCTGAGACCAGTGTGAGAGAATGGAGTGGTCTAGTCCCAGCCTCAGAGTGGCACAGGGGAAAGGGTGTGGAGGTACCCACAACAGCCACAGCAGCAGCAGGGACAGAGGCAGTGACTTTTTCTGGAACTCTAGGCCCACAGATTGTGGGGGGAATCTAGAGGCTGACAGTACACCCTCCACTCCCACTGGAAGCAGAGATCTGCCTTGACATAAAGATCAAAAGTCAAGTAAATGGATGGGGAAATGAGCAAAACTGAAAACAGAATCAGATTATAGAATCTTACTTTGGTGACAAGGAAGACCAAAACATGTAAACAGAAGACAACAAAGTCAAAGCCCCTCCATTGAAAGCCCCCAAGAAAAATATAAACTGATGTCAGGCTATGGAAGAACTCAAAAAGGATTTTGAAAATCAAATAAGAGAAGCAGTGCAAAAATTGGGAAGAGAAATAAGAGTGATACAGCACAATTATGAAAAATAAGTCAACTTCTTGCTAAAGGAGACCCAAAAAATGCTGAAGAAAATAATAGTGCAAAATATAGACTAACCCAAATGACAAAAGAAGTCCAAAAAGCCAATGAAGAGAAGGATGCCCTAAAAAGCAGAATTGGCAAGATGGAAAAAGAAGCCCAAAAGCTCACTGAAGAAAATAAATCCTTAAAGACTAGAATGGAGCAGATGGAAGTTAATGACTTTATGAAAATCTAGAAATTATAAAACAAAACCAAAAGAATGAAAAAATAGCAGACAATGTTAAATATCTCATTGGGAAAAGAACTGACCTAAAAAATAGATCCAGGAGATACAATCTAAAAATTATGGAACTATTTGAAAGCCATGATCCAAAAAAGAACCTAGACATCATCTTTCAAGAAATTATCAAAAAAATCTTCCCTGATATTCTAGTACCACAGGGTAAAATAAGTACTGAAAGAATCCACCAATCACCTCCCGAAAGAGATCCCAAAAGGAAAGCTCTTAGGATTATTGTAGCTAAATTACAGAGCTCCCAGATCAAGGAGAAAATATTACAAGCAGCCAGGAAGAAACAATTTGAGAATTATGGAAACATAATCAGGATAACACAAGATCTTGAAGCTTCTGTACTAAGGGATCACATGGTTTGGAATATAATATTCTAGAAGTTAAAGGAACTAGGATTAAAACCAATAATCACCTACCCAGCAAGACTGAATATAGTACTTCAGGGGGAAAAAATGGTCATTCAATGAAATAGAGGACTTCCAAGCATTCTTCATGAAAAGACCAAAGTTGAATAGAAAATCTGATTTTCAAAAACATGAATCAAGAGAAGCGTGAAAAGGTAAGCAGGAAAGAGAAATCATAAGGGACTTACTAAAGTTGAACTGTTTACATTCCTACATGGAAAAATAATATTTATAGCTCCTGAGATTTTTTTCATTACTAGGGTAGTTGGAGGTATTGTATGCATATAGACAGAAAGCAGAGGGTGATTTGAATAGGAAGAGATGATATCTAAAAAAATAAGTTTAAGGGGAGAGAGAGAATATATTGGGAGGAGAAAGGAAAAAAATAGAATGGGGCAAATTATTTCTCACATAAAAGAGGAAAGAAAAAGCTTTTTCAATGGCAGGGAAAAGAAGGGAGGTGAAAGGGTGTTGGGACTGGAAGCTCAATTCCGTGTGGACAGTCTCGGGCAGGTAAAAGTGGGACTTCTAAATCTTAGAGTCTTACGAGGCCCTCCATGAACAGCGGGGGTTCGAGAAGGTCAGACCGAGCTAGCTCGGCTAGCTCGGGTATTTCCGCCTCTCCCCCGGAGATACCTGATGGGTGGAGTCTCCCTGCCCTCGAGGTCGTCCCGGATTGGAGCACACCTAGTTACCTAACAGCACGGTATTGAGATGCAAACTGTGTTTCTGAAGATTAAGTAGGATTGAGGAAGCCTAAAAGCTCTCTTAGCACGTGTGGAGCCAAAGAGAAAAGTAGGGCTCCGCTTCTTTTCTTTCCTCTCTCCCCTCCCCCTCTCTCCCCGCTTGTACTTCTACTTCCAATCCCTTAAGCTTAGCCTCCTTAGGAAATCTCCCCCTCTTCCTCCTAAGAAAGAAGACCTCCTGCACTTGTAACCGAAACCCTGTAATAAAGCTCAACCCCTGTTTGACTCTGGAACGTCCTTTCTCTCATACGTGCATCCGGCGTGGCCAGCCGAAGACCTCGGGAGGTGAGGTAAGAAAGACTCGGGTAGCCCAATACAGGCCTCTAGGCTTGGCGGTTGGCGCCCCAACAGGGATTGGGAGCGTAGATAATCCTGGGTGCTTTTGGGGTACACCCGGAAGGGGCTGTGAAAGAAGCGAGTCCCGAATCCTAGATTCGGAAGGAGAGAAAGGGGAGAGAAGCTTCCCAAACCCCTGGGAAAAGGGCGGAGATGGGGAATCTATTGCCAGTAATAAAGCCAGAGGAACAGGAGGTCTGGGCTGAGACACTTCACAGGGAATGCAGGAAGGCGGGGGTCACAATAGAGTTAGATGACCTCCGAGAATTTTGTGAAAGGATTTGGAAAGTTTCTCCTTGGCTCAAGCAGGCAGGAATATCAAGAGAAAAATGGGGAGCGGTCGGAGAGCAAATGACTGCTTACGAGCAACAATACCCTGGGAAGCTGGAGGATTTAGATTTCCTGATATTCGGTGTAATTAAAAGCCTGCTGGAAGGGCCGGAGAGGCCAGGGCGGGATTGGAATGAGAGTGGAAGCGGAGAGAGGGGAGGGGAGAACACGGAGAGTCCAGGCAAGCAGAAAGTTAAGCGGAAAGTTAAGGAGCGTAAAGAAAAAATAGACCCGGAGCTCCATCTAGCGGATGGAAAAGGCGAGGCAGGGGAGAATACGCCGTGCCTTCCCTCCGCGCCTCCTTATAACCTGCTCCATTGGTCAGACAGTTCAGGGCCACAGTCCAGTTTGGAAAAAGGAATAAGAAAGGCTATAGAGAATGGAGAAGATGTAGGGACATTTCCTATGTTAGAAATAGCGGACCCCAGTGTCCCCGGTGGGGTTCGGAGGAGCCACATACCTATAGAGTGGAAGAGAGTGGCGACTCTTAAAGAGGCTTGTACCAAGCATGGCCCTAATTCACCCTTTGTTATAGCCATGCTTGAAACTCTCAGCGGTCAGTTCGTTCTGACTCCTAATGACTGGAAGAGCTTAGCTAGAGCCTGCCTTACCCCTGGGCAGAATGTGATTTGGGTATCAGAATTTTCTCAGAGGGTAAAGAGCACTACTGGTGGGCTAGGGGCTCAGGCCCCCCAGGCTTATCAGCAATTTACAGGAACAGGGCAGTTTGAGGCTACAGGAAATCAATTACAGTACTTGGCTGCCGATTATGTCTTGATTGCCGGAATGGCTATGAGCCGCCTCGGGATGAGGTTATCAAATTTTTAGTAAGGGCCATTGCTGTTGTACTGGAGTCCCCACCCTTGAATTGGAAGTCAGACACCCCGATTTGGGTGGAGCAATGGTCTCTGACTTCAGAAAAACTCCAGGCATTACAAATACTGGTTAAGGAGCAATCAGCACCCTGGAATGCTCCTGTGTTTGCTATAAAGAAAAAATCCGGGAAATTCAGGTTCCTTACAGATGTTAATGAAGCATTTGTAAGCACCTGGCAGCAGCTATACCTAAGTAAAGAGCCAGTATGCATTCTTATCAATCTCACCTTGAAGGCGATCCTCGCTAAACAAAGAAGGGGAAAAGGTCGCCTAATACAATCAGAGCTAAGATCAAGAGGCCTAATACAATCAGAGCTTGATACAGCTGTCTCAAAAGGCTCACACACTACTCCAGCTATGAGACATTTTAAGATACTAATATGGGGTCGAGGGTATGTTTGTGTCTCCACAGGAAAAGGTGATGCGTGGATTCCCATTAGAAGGATCCGTAGGTGGGAACCGAGGTCGGAGACGACGGAGACGCAGGAGGCGGAGACCCCGGAGAGCCCAGAGACCCCGGAGAAGGATCATACACCACCTGAGCCTGCTGCTGACAGCTTTAACCTTGCTGCCCAGAGAGGAAGCAGCCCTCATCACAACCGCAGACACTGCTGCTGACAGCTTCCCATCTAGGCATCCTTTTTTCGCCAGCTGAATGAGGACTTTGATATCACAAACCCAGGACACTTGGGTGGGGAGGAGGTGACCAATTTTCCACCTGTATAGATCCATTTGCAAGATTAAGGGAGTTGTGACGTGTAAGGCGCCTACACCAGCTGCTTCTCTTAAAATATGCTTTGGGATTTTAGTTGATTGCACTTCCCCTGTTGTAACTCAGCCATTTAGTTTCATCTTTGTTTTATTTGATGCCTCCCTTTGTCAGTTGTGCTAGCTGCAGATTTCTGTGTGAATGAAGTCTTGTTGTAAGGTACTCATATGCTAAAGGCCTTCCTAATCCACTCAGCCTCCAGCCACTGTTTGCTCTAGAGCCAGGTGCGCTCCGCACATAACAAAGAAGGGGATATGTTGGGACTGGAAGCTCAATTCCGTGTGGACAGTCTCGGGCAGGTAAAAGTGGGACTTCTAAATCTTAGAGTCTTACGAGGCCCTCCATGAACAGCGGGGGTTCGAGAAGGTCAGACTGAGCTAGCTCAGCTAGCTCGGGTATTTCCGCCTCTCCCCCGGAGATACCTGATGGGTGGAGTCTCCCTGCCCTCGAGGTCGTCCCAGATTGGAGCACACCTAGTTACCTAACAGCACGGTATTGAGATGCAAACTGTGTGGCTGAAGATTAAGTAGGATTGAGGAAGCCTAAAAGCTCTCTTAGCACGTGTGGAGCCAAAGAGAAAAGTAGGGCTCCGCTTCTTTTCTTTCCTCTCTCCCCTCCCCCTCTCTCCCCGCTTATACTTCTACTTCCAATCCCTTAAGCTTAGCCTCCTTAGGAAATCTCCCCCTCTTCGTCCTAAGAAAGAAGACCTCCTGCACTTGTAACCGAAACCCTGTAATAAAGCTCAACCCCTGTTTGACTCTGGAACGTCCTTTCTCTCATACGTGCATCCGGCGTGGCCAGCCGAAGACCTCGGGAGGTGAGGTAAGAAAGACTCGGGTAGCCCAATGCAGGCCTCTAGGCTTGGCAAAAGGGAAAAAATGAACCTTCCATTCCTTTGGCTTATGGAGGGAATAACACGCATAATCAATTTGCTATGAAACTCCATCTTACACTACAGGAAAGCAGAGGAGAAGGGAATAAGCAGGGATTGGGGGGATGATAGGAGGGATGGCAAATGGAAGGAGAACATAATTAAAAGTAAATACTTTTGAGGAGGGATAGGGTCAAAACAGAGAATAGACTAAAGGGGGGCATGATAGTCTGGAAGGAAATACAGTTAGTCTTCCACAACATGACTTTTACAGAAATCTTTTGCATAACTTCATATGTCTAATATATATCGATTTGCTTGCCTTCTCAGTGGGAATGGGTGGAGAGAGAGGAAGGGAGAGAAGTTGGAACTCATTTTAAAAACAAATGTTAAAAATTGTTTCTATATGCAACTGGGAAATAAGATATACATGCAACGGGTTATAGAAATTTATCTTGTCTTCGAAGAAAATAAAGGAGATAGGGATAAGACAAGGGAAGGGTGGGAGGGCAGATTGGGGCAAGGGGTAATCAGAAGGCATGCTGTCTTGGAGTGGGCGATGGGGAGAGAAATAAAAATGAGAGGAAAAAATAAAAAATAAAAACGCTGAGAGCTAGATACAATTATTAGTGCCAGGCCTACTCTTGGAGGGCCATTCCTTTCCAAATACAACAGAGTATTTATTAGCTAGTCCACAACTCTAAAGTGGAACTCATAAACTCCATCATATAGTAGTTCATCCTCATTTATGTCCATGAGTTGGATATTATTGTGAGGAAAGATTATCTAGAAATATACTTCATTTTCAGTTTTCTGACTAGAAAAGTGAAAGGTGTGGCCTTGACCAATCCCTGTCACTTCAGTGTCAGTTCTGTTGGAAACCGGATATTTTTCATGACTTATATGATTGTTACCCTAAATCAGTGGGTCAAGGTAGATACATACTCCCAAAGAAAGATGCACAACTATCATTTTTATGAAATGGTACATGAGATGACTGTGTTATCCAGTGGAGAATGATGTTCATGTACCATGGAGGTATATAGCATATTCCAGTGATTAGATCACTACTCTTTCTCCTTCCATTGACTGTCACTAAAATATTCTCTGTAATGCTTCTCTCTCTGATTCCTGGACTTCTAACATATACAACTATCTCATCAGTTCCCTTCTATTTATTCAAACGTGTTTCTTTTGAAGCGTTGCCTAGGCAGAATTTTAGCTCTGGTAATTCCTGGAGAGCTAAGTTATGAAATGGATAGAGAATCAGGCTTGGAGTCAGGAAGATCTGACCTCAGAAAGCTGCTGGCTATGTGACCCTGGAAAAATCACTTGATCTTGTTTGCCTCAGTTTCTTCCCTTGTAAAATGAGTTGGAGAAGGAAATCACAAACCATATTGTATTTTTGCCAAGTATATGCCAAGAAATATGACTCCAAATGTGGTCACAGAATCAGACATGACAGATCATGACTAAACAATACAACACTACTGATCCCATGGCCAGTGTTCTATCTACTATGACTCTGAGCTACTTAGATATTATAATAAATAATAATTCTGTAGATAGCAGGACTGTGTGTTGTTTAATTTTATATTCCACATGGCTAGCAAAATTCCTTGAGCATAAGGTTACAGATTTGGAACCAAAAGGGAGGCTTTCTCTACCTTCCTCTTTTTATATATAATATAATGTTCCACCCTTCACCAGGGACATTGTGAGCAGGAGTTTAGGACTCTGGGTGCCCATCAACCCTTCACAGCACCTCTTTGCAGTTGCTTTTCTAGTTTGCCCTTTATTTGCCTCTATGAGTGATGATTCATCCTCCTCTGAATCCAGTCACCAGGCTCATTGTCTCCACCTGTTGAGCCAATCCCCTTCGTTTGCTCTAGGACTCACTGGGTTGATGCATCCTCAGGATTTAATTGATAAAATATTAAATCAAATTAAGGAAAAAAATCAAAGCAGTAAAATGATTACCTATTGACTTAGAATGGGCATAGCATTTAGTATTTCAGCTCCAAATGCAATTTTTTTGAGAAAGCAACAAAATAACCCATTCTGTGCTCAATGTTTTATTTTTTTCTTCCTAACCTTAAGTAATACCACCTGTATGGAAGCCTAGGCCAGGGGACAATATAGATCATTATCTGTTCATAAACAGTTGAGCTTCCAATAAAACTGAAGCTGAGAGCAAGTATCAGAGTTTTTTAAGGGGGTTGAAGAAACTCAAAGTGCCCTTTCTGGTCACAGCTTCATGGGAAAAAATTGATACCAGATACCACAGGACCTCCAAACCACATCTGGAGTAGGTTTCAATTTTTTTTCCTCTCTCCCTTTCTTTCATTCTCCTCATTTTCCATTGGATCAAAAGCTGGTATGTCTCCACAGGAAGGGACTAACTTCTGCTCAGTTCTGCTCTAGGTCAGTCTCTTCCTGCTCCACCCCTTCAGCAAACTCCTCCCTCCACACACTTACATGACTCAAGTTTCCATATGACCTGGGCAGGTCACATGGGCCTATTAATGAATGGAAAAGATCTTTCTATTTAAATTACCATTACATACACAAAGTCTAACAGCTTCTTCTTTTCCATTTATTCAAAGCATCCACTTTAAAAAAAAAATAGCAGTTGAATTGAGGAGACTGAATGAATTGCTGTTTAAATGAAGGAATTGTTTTTTCTTAATAACTTATTCTGTGGAAACCACTAGACTAAGACATAGAGAGAAGGCTTCTAACTTATCGGATTCATAAAGCTGCTATGTGGGAAAGCCAGAAAGAACTCTGTTGACTGATAGTTCCTGGTACATAGGAATATGTTCATTGACTAATTGTTGATTTAGTTCAACCCTCCCATTTTGCAGATTAAGGGGATGAGTCCAAGAAAATGGAAGTTAGTTGTCAAAGATCATACAGCTGAGTGAAAAGACTAAGACCCAGCTACCTCCTCAGTCATAGTCTCTCTTCTTGCCCCCTCCTTTACCCTATATTGTGCCTTCAACGTTAAAAGGTATATTAGTTAAAAGAAACTTCTGATTGCATTCAAGTCCCAACAAACTGATTTTTATGGGAGAGTAGAGCATGAGCATTGCTCACAGTCTTCATCACTCAATAAACTGGTACATTATTAGGGGCAAGATCACGGGTATAGTGGTATACAAGTTATAAGACTGATGGAGAAATCACTGGATACACAAAGAGACAAAATCATGACTTCCAGATAGGTGTCCTGAAACTTGTCTTGACAATTCATTTTTGGGGGGATGGTGCATATTGTGTAAATTACTGGATTCTTTGGTTAACAACAGAGGTTGCAAGGTTTGATGGCAGTGCAGAATCAATAGCTCTGGCCTTCACCCTGGTTGCTTTGAATTGCTTTCTCTGCTCTGGTGTCTGGAAGAATAACTTCATCTCCGGTTAACAAAGACTCAGCTCTTGGTGGCCAAGGACAGACATGTTAAAACACTGCCAGTCAAAGGGGTGATATGGCAAAACTCTTTGAAAACAATGATTTGACTATGACATCAAAATTACTTTCCAACAAAAAATCTCAAATAACTTCCCTCCCCCCAAAATATGTTAATGGTTGTAAGTCAAATAGAAAGTTGGTTTCCAATGGAATGCCTCAGGGAACTATGCTTGCCCCTTTGTGTTGTTTTTGGTTTTCTTTTTTGTTTGTTTGTTTGTTTTGTTGTTGGTTGTTCTTTTTAAATTTTCATCAGTCACTTGAATAAAGTCATATGTGGCATGCTTATCAGATTTGAAGATGCAAATACCTATATACAATAAATGAGAGAGCTTTATGCTTGGAATTACATATGTTTATGTGTACATGTATGTATATTTGTGTGTGTTCGTATATCTATATACATACATATATGTACACATTTGTGTGTTTGTACAAGATGGGGGACTATGTGATTAAATAATATTTTATACGTAAAATATGAATTTGAGTGAGCCAATAAGCTAACATAAGCCAATCTTGATTCAATCACATAGTAGACGTAGGTATAGTAGATACTTAATAAATGCTTGTTAACTTGCTGTCTTGAAAGTGTAATATGGCAGCCAAGAATGTTAAGGATTTCTTGACTGAATGGAAAGATGCATAAGGACTGAGGAGTAACTAGTCAATGGGACTCAGATCTGGTCATCCCATACCAGGAGTAATCTCTTCAGTTTTACAGGTGATATTTTATGAAGGACATTAGTGAGCCATAGAATATCCAAAAGAAAGCAGCAAGGATGGCAGAGGGCACCAAGTTCTTGCCATATCAGAACAAGCTGAAGGAACTGCATATATGTAACCTCAAAAACAGAAGATTTGGGAGGAAATAGGCTAAATCATAAAGAGTGGGATGTAACTTTGAAGTCATCCAGTCAAATGTCTATCTACATTTTATAACTTTGGTCTCATATTGCCAGGTTCCAGTTTTCCATAGTCATTTTTAGGCCATGACCTTGTACATCCATCTCCTACTCTAAGCCCCTTCCACCAGGGATTGTTTTTTACCTCTCTTTGGAGCTTTTTGATATGCTCTATCTATCTATTTATCTATCTATCTATCTATCTATCTATCTATCTATCTATCTATCTATCTATCTATCTATCTATATCTATATCTATATCTATATCTCTCTCTATATATACACATGTCCATCTAGATACAACTTTGTCTATACTATTACATATCTATCTATCTACCTACCTATCTACCTCTCTCTCTCTCTCTCTATCTGTCTATCTCTCTATCTATCATCTGTCTGTCTATATTTCTGTCTGTCTATCCATCTCTCCATCCATCTGAAAATTGAGGTCAACTGTAGTTGCCTTAGGTCCTTCTGGTACTAATAAGGAAAAGAGCCAGAATTTGAATGCAAGTCCCCCTATTCTAAATCCAATGATCCTTCTACTTTATACTATTTCCTCCATAATAATTATTGTCTTTCAACAGTTTTACAATTGTGGAAGAGCATGAGGAATTGTTCCATCTGGACTATCATGGCAGAATTCCAGAGAGACATGAGTTCCAGAGAGGCACATTTCTATAAAAAAAAAAAAATGAGCTTGCAATAAGTATACATTCTCTGTCAGTGGAAGACTTTAAATGGACTTTTAGAGATCTGTGTTCGGATTTTAAACATGACAGATGGAATTGGCAAGAGAATGATCATAGATGAAGGCCATATTTCATTCTCAGACACCACACCTGCAACTAGAATATAAGTGGAAGCTCAGGATAAGGCCTAGCACTGCCCAAGGGTCTCAACAAAGACCTCTATTGTCCTCAGGCCTAGTACCAGACACTTTGGAGCCAGAAAGATTGGAACCAATGCAATGGCCAAGTGCCACTACAATAAGATTTAGACATCTGACTGAACAATAAAAAAAACAGAAAGCTGGCATCTGATCTGACCCAAAGCCAAATGCATGATGATCTGCAAGATTTATATCTTCTAGTCTCCTGCATCCCCTCACTTGAGTTATTACTAAAGAACTAGTGCCATAATAAACCAGTTGAATCCAGTAACCAAGGATTGATATACTTTGCTAGAACTTGCTACCCACTATCCCCTCATCTTCCAGGTGTTGGAAGAGTAATCTTAGCATGCATTACACTTCCATAATCACAGGCCCTTTGAAGGCTGGGGCCCAATGAGTTAATATATTAGTTCATCAAATTCCACCCCCTGAAATTCCAGTAACTCAGAGTAGACATCTGCCAGAACAAAAACTCCTTTCCTATGCTGATGTTCCCATCTATCCCAGTCCCAACAGAGTCAGGTCTTCTTTGCCCCACTCTGTTTCTTTTCTTCTATTTTGTGCTTTATAACTTTGCTTGATCCTTTAAAAAAGAAAGAACTTCTCTTTGTATGAAATTGTTTCATTCTATCTCTATCTTCCTGTATTCATGAAAAACTGGATACCACCAGAAGGTACAACATCCCTGATGAGTCTCTTCAGGTATAGTTCCTCCATTGTCCTTCATTTCTCCCCATATGTGGGGCCAGGAGGCGATAAGAGCAAAGGCTCTATTCCCTACTAGCACATTTGTTGTCTGACTCCATCAAGCAGCATCCATGATTCCTCTGAGATTTTTTCCCCATTATTCTGTATCAGTTGCTTCAAATACATATAATTGTGACTTATGAGCCTCCTGGATATCCTCCCTCCATCCTCATAGAGTTCAGTACCTGGATCACAGCCTTTCTCTTCAACTCAACTGCCCAATTCATACCGGGAGAGGGGTGGCATTAAAGTTGTCAACTGACATCTTGTCAAACAAACTTGTCTAGCATTCCATCCACCACTCAGCTTTGATAACATGCAGCTTAGCTGCCTCAAGAGATTGGCATTGCTCAGTTCCCTTCATTAATCTAGACTTTCCTGATTTTTAATGCTAAAATCCTGATATCTATTCAGAGTCTTATTTTTTTTTAATTTAGATGGTAACTTCCAATCTCTCTGTCCCTCTTTATTTTTTCTCTGAGTTCATTACCTGGACTCCAGCCCCATTTCCCTTCACAGTGTATAGCTGACTAGTTAAGCAATGCACTATTCCCTATGCTAGATTCACCTTCCAACTTATCCTTCTGTCATTAAAGTTCTTCCAATTCTCGTCCCTGGATCTCTGCTCTTCCCACCCTTTCCACCACTACCCACATTCTCTTTTGTTTATATGCCTAAGCTCATGAGTGTTGCTAAAGAAACTTCTTGCTATCAAAATTCAACTGGGCCTTGACAGGTGCTGAACAAAATCTTAACTTCTTTGATTGTCTCAATACCTTACTCATTTGAGTAATTCCTTTCTAACTAATATTCCCAAGTTCTATCACATACACTACACTTTATTACACTACACTACACCACACACACACAAACACACATACATTTTATCTAGAATGTTTTCTTTACTCCCAATTAATGAGAAAATAGAAGCCATGATATTGAGCTCCCATTCTTTTCTGTAACTAAGCTGCTCTCGATCTTCAGCAGCAGACTCTTCCTTGACTCTTTTCTGTGACTAAGAAACGATCAGAATGTTTATAAAGCAAAACCACTCTTTCTGAACCCTTGATTTGTCCTATTCATCATTCTTTCTCTGTCTCTCTGCCAATCTCTCTCTCTCTCTCTCTCTCTCTCTCTCTCTCTCTCGAGAGAGAGAGAGAGAGAGAGAGAGAGAGAGAGATAATGATGAACATATATCTAGATATCTATATCTATATATCTATCTATATCTATATCTATATATATATAGATATAGATATAGATATATGTATGTCTATCTATCCCTAACCCTATCTTTCTATCTATCTATCCATCTTTATCTACTCTTTAAACCTGCCATCCTCCTAAAGCTATTATTGTATATTCTCTTTCTTTTTACCACTAAAATTCTAAGAAAGATCCTCTACACTTTTTACCTCTAATTCCTCATCACCCACTCACTTCTCAAAGTTTGCCAAGCTCCTGACATCACTGGACAGAAAGTTCTGTCTCCAAGGTTACTAATGATCTGTAATTTGCTAAATCCATTGCCTTTTCTTCATTCCTGTTTTCCTCTTGAGCTTCGTTCAACTTTGAATGGCATTGACATCTCCTCTTTCAAGACATCCTCTCCTTTGACTTCTTTCCCACTGCTTTCTCCTTGCTTTTCTCCTACCTATCTGACCACTCTTCATTTTCTTTTATTGCATCACCATCCTTGTATCACCACTTAAATGTGTGCATTTCCATACTTTCCCCACCTCCATGCTTTCTATTTATTTCCTCCTATAACTTCACTGAGTTCTTTCATATTCTTCTTCTTCCTTTCCTTTCTTCATCATCATATCCATACTCTCTCCTCAAATTAAGCCACATTCACTTATCTTTTTACAGTTAAGAGAGATCTGAAGCAACATAAAGTCTACACCCACATGTTATAGGTGAAAGAACTGGGGTATATGGATTAAATGATTCTCACAGGATCACCTAGCACATAAGCATTTGAACTGAGATTTTAACCCGGTTTTTATCCTCACTGCAAGTCTACAGTACAATATTGCACTGCCTTTCTCGATACATGTCATATTCCCCTAATATAATGCTGGCTCCTTAAGGGCAGTAGGTGTACTGCTAATGAAATTAAAGATCTTCTCCTCCCATTAATGGGCCTGGCCATTAAGGGGAGTTTGATTAGGGGAGATTTGTAGGAAAGCCCACACCTTTTGTTAATTTCTAAAGAGGCACTGGTTCTCAAGGGTTGGGAGGCCCTCTGGCTCTGAAAAGTATATATATGTTGTGAGATGAGATTTTACTTTGGGGCTTACTCACTGAAAGCATTTGTTTGACCGGATGAGACTCTGGGAAGCTGTTAAGCAGCCCTTGGCTTTGAAAACCCAGATGCTGGTGCTTCTCTTTCCGGTAACTATGTATGTATATAATGGTCAGAAAATTTTGTCTGTCTGTTGATCTATGATGTGTGTATTGCTTACAGTCAGGCAGTTGGAAACCTGACTATATTTTCTCTGAATTTCAGAGTGCTAATTTTTTCCCCTGAACTCAGTGAATGATATATGTGCTTGATTTCAGTGATTGTTGACAACTCAAAAGTTGCCTTTCCTTTTAGAAATGGAGATCAAAGAACCTGTGATAGTAGTCCCTACATATGCTTTTACAGGCAGGAAGTATTTTACTTTCATATTTGTCTCCTGGATTCATAGCACAATACATGGCACATAGGAAAATCTTGTTATATGCTTATCAAACTGAAGCTTGATGCCACTTTATCTCTTCTTAAACTATTTGTCTATAACTCTATAAATCCATGCACAGGAGAAATTGTCATTCAACCCCTTGTTTGCCTTAAGTGAGATGACATACGTACAAAGCGTAGTACAGTGCCTGATGCATAGGAGGTATTATATAAATGCTTCTTACTTTCTCTTTCCTTTTGTTTGCATCTCCTAAGCCACCACTTCAAACACTGAGCATGTTCTTCAAGGGATATGCAAATGCTATTTTACATCCTTAACAAACAGTTCAACACTAAATAGTATAAAATGCAGATATTTTTCCCCTCCCCACCACGGACAATGTTCACTAAGGAAGCCTATTTTTCTTCACCAAAATAGAAGTGCATAGGATGTAGACATCCCATAAATATTCAGTGCCTGGTTTCAAAAGCTCGCAAAATTGCATCTATAAAAAACACATCACTAGAGTGAAGTAGAAGCTATGTGAATGGCGTATTCTTTTGTGCTTTTATATCAACTATCTCGTGACAAAGGGAAATTGCAAATCCATGTCTGCGTGTTGAGTGCAATAGGAAGTCTCATTCAGAGCAAGGAATATACTCTACCTCAAATATTATGGGCCAAGGAGAAGTCATGCAATGCTGAAAATGTGCCTTAAAGTAACAGAGGGGATTAATAATTTTGTCTTTGACAAAACAGTTCAGATCTCAGGGTTGTAGAATGGGAAACAAGCATAGAAGTTAGAACTGGAAGCCCCTTTAGAGATCAATTAGCCCCACCCACTAATTTTATAAAAGGTGAGACTGAGTCCAAAAGAAGTTTTGTTGTGTGTTCAAGATCACAGAGCAGGGAAGCGGTAGGGCTGGGATTGGAACTTAAGTTCATTGAACAGCAGAATTTAAAAGATGGCGAGGAGCCTGGGGTTGATCAAAGTTCAGATAATTCCTGGAAAAGGGTATCCTAAGCAACACAGACAGGGGATTATAAATTTATAGCTGGGGATAATTTGAAATCATAGAGTCTTTTCCAGTTATTTTACAGATGAGAAAAGTGAGTCTCAGAGAAACCCAAAGAAATAGGGGGAAGTGTCATACAGCTTTAGAATCTCAAACAGGTGAAACCATATCACTTTAAATCATCGCATTTGACATTAAGATAGTTGTCATTGTGAAGAAGTATTGTTTTCTGATAAGCCTAAATTGGTGTCATTGCAATTTCCACTCACTGCTCCTATTTCTGTTCTCTGGGGCCAGAAGAACAAGCTTATCTCATTTTCTGTATGACAGTCCTTCACATTCTTGAAGACATCTGGCAGATTCCATGTAAGCTTTCTTCATGCTAAACATCGTTGGCTCACTTCAATTCAACCAATGTCCTTTATATACCTACTTTGTTCTAAATACTATGCTGACTAAAAATGAAAAAAAAAAAACAACAATCCAAACCTTCAAGTAACTTTCATTATACTCCAAAGAATCAATATAGACACCAAAAAATAAATAGTAAAATATATGCAAAAGAATGTATGCAGGCAAAGACAGTGGTGGGGGTGAAAGGAGCCAGAAGTGGGATCAGCATAGGCTTTCTGAACTGTATGCAACTTCTCAAATAGAACTTGGGAGAAATTTTGGGATTCTCTGAGGAAGAGGTGAGGAAGGAACAAATCTGAGGCATGGGGGACCAACTTCCAAAGACCCAGAGATGAGAAAGTCAAAGAAGTAGTGAAGAAGAGCAATGTGCCTCACTCTAGAAAAGTAAACTGGAGCTGATTGAGAAGGGCTGTAAAAGCCAAAAACGAGGAGTTTCTGGGATTTTTATGCTAGAGACAAAAGTGAGCTATGATCACTTTTTAAACAAGGGAATGACATTGTCTCCCCGTGTTTTTGGAATATAAGTCAGGAAGCTCTGAGGGGTACAATAGAGAGACTCAAGAGGGGAAATCCAGTTAGCAAATTATTGCACTATTCCAGGTAAGAGATGATAAGGATGATCAAGATCAATCACTCTGAGGGGAGAAAAGTGGCAGATGTAAAAGGTATTAGAAGAGTGAGGTCAATAAGATTTGGAAACTGATTGGATATGAAGAGGTGAAGGAGAAGGAGGATGGGTGATGGGTCTGAGGCAGAGAAACTGGGTTCTTGGAAGGGTGGCAGAGTCCATAACAGTTATCTCAAACTTCTTCCAAGTTAATTATACATGACATGGACTTTCAGTCCTTTCCCAAAGTCTTTCAACTTTCTGAAGGTCTTTGTCAAACCATAGCACCCAGATCTGAACTTACTAATTCTGACATGATTGGACCAGGGCAGAATACATTAAGGCAAAAATCTGCTCACTTCTGATTGCCCTGACTCTCCTTTTCTTCAAGGATGCATTAAGTTTATTTGTGACCCTGTCACTGGCCCTTATTGTGGTTCAGTAAAAATCTCAGTTCCCTTCCTCACAAATTGATGTTAAGCCCTACTCAATTCCTCTGCTTCTAAAACTAGTCCTTTTAATAGCTTATGAAGTCCAAGATAATTATTTTATAGAGGAGCGAAGTAAAGGACAGGGAGAGGAATTTGCTTGCCTGGGTTATTATTTGAAGATAGAAAGAGAATTCTAAAATGCAGCTAGAGAAATGGGTCTGGAGGCAGGGAGATCTGAGTACAATGTCGCTTTAAAGGCTCAACTAACTTTGTGATATTGGTCAAGAGATATTGTCTGTTTCCTCTTTTGTCTGGTCGGGATAATAGCACTTACCTCAGTGGGTTGTTGGAAGATCCAGGGAGATGATAAATGTAAAGCACTTTGCAAACTTAGTCCATTATAGGAGTATTTACTCTCATCATTTCCAGAATCCCAGCGTGCTTTCCTTGCCTTGACAGCTGCAGATTGGAGCTTTTGATGTCTTGCACAGGGGCACAAAAACATTGAAAATATATTGCAGTTTGAATTCACTTCTTGCTGCTGACTTTAAGCATTATTTTTATTAATGTCTCAAAATCCTGCTGAAAATGATTGTGAATTTTTGCAGATTTTAGATATCTTTTCCTCTTGCTTATAGTTTTTTAAAGTAAAAATTAATTTTTGAACGATATAATTTTGTATTTTAATACTAATTATGGAATTATGATTTAAATTCATCATCTCACTGATGGGAATACAGCTCAGTGTTCAATGATCTGAAAGATCACTAGGAATCACCAATGGAAGGGAGCCGCTGAAAAAAGTTATGATAGGAGCTTTAACAGAAGCAAGGAGGTCGTTGTCACTCCGTCTTTTGAAGGTGTTAGACCACATCTGGAAAGCTGTATTTAGGTCTGTGAGATATGTGAGGAAGAGCATTCATTGAAAAATGGGTCTCTGTCCAAAGGAGGGGGAAGGAGAGGGAAGCCACCTTTCCTGGGCTGCCTCTCCCTGTCGCAGGACATTCTTTTTTTTCCAAAATAAAATCAAGGATGTCCTCAGTTTCCTATTTTATTAGAATTTACATGATACTTTTAATGTGAAAATCCACTTTGCTTTGTTCACTGATTTGGTCCTCATGTAACTTCTAGAAGGGGAATACTATAATTATTTCACTCCTATTTTATGGATGATGGAACTATGGCCCAGAAGAATTAATCTACTTTTCTATGGTCACAAAGGTATCAAAAAGATATGTAGAAATTGATACCCCATCTTCCTGACTAATACCACATTCCTCCATCAAGTCGACTGATATAATTTGTTCTTTAAAATGCCTGTCATGCTGAATATTTGAGTTTCCTTTCGAAGTGATCTAAGCACTTTCAGCTTCAAGAGTAGCAGGATGGGGGTTGAGGGTTGGAGCTAAGATGACAAAGTAGAAGCAGGGACCTGCCTGAGCCTTCTCCCAAAGCCCCTCAAAATATCTGTAAAAATGACTCTAAGCAAATTCTAGAGCAGTGGAAACCACAAAAATGACAAAGGGAAACAGATTTCCAAGTCAAGACAATCTGGAAAGCCAACAGGAAGAGTCTATTGCACTAATCTCCAAGCAAAGCACAGTCCAGGGTGGCTCACATCAAGACAGATAGGAATGGAGCAGGCCTCAGGGTGCTGAATCACTGCCAGCTGGAATGATTATCAAACTTCTCAACCCACAAATGCCAAAGACAGCTTCAAAGTTCAGTGGGAAAGTTCTGTCACCTGGATGAGAGAGGAACCTGGACTGACTCCTGCTTCAGCCTCAGGGTGGCAGTAGCCACTGATGCAGTGGTGGCTACTTCTGGAGCTCTCAGCCTATCCACAGCAGGGAAACTGAGAAGCTGATCAGGGTTGCAGTCTTGGGTGGCAGTCCTGGGGAGAGTAGGAGCACTAGCTTGGTGGAGCTGGTGGCAGCTTTGGAGAGGGAATTCTATTCACAGTTCCAGAGGGCTTGTGGCTGCTCACAGAACAGAACACAAGCCAGGAGAGAAATAAACATCTCCCCTTTGATTACACCCCTTTGGCAGGACTGAGAATTTATAGGTTCCAAAAGATAACTCCTTTGTACACATAGATATACATATACATGCATATACATATATATTCATATATACATATACATATATATGCATATGTACAAATGGTTGGTTGTTGTCCTTCATTCTCCAAGAAGATCAAAATGACATCAGCATGATAAAGTCAAGTTTCAGTGTGTCTGATTATGGCTGATCAGATCAATATGAGGTCAGAATGTTCTGCTACAGATTGGGCATAGATAGTCCGTGTGAATGTTTGGGGTGGTAACTCCAAATTTGGGCATCCTATGTTTCCTTTGTACTATTTCAATTTTTCTTTGCTCATTGTGCACAGCACCCTTTCTGATGTGGGCATGCCATGCTGAGTAGTCCTGTGCCAGTGTCTACCATGTCACACAATCAAATCCAAAGTTCTTGAGAGTATCCTTGTTTCGCTTCTTCTGACCACCATGTGATCACCTGCCCCATGCAAGTTCTCCATAAAATAGACTTTTTGGCAAGTACATATTTTGCATTTTAACAACCTTGCTAGCCAATCAGAGTTGTGCTGCCTGAAGCATAGTTTGAGTGCTTGGCAGTTTAGTTCAAGCAAGGACCTCAGTGTCTAGTACCTGATCTTGTCAGATGATCCTCAGAATCTTCCTAAGACAGTTCAAACGGAAGTGATTCAGTTTCCTGTCATGGTGCTAGTAGACTGTCCATGTTTCACAGGCATACGACAATGAGGTCAGCACAAAGACTCTGTAGACCTTCAGTTTGGTCGTTGGTCAAATACCTCTTCTCTCCTGTACTTTTCGTCAGATCCTACCAAACACTGAAATAGCTCTAGCAGTACGTGTGTCAACCTAATTGTCAATGTGTACATTCAACCCTGGAAAGTACACTACCAATGTTAAGTAAACTTACCCACATATATACACACATATACACACACACACATATGTGCACATATGTATGTGTGTATATATGTATATATGCATATATGTATAGGTATATACACAAATACATACATATAAACATACACAAATATATATATATATACATATATATATATATGTATATATATATATATATATAATTTTCAGCTTTCAACATTCACTTCCACAAGATTTTAAATTCCAAATTTCCTCCCCATCTCTGCTCTTCCCCATTCCAGGACACCATGCTTCCCAACCACCCCTTTCCCCAATCTGTCCTCCCTTCTATCGCCCCCTTTATCCCAATCTCCTCTTTATGTTCTTGTAGGGCAAGATAGATTTCTATGCCTCATTGCCTCTACAACTTATTTCCCAGTTGCATGCAAAAACAATTTTTAACATTCATTTCTAAAGTTTTGAGTTCCACATTCTCTCCCTTCCTCCCTTGCCCCCTACCCTCATTGAGAAAGCAAGCAATTTGATATAGGTTTTGCATGTGCAGTTATATAAAACACTTTCATAAAAGTAGAAGACTAACTGTATTTCCCTCTATCATGTCCCATCCTCCATTTATTTAATTCTCTCCTTTGACCTGTGCCCCCCCTAAAGTGTTTGCTTCTGATAACCCCTTCCTCCAATCTATCTCTTCTATTATCTCCCCCCATTCCCTTCCTCCCTGCTTTCCTGAAGGGTAAAATAAACTTTCATACCCAACTGAGTGTGTATGTTATGCCTACCTGAAGCCAAATCTGATAAAAGTAAGGTTCACTTATTTTGTCTCATTCTCCCCTTCTTCCCCTTCATTGTAATAGCTCTTTCTTACCTCTTTTAGGTACGATGATTTGCTACACATACACACACATGCAAATAAATGCATATGCATACATATATGCATGTGTGCGTGTACATATATATGTACATGTGTGTATATGTGTGTATGTATGTATAAATCCCCAGAAGAAAATCAGTAGAATACCTCGCTTTTGCCAGAAGGGCCTCTATATTCTCCAAAAAAAAGAAGTTCTGATTTAAATTTATTGTTTCATAGGCATGAACACAGCTCAGAATAGGAATATCTGATTTTTGTGTGACTTTGGCCCAATGGCATCATGTCTCTGGCATTCATCACCTTTCCAGTCTTAGTCATCTCCTTGGCCCTGAGCTTCATCTTCTATAAAAGGGAGCAATTTGATCAGATCACTTCTAAAGTCCCTTCCATTCTGGAGAACAATTTGGGAATGTGTCCAAATGGCCATAAAATTGTGCATACCCTTTCACTAGCCATACCACTTTTAGGTCTATTTCCCAAAGAGATAAAAAAAGGGGAAAAATCTATCTATACAAAAATACTTATTGCAGCTCTGTTTTGTGGTAGCAAAAATTCAGAAATTGAGGGATGCTCATCAATTGGGGAATGGCTGAACGAGAATCAGTATATGATTATGGTGGAGTACTGGTGTGCTAAAGAGACGACAAGAGGAGTAGTTCCATTAAAAAGCACAAACATGGCACCCTATATGGATTGATGCAAAGTGAAGTGAGAAGAACTGGAGATCATTGTGCACAGTCATAGCATTGCTATAATGATAATCAACTAAGAAAGACATGCCTACTCAGATTGTTACAATGATCTAAGATAATTCCAAAGGACTCATGATGAAAACATGCTATCCAGCTCCTGAGAGAAAATTGATGAATTCTAAGTGTAAATAAATAAACATTCACATATGTATGTATGTATGTGCATATATGTGTATGTGTGTATATGCACAGATATGTGTGTATGAATAAATGTATGTGTCTGTTTGTATATATGTGTGTGTGTGTGTATATATATGTGTATATGTGTGCATGAATTTGTATATACATATAAATTCATATATTTTTAAATAAGGCTAATAAAGAAATACCATATAATTGATATATTTCTTGTATTTTCAGTGGCTGTGGTAGAAGGTGTGGGGGAGGAAAAGAATTTAGAACTTAAAATTTAAAGAGGAAGGAATGTTTAAAATAAATAAAAACTAAAATATTTTTAAAAATCAGGTCAATTCCGTTCATCAACTATGGGACCTTCTTGTGTTTACTCAGCTAGTCTCAGCCCCTATCAATTCCTCCATTCCATCATCCTGTCTATTGTCTTCTATCATCTCAGTTTCTATGAAACACTTTCTCTTCATTTTCTCACTTTTTTTACTCAATTTCAGATTTGGCCTCAACTCAGAACAACGATTTTTTAATGCACTCATCTTTTTTACCTTAAGAATCCTAAAATTGTCTGGGCAAGTGGGCTATTCATTTAATCCCTCCAGATAAGGAGGTTCAGGGAGGAAACTCAAATTGAGCCTGAGGGTTCTGAGATTTGTTTCCCCACAATTTATTAATTTACTTGTTTTCAGTTTTCAAAAATTACTTCCAAAAGTTCCAAATTTTCTCCCCCTCCTTCCCCAAGATGCCATGCAATCTTACATGGGTTCTACACCTATATTCCTAGTAAAGATATTTTCACATTACTCATATTTCATAGAAGAATGAAAATGAATGTGAGAAACCATGAGAAAAACAAAATATCATAAAGGAGAAAATAGTCTGCTTCATTCTGTATTCTAACTCCATAATTCATAATTCTTTCTCTGGATGTGGGTAACTTTTTGCATCATTTGGAAATGTTTTAGGTCCTTGCATTGCTATGAAGGGCTAATTTTATCAGAAACAGTCCACATATATTGTGTATAATGTTTTCCTGGCTCTGCTCAGTTCACTTAGCATAAGTTCATATAAGTCTTTCCAGGTTTTCTGAAGTTCACCTGTTCATCATTTCTTATAATACCATAATATTCCATTATATTCATATACTACAACTTGTTCATCCATTCCTCAATTGATGGGTATCCTCTCATTTTCCACTTCTTGGTAACCACAAAAAGAGCTGCTATAAATATTTTTGTGCACATGGATCCTTTTCCCATTTTTACAACCTCTTTGAGATAGAAGCAGTATTGTTTTATCAAAGGGTATGTACATTTTTATAGTCCTTTGGGCATAGTTCCAAATTGCCCTCCAGAATGGATGGATCAGCTCACAGCTTCACCAACAATGAATTAGTATTGCAACTCTCCCAAATCTTCTTCATGTTTTGTCATGTTAGCCAATCTGATAATTGTGATGTGGTACCTCAGAGTTGTTTTGTTTGTATCTCTCTAATCAAAAGTGATTTAGAGCACTTTTTCATATGACTATACATAGTTTTAATTTCTTCCTCTGAAAAATGCCTGTTCACATCCTTTGACCTTTTATCAATTGGGGAATTATTTGTATTCTTATAAATTTGACTCAGTTCTCTCTTTCTCTACAAATGAGGCCTTTACCACAGACACAAGTTGTAAAAATTATTTCCCAGTTTTCTGCTTCCCTCCTAACCTTGGTTGCATTGGCTTTGTTTGTGCAAAACTGTTTCAATTTAATGTGATCAAAATTATTCATTTTGCATTTCATAATGTTCTCAATCTCTTGTTTTGCCATAAATTTCTCCATTCTCTATAAATTGGACAAATATAACTTCTTTATAGTATCAGCCTTTATATCCAAATCGTGTACTCATTTGGACTTTGTTCTGCTGTATGTCAGGCATTGGTCTATGCCCAGTTTCCACCACATTATTTTCCGGTTTTCCCAGCAGTTTTTATCAGTGAGTTTTTATCCCAGAAGCCAGGGTCTTAGGGTTTATCAAATGATAAACTCTATAATCATTGTCTACTGAGTCATATGTACCTACTCTATTCCACTTATCTACCCTTCTGTTTATTACTTAGTACCAAGTGGTTTTGATGATTGCTGCTTCATAATACAATTTGAGATCTGGTAGGGCTAGACCACCTTCTCTAGCATTTCTTTCCATTAGTTCCCTTGATATTCTGGACCCTTTGTTCTTCCAGATGAATTTTGATATTTTTTTTATAACTCTATATAACACTTTTTTGGTGGTCTGTTTGGCATGGCACTGAACAAGTAAATTAATTTAGGTAGGATTGCCAATTTTATTTTATTAGCTTGGCCTCTCCATGACAGCTGATGTTTTTCCAGTCATTTAGATCTGATTTTATTTCTGTGAAGTGTTTTGTAACTGTGTTCATATAGCCCTTTGATTTGTTTTGGCAAGTAGACTCCAAATATTTCATAGCATCTACAGTAACTTTAAATGGAATTTCTCTTTCTATCACTTGCTTTTGGGCTTTGTTAGTAACATATAGAAATGCAAATGAGTTGTGCTTGTTTATTTTGAATCCTGCAACTTTGTTAAACTTGTTTATCATTTCAAGTAGTTTTTTACTTAATTCTCTAGGATTTTCAAAGTATATCATGATATCATCTACAAAGAGCAATAATTTCATTTCTTTTTTCCTTTTCTAATTGCTTCTATTTATTTTTCTTTTCTTATAGCTAAAGCTAACATTTCTAATACATATGGAATGTGTGTGCGTGTTCATCCTTTGTTGCTGAAGAAGACCATGCCATCAGAGAAATAATGACATGACTTGCACTTGACTTTGTTTTGAGTGAGGGAGGACTGTGCAGGTCACCAGCCTCACTTCTCCTCCAGAGCCATCTGAATCCAGTGACGAGATACTCATCAGGGTGACTAGAGATGACCCAGGATGAGACATTTGGGGTTAAGTGACTTGCCCAACGTCACAAAACTAGTGAGTGTCAAGGGTCTGAGGTGAGATTTGAACTCAGGTCCTCCTGACTCCTGCACTGGTGCTCTATCCACTGTGCCACCTGGCTGCCCCACATGTGGAATAATAGTGGTTATAATAGACATCCTTGTTTCACCCCAATCCTGCTGGAAATGATTCTAGCTTATCTCTATTTCCTATAATGCCTATAGATGGTTTTAGGTGGATACTACTTGTTATTTTAAGGAAGGCCCCATTTATTCCTGTGTTCTCCACTGTTTCCACGGGAATTTGTGTTGTATTTTGTCAAAACTTTTTTCTGTGTCTACAGCGATAATCACATTGTTTCTGTTAGTTTTGTGGTTGACATGATCAATTATGCAGAGAGCTTTTTCTAATATTGAATCAGACTTGCATTCCTGATGTAAATCCTACTTGATCAAAGTGTATTATTCTTGTGGTAAGTTGCCATAATCTTATCACTAATATCTTACTTAAATTTTTTGCATCTGTATTCATTAGGAAAATTGGTCTATAAGTTCCTTTATCGGTTTGAGCTTTTCATGGATCAGGTATCAGGACTCCTTCATCGATTTTCCCAAATTGTCTATATTGTATTGGAATTAACTTTTCTTTAAATGTTTGATAGCATTCACTTGTAAATCCATTTGGCCCTGGAGATGTTTTCCTAGAGAGTTCATTGATGGCTTGTTCAATTTCTTTTTCTGAGATGCATTTACTTAAGTATTTTACTTCCTGTTATGTTGATTTGGGAAATTTTATTTTTGTAAATATCCATTCATTTCACTAAGGTTGTCTAATTCATATACTTGAGAAAATAATTTCTAATTATTGTTTTAATTTCCTCTTCATAGGAGGTGAATTCAGCCTTTTCTTTTTTAATGCTGGTGATTTGGTGGGTTTTTTAATCAAATTGACCTAGGTTCATCAATTTTATTGTTTTTTTTCATAAAACCAAGTCTTAGTTTTATTTATGACTTCAATAGTTTTCTTAATTTCAGTTTTGTTCATCTCTCCTTTGGTTTTCAGTAGTTCTAATCTGGTGTTCAACTGGGGATTTTTCAATGTGTTCTTTTTCTGGCTTTTTCAGTTGCATGCCCAATTCATTGATCTTCTCTTTCTCTATTTTATTCTTGTAAGCATTCAGAGATATAAAAGTTTCCCCAAGAACTGCTTTTTCTGCATCCCATAGGCTTTGGTAGACTGTATCATTATTGTCATTCTCCTGAATGAAAGTGTTGATTGTTTCTAAGATTTGTTGCTTGACCCACTCATTCTTTAGGATTAGATTGTTTAGTTTGAAATTATTTTTTCATCTCTCTTTCCATGGCCCTTTATTGATATATAGTGCATCATGATATGAATAGGATGCATTGAATATTTCTGCTTTCTACATTGGATTGTACGGTTATTTGCCCTAGCGCATGAGTCATTTTTGTTTATGTGCTATGTGCTGCTGAGAAAAAGGTATATTCTTTTCTATACCCATTCAGTTTTTTTCCAGAGATCTATCATATCTACCTTTTTCAGAATTTTATGCATCTTCTTAACTTCTTTCTTGTTTATTTTGATGTTAGATTTATCAAGTTCAGAGGTAAAGAGTTTGAGGTCCCCCACTAGTATGATTACCTGTAACTCCTTTAACTTTCCCTATAAGAGATTGTATGATATTCCATTTGGTGTGTATACGTTTAGTGATGATTCTACTTTATTGTCCATGGTGCCTTTTGGCAGGATATAGTTTATTTCCTTATCTGTTTTAATTAGATGTATTTTTTCTTTTGCTTTGTCTGAGATTAGGATTACTACACCTGCTTTTTTTTTTTTTTACTTCAGTTGAAGTATATAATATATTCTACTCCAGGCTTTTACCTTTACCTTGTGTTTATCCCTTGGTTTTTAATCCATTATGCTATCTGCCTCTATTTTATGGGAGAATTCATCCCATTAACATTCACTGTTATGACTACTCTCTGTATCTCTCTCCATCATATTTCCATGTCTTCCTCTTTGTGCTTTTCTTTCTCCCTTCTCTCTCCCCCTCCTCAAAAGTTTGACTTTTCACCACTACCTCACTCAATCTTCTCTCCCTTCTATATGTCCCCCTCCCATTTTTCCATTTTTTCCATACTACTTCTTCCCTCCCTTCTAATCACCCACTCCCTTTCCCCCACCTTCACCCTTCTACTGTCTGTAAGGCAAGTTAGATTTCCATAGTAAACTGAATATGCTGCCCCCTCCTTGAATCAAATCTGATGAGAATAAAACTTAAACTATGCTCATCTCCCTCCTTTCTTTCCCTCAAGTATAATATGTTTTTGTGCCTCTACATGTCATAGAGTTTATGCTTTTCTGACTCCTTTCCTCTTCTCATTTCACATCCCTTAAGTAGTTTTTTTATTATCACATCAGTTAATTTATATCCACAGCCTTTTATATCCCTTTTAAATGTCATAATAAATATGCAATTTCCAAGATTAAGAAGTATCATCCTCACATGTAGGGATATAAACAGTTTGCCAATTTGAATATAAAGTTTTTCTTCTTTTTTCTGTTTATTTTTTATTCCTCTCTTGAATCTTGTGTTTGAAGGTCAAATTTTCTGTTTGTCTCTGGACTTTTCATCAAGAAGGTCTGGAAATCCCTTATTTCATTGAATATCCATCTCCTTGCTAGAAATTTTATACTCAGTTTTCCTGGGTAATTAATTCTTTGTAATCCAAGTTCCTTATCCTTACAGAATATCAAATTCCAGTCCCTCTGACCTTTTAATGTAGAAGCCACAAGGTCCTGTGTGAGACTGACTGTAGCTACTCAATTTTCATTTCAAAGAAATTTCATTTCTTTCTTTTGGTATGCTTGTGGTATTTTTTCCATGACCTAATAATTCTGGATTTGCCCACAATATTTCTTGGTGTTTTCAGTTTGGGGTCTCTTTCAGGAGGTGATCAGTGGACTCTTTCGATGACTATTTTGCCCTCTGTATGTAGGATATCAGGACAATTTTCCTTGATGAGTTCTTGAAAGATACTGTCCAGGCAATTTTTTTCCATCATGGCTTTCTGGTAAACCAATGAATCTTAGATTTTTCTCCCCCTGAATCTGTTTTTACAGGTCTGTTGTTTTTCCAATGAGATATTTTCTTTGTTGTCTTCTATTTTTTTCATACTTAAATTTTGTTTGATTAATTCTTGATGCCTCATAGAATCATTAGCTTCTACTTTTCCACTTCTAATTTTTAAAAAATTGTTTTAACTTTTGTACCTCCTTTTTCATTCGTGCAATTTTTCCTTTTAAGTAGTTGTTTTCTCCATTTAGGTTTTGCACCTCCTTATCCATTTGGCTAATTTTACTTGTTAAGAAGCTGTTCTGTTCCATGAATTCTTTTTTTTTCATTTTTTCAGTTATATTTTTAAAATTACTGATCAATTTTTCTTCTGCCTCCCTAATTTGTCTTTTAAATTCCTTCTTGAGCTCTTCCAAGTACATTTCTGGATTTGAGACCAGTTTATATTGCCTTTTGGGTTTCAGATAAGGTTATAATGTCAATCCTGTTTTCTTCTAAATTCATATTTCGATCTTCCCTTCCCCCATAATAAGATTCTATGATTTTTGCTTTTCTAATTTGCTTCTTGCTCATGGTGAAGGAATTTGTGAAAGAGTTTTGGTGGGTCCCCACTTTTACTCTGCCATCTTGACTCTTTCCCCAGGACTTCTGTGATTTAAGTGAGTTATTCTGATCTGGTACCCACATTAATTGTGACATTATTGAAGTGGGAACCACCAAGTAGTGAAAGAATGGGGTAAACTGACCAAGGTTAAAAAGAGAATAGCTCTAATTCCCCAACTCATGAGAGTTAGACCAAGACACATAATTTCAGCCTCATAGAAATACAGAGGCAGACAGACAAAGACAGAGGGAGACAGAGAAACTGATACATAGAGAAAAAGAAAGGGACAGAGACAGACATACACAGAGAGAAAAACAGAGAGAGAAAGAGAATAAGAAGAAGGAAGGGAGGGAGGGAGGGAAGGAGGAGGGAGGAAGGAAAGAAGGAATGAAAGAAAGCCCAAACTATATTTCTGTGAGAAGTGACATGAACAACCAACCTGCATAAATCTAGTCTCTGAACAGTTCTTTGATTCAGGTTTTGCTCCATTATAACGTTGCATATCCTAGAAATAAACACATGTAAATCACCTGTTGTACAAAATATAGAAAAATACAACAAAACATTTAAATTATTCAGTCTATAGTCTTACCTTCAAGGAAGACCTTGCCACCTGCTTTCTCTCAACACTTTATGATATTTATCTCCAAGTATTTTATCTCTTTAGCATCTTTTCTCTATTCTCTCAGAATATCCTGTTTCTCCTATTATTGATTTCTTGGTGTTTGTCATGCACACAAAAAATTTTTTGTCCCCCTCAGCATATGAAATATGCATGTAAAGAAGGGGCAGTGCCTTCTGTTTTTGTTTGGTGCTCATTTATAAGGTTTATCAGGCACTTCACAAATGTTATTCTCATTTAATTCTCTTATAAACCTATAAGGTAACATTGTGCCCATTTTACTGGTGAGGAAACTGAGGCTGAGCAATGTTAAGTGACTTGCCCAAGGTCACAGAGCTCATAAATAACAAAAAATATCATTTATAATATTATAGCTGATATTTTTTAGTGCTTTCTGTGTGCAAGTCACTGTGATAAACATCTTACAAATATCTCCTCTGATCCTCATAAAAACGTGGGAGGTAGACACCATTATTATCTGAGAAACTGAGGCAGTATGTGAGTTACACAATGTCACATAGCTAGTAAATGTCTAAGAGAATATTTAAATGCAGGTCTCCTTGACTTTAGCCTACCACTGTATCCACTCTAACACCTAGCTGCCTAATTTCTTTATTTTACGGATGAGAAAACTGAAGTCAGGAAATCTGGAAATCGTCAAAGCTAGATCACATGAAGTAAGAGTCAGGATTAGAAATCAGGTGTACTGACTTCACATCCAGCGATCTGGTAAGCTACATTGTTATCTCATCACATGGCCTAAGTGTCTCTCTATCACTAATTTTTCATTGTTGTTCTGGCACAGTCAAATAGTGTTCTCTCAGATGTAAAGGAAAAATCATAAGCACCTTCCATTAAGACATTTTTCAGTCTGTTAGCAAATAACATAGGTAAGGGATTTGAGATACCATAATAATGGAACTGCATTTAAGCCAACTTAGCATCTACAGGTTCCTTTCTTTCCTTCAAAGGTTTTCAGATTCTAGCACCTGAAACTCCCTTAGCATTCTTCTAGCATAATCTCCTAATGCATCACCTTTTTTTAGATCAAACACAGGAAGGATGAGAGAGAGAAGATGACTGGCTGAGGGTCACACAGTGAATTACTGGGACAACTGGGAAAAGAATGTATATGGCCACATGTTCAATTCATTCAGGAAATTTAAGGTGCTGCCTCTGTCATAGCAGATTGATCCCACAGCTTTTCTCCTCTCATTTGAATATGCAGGGCCTCTCAATAACATGAATTCTCTTCTATTAGACTAAAGTTTATGGACTTTTGCTCCCTCAGTGACCTCCAAATATACTCTCAGGCTAAGAAATCATTATTATATTTTCAGTAGTACTGGCCTTCTCATTAAAATTTATGCATCAGTCTCTCTCCTTTCAATCACTCTGATGCTGATACTAGAGTCTCTGATAAATAAAATACTCATGATGTACTGATAAAAAAACTACAATAAATTTTGAGGCAGAAACTATAATTTCTGTCTATCTAAGGTTATAAAACATAGATGTTGGACAATTAGGTGGTGCAATGGATAGAGCACCAATGCAGGAGTCAGGAAGACTTGAGTTTAATTCTTAACTCAGACACTTGACATTCACTAGCTGTGTGACCTTGGGCAAGTCACTTAACTCCAGTTGCTTCATACTGGATCATGTCCAGTTATCCTGGTGAATATCTAGTCAATGGATTCAAATGACTCTGGAGGAGAAGTGAGGCTGGTGACCTGCACAGCCCTCCCTCACTCAGAACAAAGTCAAGTGTAAGTCATGTCATCATTTTTCTTACTGCATGGTCTTCTTCAGCAACGAAGGATGAACACACATAAAACGCAGATAAATTGATAGTCAGGTGGTTGCATCACAATTGTAAAGTGAAATTTCACTGTGTCCAGTTGTGGCTGATTAGGCCAATGTGAGCTCAGTATGCTCTACCACAGGCTGGACGCAGATAGTCTATTTGAATATTTGGGGTGGACATCCCAAATTTGCACATCCTGTGTTTACTTTGTGCTGTCTCAATTCTGCTTTGCTCAAAGAGCACAGCACCTTTTCTTATGTGGGCACACCATACTGAGAAGTCCTGTGCCAGTGTCTCCCACACTGCACAGTCAAATCCAAAGTTCTTGAGAGAGACCTTGAGAGTGTCCTTGTATCGTTTCTTCTGGCTACCACGTGACCATCTGCCCCATGCAAGTTCTCCATAAAATAGTCTTTTTGGCAAGCTTACATTTTGCATTCAAACAACGTGGCCAGCCCATTAGAGTTGCACTCTCTGAAGCATAGTTTGAATACCTGGCAGTTCAGCTCAAGTAAGTACTTCAGTTTCTGGTATCTTATCCTGCCAGGTGATCCTCAGAATCTTCCTAAGACAATTCAAATGGGAGAAAGAGGGGGCAGAGTCAAGACGGTAAAGTATAAAGATGTACATACTTTAGCTCTTCCCCAACAGACCATAAAATACCTGTAAAGAAAGACTCTCAACAAATTCTACAGCAACAGAAGGCACAGAAAGGCAAATGGGAGGAGATTTCCAGCCCAGGGTGACCTGGAAGGCCAACAGAAAAGGTATGTCGCACTGGATGTGGACCAGAGCCCAGCCCAGACTTCACTGTGTGACTCTGGGAGGAGCAGGCCCAGAGCAGACTTCAGGGATGAAATCCCTGGAAACAGAAGTGGGTCCCAGATCCCTCAACCCATAAGCACCAAAGGTCAGTGAAAGGGCTTTTTCAACCTGAGCAAGAAGGAAACAGAGTTCACCCCTGGCCCCAGCCGAAGGCAGCTGCAGAGGCTGGGCAGGAGAGGCTTATGGAGGCCACAGCTGGCAGGCAGCAGCCAGCGTCAATTGTTCCATTGTTGGAGCCCTGAGCATAAAGCCTCTGGGGAAATTGAGCAGCTGATCTGAATCCCAGACATGAACACAGTTCTGGGGTGAGAAGGAGCACTAGGACCCTCCTCTTGTAAAAAGATTCAGAAGTCAAGTAACTGGCTGGGAAAATGCTCAAAATAAGTGGAAAAAAATTACTTTCTTGGTGAACAGGTATTTTCTTCCATCCTTTCATATGAGGAAGAACAATGCATACTGTCAGAAAAAGTCAAGGCTTCTGCATCCAGTACTTCCAAAATGAATATAAACTGGGCCCAGGCCATGGAAGAGCTTGAAAAGAGGCTCAGCAGCTTGCTAAAGGAGACCCCAAAAATGCTGAAGAAAATAACACCTTTAAATATAGGCTAACAACTGGAAAAAGAGGTCCAAAAAGTCAATGAGGAGAAAAAGGCTTTAGAAAGCAGAATTAGCCTAATGGAAAAGGAGGTTCAAAAGTTTGCTGAAGAAAATAGTTATTTAAAAATGAGAGTGGAGTTCAGGGAAGCTAATGACTATATGATAAACCAAGAAGTTGCAAAACAAAACCAAAGAATGAAAAACTAGAACATAATGTGAAATAGCTCATTGGAAAAACAACTGACTTGGAAAATAGATCCAGAAGAGACAATTTAAAAATTATGGGACCACATGAAAGACACAGGCAAAAAAAAAGAGAATAGACATTATGTTTCATGAAATTATCAAGGAAAACTGCCCTGTTATTCTAGAATCAGAGGGCAAAATAAATATTAAAAGAATTCTCAGATCACCTCCTGAAAAAGACCCAAAATGAGAAACTCCTAGGAATATTGTGACTAAATTTCAGAGTTCCCAGGTCAAGGAGGAAATATTGCAAGCAGCTAGAAAGAAACAATTCAGGTATTGTAGAAATACATTCAGAATAATATAGGATCTGGAAGCTTCTACATTAAGGGTATTGAAGGGCTTGGATTAGGATATTCTAGAAGTCAAAGGAACTGGGATTAAAACCAAGAATCACCTACCCAGCAAAACTGAGTATAATACTTCAGGGGAAAACAGGGTCATTCAATGATATAGAGAACTTTCAAGCATTTTTGATGAAAAGACCAGAACTGAAGACAAAATTTGACTTTCAAACACAAGAATCAAGAGAAACATGAAAAGGTAAACAGGAAAGTGATATCATAAAGGACTTTCTAAATTTGCACTGTTTACATTCCTACATAGAAAGGCAATTCGTGTAATTCTTGAGACTTTTCTCAGTATTTGAATAGGTGGAGGGATTACATACACACACACACACACTCACACACACACAGAGCACAGGTTGAGATGAATCAAAAGGCGTTACATCTATGAAAAATAAAACTGAGGTGAGGGAGGAATATATTGGAAGGAGAAAGTGAGAAATGGAATGGGGAAAACTATCACTCATTAAAGAGATGAGAAAAATATTTTTCAATGGAGGAGAAAAGAGAGGAGGTGAGAGGGGAAAGTGAAGCTTACTCTTGTCACATGTGGCTTAAGCAGGGAATAACATGCTCACTCAATTTGGTATGAAAATCTAGCTTACTCTACAGGAAAGTAGGGGATAAGGGTACAAGTGGGGTGAGGGGGATGATAGAAGGGAGTGCAAATGGGAGAAGGGAGTAATTAGAAGTAAACACTTTGGGAAGGGATAAGGTCAAATGAGAGAATAGAATAACTGGGGGACAGGGTAGGATGGAGGGAAATATAGTTAGTCTTACGCAAAATGGCAATTACGGAAGTCTTGTGCAAAACAACATATATATATATAGCCTGCATTAAATTGCTTGCCTATCAGTGTGGATGGGTGGGGAAGGAGCAAGGCCAGGAATTTGAAATTCAAAGTATTAGAAATGAATGTTGAGAATTGTTATTGCATAAAACTGGGAAATAAGAAATACAGGTAAACGAATATAGAAATCTATCTTTCCCTTCAAGAAAAGAGAGAAGATGGGGATAAGGGAAGTGTGGGGTGTGATAGAATGGAGGGCACTTTGAGGGAAGGGGTAATCAGAATGCAAGGTGTTATGGGGTGGGGGGAGGGGAGAGTTGGGGAAAAAATTTGGAACTCAAAATTTTGTGGAAATGAATGTTGAAATCTAAAAATAAATAAATAAAACTATAAAAAAAAGACAGTTTAAATGGAAGCTATTCAGTTTCCTGGCATGGCGCTGGTAGAACGCCCATGTTGCACAAGCATATAACGATGAGGTCAGCACAACGGCTCTGTAGACCTTCAGTCTGGTAGTCAGTCTAATACCTCTTCTCTCCCAAAGCCTTCTTTGGAGCCTCCTAAACACTGAGCTAGCTCTGGAAATGCATGCATCAACCACATTGTCAGTGTGTACATCCCTGGAAAGTACACTAACAAGATAAGTGAATTTATCCACAGCATTCAGAACTTCTTCACTTGTTGTAACCATGGTTCCATGTTTCCACATATGGATGGTGTGGTGGTGGCTGATGGAGCACCTGTGTTTTCTTGGTGTTAATTATTAGGCCAAAATTAGCACAGGCAGCAGAGAATTGATCCATACTTTGTTGCATCTCAGCTTCAGAGGCTGCACTGAGTGCGCAATCACCTCCAAACAGAAAATCATGCACCAATAATCCCTCCACTTTGGTCTTGACTTGTAACCTTTTCAAACTGAAGAACTTACCATCAGTACAGTGGTTGACTTTGACTCTGTGTTCATCCTCAATGAAAACATTTGTCAGCATGGCTGAAAACATCATGATAAAAAGCATGGGAGCAAGCACACAGTCCTGTTTCACTCCTTTGGTGACTGGGAAGGCATAAGAGCTTTGTGCACTATCCAGAACACAGGCAAACATGCCATCATGAAATTAATATACAATATAGATGAACTTTTCCAGGCAACCAAATTTTGACATAATTTTCCCTAAGCCCTCATGACTAACAGTGTCAAAGGCCTTGGTCAGATCTACAAACATTGTGTACAGACCTCTGTTCTGCTCCTGGCATTTCTCCCGGAGTTGTTGGGAAGCAAATACCATATTGACTGTTCCTCGGACCTTTCTGAAGCCACACTGGCTCTCAGGTACATTCCCATCTTCCAGGTGAAGGATCAGCCTATAAGAAGGACTCTAGCAGGAGTTTTGCCAGCAATGACTGAGAGAGAGAGGTCCCCCTGTGTTTGTCGCAGGGCAATCTCTTCCCAGATGGACAATGGAGGCATCCTTGAATTCCTGGGGGATAAGCTCTTCTTGCCGTATAACCTGGAAAATCTCAGTCAGCTTTTGTATGACCAATGGTCCCCCTACCTTGTAATTCTCAGCTGGAATAGAATCAGCACCAGGTGCTTTGGCACATGAAAGGAGACTAGTGGCCCTCAAAACCTCCTCTTCAGTTGGAAGTTCAGCTAAGGATAGGCAGGTAGATAGATTATGCACACAGAAATCCCTAGTTTCCTTATCAGGGGCCAAGGAAATCAAATCAAATTCCTATTCCACATCATAATCCTAGAAACACTGGAAGGCATCTTTCATGTTCCCCTGGGTAAAGATTTTAGAGCCTTTCTAAACATCCCTAGTACTTTCAGTTGATACTCATTTGTCAGATACTGAAATCTTTTCACTATCTCAGTTACCTTACTCTGGATACTAATCAGATCTTTTTTAGAATGCTAGAATAAAAATAAAGATATTTATTTATCTATCTCTATCTTTCTATTTATCTGTCTGCCTGCCTATCTATCTGTCTGTCTGTCTATTTATGTATCTACCTAGCTACCTTAATTATTTACCTATTGATCTATCTCCTTATTGATTTATTGAACTATTTATCCATTTGTCTATCATCAATCATTTATTTCAGAGCTTATTGAATAATTTTGTTGCATCAAGGCCATAAGGCCAACAAGACACTGATGCTGAAAAATAGACATTCCTAATCATTTTGATCTAGTTCCATATTTTAATATCAGTTGTGATATGTGTGCTTTTACTGACATTAGTCTGACTCCAAATATCTAACCTCAACCAGATAAAACTGTATTGTACTAGTTTCCCTACCTTCACTTAGTTCTTTTTATCATTAGAGCATTAGATAATATGTCAAATGTTTCATTATATTCTCTTCTAATATATTTTTAATTATTTGTTTTCAATGTATGTTTTCCCAAAGAAACATGTAAAATTGTAGCTTTTAAGCTGCATACTTCAAAGACTATTAAAGAAATTGAAGCAGCCCTTAGTTTTTGGAATCAGTCCATTAAGGGATAATTGAAGTCCAAGGACCATCTGCATCAAAACAAAAAAGAAAGTATAGGAGAAAGCAAAAACAAAATAATAAACAAACAACAACAAAGCAATAAATTCCAAGAACTGTCAAATTGATGCCTAATTAATTTCCAAAAAACAAATAAAATATTCAAAAGAGATCTGGCATTTAAAAGGTGAAGGCATTATTTTCCTGCCATGTGGCATTGGCTTTCTTGAAGTAGCATGAATCAGTTCAAAAATAAAATTGCTCCTTATAATTGATATGTAGGATAAGAACATAACTGCAATAGGCAAGGCAATATAAAAATTGGAGCATTAAAGATGAAGGAGAAGATAATTTTTAAATGATGAAAGTTACTTTTTTCATTTATCTCTACATTAACAACTAAGGATGTCCAGGTTTTCTGGGGATCATATTAGATATAACGATCTTTAAAAGACTATAAAATACTTCTCCCCCCTCCACATGTATATTTTGGTTTTTTTAACTTTTACACTTGGAAATTTTCTCTTCATTGACAGAATAGTAATTTCTGGCATATACATATGTGTGCATGTATGCATTTGTGTGTAAATGTGTATAGGTATAATATACATGCATACATACACATATATAAACACTTATGTCCTGTGTATATGTATATGTGTATATGTATCCATACATATATACACTCATATATGTGTACATATAGACATATATAAGTTATAAAAAATGTTTTGTAATTACCATAAAATGAAGATAGAATAATGAAACATAGCTTTGAAACATGGTAAGCATCATGAACAGTTACCAAAATTTATCCAAGAGAGGGAAATAAATATATTTCAATGGGCTGGGAATAAAAATAAGTAACCAGTAAGTTTTTTAAAGTGCTTGCTCCTTTTAAAGTGCTAGGCACAGTATTAGGCTCTGGGGATACAATACACAAACGAGTCCATCCTTTTCATAGGGTTTACATTCTAATGAGAGAGGCAACAATCATGTGGATAAAATACATACAACATAAAAATAATGCTAACTATCAACATTTATGTAGTAGTTACATACAATATAGTTTGGTGGGGCATCTGCAGTTGGGTAAAGAATGAAGATTTTATACAGAAAATGGTGGTTGGAATGGATCTTAAATGAAGAAAAGTATTGAATGAAGTGCTGAAAAGCGAGTGCATTCTAGGCATGTGGAAAGCAAGGACAATAGCCAAGAAATAAGCAATAGACAGTGGTGTGTGAGTGAAGGAGAGGAGGTCGATGTGGCCGGATTATAGAGTTTGTGAAAGTAAATTATTATCAATGAAGCTTGAAAGATAGGCTAGAGACAGGTTGTTAAGGACATGAAAATCTGAACAGAAAAGTTCATATTTTATTTTAAAGACAATGGGAAGTCATTGGAATTGATTTAGTAGAGGATTCACATTATCAGATCTACATTTAAAGAAAATTACTTTGCAACCATATGGCAGATTACACTGATGAGAGACTTGAGGTAGACAAAGCAATTAAAAGCCTTTTGGAATAATATGGGTGAAAAGTGATGAGTATTTGACCTAAGGGGGTAGCTGAAAGAAGGGACGAGATATCAGAAATGTGGAAATAGAAGTTGCAAACTTGGAAACTAATTGGATAGATGGAGGGAAGACAAAGGTGTAATAAATAGAAGGCCATGACTCAAGGAATGGAGGAATGCTCATGCCATTGACAAAAATAATGAACTTTGGAGGAGGAAAGAGGTTTTCTTTGCAAAATAATGAGTTTAGTTTTGGGCATGTTGAATATAAAATTTCTCTTGAAAATCTAGTTTAAAATAGCCAAAAGGCAACTGTCCTTTGAAAATAGACAAAAGGCTAAAAAGATAAAATGGTGTTGTGGTTCTGAATTTCTGGCTACACTGTCACGCCTCACTTGAAGTCTCACATGGCCTTCTTACCCAGGAACATCCCTCCATGACACCAGCCCTCTCCTCCAACTGATGACTTCTGGGGTTTCCATTTTGGATAGTAGAATAGAGCTGCCAATCTTTGTTCTTATCGTATCTGTGCTTTTCACTTTCCCCATGTCAACACCATTTTTTTCCCCTTATCTCCATTTTCAATTCTCTTTTGTGTGTAAGCTCTGCGAGGGCAGAAGCTGTCTTTCTTTCTGCTTGTATTTGTGTTGTCAGCATTTAGTACAATGCCTGAGATATAATAAGTGCTAAATAAATGACCACTGATTGCATGCAGCTACATACGTACACCTGGAAGTCATATTTTTTAGAGAGGGTAAGTAATCCCATGGGAGCTAATGAATTTACAGAGGGTAAGAGTGTGGAGGAAGAAAAGATTTTAGGACTCACATTTAGGTGATATATAGATGATGAGTCAGTAAAGGTGACTGCACAAAAGCAAACAGATAGAAGGAGAAATAGGAGAATATCACAAGAATCCAAAGAGAGAATAAAATGGTAATTTAAATTCTACTGAAACCTATGGTTTATAATTAAAGCAAAACTTCCAATAAAGGACTATTCATGAAAGGTGCATCTTGTATCATAAATGTGGTTTCATATTGAAGAATTTTTAAATATATGTCAAAATCTTGTGAGCTCAGTGACAAAAAGGTAGTTTCAGAAAAGAGAATGTTTTGTAAATTATTTTTATTGTTTTTAAAGATGTAAAAAGTGGTCAGGTTCAGCATAAAGGTTACCATTTTTTTTTTATTTTTTACTCTGTCTCAGTTAATTCATGCATGGCTCTAGGGTATCCAAAAGAGTACAACTAGGATAGTGAAGGACTTCACAAATATAGAATCTAAATTGATTAAAGGAATTGGAGATAGCTGGCCAGAGAAAAAGATTCCTATGGAGAAATCATGGTCAAGTTCATAGAACTGATAGGCTCTCATATGAAAGAGGGATTTGACCTATTTTATTTAATCTCAGAAGTAAAAATCAGATTCAATGACAGGAAATGACACAAAGAAGCAGATTGACCTGATGTGTGTGTATGTGTTTGTGTAGGACTCCCTACTAAATAGGGCTGTCCTGAAGTGGAATAAGCTGACTAGAGGGGTGGGAACCCCCCTTCCTTTCTTGGAGGGCCAGTTGAACACTTGCAACATGGGAATTTTCTTGGTAGTATGGCTTATACTTAATGGACATCCAGACTCTAACTCAAATTCTGTGATGAAATCCATGCCTATTTTACACATAAGAGAATGGAGATAGTTTATTGGATTTGAAGTCAGAAATACTTGGGTTTGAATCCTGGTTCAGTTACTCACTTACTATGTGACTATGGAGAAGTCACTTCCTCCAGCCTCAATTTCCTCATCTGTAAAATGGCGTTAATAATAGTATCTATCTTCTAAGCTTCTTGTAAAGACAAAATAAAATAAATGTACATGAAGTGCTTTACATACCTTAAATGCTGTATGAATTCTAGCAAAGATTATGATAATGAAGGGGATTATTAAGTTGTTTGGGCAACACATAGTGAAGAGGATTAAATGTTCTTAGACCAGATCAAGGAGAGACACTTTCAGCTACAGATGTGGTGGTAGAGAGAACTCAAGAAAACTCCCAGGCATGGGCGACATTGGAGCTGAACTTGGAACAATAGGTAATCAATGAACAAAAAAATAGAAATTCATTTTTCCTCACCTGTATGTCTTTTACCAGAAAGTTCAAAGAATGCAAAGAAATGTGCCCTTCAATTGACCTTTCAAGGAGTGGAAGCAGAGTTGAAATCTGGACTGTGGCATCCTATTTGGAACTGTTTAGTGAAGGAAATTGAGACACTTTATTTTTCAGTCACGGTGGCCTGGGAAGCCATCATGATGTTGAACCCATGTGCAATAGAGAAAGAGGCCATCCTGAGAAAGCCCCCCATTAATGAGCACACTGACATTTGATATAGAATGTTAGAAATGCTTGATTTACGGAGACTAAATGTCAACTGATATATTCAAAAAGATCAACTCTGGGTGCTCACTAGGAGGGAGCTATCCCTCCCCTTTCTAACAGTCAGACAACAAGGTGAGAGAATTGCTGGTGCTTGTTGGGTTTATGACACTATCATAAGACACCTTAATGGTAAGTATATACAATTATATCGTGATGTTTGCAGTAAGAATGAACATTATGCCATTTCCCTTCCCTAGTTCAAAAGTGAAGGTTGAATTTTATGGATCTAAAAGAAGCAAAATATCACTGTAGAATTGCTCCTGAACTGTGACTTACTTCCACATTTTTTAATATTTGAATTTTGACTTGAGTAACTATTATAGACATGTCCTTGCAATACATCCTTTTCTGTGTCTTTGCCATATTTTTTGTCTTTGAAACTTTCCCCTCTTCATCAATGTATTTCTCAACCTGGTGTGGAATCATGGTGTATTTCAGAACCAGGATTCAAGGTGATTGAAATGCACCCTCTCCTCATTGGGAGAAATCCAGCTGCATGTCCTTGGCCAAGTCAGAGAACCTCACTAGAGTTCTACTTCATTGACTATAAAATTAAGGGGTTGGATGAGATGATGTTTAAGGTTACTTAGGCTAAAATGATACATTTTTATTCTTATAATATGAAAATATGATTCCACAATTCATAGGCAAGGTAATTTGCCTCAGGGTGGGGGAGGAGTACTACATAGGGAATCAGGGGACCTGAGTTTAAGTTTGGCTACTGGGTCTGAGCTACTGGGTGACCTTAGGTAATCAATCAGTCAACCAGTGTGTAATAAGAATTTATGGTGAGTCAGGAAGTGGACTAATGCTGGATGTGCAAAGACAAAGCAAAAACTGTCTCAGTCCACAAATAAATTAAATTTAAGGGGATTGAATAATATACATATAAGGTATATAATATGAATCTTGGCCTATGTTGGTCTCATTTTCCTCAACCACAAAATGAAGAGTTTGGGTTATCATACTTCAAAGTTCCCTTCCCACTCTAAATCTAGGACCCTGTAATTTGACATGAATCTCAGTTTGGATCACTATCTGTTAATTAAAGAGGGTTTAATTACATTCAAATAATTATATTTAATTAGTATGTATTAGACTGCAAAATCCTTAAGGCAAAGGTTGTTATTCCAGGTAAATTTCCCATCTTTCCCAGATTTTCAAACTGAAGGTACTTAGGAAATGTAGGTCGTCTTGCATAGGATTGATCATTTTCACAAAAACGCAGAAGATTCACCATCTACAGATGTAACCCTTGCTTGGATTATGTCTTTTTATGCAGCAAACTCATGCTTCTGTTGGCAGCTTAACAAAGACATCCAAAGTGTCCAGCTGACTCCCCTCAGGGGAAAGCACTAAATGGAGTAAGACTGAGAAAAATGATCCCACAAGATGTTGTGGGACTGGGACTTTGAAAAGGATAATTATTTTTTGGATTTCTTTTCTCTCTCCTTCCCCCTCCTTTCTGTCTCCGTCTATCATACCCCAACCTCTCTCTTTTTCTGTTTTTGTCTCTGTCTACCTCAGTGTCTCTGTCCCTTTTCCTGCCTCTCTATTTCTGTCTCTATCTCTTTCTCTATCTCTGTTTTAGTTTCCCTCTTTCTCTTTCTGATTCTACTTGTCTCTGTGTTTGTGTTTCCTATGTCTGTGTTCTTGTCTTTGTATATCTGTTCTGTCTGTCTGTTTCTTCATCTCTCTGTGTCTCTGTCTATATGTCTCTCTGACTATCTTGTCTCTCTCTGTGTCTCTGCCTCCCTGTCTGTCACTCCCTGTCTCTATGTCTCTATGACTCTGTGTGTGTCTCTCTGTCTCTGTCTCTCCTTCTCTCTCTCTCTCTCTCTCTCTCTCTCTCTCTCTCTCTCTCTCTCTCTCTCTCTCTCACACACACACACACACACACACACACACACATGCACACTTTTTCCATTGTTTAATCTGGCAGAGGAGCTTCAGTACCAAGTAACTCATGCAGTCTGGAGGCAATATCAGTTGAAGATGACAGGAAAAATGTACCCATTGGGCATGCTGGAGAAATCTCAAAGCACTATAAACATGATAAGTAAGCCTTCAAGGCCTTGAAGGGAGCAATCCCTGTCTCACTTTGTTTTTTTTCATTTTCTTGTTTTGCCGAGTTTGGCCCTTAATAAGCCCTTGTTGATTGATCCTAGATCGTTCTTCTCAGATCCTTTCCCATTCTCTGATACTTACTAAGATGTGACTTTCTCCCAAAGATCTCATATCTCTTGACCCCTCTATGAGGGAGGTTGCTTCTTCTCTCCTACCCTGTATCCTATAAGATGAGGAGGATGACTTGAGATGTTATTAGCTCCATCTCCCCACTGTCACATTCAGATTCTCCCTCTAGAAGCTCAGTACTTGGTTTACAGTTGTTTTCTCTAACCCATATTCACATTAGAACCAAGAACTCTAGACAAGGACAGACTCCAGAGGGCAGACACCTCTTTGGTACTGGGCAAGTCAAGTCTCTCAAGTAGTCCAAGACAAGGTCACATACTGTAGATGCTACATGTCACTGATGGTTAATACTAACCTCCTTTTTAAGATTTTTTTGTCTTACAGGTCTTCCTCCATCTCATATTTGAAAAGTTATTTTTTGAACCCCTACATATGATATTACTTTTATCTGTATCAACTTTTATATGATTAGACTCAACCCAATGCTCTAGCCTGACAAGTTATTTTGGATCTTGCCTCAGTGATCAAATATGTTAGATGTTCCTCTCACCTTTGGGTCAACTGGAAATTTATTAAATATGCCATCTGCTCATCTACCCAAGTCACAAAAGAAAAATCAAATAACACAGGATGAAGTAGAGATGCCCAAGGCACTCCTATGGAGATTTCCTTTCCATGGTGACATTGATTGGCATTGACTATTGTGTAAGTTCAGTCATTCCAACAGTCCTGAATCAGTCAACAAATCAATAAACAAATATTTGTTAGGTTTCCTAAATTCCAGGCCATATACAATGACAAAGGTGAAAGAATTTCCGCTCTGCATGGGTTGACTTTCACCTGTAAGGGTGCACCATGTTCATGAAAAATAAATATAGGTCATCAAATGAATGGCTTTGGCCTGTGATTTTACTCATGAAAAGAGCTCCCTTGGGAACAAATAGTTTCTACCAGTGAAACCAGTTGTTTTGCAACTCATAAGTTCAGAAAGAGCTATCTAGAGTTCTTTCTGAACTTAAGGGATTTGCCAAGGGTCACACAGCCAGTATATATTCGAGGGGTGAATTTAATCTGTGTTGTTTTGACCCAGATTCTCTCTTTATCTGCCAATCTGTAAACAATACAATATTTAATGATTGAATGCGAGTCACAATGGAGTAATCAATGTAAAACGTTTACAGGAGGTGGCCATGAAGCTGAGCCTTGAAAGATCCAGGGATTCCAAATAGGATCAATAAAGAAGAGTATCCAAAGCATAGGGGCCCATCTATATGAAGACAAAGATAGGGGATCAAGTGGCATAGTCTTAATTCTTCTTCTTACACTGTTGACCAATCTATCTTAAAAAAATAATAGTAACAGACATAATAGCAGCAGCAGGTCATTCCCTAGTATTTTGAAGTCTTCAAATAACTTGAAAATTGCATCTTTTTATCCTCACAGTAATCTAAGCTTCTGGTTTGGCTTGCAGGTCTAAAACAATGATGCTAAGAAATGCATTTATAAAACCTAAGTACACTCTATGTATAGCATTACCTTGATCTAGCAGTGCAGTAAGTGCTTTCTAAAAAGGAAGGAGGGAAGTATATTTAGTATGGCATGACCTCTCCTTGGGGAAGCCATGCTGGTTATAGAGAAAGAAACAATAAATGTTCAACTAGGGAGCCTGGATATATGGGATACCCTTAGGATAAAGGTAGGTCAGAAACATTTTGGAACAAAATAATAGGAAATTCATTCTGTTTCCAAGAAGACAAAAATCACAGATGTATCAAATCTTTGTGTATATATACATACACATATGCATACACATATGCATACACATATACATACTGTCATACATGCATATGTGTGCATATGTGTATATTTGTGTATGTGTGTATATGTATGTATGTATAAATGTGTATGTATATTTATATATGAATTCAATATATAATGGGCAGCTAAGTCCTGCAGTGGTTAGAGTTCCAAGTCTGGAATCTGAATGGTCTGAGTTCAAATCTAGCCTCAGACATTTACAATCTGTATGACCCTGGGTAAGTCAATTAACCTTGTTTGCTTAAATTTTCTCATCCATAAAATGAATTGGAGAAGAAAATGACAAATTACCCCACTATCTCTCTCATGAAGAGTTGGACATGTCTGAAAAAACTGAAACAAATTTACATAGTATATAGTGATCATAGTATATATGCATTTGCATGTTTCTTTGTGTTAGTTTGGGCAGCTAGGTTGCACAGTGGATAGACTGCCAGGCATGGAGTCAGAAAGACTCAGCTTCCTGATTTTTATACATATATTGTGTGTATATAAATGTGTGCACCTATATATACTCATGCAGGCATACACAAGTTGTATATACATATTGATTTATTTCCCTGTTCATTCATACATCCTACATATATAGATAGATAAATAGATGATAGACAGATAGATAGATAGATAAACAGATAGCTATCCATCTATCCATTCACATTTATCTATGTAGCTATCTATCTGCCTGCCTATCTGTCTGTCTGTCTGTCTGTCCAGAAAGTGGGATAGTTGATAAAAAGTCTCCCTCAGAATCAGAAAGACCTGGCTTGTTGTATATGTGTAAGTTTATGTGTATATGTGGTGTTTGGTTGCTGTCCTTCATTCCAAAATGAAATCACTGCACTAGAGTCAAGTTTCAGTGTTTCCAACTGTGACTTATCAGATCAGTATGAGCTCAGAATGCTCTATCACAGGTCGGGCACAAATAGTCCGCGTGAACATTTGTGGTGGATTCTCTAAATTTGTGTATCCTGTATTTCCCTTGAGCTGTTTCAATTCTTCTTTTCTCGCAGAGCAACGCATCTTCTCTAATGTGGGCACACCATTCTGGGCTGTCCTCTGCGAGTGTAGCATAAGTCACACAATCAATGACAAAGTTCTTAAGAGACCTTGAGAGTGTTCTTGTACTGCTTCTTCTGTGAATTCTGTGAGTTCTGCATAAAACAGTCTTTTTGGCAAGTGTATATTTTGCAGTCAAACAATATGGCCAGCCCATCAGAGTTGAACTCTCTTATCCTATCAGATGATCTTCAGAATCTTCCTAAGACAATTCAAATGGAATCAATTCAGTTTTCTGATATGGTACTGGTAGACTGTCCATGTTTTGTAGGCATGCAACAATGAGGTCAGCACACCAACTCTGTAGACCTGTTGGTACTCAGTCTAATATCTCTTCTCTCCCACACTTTCCTTTGGAACCTTTCAAACATTGAGCTAGCTCTGTCAATGTGTACTTTAACTTCATTATCAACGTGTACTTCCCTGGAAAGTCAAGGTAAATCAACTTATCCACATTTGCTGTCACTGTTGATTCCATGTGTGGATGACCTGACCATGGCTGATGGAGTACCTGTGTTTTCTTGGTGTTAATTGTTAGGTCAAAATTAGCACAAGCAGTAGAGAACTGATCCATTCTTTGTTGCATCTCAGCTTCAGAGGCTGCATTGAGTGCACAATCATTTGCAAACAGAAAATCATTCACCAACCCTCCCTCCACTTTGGTCTTGGCTTGTATTCTTTTCAAGTTGAAGAATTTACCATTAGTACATTAGCTGAGCTTGATGCTATGTTCATCCTCACTGAAAGCATTTACAAAGAGGCTGAACACATCATGCTAAAAAGTATGGGGAGCAAGCACATAGCCTTGTTTCTTTCCACTGCTGACTGGGAAGGCATGAGAGCATTGCTCATTGTCTAGAGCAGAAAAAAGAGGTTTTGAGGGCCATTAGGCTCTTTTCATGTGGCAAAGCACCTGGTGTTGACACCATTCCAACTGAGATTTACAAGGCATGGGGTCCATTGCTCACACAAAAGCTGACTGAAATTTTCCAGGTTATATGGTAAGAGGAGGTTCCCCCATGAATACAAGGATACCTCCGTTGTCCATTTCTATAAAGGAAAAGGAAGTAGATTGTCCTGTGACAATCAGAGATGAGGGGGTCTCTCTCTTAGTCATTGCTAGCAAGATTCTTGCCAGAATCCTCCTTAATAGTCTGATCCTTCCCCTGGAAGATGGTCATCTACCTGAACGCCAGTGTGCCTTCAGAAAGGGCTGAGGAACAGTTGATATGATGTTGGCTGCCCAACAACTCCAGGAGAAATGCCAGGAGCACAACATGTCTGTATACGATGTTGTTGATCTAACCAAGGCCTTAGATACTCTTGGTTGTGAGAGTTTATGGAAAATTGTGTCAAAATTTGGTTGCCTGGACAATTCTATCACCATTGTACGTCAATTTACTGACAGCATACATGACCAGGTTCTAGATAATGGACTATGCTCTAGTTGTATGTAAGCATTGCAACACACATATGTGCAAAATGTAATATTATGTATATACATTAAATAATGGTGTTTACAATGTCTATGCTATTTGTGCATTTATACATGCATGTATTTGTGTGTTATATGTGTGTATGTACATGTACACATGTGTGTCTATATATAGCAAACCTTATTGGTAGATGAAGTTCCTCCCTGGGAGAGCTCCCTACCCCAAGCAAATCTCAGTGACAGCCCTGCTTCCCAGACTCTTTATTGGCACAGAACCCTAAGTTATTCATAGCACTTTATGGACAATATCTCCTTCGATCCTTGCAGTGACACTGAAACAGTTGTTCTTATTAACCTTATTTCTTCTGATGAGGAAATTAGGACTGAGAAGCCAAGTAATGTATGTCTAACATAGGATTCAGATCTAATTACTCCTGCCTCCAAGGCTAGCACTCTGTCCGCTATTCCATATCTATGTTGCCTGACTAAAATAATTTCACAATACCAAAAATAAATTATGACAACACTCCTCTATTAAAGTCAGAAAGATCCATAGACTCATGAAATTGTAACATTATAGAATACTGGAAATTTAAGACATCTTGAAAGATCATTTAGTCTTGTTCTCATTTTGTGTATGAGGAAACTGAGTCACAGAACTAGACATATACTGTAAGCACATGTATTCCAGACAGAGAAAGTTGAAAGAAACCTTGAAATGCTATGACATATAACATAGACAGATGCTATTTAAGCATTCCTCAGAGTTTAAAATGAGCCAATGACATTTCTTTCTCAGAAAAAACAGACCATACAACAGAGAAATCACTTCCACCCCCGCCCCACAGCAAGTAGTTGTAAGTCCTACCAGCCCACAAATATGCAGAGAAATTTATCACCTCTGGAGGTTAAATGGGAATTTTATTTGTCTCATTACTCATGACTTGTAGCGCTGTCATTGGTGAATAATTTAGAATTTGAATAATGTGGTATATACAGTAGCTACTGTATTATTCATTTTCCATGGTCCCAGTGCTCCAGCTGGTCGATTTGTCATTTGGGGGTTCAGAGGAACTAGTACATAATTGCACTTCAGAAGAGAACATACTGTTCAGAAAGAAGAAGAGAGTGGGCCAGCCAGAGTGATGTTTGCACCTATCTTTAGCAGCTCCAAGTCTTGCAGCAATGCAAACTCATTTGAGTTTGGGGCATCGAGATTATTTGGGAAGATGTCCAACCTCTCCATTTGGTGTTTAAGATGCTGGATCTGTGTTTTAACGTTTTGGAATATTTAAAAAAATAAAATAAGATAGTAACAGAAAGTGTCAGTTGAAAATAAAATTGGTTTCTGTTTATCAAGCAAATATTTTATTAGTTATCTGCCAAGACTTGGTCTTGGAATCACAGGCAACTACAAGGTGGTGGAGTAGAAACTCTCAGAAGCAGTAGGTTTGGGTTGGGAGCCAGTCTCCTAGAATATACTAGTTGTGTGACTTTGATTGACTTTCTTTCCCTCTCCAAGCTTCAATTACAAAATAAGCTGATCCAATACATAGCTTCTCAAATGCCTTACAATTCTAAAACCCTTGAGGATAGGCTCCTTGTCTCAAAACAGCCTTCAGTGGAGTAAGGAACTAAAATGCATATGCGTGAAAGATATTATGCAGTTGGAGAGCATCTGACGATGGCAACTTGGACGGTGAATGGCTTCCAACTCAGGTCATATAAGGGATATTTGAAGGCAAGAGGAATTGTTATTAGAGACTTGAATAAGTAGGGGGAACATGGTAGTCACTTTTAATTATTCAAAACACCGACACACAAAAGAGGGATTCAATTCATTGTTCCATTGTAGTGGGTGAAACCAGGAGCAATGGATTGCAAAGAAGAGGACCCCTGATTGACATAAGGCAAAATTTCCCAATAATAAGAGCCTTAGAACACAATAGACCGCCTGGGTAACTAATGAGTTCCCCACTACTGGAGCTTCTTCAAAAACATTCTAGATGATCATTTGCCAGGTATCGGAAAGTCATAACTCTAGATTTGGAAGGTTCTATGAAGACCATCTATCCAACCTTCACAATTTACAAAAGATGGGATTAAGGTCCATGAACTTAAATACTTCATCTAAAGCTGTGCAAGTCATAATTGACAAAACCAACTCTTACATTTTAACTCCTATGCTTTGACTCCAAGCTCAGCACTCCAAACTCAGTTTTGTTCAAACTCAGAAATTCTGCGATGGCTGAAAAGATGACTCGTGATTACCAAAAGGAGAAATAGAATGCAGCAGTGGGCAAATGAAAGTCAAGAAGATATCACTTCAATTTTCACTTCTAACACATACTGATTGTAACCTCAACTGAACCTCCCAGCATGTCCGGAAACCAACCATGACTATGATTTAGAAAGCACTTGCTAATCTCTATTGGTAGATGGAGTTTCAATAATGTGAAGTCCATATGTGGAGAAAAACGCGTCTTAACAAAGAAAAATAATACATAAATGACAATGAACATTAGTATAAAGGGTGAATGAATGGACAGGTTTGATTTCATGAGGAATTTTGTAGGTTATCACAATATTTATTTAGAACCAGGATAGATGGTATGAAAACATTTTTAGTCACTGAAGGCCCCTATGTAATCCAACCCCTGTGCTAACCAACATTTTCATAAAAGCAGAAATTTATCAAACCAGAGCCTCAATTGCATTCTCTCGGGCATGTCAGCACCAACCTTCGGAGGAAGAAAAGTGAGTTTTAATCCCTGTTTCATTTACGATGAAACTGAAGTTCAAAGAGCCAACGTGCTTGGCCAAAAGTCATTCAAGACTTCAAATCCAGAAGCTTCTAAATCCAAAGTCTGTGTTTATTTCACCATAGTAGCCTCCCAACATGCTTCCATATTTCAAGATCGTTACTAGAGACATCATAGATAGGAATGGAAGGATCCTCGGAGGTTTGCTAAGAAAAGTCTCTCATTTTATGTTTGAGGCTGAGAAATGCTAGGTGATTTCCCTAAATCACAGAAGTAGTAAGTGGCTGAGCTAGGATTGAAACAGAGATTTGTTTTAACCAAATACAGCAATCTTTCTGCTGCCTCTGAAAGTATATTCGCTCAGGTGATAACAAAGGAACTTATTATAAGTAATAACAGATCGCGACGTGAAGGACTAACTGTGCTTGGTAGGAATCAAAAGTAATTCAATTCAATACACATTTCTTGAGTGTCTATTATGTACCAGGCACTATATTAAGCTCTGGAAATAAGTAATTAAGCCAATAAATAAATGACAATATAAGTGAATGAATGAATAAATAAATATTGAGTGAATGAATCAATGAATATGTGTACATATGTATATATATATGCATGTGTATACATACATACACATATATACATACGCATGCACATATATACATTATTCTATGCACATCTATGCATAAACACACATCATATCTATACATACACATATGCATTGCATGCACACATAATACATTATGTGTTTGTGCATATAACTATATATACATATGCAATACATATATATATAGACAGATACATATAGATATATGACATATACATTCACACATACATACACACATATATACATATACATATATATGTATGTGTATATATATATATATATATATATATATATATATATATCCCTTAAAGACAATCTAATCTATTTGAATTATAATCATAGACTGCACAAAACTACAGAATTTCATTCTTCATTCATTCAATAAACTTTTTTAAAGTACTTATTAGGTTCCAGGTACTGTACTATGTGTTAGCATATTCACATAAAAGTGATAGCTGTTCTCTCAAGGAAATTTGTTTTACAAAGGAAAATTAAACAGCATATACAGAAAGAAGCAAATACAACTGTGATAGCTTTTCAGGAGGAAAGCCAATGACGTCTCCACTTCAGAGTTCTATGCATATGCATGAGGATTTGAGGATGTCTTTTTTCTAATACTCTGGGATTAAGTCCCCATTCTGAGTATGTTCCCTTCTACTGTTATGTGCTAGGCACTAGTAATGTAGCAACACTTAATCATCTAACATGATTTAAATTTTGAACTGCAAGATTTATTTTAAAGATAGACAAATAACAGAAGTATAAGCATTTTACCTCAAAATTTAAGGGACACATTCTCTCTAACACTATCTTTGTCAGTGGAGAGAGGAAGCTTATCATTTTAAAAATATTTTTCAATAATATTTTAAAGTATTAACATTTTACTATATTTTAATGTTTTTATATATTATTACCCTTTTTACATATTATCAATCTCACTGAGTTCATTTCCAAATGGAGTATCACTACTGGATGAGAACTTTATTCAGGAAATGAGAGGTTTGGTCCAAAGGTCATTGGTCCCTCTGGGCTTCAAGACTAATGTGATTGCTTACAAACTCAGTAATCAACTATATTCCAAGATCTGCTGGTGGCTCACTTTCCTGATTTCTCAAAGATCACAAAGATGAAGCCTCCAATCACTTTTACATTAAAAAAAAACAATCTTCACACTAAGAACAGAGGCCCATACGCAAGGGTCATAAATTGGTCTTGTATAGGGAAGTTGTGAGGCTTGTCCCTTTAATCAATTGTCTTTCATTGGAATAATGTTGCACTGGAAGAAACCAATCAATGTGAAGGGTCATGTTTGAATAGGGCTTTTACAATGTCACTCAAGTCCATAAAGTCACAGTCACCCAAAATGTTGCTATTGTCTGTGTGCTTAGTAGACTTGAGCACATGCTTCAAATGTGTCCAAAGTATTTTCTTTACACATCATCATGATTCTCCTGGATAGCAGGCTCCCTATAACCTTCATCATCATGTAAAATTGTACCAGTATTATTCTACATATGTCCATTAGGTCTGGGATAAGTGGCCAGTCCCCATTATATAAAATAAGTACAAAGTGAATACCAAGTATTTTCTATAAGGGCAGTAATTTGGGGCCCTAGAAACTAGGGTATAGGGTAAGGATCACAATAGGTGGCAATGGAACTGAACTGAGCTGAGCTGAGGTTTTAAGTAGGACTGGGATTCTTGAGGACAAAGTTAATGAGTCAGGGCATTACATATACAGAATATACGCACATTATATATGTATTTATGTATATAAAATTTTCATGAGGTGTAATATAGGAGAAAGAACTAGAAGCCCACTAATTAAGGTGTTATACTCATTACACATTTCTTAATTTAGATTTCACAGCATCTTCAAATGGTCCCTTTTGCTCTCTGTGCTTTATGACTAGTGAATGTCAGAGAACACATAAGATTTGAAAGACATTTGACAATTAGCTCAGGTCCTAATGTGGTGATTACAGAAAATTCCTCTCATTTGGGGATTTGTGATTTACAATTTCTAGTGTTTCAAAGACTGAGAGTTGCTAAAGGATGTTCAAAGAAATGGAATGTTAGATCTGTAAGGGGCCTTAGAGATTATCTAATTCCATATTCTTCTTTTATAGAGGAGGAAATTACAGATGTCACAAAAGAAAGTCAATATTTGAGATAATAGAACCATGGCCGTAAAATACCTGGACATGTCAGGATATTGACCTGGAACAAATGAGATGAAGTGAACAAGGGATAAATGTAAATGCTTACACTTGGGTCCAAAAGAATCAATTTGACAAGCACAAGGTTGGTTCAGCATATGGAGCCATTAGTTCTTCTAAAAAAAGTTAGAGGATTTTAGTGGGTTCAGTCTACAGCTCATTATGACTGAGGAATGTGCCATATGGCAAGCAAATATTAATGGAATCTTGGGGGAGAAGAGTGCTCAGAGAAGTCAAGCACCCAGTAATAATCCTTCTACCCTCTGCCTTGCATTTTGACCCTTGTGCCTTCCCTGTGTTGAAAATCTCCACTGTTTTCAGTATACATCTTGTTTTGACATAATAATTTTCCCTTTTCCTTTAGACTGTGAACTCCTTGAAAGCAGACAGCACATTTCACATCCCTTTTTATTCCCAGGGCTTAGCATAGAGCCTCATACATAACAGGTAGTATGATAAATATTTACTGACTTACCTAGTCCAGACCCTATCACAACTTCAATTAACATTTATTAAGACCTAGTATGTGTCAGGCACCATACTAAACACTGGGGATACAAAAAGAGGCAAATGATAATTGCTGCCTTCAATGAACTTACAATCCAATGGGGGAACAACATGTAAAGAAATATATACAAAGCAAGCTATACATAGGATAAATAAAGAATAATTAGCAGAGGGAAAGCACAGGAATAAGAGGGGTTGCAGAAGGCTTCCTGTAAAAGGTGGAGTTTTAGTTGGGACTCAAAAGAAATTGGGGAAGTCAACAGTCAGATAAGAAAGGGAAGAATATTCCAGGTATAAGGAAGAACCAAAAAAAATGCCTAGAAACAAGAGATGGATTATCTCATCGATAAAACAGTCAGGAAGCTAGTGTCACTGTATGGAAGAGTATATGTTAGAGAGTAAGGTGTAAGAAGACTGAAAAAGTAGAAGGAGGATAGATAATGGAGTGGTTTGAATCACAAACAGAGAATTTTGTATTTGCTCCTGGAGGCAATAGGGAGCTACTGAAGTTTATTGAGTGGCAGGAGGGGTAGCATGATCAGATCTCCGTTTTAGGAAAATTACTCTAATGACTGAATGGAGGAGAGACTGAAGTGGGGAGAGAATTGAGGCAGGCTGACCAACCAATAGGCCACAGTAATCAAGGCATGAAGTGATGAGGACCTGGAGTGTCAGTTGTGTCAGTGGTGACAGTGTCAGAGGAGAGAAAGGGGTATATTCAAGAAATGTTAGAAGGTGAAATCAACAGGTCTTTTTCCTGGAACATAAAATTTGTAATCAGCCTGAGGTCAAATTGTGATGGACTTTAAATGTCAAAGAGAGGTGTTTTTATTTTTCATTATATGTAGGAGGGAGACACAGAAGCTTCTTCAGCAGGGGAGCAATGTGGTGATATCACTATCTTAGGAATATCCAACAGCTTTGGGGAGGCAGGGGGGAAGAGTGACAGAGCCTGATTCAGGGAGATCAATCAGCAGTCCAGCTAAATGCCATAGTAACAACATTATGAGTCTAGAGGGTCAGAAACCAAGATGTCAGAATAACAGCACAGACTTTCTAGAACATTCCTGCCAAACCCAGCGAAATACCTGTAAAAATGACTCTAAACAAATTCTGGAGCTGCAGAACCCACAGAACGATGGAGTGAAGCAACTCTCCAGCCCAAGTCAACCTGGAAGGTTGCCAGGAAGTGTCCATCGCACCACACAGGGAGCAGGGTTCAGTTCAACATGGGCCACACCAGCACAGAAGGGACCTGAGCAGACCTTGGGGAGACTGAATCTCTTACACCTGTAGTGGTTTCCAGACTTCATGACCCCAAAACACTGAGGATAAATTGGAAGGTCAGTGGAAAGTCTGTAGGTCCAGTGCAGGAGAGTGGAGGGGTCTGATCCCAGTACAAGGGCAGCTGAGGGGGAGGAGGAAGAGGAAACCGCAGCAGCTACAGCAGCATCAAGGGCAATTGCAGCCACTGTTTCTGGTGCTCTAGGCCCACAGATTGTGGGGGAGATCAAGGGGTTGACAGTACACTCCCCACCCTAATTGGAAGCAGCGATCTGCCTTGACAAAGAACTCAAAAGTCAGGTAAATGGCTGGAAAAAATGAGCAAAAATTGAAAAAAGAATCAGACTATAGAATCTTACTTTGGTAACAAGGAAGACCAAAACATATAAATAGAAGAAAACAAAGTCAAAACTCCTTCATCCAAAGCCTCCAAGAAAAATATGAATTGGTCTCAGGCCATGGAAGAGCTCAAAAAGGATTTTAAAAATCAAGAGAAGTAGAGCAAAAATTGGGAAGAGAAATGAGAGTGATGTCAGAAAATCATGAAAAATGAGTCAGTGATTTGCTAAAGAAGACCCCCAAAATGCTGAAGAAAATAGCACTTTAAAAATAGACTAACTCAAAAGGCAAGTGATCCAAAAAGCCAATGAAAAGAATACCCTAAAAGGCAGAAATGGCCACATGAAAAGGAGATCCAAAAGCTCACTAAAGAAAATAATTTCTTAAAGATTAGAATGGAGCAGATGGAAGCTAATGACTTTATGAAAAATCAAGAAATTAAACAACAAAACCAAAAGAATGAAAAAGTAGCAGATAATATGAAATATTCATTGGAAAAACCACTGATCTGGAAAATAGATGCAGGAAACATAATATAAAAATTGGTGGACCACCTGAATGTCATGATCAAAAAAGAGCCTAGGCATCATCTTTCAAGAAATTATCAATGAAAACTGCCCTGATATTCTAGAAACAGAGGGTAATATGGAAATGGATAGATTGCACCAATTACCTCTTGAAACATATTCCCAGGAATATTGCAGCCAAATTCCAGACTTCTCACATCAAGGAGAAACTATTGCAAGCAGCCAGAAAGAAACAAGCTGAGTACTGTGGAAAGACAATCAGGATAACACAAGATCTAGCAGTTTGAACATTAAAGAATAGATGGGTTTGGAATATGAAATTCTGGAGGTTAAAGGAAATAGGATTAAAACCAAGAATCACCTACCTAGCAAAACTCAGGATAACACTTCAGGGGTAAAAAATGGATATTCAGTGAAATAGAGGACTTTCAAGTGTTCTTAATGCAAACACTAAAGCTGAATAGAAAATTTGACTTTCAAATATAAGAATCAAGAGAAGAATGAAAAGGTAAATAGGAAAGAGAAATCATAAGTGACTTATTAAAGTTGAATTGTTTACATTCCTACATGGAAAGATAACAGTTGTAACTCTTGAGATTTTCCAGTATTAGGGTAGTTGGAGGAAAGGTAGATAGACAGACAGACAGACAGATAGATAGATAGATAGATAGATAGATAGATAGATAGATAGATAGATAGATAGATAGATAGATGGATGGATGGATGGATGGATGGATGGATGGATGGATGGATGGATGGATGGATGGATGGATAGATAGATAGATAGATAGATAGATAGATAGATAGATAGATAGATAGATAGATAGATAGATAGATAGATAGATGGCACAGGGTTAGGTGAATATTAAAGAATGACTAATTCCTAATTAAGGAATAAAACTAAGGGCTGAAAGAATATATTTGGAGAAGGAGAAAGAGAAAGATAGAATGGAGTAAATTATCTCACATTAAAGAGGCAAGAACAACGTTTCACAATTTAGGGAAAGAAGTAGGAGATTAGATGGAATGAGTGAACTTTACTCTCATTGAATCTGTCTTAAAGAGGAAATAACATACACACGCAGTTGTGTATCTTACCCTACAGGAAAATAAGGGGGAAGGGGATAAGGTGAGGGATAATAGAAAGAAGGGCATATTGGGGGAGGGGGTAATGAGAAGCAAGCACTCTTGAAAATGACAGCATCAAAGGAGAAAATAGAATAAGTGAGGAAGGCAGGATAGGATGGAGGGAAATATAGGTGGTCTTTCACAACATGAGTATAATAGAATTATTTTGCATAATTACACATGTATAACCTATATTGAATTGCTTGCCTTCTCAAGGAGGGTGGGTGGGGATGGATGGAGGGAAAGAATTTATAACTCAAAGTTTTAAAAACAAATATTAATAATTGTTTTTAAATGCAATTGGGAAATAATATATGCAGGCAATAGGTTATAGAAATCTATCTTCCCCTACAGGAAAATAGAGGGCAGGGCTTGAGAGAAGGGGGTGGTAGAAGGAAGGGAAGATAGGGGAAAAAGGTGGTTGGGGTACATGCTGTCCTGGGATAAGGGAAGGGGAGAGATGGGGAGAAAATGTGAAACCCAGAATCTTGTGGAAATTAACATTGAAAAGTAAAAATAAATAAAAGTAAAATAAAAAAGAAGTCAAGAGTTCAAATACTTCCTCACATACTAACTGTGTGACTCTGAGCAAGTCAGCTAAGCTCTGTGTTCCTCTGTTTCCTTACCTGTAAAATGGAGACAATAAGAGTATCTACCTCACAAGGTTATAGTGAGGATCAAATGAGATAATATGTATAAAGCATTTTACAAACCTTAAAGCACCATATAAATGCTAGATATCATCTTCATCATCATCATCATCATCACTACGTAGGGTGTTCTGAGGATCAAATGAGATATTTAAAGTCTTCTGTGTCACTTAAATGGGCAGCTAGGTGACTCAGAGGATAGAGAGCTAAGCTGTGGAGTCAAGAAGACTCATCCTCATGAGTTCAAATCTGACCTTAAACAGTTACTACCTATGTGACCCTGGGTAAGCCATTCAGCCCTATTTGCCTTAATTTCTTCATGTACAAAATGAGCTGGAGAAGGAACTGGTCAATCACACCAGAGCCTTTGCCAAGAAAACCCTAAACAGAGTCACAAAGAGTCAGACATGACTGAAATGACTGAAACAACCCTAAAAAGTCTTGTGGTTGTGGATATGCTGTGTCCTGGGGGAGGGGTGCAAGGATCCTTGGCAATATATTTCTCCCTGAGAATGCTTTAATAAGGGCAAGAGGGACTCCAGGGATAGATCAGGAGCAGATCAGATTAGAGCCAGGATGATGAAGTGAAAAGGCACAATTACTTCTCTTGAAATATATTATAAAACCTGCTTTTCTGACAACCCCAACATCATAGTGTTGTTGTTTCTCCTTCTATGATTTGCACAGGATGTGCTGGCTATTGTTATCTTGAACATCTTCCATCCTTACAAAGCTAACATTTGAAGTTACTATGATCTGTGGTCACTGATGACAATCTGCTTCAGAGTAGTCTCTGCAGACTAGTGTTTAGCTCAGAATCCACCAGCTTTTAATAATAAAGCACAATGCTGGAGAGGAAGCCAAATATTTTAATTAATTTAAGTTAATAAAATTAGTCACTTGCATTTTGTTTAAACTATATTTTTTGAAAAGAGTACTCTTTGACATCAATGGAAAAGCCTGAATGGGATATTTGCAAGTAAGATCATTCTTCACCTCCCTTCCTTGCTTCCTTAAATTATAAGACAGAGGTAAATGTGCCATCCCAATTTCTGAGGATTTAACAGAAAATATAGAAAGTCAGAAGATCCCACTGAAATATAAAAATAAAATATTTAACTCAATGAAAATGAGGTTAAGCATTTTAGGGTTTTGGGGGAAAAGGTGAGTGATATTTACTTTTAACATCACACATGATACAGTTATATAATACTTCACAAATACTTCGGGATCTTACATGCTTGATGAACTTTCAACTCATTTTCTGTAAAGTTGAAAATATCAGCTTCAGTCACTTAAAACCTGCCTTTCAACTCAATTTCCACCTTAATTGAAAGCAAGCCAGGAAAGCCCATTTAGCAGGTTCTGAACAACAGGTGCTTTAGAAACATTGCATTGAATAATTGACATGAACTTCTTTCCAAGAGAACCATCCATGTTTCCATCTTGTCTATTCAACCATGTCCTCCTCGAAACACTTATTACGACTCTAGAATTGTGTCCAACACATTTACCGAGTCAGCTGCTTGATCTAAATTAGCAGGGATTTAGCGTACACAATAAATAATTGCCACAAACATAGAATCACTAAATTGTAGGTTTGGAAAAGACCTCCAAGGGAATTGTAGAGTTCTCATTCAGTACAAATGACTCTGTTCTACATTCTCAATTAACTTTTTATATTTCTTCGCTTGAAGCATTCCTGTCAGAGAACTCAGTACCCCTCCTCTTGACTACCTTTCCAATTTATGTTTAATGTTAATTACTACTAAAGAACATTCTTCAAAATGGCAATGCTCCGCATTCCTGTAAAAGCTATACATTGGTGTGAGAAATACATGAATATATCCAGTCCTCCACAGTCTGTCTCCTACCTAACTTTCTAGAGCAATTTCCTATTTGTCTTTTATGTATTCCATGTTCAAAGGAACTGGTTCACTTGATGCACTTTCTGCATGACAAGCCTACATGCCATGCCCATACATTGTCACAGAATGTCACCTCTGTCTACAATGATCTCCCTTCTCAAGTTAGCCTCTTATTATCTTTCACTTCCTTCAAAGCACAGTTCAACTGCAACCTCATATATGAGGCCCTGCCTGAGATCTGTCTCTTCTTCTGTCATCGCCTTCTTTATAGATATGATGCTCTTCCTATCAGTCAGTCAGTAAATAGTTATTATCATATGCATACTTATTGGAATGTGCACACTTTGTTTCCTCTCAAAGAACTGTAATGGCTGAACTCTCTCTGGTTTCTGTATTTGCATTTCTGGTGGCTATCATAGCGCTTGGAACATAGTAAGTAATTAATAATACTAATTTTTGAATAAATGAGTTTAATTGTTGTTTAATCATTTGTCAGTCATGTCTGACCTTTGTGACCCCATTTGGGGTTGTGTTGGGATGATCTGTCATTTTCTTCTCTAGTGGATCTATTTTATCAGACAGAGTTTAAGTGACTTGCCCAAAATCACACAACTAGGAAGTGTCTGAAGCTGAATTTACACGCAGATCTCCCTGACTCCAGGCTTTGTGCTCTATCCACTGAGTCACCAACTGCCTCAAAAAAATGAGCCTAGACTCAAGCAGTAGATGTGAGCAAGTAGAGATCCAGCCTCTGATTGGGTGTTCCCTAAACTGTCCCTTGCAATATTGCTATGCATCACATTGTTTTGACAGAGGGTGACCCAAGTAGAGAGACTTCTTCTTGTCCAAGCATCATGTCGCTTGGTCCCTATTCCCATGGGTAGACTTCCTTGTGCTGTATGACAAAGGAAAAGTTTTGTACATGATGGGACTATTTTGTGACCTTGCCTGAGGTGTTCACCTCAGACATTACCAGAGACCTAGGGTGGGGATGATGTCTATGCAACACCTTTGGAGTACTTAGCAATTTGATCAGGAGTATCTGTTTCAAAGGTCTTTGACCTCAAAAGCCAGAGGTCACAGAGCATAACATCAAGGACAAGAATTTCCTAGAAAAATAGCTATCAAGTGGAATAAAATGTGATCTCTTATCTCTTTCATCTTGAATATGATAGAGGATCCTGTATAATTTTGTCTGGGACATTTTAAGGTGTACATCTGATGGGATATAAAACTGAGAATAGGACAGCTAGGTGGAATGGTGCATAGAGTGGTGAGTCTGGAGTCAGAAAGGCTCATGATATTGTGTTCAAATCTGGCCTCTAATACTTACTAACTGTGTGACCCTCAGCAAGTCACTTAACTCTGTTTGCCTCAGTTCCTTATCTGTAAAATGAACTGGAGAAAGAGAGGACCAACCAGAGCCTTTGCCAAGAAAACCCCAAATGGGATCACAGAGAGTCAGACAACTGAAAACACCTGAAAAACAACAGTAACAAATGTGAAACTATTAATTCGCGTTAATGGACATTACTCCAGCAGATGATAGTATCCTCACAGGGTTAAGTCAACCTGGAAGGATAGACTTCCTTAAAGTTTATCAAGCTGGGACCTCATCAACCCAAGTGAGAAGCCACTGGATACCAGGTAACTGAAACTCAACATTTGCTGTCTCATGAACACAAAGATGAAACCTGTTGATATTGGAAAGATAAATTGTCTGAAAAGAGTGTATCCAAGATAGAGATTACACACTTAGAGAATCATAGATTTAGAGCTGGACTGGACTCTCAAGACTTTTTATTCCAACTCCTTCACTTCTCACAGATGAAGAAGTGAAGGCCCAGATGTTAAGTCACATGTGAAAGATCACAAAGATACAAGAGACTGGCCCAGCATTTGAATTCAATTCCTTCACCCCAAAGTCAATATTCTTTCCTTCTACTATGCAGTAGAGGTGTCAAACATGTAGCCTATGGGCCACATGCAGCTGTCAGCACTCCCAGGGAGGCATTATCCAGATTAAAATAAAATTGAGACATGGATAAAATACAGGAAAACATAAATCATGCATTTTAAAATTAAATCAGCACATGGTCCCCAAAGAGGCTTTTGTATGGTTTAGTGGCCCCCTTTTATTTGAATTTGATACTCCTGTTCTGGAGCAAAGAAACCTGCCTCTCATTACTGAAAGCCCTGGGTAACTTCAGGTAATTCAGTCTCTCTCAGTAATCACAAAGGTTTCGGATGGCTCCCATTTTCCAATCCCATCTATAAAATACCCTATCTTTCATTGAAGGAGATGAAAAAAAAAAACATTTGAATTAAAAGGGTAAAGGCCAAAGTTCAAGCACTGAGTCTGGCACTATCTAGCTTTGTGACTGTCAGCCATTCTTCTGACTACTCTAAACCTCAGTTTCCTCCTCTGCAAACTTACTACAAAGCAAAGTGTCCTATAAACCTTAAAATATCACAGTCACAGAGCGATCACTGTAAGTCCAACTTTAGGATCATGTGATAGCCAGGTGCTTAACGTGCAGTGTGCTTTGAGTGAGGAAGACCTGAGTTCAAATTTTGCCTGACACATTTACTAGTTATGTGACCCTGGAAAAGTCACAACTTCTCATAGTCTCAGTTATCTTTTTTTGTTTTTTTTTATTAATTGTAAAATGGAAATAATAATGGAACCCACTTTATGGGCATCAAAGGAGATAATTTATACAATGTGAGCTTTGCGAACTTTAAAACATTATAGAAATGCTATCACTTTCTTGCCTTCTTACTCCTACCAGAATGTAAGTTCCTTGCATAGATATCAGTGTTTAAACTCCTTCTTCTGTCTTTCCCCAAACCAATCTGCATGCTTTCAGGAATCTCTCTGCACGTAGTAGGGACTTCATATTTTGTACGTGTGTGTGAAATGAATGAACAAGCGAAAGAATAACTGAACAGGTGGACATATAAATGAACTGCATGAATGAACCCAAGAAGCCTAAGTTCTCTAAATGGCTACGTACTTGCCTTGCCTTCCTCCCAGAATGCTGATGGGGAATCTTAGGAATCCATACACACATTTATATTCACGTTTATGCCCACATCCATATCCTTATCCCTATACATCATTTACACACATGTACATAAACATACATGTATATATATATACATATAGATGTATTTGTGTAGGTACATGATATGTACATACTTTCAAGCTACATTTGGAATTTAAAGAACAGTTTACAATTTACAAAGTGCTTTGCATATACTATCTTAGTGAATCTTCCTGACAAGTCTGCGTAATGTAGGAACTCTTGTTATCCTCTCATTGTAGATGAGGACCAAAGAGGCTCCAGAGGTCATGACTTACCAAAGGTCACACACCTGCCAAGTGTCTGTGGGGGCTGAATGCAGATTGCTCTGACTCTATGTTTAACACTCTAACCACTCTGGCAGGCAGCCTCTTGGAAAATGTTCAGTAAATTATATACAGTGAACACTAATGGCAGTTAGTCAGGTGGAAAATGATATGGTGAGTCTCAGCAAAAGTGCAGATCATTCCTCCTTTGCTATGTTCTCTAGGGAATGAGCTTTTCAAATCATGGCACCTACGTTGGATATGTCTTTTTTCCTCAATGGATGTGTCTTCATCAGGGAAGCGATTCTAGAATCTAGAAGGCTCTGTCCATGTAACAGTATAGTGATTGAAAGGTCAGACTGAGCTTATGAGCCTTTAAGTCCCAGGAAAATGTTGGAGAGTAGGTTTTATTTTGTTTTGCTCTGTTTTTGTACCAGCATCAGTCTAGCTAAATGTTCAGAGACTGATCTGTGTCTTTCTCCAGTGTAATGATTTTCAGGGAAGGCAATAGAAGGTTACATACGATAAAAAATTGTCTATGGTATTTTTAAATGTGTAAAGTCCTTTACATGAATGATTGCCTTTGGCATTCCCAACAGTACTCCTATGAGTAAGATGCCAAAGGAACCTACATTTAAGTTGGACTTGCTCTGTGACCAGGGGAAGGTCAATAAAATTCGTTGAACCTTCATTTCCTCATTTGTGAAAGGAAGCCACTCCCTACAGTGCTCAGAAATAAGGCTCAAATAGAATAATGCATATAAATAGGTTTACAAATTTTGAAGCATGATGCAAATGGTGACTCTTTCTATTTCTGCTGCTGTTGTAGATATTAATAACCATATTTTACACATGGGGAAGTTGAGGCTGAGATTACCCCAAATTACATGCAACCTAGGTCTTCTTGGCTATTGGTCCAGCACCCTACCACTATGCCATGTTCTCTGAAGTTATACTTAATCTTTGCCTCTGAGGAGTGGAAAAATATAGACATGATCATAAGAAAATATTTATATAGCATTTCCATCATAATGATGTTGTGGGGTGGATAGTATGAGTATCAACATCTGTACAGATGTGAGATCTGAGGCTCAAAGAGGTGAGAAATATTGTACAGCTAGAGAGTGTGGGAGGAATGATTTGAACTATGTTCACCAGACTCCTAGACAAAGCTTCTTTCTATGTACCAAGTAAATATAGTTGTTCATTTCTAAAGTCATTTTACCGACTCCCTGAGCAGCAGAGATCCAGGGTTTCTATCACTCTTTTAATTTGGAGGCCAGGCAAATTCATGAGTGTCGAACCTTAAAATGATGGGCTGTGAGACCAGAAGAACATGGGGAATTAGGGGGGTGAGGGATAATCTAATAATTCTGTTTAGCATCCTTGATGGCTTTATGACAAGATTATTTCCACTTTTCATAATGAGAATTCTCCATACTCCTCTTCCCTACTCATCCATTTCTTCTTAGAGAAAGATGCAGTAAGCCCATAAGGGATGTTCAGGAACTATGCCTTTTGAGATAGGAAGAGATAATCAGCTGTCTCCTTCATTTCTCTCAAATTGCACTTCACTTGACAAGTTTACCAGTTTAGAAATAGTCTATTGGGAACTCAGTTGGTGGGCACCTTGTTTTGTTTGAATAGCAGCAATTTCCATGAGTTCTTTCAGCAGGCATCATGTCTGCATGCATCAAATGCATGCCTTTGCCATCTGTGGAAGGAAGCCCTGGCAATTTTGTCATTCAGCTTAGGAGACACCAGTCTTTAAGAGAAGAGTCTTTGCAGGTCGGCAGAGGATGAGCCCCAGGTGTCAGTGATTTGAAACAACAATTCATGGGGACAAACATAGCAGCTGTTTGTGAAATTGCCACTCCTGTTTCTTTGGAAAAATGTTGCTCTGAGAGAGGAATCTTGAGAAAATCATTTTCTCTAACCGAAGGGTTAAGTTTTGATTTCTGAAATTCTCTTTCATTATTCTTGTTTATATTCACACTTCTATGCTGGTTATTATTAGTACTATCATTATGTTCTAAGGACCTTCCCAGATTTACCATCCTATGATGTAAGTTGTATCAGAGCCCTGACAGTCTATATTCCGTGTTCTAGGATCAATCCTAGTTCCAATGTTCTGTGTTCTAAGCCTACATCTGATTCTATCGATTCTATCACAGAACATTTTTCTTTGGAAAGAATGAAGTGATTCCCTTGTAATTTACACAGTTTCTTATATAAGCCTACATTCATCACAGGTAGATATTTCCTAGATAGGGAAATGGAGGTTCAGAGCAGTTAGTCAAAGGACTTGTGTGTGTGTGTGTGTGTGTGTGTGTGTGTGTGTATAAGCAAATAAACTGAAGGTAATGAGGCTGCTTTAGAATACACCCTGCTAAATTTGATTGCAGGGGATGGGAATGTTGGCCTTGAGAAGAAAAAGCTTAGGGAGGTTATGAAAGCTGATTCTATTTAGTGAATCTATTTGAAATGTTTTTTTTAATATCTGACATGTGGAAAACATATTAGACTAATGATGTTTGGTCTTAAAATACAGAGCAAAAGATCGAGGGATCAGGTATAGATGGACAAAATTCACCTCCGTACAAAAGCCTCTTACTCAGAGAGCTTCAAAAGTGTAATGGATGACCTTAGGACATAATGGGATTAGGAATAATGGACTTCGTCATGCAAAGCCTATATAAACTCCTTTCATGGATATTGTAGAGGAGATTTGAGAAAACATACATTCAGGCCAGAAATAGCTCATTATAGACTGTCTTAGTCACTCTGTCCCTTGGTTTTGTAGATGATAAAATGAAGGTCCAGAACATGAACTCACTTGACCAAGTTCATAGTTAGTAAATGGCAAAACCATGATTCAAACCTAGATCCTAGGACTCTAAATCCAACATTCTTTCTACTTCACTATTCTTTTTCCTTGCTCAGGTTGGACTAGATCACCTACTAGATTCTCTGATTCCTCACCTAGTAAGGTTTTTTTCTGTTATGCTGTTACACAACTTCCTTCAGAATAATGATTAAAGGTGATAATGGTGACTATGATGAGTAGTATAGCAACTTATTTCTTTCATATATTATTGTACTTTATTTTCACAACCAACATGTGCCATTTTTTATTCCCATTTTGCTGATGAAGAAATCAAGTGTTAAAGAGGGCAAGTGACTTACCTAGGATTACTCTGCCTTGGGTCACTCAGCTAGTGAATATCCCATACCGGATTCACAATTCATGCACCAAGCTCTCTTGACTTTAAGACCAGCAAGATTTCTGCTTGTAAGAGTTGGATTCATTTAAATCAAATCCAAGCAATGATTCTATCTCATTTAAAGTAACTCCTTTAAACAGTTGAGAATGTCTCCATTGAATCAATCAATCAATCAAAGAGCCTTCAACTAATTGCAAGATGTCTCACTCAATTTGGAAAGAGTGAAAACTATTGGAATGGAATGTCATTGTGCTGCACAGAAGGATATTGGGTTTGGCTGAAGATACTTGGTTGTGGCCTGTGGGTCTTATACAAAATATCAAACCAGCATTTTAGTGTACAGTAGCAAAGAGGAACGAAAGGCTCAAGTCAAATCTTTGAGAGAGAAATGCTTAGTGGAAAGTAAAGTAAAAGAACCATGGTGTCCTCCCCACCTCCTTTAATCAGAGGAATATTTGGTGAATTTTGAAAGGTTCTTGGAGATTTGGTTTCTCATCATCACTCTAATACTATCCCAAAAATACTATCCCATAGTACTGGATAAAGTCCTAGATCTGTATTCAGAAAGTTGTTATTCAGTCATTTTTTTCTTTGTGTCTGACTCTTCATGACCCCATTTGGGGTTTTCTTGGCAAGGTACTGCTGCGGTTTGCCATTTCCTTCTGCAGCTCATTTTACAGAAAGACTTGAATCCAAATCTGGCCTCAGACATATAGTCGCTTTATGACCCTGAGTAAGTCACTTAACCTCTGTTTGCCTCAGTTTACTCAATTGTAAAATGAGGATTATAATAGCACCTGCCTCACAGGATTATTGTGAGGAACAGATGAAATAATATTTGTAAAAATGTATTTAGTATAGTGCCTGGTACGTTACTGACTCTTTAAAAATGTAGCCCTGAGTTCCCTTCCTCCTCAACGATAGTAGTTGCTATTGAAAGTGTTAGCATCAAGGACAAACTAAATGTTCTAAGGGAAAACAGCTTTAGGGATCTACAAAGGGCCCAGCAGAAAGATATTCCAGGCTTGAAGGGAGCATCATGAGGATCTCATGAAAGGGGTAAAATTATCTCTTGGAAAAATGTGTTCTGAGCTCGAGCCCCATCATCCCCTGGTTTCTATAGGTACTTGTGAAGAAGTGAGATCCAGAGTTTTGGGGGAAAACTTTTATACCAACTTTTCCTACTGAACTACTTTATTAAATGTCCATTTTGATGAATTAGTTGTCTGTATAACTAATTAATACAATCTGAGGGGAAAGCACAGAGATGTGGCCTTTTGAACTACCTGCAAAGTCAGTTTTCCACTTGCCCAAACTGCTCAGTGTCCCCTCAAGCCCCAGGGAAAGAAATGGTAACCATTCTCTGTTGATCTCCAATTGCCATTTCAAGTGAGGTATGGAAAATAAATACTAAACAGTAATTGTTTTACTTTTACCCAGCAACCCTGAGGGTCTTCTCCCAGTTTTTTTTTTTTTAATTAAAGGGGTCATCCCTTGAGGAACTACTTAAAGAAGGCTATTCATTGAATGGGTATATCACACTCAAAGGTAAGAATTCTATAAGACCTTAGCCGGAAAGGGCCAGAGTCTCACCATTGCATCCTGAGCCATCTCCAGTCTTCCAGTTGAATATCAGGCCACTGGACCCAGATGGCTCAGGAGAAGAAAGTGAGGCTGGTGACCTTGCACAGCCCTCCCTCACTCAAATCAAAGTCAACTGCAAGTCATGTCATCATCTTGATTTCATGGTCCTCTTTGAGAACGAAGGACAAACACAACAACCTGGATTTGGAACTATACCCAAAGGGCTACAAAACTGTGCACACTCTTTAAGCAATACTGCTTCTAGGGCTATATGCCAAAGAGATCATAAAAATGGGAAAAGGTCCCAAATGTACAAAAGTTTTTATAGCAGCTCTTTTTGTGAAGAACTGGTAGTCGAGGGGATGTCCACCTATTGTGGCATGACTGAACAAGTTGTGTTATGTGAATATAATGTAATACTATTATGCTATAAGAAATGATGAACAGGAGGACTTCACAGAGACCTGGTAGGACTTACAGGAACTGCTGCTCAGTGAAATGAACAGAACCAGGAGAATATTATACATAGTAGCAGCCATGGTGTGAGAGGACTATTTCTGATAGATTTAGCCCTTCACAGGAATGCAGGGGCCTAAAATATTCCCAAAGCACTCTTGAGGCAAAATATCATCGATATCCAGAGAAAGAACTATGGAATCAGAACACAGAATGAAGCAAGCTCTTTTCTCGTTTTATGTTTTGTTTTGTTTTAGTTTTTCTCATGGTTTCCCCCATCCCTTTTAGTTCTTCTATACAACATGACTAATGTGAAAATGTGTTTAATAAGAATGTATGTGTAAAATCCATATAAGATTGCATGCCATCTCAACGAGGAAAGGGAGAGGGAGGGGGAGAAAATTTAAAACTTATGGAAGTTATGGTTGAAAACTGAAAACAAACAATTAAAATAAAATAATAATATACTTTAACCTATTTCTGGAAATAAATTGAGTTGCAGAAATGTCTTGACCAAGGTCACCCTATTAGTTAGTGAAAGAGCCCAGTTCCCATGATTCTGGCTTCCATGCTGTTTTCTTTCCACCACATGGCCTAGTAGATTATACTGGGTTCTAGTCTTTTTCAGAGATGCCTACTTTACATGTTTACTGCTTGCATAATGAAACCATCCCATAATTTTGATAGGATATGAAAAGTTTCTTAGATTATATCCCTCATCTTCCTTTTAATACCAAAAAAGGAAATAAACAAAGCAGCCCATCCTGGGCCTTTCCATCCCTCATGTCCACTGCAGGCCTCAGTGAATCATTGATATTTATCATCTCAATCTGACATCTTGTTCAAGCAGCTTGTGTTGAGCCGCAGATTTGATCAATAGATTTGAATGAAACCCTTTGGTTTTCTCAGTATTTATCTTCAGCGAAAGCAATTGATTTAGAAAATTTCAAAGCTTGTGATGTGAATCATTGAAATCTGTTGTTTTTGTCATTTGACAGCTGTTGCCTGAGCTGGATTCTATCACATAGGATGGTATTTTCATGTCAAGCTCTTGCTTGGGCTCAGGACCAGGGACGGATGGTGTGGTGGGCATTCTTTTGGCAAGTAAACTAGCCAATACCAGTGATACTCTTCATGGGCTTGGCTTCAGGGGAATAGTTCATGAGGGCCAGCTTGTATGGTACACAGGACAAGGCATAGACCTGCAGTTAAAAGACCTGGATTCAAATTGTGACTCTAACCCTTGTTACCCCTGCAACTTAAACAAGTCATTCAGCTGGTAACGCCCCTATTTCCTCAAGTGCTTATTGACTGGTTCATTGATGTTATAAACAACAACCAAAGCAAGAACAACCTGACCGTGACTTCACCTTTTCTAAATGACAGAGGGTTCTTTTCTTTTTTCTCATGTTTTTAGAGAGAATGAAGAACCATTATCTTTTTCAGTCATTTAGTGGTGAGGCCACAGTCAAGAAGCCACATACTCTACAAATTTAATTTGGAGAGATTATGAATAAATATGACTAAGGACACTGAAAGTGTCATGTAAATAAGCGGAATGAATGATTATGATACCCAAATAGTCAATATAGGTCATGCCTTCTGTTGGAGGGAGGAAGGTCATCATAACACCTGACATTTAAAAGTCTCAGGAAAGACATTTTTAGTGCAAAATAAGAAGACATTTCCTAACACAGAAAGTAATCTAGACTTAAAATGGGCTGCCTTGATCCCTTGATCTCCATCATTGGAGATATCCATGCTACAAATAATTGCCTGCTTGGCAGGCAAGTGGGGAGGGAGGGATTCATGTATCAAATGGCATGGATTAGATGAGCTTTGAAGTCTCTTTAAGCTCTATAATGATAGTATTCTAAATGTATTTCCTCTTCCGTATAACAAGGATATATGTCATCCTTATTGGGAATAAGCCCTTTAATAGACCAGTTCCAATCTCTTACCTATAATTTAGAAGATGATCTGCTGAAGGGAAATGGACTGCTTCTATTCCTGGAGTGGGCCATTTTATGACTTCTTTTGAAATGAGATATTAATTTGGGGGAAGATTAATCCAGGTTCCCTTCTATCATCAGTTATACTTCAGGATGTGCTCAAATGTTCCATTATAGCTAGACAAAGGACCTGTCTAGAATTTAAAAGAACAACCAAGAACACAGTTCATTACAGAAGAAAAGTTTAGTGAGGCATACAGACAGAAGAGGGATAGCATGCCCATTTTGATGGGTTAATTGAATTAGTTAAAGCAACAGTCAGTTCGTGCTGAGAATTAAAATCGTATACCCAGAATTATGGGACTATTAATAGAAGTTGATGTTTCAATGCACTAGAATTCATCAAATAATACTTTTATCAAGGGATTATTATGTGCTTAGGGCTGTGGTAGATATACAGAATATAAAGAAAAAGGGAACAGTATTTTTTATCATGAAGTTTATATTCTTTGAGGGAAACAACATGCACACAGATAAATGCAGAATTTGTGCAATATACATTTGGCAGGAATTCTCTGGCCAGCTATCACAGAACAAGACCTGTATTTCTCCTCCTCAAGATTCTAGAGTGACTCTAATGGGTTTGGGAGTGTCTCTCCTCAGTTTCTTCATCTGCAAAACAGGGATAGTAATCATACCTATCTCCCAGGATTCTTTTGAGGATAAATTGAAATATTTGTGAAGTGTTTTGCAAATCTTAAAAGTATTCTATAAATGCTAGCTATTATCATCTAGTACTCCTCTCCCTCCGCCTATTAGATACTTAGATACTGGTAATTACTATCTCAGTTCCATTTGAGCTCTTAATATACATTAATTTATATTTATATATATATATGTACACATACATATGTGTATGCATGTATATATGCATATTCATATATATATGTAATTTTGAAGATTTGGTAAAAACAAATGTACAAACATCTCTCTCTCCCTTCATATACACACTTTAAGGGACACACTTCTAGTTCAATTTATATATACCACTGATGCTATCAAGTTCATGACCAGATATGACATAACTACAGTATGAATTTGCAAAAGCAGGATGCAGACCCATGTAAACAGAAAAACATCCAGATGTTTGCTCCTTGACATTTCAAAATTCTCCAGGTTGTTTATCTTTGTTTATCTCTTCACCTAAAATAGGAAAGAACCAACATCGGGATAAACAAAGGAATAATGGTTTTCAGAAGGAAGCATAATATTTTTAAATTAATTATTTTTTTAAAATTTTTGACTAGGTAGAGAGACTATTTTTTACTTCAATTCTTATTAAACCTTAATCACTAAATAGGTGTTGCCTCAGTCAGACTGAAACATGATGAGATCTTAGTTTGAATAGGTCAAGGAACCCCAGTGCATCCTGGGCCATCTCCAGTTGTCCTGATCTATGTCTGGCCACTAGACCCAAATGGCTCTGAAAAAGAGTAAGACTGATGACTTAGCACATCCCTTCCTTACTTAAATCCAATTCGCTTGCATGTCATGGCACCAGCTCCATGAAATCATGGTTCTCTTAAAGAATGAAGCAAAAATAACAGTAAAACAAGACAAGGGGGAGAAGATCCATGACCTCTTCCCTTATACCATGGTCTCTCACTGACCATGATCAGTGAAGGAATGAAACCAAGGGAGATCCACCAAAAAGAAAGAATGCATGAGTCTAATCATCAGGGACTTTTTTCAAATGCATTCTCCTATTAACAACTGAAAAGGCTTCTCTTAACCTAGAGCTTGAAAGACTGAAACCAGGAGCATCATGTCTATTATGCATACTCAAGTATATCCAAAGAACTTTTATTTTCATGTAATTGATTGTGCTGTTAGAAGAACCCTGAATGTCCTCCAGGCTCCCATGTGAGGGGAGGCAGACTGTGTCAGATTTTAATGACCCTTGTAACCTCCCAAACTCACTAAAAAAATGAAACCACTAAATGGAAAGGCTCAAAAACCCTTGAATTAGTCTATGAGAGTAAGACTAGCCTCAATGACTCAATATTTCCCTTTCTACTTTTGAAAATTTTGAATATCATTTTCTTAAGAGTCTTTCCAGACCCCGTAACATGAATCTCTCTCTCTCTCTCTCTCTCTCTCTCTCTCTCTCTCTCTCTCTCTCTGTCTAATTGTTGTTAGACCCAGAAAAACATCCTCTCCAAAAAAATCATTAAATTTTCTTGGTTAAATGATTCCCCATTCCCTCTAGGGCCCAAGCAGACTGAGCCCAATTCCACCAGGTTCTAAGCAAACCTGATCTGTTTCTGTTATACTCTTGGACTGCCCTTAATATTGTAAATATGCCCTATGTTTTCTTATACTGAACCTTGGTGTTCTAAACCTTCTGAAGTTTGCAATAAGACAGATTCTTCACAGCTGCAATACATCATTATCATATGAAATAATTATGATTTCAATGCACAAGACTAATCATTAAGGGTTTCAAGAAATACCTGCTTATGTAGGAGTGGGAATTAGAAGCAAAGCATGAATTGGATGTTCTAAGGGAAAGAAGTGAGAAAGGAAAGCATCCTGATTATGGCAGGTATCCTGTTCAAAGGTTAGGCATAAGGGATGGGATGCCACTCATGAAGAAACAGAAATGAGTTCAATTTGGCTGGAAACAATGACCACTACATTTGAATTCTTGGGGGAGTGGGGAAGGAGGATATCATACTTTTGGAATAATAATTTTGGCAGCTGAGCTGAGGATGGTTTGACAAGGAGAGAAACTTGAGATAGGGAGACCAAGCAGAAGGTGATTCCTATGGTCCAGGTGAGTGGTGCCCAGGGCTTGCACAAGAGAAGAATATATATGTAGAAAAGGGCAGGTGTACCAAAGATTCTGTGAAGGTAGACTTGATAAGACTTGGCTACAAGGTACATATGTGGGGTAATTTTGAATAAGGAATCCAGGATAATGAAACTGAGAGCCTGGATGACTGGGAGAATGGTGGTACTCTAAATAATAATAAGAAAATTGAAACAAGGGACAGGTTTTAAGGAAAGATGATAAGATCTGTTTTGAAGATCTTGAGGATTTGGGTATGAAATTTGAAACATCCAAAAGGTAGTTCCTAAATGACATTGAAGACCAAAAGTGGCATTATGGTTACATATATGGATCTGGGGATTACCTGCAGAGTTCATGAGATCACCAAATCAGTCAGTAAACTTGTATTAAGCACCTAGCATGTACCAGGCTTAGTGCTAAGTCCCGGGGATACAAGTATAAAAAAAGAAAGTCCTTGACATCAGGGTGCTTACAATAAGAGTGAAGAAAATACACAAAAGGAAGCTGAAAAGTTGGTCAGTGGGAGGTTATCTGATGCAGTGTCATGATGCAAATGTTCAACAAAGGACATCCTTGATGAAAATAAAGCATGCACTGGCCTAGGTGCCACTCTGAAATGGAAATGGAGGGAAGAGCTCTCCAAGATGCCCTACATTCAGAAAGACAGAGGGGACTGATGATGACTGAGTACAGAGACTCATGAGATTTTGCCAGATAAAGAAGTTTTGATAATAAGGATCTTGGGACCATGGTGAAGAAGTCCAAAGGAGTGGAGACAGGCAGAAAATGATGAACATAACATAGAGAAAAATGATATAGAATGATACTGTATACAGTGAAATGAGAAGAGAGTCACAGACTCTTCTCCTTAAGAGACAAATACAAAGCTTTGGGAACACTCATAGTTAGTACTATGGCCTGGACAAAAATCCAACAAAGGAGTTTAACGAGCAGTAGGAGATTTAGGTGAGATCAGTGTTATAAAAAAAAAAACCCAGGAATATATTCAAAAGACACTGATTGATGGTGTCAAAGTCTTCAGAAAAGTCAAGAAGAATTGAAAAATATCTCTTAGATGGGGCAATTAATAGATCATTGGTAACTTTGGAGAGAACAGTTTCAGTTGAATGAGGGAGGTGGAAGCCAGATTGCAGAGAATGTGGAAGAAGGTAAGAGGTGAAAAATTGGAGACAAAAATTTTAGGATGCTTCCTCAAAGATTTTAGCTATGGAGAGAAGGAGAGATATAGAAAAATAGTTACTCAAGATAGTCAAATCAAGGGAGAGTTTTTAAAGCTGAAGTAGAAATAGGTCTGTCTGTAAGCAGCAGAAAATGAATGAGGACAAAGAGAGAGACAGAGACAGAGAGGGAGACAGACAGAGACAGAGAGAAATACACACAGAAAATGAGGATTGATGAGTCAGTGGGATAAAGATCAATCTCCTGTAAAATATGGTAACAGAAGGAATCAAGGATGCATGGAAAGGAGTTAACCTTGGCCAGGAATGAGGCATTTGTTCATTCGAGCTGGAATAAAGGAGAAGATAGTGGGGGGAGGCACATGAGTGAAGTGAAATGTAGAGGGAGAAGAAGGAGGTTTCAGTTAACAGTCTCTGAGAAGCTGGAATTGGGGTTCTCAGCTGAGAGGATTAAGAGAATGAAAGCCATGGGATGTTTAAAGAGAGATGAAAAGGTTTGAGAAAGCAACTGTGATGACTAGGATAGTAATTGATTAAACTGACCAAGGAGGATTCCCTTGCCACTGTGAGGGACTGATTAAGATTATACAAAACAAATTTATGTGTACTCTTTCATTTATTGGGCACCATTTTATGATTTCCTCCAGCTTTCTTCAGCAGTGCAAGAAGAAGAGAAAAATCAGAGGATTGTGGGAATAATCCAAGGTTGGGATTTGGAAAGACAAGATTGGTGATAGGATAAAAAAGCAGACTCAAAAGTAGGGTATATGGTAAAACTGAGCTGAAAAAGGGCAGAGTATAATCAGTGTAGAGGCAATAGCTCAGGAAAAAACTGAGGGGTGAAGGGATTGTGCATATATCTGAAATGTAGCTTTTCTTTTATTTTTGCACTGAACATTGTGACTTTATTGATGGGACACGATACAGGATTCTAGGCTTCTCCTACTTACTCCAAAGGTGCTTTGGGATAAGGATGTTAATGGGGCATGGGATCTCTAGTATAGAAACAGAGGTTAGTGATGTGGGCTCCTCAGTGGTGGAATGGGTACAAGCATTTGGTAGTATAGGAGGCAGGAGGCATTACTAAAAATCTTACAGGAATTGTCATATTTCTCATTGTTCATACCCATCATGAACATTGGAGCATGAGCAAAAGAGGCAGAAATAATAACTTCCCTGGCTCCACCCTTCAAGTGAATCCCAGCTTTCTCCATGGTGGTAAAGACACCAGTGGGCTAAACATACTCGACTTCAGCAGCTCTCTCTTTAATGTTAGTGGGATCTCACTTCTGGAAGACGGTAATGGGTTTTCCACCGTTCTTCAGCTTTCCTTTCTCAGCCTTGACAGTGTCCTTGAACTTGCCAGGGCTGGGACATATTAAAATATATAAACCATGTAGTTCAGGCAAATGAAGGGGTCATTGATGGTCACATTTTCTATTCTGCCTGAGTTGAGTGTAACCCTAGTCACCAGGCCCCCAATATGACCAAATCTGTTGACCCTAACCTTCACCATCCTATGATAGAGATGTGACTGAAGAAGCAGATTCTGGCACCAAGCCTGGGAGAAGGGCTGAGAGCTATAACTTCTTCTTCTTCTTCCCCTCCTTCATCTTTACCTCTGTGTCATATTTCACCAGTTTGAAAGCCTCCAATCTACTAGTGAGGAGTTCTTCTCTATATTTAGCTACACCATTCCTGTAGTGAAATGAAATCTTTCTGTCTCTATCTGTCTCTGTCTATCTGTCTGTCCCTCTGTGTGTCTCTCTCCTCTCTCTCTGTCTCTCTGTCTCTCTGTCTCTCTCTCTCTCTCTCTCTCTGTCTCTGTCTCTCTCTCTCTCTCTCTCTCTCTCTCTCACACACACACACACACACACACACACACACACATGCACACACACACATACACACACACATCCCCCAGACTAAGGATGGAATCATTCCAGTTTGATAATGCCTTCCAGAGCTAAATTTTCCAAGTATTCAGATTCATCATCATGGGATTATGAATCACTGAAGAGAAAATCCCTAGGAAAGTGGTTTGAAACTCCCTGTCTTGTATTGCTTTCTTCCACATCTATTTAAGAAGATCTAATGACCATAATCAGTATGATCATTGACAGTGTATATAGGGATCGAATGCCCTGAGATCAAATTAGATTTTTTCCTTACAATTGTACAGAAAAAGTAATGTTTTCCCTTCTTACAAAATAAAAGTCTTGTATCAGTTTGCTAATTGTTGATACTGCTACCACTATAAAGGAAACTGTCATTAAGTTCCAAGAAAGAATAAAACAAAATAAAGAGACATTTAAAAATCTGACTCTGCTTATACACAAGCTTAAATATAGCTCTCTGTCTCCATCAGTCATTGTCTTTCTCTCCTTTTCTTCCTCCCTCCCCCACCTTCTCTTTCTGTTTTTTTTGTGATTACAATACTGTTTACTGTCTACAATTATCAGAACAGCATTTGTATGGGTCACTAGGTGGATGTGAAATTGAAAGACTTGAATTCAAATACTGCCTCAGTCACTTATTAACTGTTTGACCTTGAATAAGTTACTTAACCTCTACCAACCTCCATTTCCTCATTTGTAAAATTGGAGATAATAATAGAATATGTTGAGTAGTTGTGGGGCTCAAAAGAGTTAATGTTTAAAATACTTTCTTTTAAAACACAATTTATATATTTACTATCAGACTTTGCTAGTAATATAAGAATCAGAAATGGCTATGTGAGATCCATGGAAGAAAAACACAAATGTTGTAGTAGTGGTAGTAGTAGTAGTAGTAGTAGTAGTAGTAGTAGTAGTAGTAGTAGTAGTAGTAAAGTGTAGACTTGTGGTTGAAATCATACCATCCCTTCCTAACTCTGATACCTTAACTGGGTGAAAATGCAACCCCGCCAATAAAACATTTAAAAAAACTGTTAAAAGTGTGAGAAATATGAGTAAAGAGACTTTGGAAACTACTCTTTAAAATGAAATAACAGCAGACAAGATATTCATTCCATTTGACTGGGGGATTTCCTTGTGCCCTCCAGATTATGCATATTACAATCATCTAACTTAGAGTGAGCGCATTAATTCCAGAAATTAAAGCACGTGGCTTTCTAACACATATTTAAAGAACAAAAGTCAGAATGAACTATGATGGAGAAGGAAAATATCAAGAATGGGGGCGGAGCCAAGATGGCGGAGTAGAAAGATGCACATACACATAACTCCAAACCCACAACCCACAGAACGGCTAGAGGGGACCAACTCACAGTGAATCCTGCACCCAGAGGCCACGGAATATTGGAGCGAGGGAGATTTCTGTTCCAGAGAGACCTGCAAACCTCTCGCGGGGGGTCCTTTCTGCTGAAAACTGGGTGCCGGGACTGGGAGCAGAGGGCAGCCCTGCAGCGGCTGCGACACTGTGAGGAAAAGATCCAAGCGGGCTACAGGGACGGGATCTCCAGAGGCCACGCGGGTCCCTCCACCCACAGAGGGACCTGCAAACCTCTCGCAAAAGGTCCGTCGCGCTGCAGACACGGAGCCCGGCCCAGACCTGCGGCGGCCACGGCTCTGAGAGGTACAGATCCGAGCAGGCTTCAGGGATGGGATCTCCAGCAGCCGCACAAGTCCCTCTGCCCACAGATGACGGGGGTCGGTGAGAGAGTCTCTTTGGCAGGTCGAAAGGGGAGTGGGGTGCCCCCATGGATCGGGCCCCAACGGGAGATGGAAACTGAGAGGCGGCTGCAGACAGGGGCTCCCCAAGCGGGCGGGAGCCTGGATCCATTGTGGAAGGTCTGTACATAAACTCCCTGAGGGAACTGAGCCTGAGAGGCGGCCCTGCCCCGACCTGACCACCTGAACTTAATTCTCACACTGAATAGCAGCCCTGCCCCAGCCAAAAGCCCTAAGGCAGGAAGCAGCATTTGAATCTCAGTCCCCAAACGCTGGCTGGGAGGACCAGGAGGCGAGGTGGGTGTGAGGAGAATATTCAGAGGTCAAGTCACTGGCTGGGGAGAATGCCCAGAAAAGGGAAAAGAAATAAAACTATTGAAGGTTACTTTCTTGGAGAACAGGCATTTCCTCCCTTCCTTTCTGATGAGGAAGAACAATGCTTACCATCAGGCAAAGACACAGAAATCAAGGACTCTGTGTCCCAGCCCACCCAATGGGCTCGGGCCATGGAAGAGCTCAAAAAGAATTTTGAAAATCAAGTTAGAGAGGTGGAGGAAAAACTGGGAAGAGAAATGAGAGGGATGAAAGAGAAGCATGAAAAGCAGATCAGCTCCCTGCTAAAGGAGAACCAAAAAAAATGTTGAAGAAATTAACACCTTGAAAACTAGCCTAACTCAATTAGCAAAAGAGGTTCAAAAAGCCAATGAGGAGAAGAATGCTTTCAAAAGCAGAATTAGCCAAATGGAAAAGGAGATTCAAAAGCTCACTGAAGAAAATAGTTCTTTCAAAACTAGAATGGCACAGATGGACGCTAAGGACTTTGTGAGAAAGACAGATATCACAGAACATAGCGAGAAGATTGGAAAAATGGAAGATAATGTGAAATATCTTATTGGAAAAACAACTGACCTGGAAAATAGATTCAGGAGAGACAATGTAAAAATTCTGGGACTACCTGAAAACAATGATCAAAAGAAGAGCCTACACATCATCTTCCATGAAATTATCAAGGAAAACTGCCCTGAGATTCTAGAACCAGAGGGCAAAATAAATATTCAAGGAATCCGCAGAACACCACATGAAAGAGATCCAAAAAGAGAAACTCCTAGGAGCATTGTGGCCAAATTCCAGAATTCCCAGGTGAAAGAGAAAATATTGCAAGCAGCTAGAAAGAAACAATTCAAGTATTGTGGAAATACAATCAGGATAACACAAGATCTAGCAGCTTCTACATTAACGGATCGAAGGGCATGGAAGAGGATATTCCAGAAGTCAAAGGAACTAGGACTAAAACCAAGAATCACCTACCCAGCAAAACTGAGTATAATACTTGAGGGGAAAAAATGGTCTTTCAATGAAATAGAGGATTTTCAAATTTTCCTGATGAAAAGACCAGAGCTGAAAAGAAAATTTGACTTTCAAACACAAGAATGAAGAGAACCATGAAAAGGTGAACAGCAAAGAGAAGTCATAAGGGACTTACTAAAGTTGAACTGTTTACATTCCTACATGGAAAGACAATATTTGTAACTCTTGAAACATTTCAGTATCTGGGAACTGGGTGGGAGTACACACATACACACGCACACACGCACACATACATAGAGACAGAGTGCACAGAGTGAATTGAAGAGGATGGGATCATATCTTTAAAAAAAATGAAATCAAGCAGTGAGAGAGAAATATATTGGGAGGAGAAAGGGAGAAATTGAATGGGGCAAATTATCTCTCATAAAAGAGGCAAGCAAAAGACTCATTAGTGGAGGGATAAAGAGGGGAGGTGAGAAAAAAACATGAAGTCTACTTTCATCACATTCCACTAAAGGAAAGAATAAAATGCACAAACCTATCTCACAATACAGGAAAGTGGGGGATAAGGGGACAAGCAGGGTGGGGGGGAGGATGGAGGGGAGGGCATGGGGAGGAGAGTGCAATTCGAGGTCGACACTCATGGGGAGGGATAGAATCAAAAGAGAATAGAAGTAACGGGGGACAGGATAGGATGGAAGGAAATATAGTTAGTCCTATACAACACAACTATTATGAAAGTCATTTGCAAAACTATACAGATTTGGCCTATATTGAATTGCTTGCCTTCCAAAGGGAAGGGATGGAGAGGGAGGGAGGTAAAGAAGTTGGAACTCAAAGTGTTAGGATCAACTGTAATGTTCTTACCACTAGGAAATAAGAAATACAGGTAAAGGGGTAAAGAAAGCTATCTGGCCCTACAGGACAAAAGAGAAGACGGAGACAAGGGCAGAGAGGGAGGATAGAAGAGAGAGCAGATTGGTCACAGGGGCAATTAGAATGCTTGGGGTTGGGGGGGGCAGGGGATAACAGGGGAGAAAATTTGTAACCCAAAATTTTGTGAAAATAAATGTTAAAAGTTAAAAAAAAAAAAGGAAAAAAGAAAATATCAAGAATGATCATTGGATCTGCAGATACCTCAGAGCAGAAGTTTCAGGCTTGGGGAAGTCTCCCTGTTCTCTTGCCTGCCTGTCCAAAATGCTACATTATAATGTACCTTCTATTATCCAAATCTTCTCAGTAAACTCATTTGTCTCACCTACAAAAACACAAGGTTTTAACTAGATTCAGATATTTATTAGATGGAGACCCCAACCTGTGTCTAAATGTTAGGATTTTTCCTAAGGGTGCAAAGCAATTGTGATTTCACCCATTGCTTTTTGTCTAAAATAAACTCCCTAAAACAGAAGATGAAAGCATGGCATGACCCTTAAGGGTCATTGGTTTGCATCTGAGTTTAAAATGAGCTAATTATTATGCTAAGCTATTACAAAAATATGTTCAAATTTTCTCAGTGGGTACCAAGACATAGCATCTACCAAAAGGGAGGGGGAGAGGTAATTCAACTTTTATAGTCTTGATGAAGCAATAAAACCTCATAACCTATCTGCTCAAGCAGAGTAGCTCAATAAATTGTGACTTTGAAGACATGTGGAAATTTGCGTTTGAATACAAAAATAGATTCCTTCATCATTTTTAAAAATATTTAGCCTTGATAATGAAGCAACAACAACTGTCTTGTAAAATGTCTGCTCTGGTACATTTTGTTTTGTTTTAAGAGAAATTAGTTCTTTCATTTAATGATGTCATGGGAAAAAAACCATTATTACTGAGTACTTGGAGGGAGTCCAATTTCTGGTCCCAACTCCACCACTTATTAGCTGAGTGACACTGGACAACACCCTTTGTTTCTTTCAGATTCATGTTCTTCATTGGATCAACCACACCCTAGATTTTTGTGAGGATTAAATGGGACAGTTTATACAATTTCACTGTTCTTCTGTTGTTCCAGTCATGTTCAATTCTTCATTACCCCATTCAGAGTTTTCTTGGCAGACAACAATGTGGTTTGACATTTCCTACTCCAAGTCGTTTTACAGATGAAGAAACTGAGGCTAACAGGATTAAGTGATTGTCCAGATTCACACCACTAGTAAGTGTCCAAGGCCAGATTTGAACTCAGGTCTTCCTGACTCCAGGACCAGTACTCTATCCACTGTACCACCTGGTTGCCCTCATTGTATACAATATGCTCTCTATTAAAGAATAATTTATGCAATTGATTAAAAGTAGTAAAAATTATCCTTCCCCATAGCCTGTTACTTTTGGTCAAATTATTTTACTACTAGGGAAGCTGGAAAGATGTCTGGAGAAAAATTTGTTTGCATGAACATCTTGTGCCATATGCCATAATGTGCTCAAAAATGGATATAGATATCATGAATATTAATGGTCATATTTTTTCAAGATAGTAGAATGGAACGAGATGAGACAAATTTCACAGTTATGGCTAGGGTAAATTTCCTTAAACAAAAATGAGACAGAGACATAATAAAAAAATAAGATAGATTATATCCATTACAGGAAATTTAAAAACTTTTTTCAGAGCAAAATTAAGGCAACTAAGAAAAGAAGCAACATTTTTGAATGGAAGACACACAGGAACAAAATATATTTAATGAAAGTTTGATATCCAAGATACATTGAGAGGAAAAATAGAAATATATAAGACAAAAAAGCATTACACACACACATTCATACATGTGTGTGCATGCTATTGTCACTAAATTATCAATAAAAAAATTGCAAACCACAAATGAACAAATGAAAGAACAGCCAATGAAGAAGCCTTGATTGTTCACTTACAATGTGTCCACACTGTACTAAGTACTGGAGCTGCAAGCAGGAGCAAGTATCAGCCTGAGTGCTAGTCAAAAAGGGATGTTTTAGACTGGGAAGTCAGAGGAAGGATGATTGAAGTCACATAGGGCTATTGACCAGCACACATTTTCTAGGAATGGTGGTGCTGGTTTTGTCACTCATCTCAGAAAGTGTGTTGAAGAGAGGAACATGTTGTTGGCTTGCAGGGTGACAGGGCATGGGGGTGGTAGGAAAATGGAGTGATGGGTGCAGTCTTGGCAACTAATCAGAAGCTTGAGTTTTGGGTGTGATGAGGAAACTGAAGAAGAAGACAATGGCAACTTCAAGCTGGTCAGAAAATAGCAATTATACTCGATAAGAATTATGAATAATTATAAACGGAAGAGGGAGTATAGAGAGAAATATTTATACCCTGTTGGAGCAGTTATGAGTTAGTATGACCAGTCACCATTTTGGAAAGAAACTTATAATTTTGTTGGGAAACAAAATGTGACCCCGAGATCCTATGGCAAGGAGCACTTTGTATCTCAATGAAATTAAAGCTAGTCATAAAGTTCCCATATAATGACAAAATTATTGATAGCAACATTTATTATGGGGGTAGAGAAAGAGAACTAAGTTGGTTGTCCATTGATTGGGAAATGGTTGAATGATGTACATTACATAATTTCAACTGACAATTACTAACCTATACTAAGGGCAATTAAGTGGTGGAGTGGATAGAATTCTGGACCTGAAGTCAAGATGACTCATCTTCCTAAGTTCAAATCTGGCCTCAGACACTCGGTGTTTGACTCTGGGCAAGTCACTTGATCCTATTTGTCTCAGTTTCTTCAACTGGCAATGGCAGGAGGTGGCAAACCACTCCAGTATATTTGCTAAGAAAAATCCAAATGCAGTCACAAAGTGTCCAACATAACTGAAAAATGCCTGAAAAACAACTACAGTAATAATGAATGTGAAGAATTCAAAGCAATGTGCAAGAAGTTAGATAAATTGAGTAAGAGGCAAGTGAATGAAGTAGGACGGCAATCTGGAGTCATGCAAACAAATATCAAGAGTGAGAGCAACAACAAGGGAGGCCTGTGAATCCTGCAGAATGATGGTCAAAGAATTGTGGAGAGAGGGAAAGGTCAGGCTCTAAGTGTGGACCACAGCATAACCTGTCTAGCTATAAAGCCATTGGGCAGATTGGAGGTAGAGTAGATAGAATGCTGGACCTGGAGCCAGGAGGACCTGGGTTTAAATCTGGCCTCAAACACTTACAAACTATGTGACCCTGGGCAACTTACTTGATCTTTTGCCTCAGTTTCCTTATTTGTAAAATTAGCTATAGAAAAACAATCTCAAACCACTCCAGCATCTCTTTGCCAAAAAAACCCTAAATGGGATCATGAAGATCTGTATACAGCTGAAACAAGTAAAGACTAACAAAATAAAACCATTAAAATGTGAGCTTGTCAGGGGTAGGGGTTATTTTTTTTCCCTTTCTTTATATTCCCATTGCTTTTCATGGTGCCTGGTACATAGTAGGGCCTCAATAAATGCTTATTTATTGGCTGTATCTTTCTGGTATGGTGGTAATTTATGAAGACATCTTTTTCTTTTGTTCACTTTTTATGTTTTTGTTATGAAGGATAGTTGTATAGAGAGGTTAGGAGAAGGAGTGAGATAATAAGTATGAATGTAAAAACAGAGGATACAAGTAAAAATTAGCCACAAGTAAAAAATAGTCATTAATTAATCACAAAAAAAGCCATTTAATGACATAAAAGCAGTACTGATTTTAACATTGATAATGATAACATTATAAGTATAGCTGACATTCACTTTACATGAGTTTTTTTCATTGATTTTCATGATAAAATGTTGAGATATAGGCAAAGTTAGAGACTAGAAAACAGACTCAAAAAAGATATTTCTTTCCTGACATTCCACAGGTTATAAGAAACTTGAAATTTTCATGATCGTAATTTCAGTGTTAGAGTTGCTAGGACGCATTTAGAGTAATATTTTGAATTTTTTTCAAATGACAGCTTTTAAATTAAGAATGTAATTTTATATCAATTCACTGTTTAAATTAATTTTATGTATATACATATACATATGATCTATTTTTCTTATCTCCCTTTCCATTCTTTTCCTTCTGTCCCATCACAGTGCTCCCTCTTCCATTTTAATAATCTTTTGCAGCTGTCAGGGCTTTCTAAATATCTGTCCTTCATTTTTTCTCTTATTTCTAAGTCTGAGCATCTGAGGTGAGACCCTTCTGGTTGCCTAGTCTTGGTAATCATGATCTCTTGTTTTTCTGTTATTTTTTCTCCCCCAGAATAACCAAGCTACGTGCTTGGAGGAACACACACACACACACACAAACACACGCACACACGCACGCGCGCACACAGAATTATTGTCAATGTGATCATCAGGAATCATTTGTCAGGGAAGGTCACTGCCAGGTCATTGCCCAATGTGGAACAGAGGGTTAAATATTACCTAGCGTTTGGGTAAGAACAGAATTTCACTGCAGCTGCTCCCCGTAGCATAAGATTCGGTAGACATTGGCCATCATCCATCAATCAGATTGCTTACAAATATGGCTAATGACATCAATTCTAGTACTTGGCTTAAGGTCAAAGCCCAATTTCTGCCTTTCCTTCTGAGCCTTCCTTTTGTTGTTCCTCTTCATTCTCCTTTTGATCTGCAAACTCTCTGGGGTCTTTTTTCATGTCCCAAGGGTGATGTGTGTATATATAGTTTAATAGCTCTCATCATCTACTGTGATATATATGTGTGCGGAGATTTATGGAGACTCTGGAATGTCTCCACAATGAACTCCTAAGGACACCCATATCCTTCTGTGGTCATTGATGTCTGTTAAAATGAATATAAATCCCCAGGCTGAAAGAAATAGGGAGAAGAGAATAGCTCTGTTGTGGAAAAAAATAAAAACAGAAAAAACAAAGTGGAAGAACATACACCCTACTCTTGTCCTTTCCTAATTTTGTTCCCAGAACGCTTATGTGCAGAGCCTTGCCTAGTCTGGGGAGAGAAGAGTTTTGGATCAGGCTGGCATCCACCTGAAAGAAAAAGAAGAAATGTCCTCCCTGTCATCTTTCCAACACTCTAAGGTCCTCTTGGGATATTGGATCTGACAGCAACTCATCCACCATATTACAACCATGCTCCCTCATACTCCTGGAGATATTTCCTGCTGTAACTTCATACATACACGTACACATACACACATGCATGCATGCTCATAGTATTTACTTCCATGTGTATATATGCATATGTGTAAACATACTTGTATGTGTACATTTTAAACAAAGCAATTGACAAGCAAATGACAACACGTATCCTTCACAGCAAAAACTATTTATTTTCGTGTTTGTATTTCCCAACACACACACACACACACACACACACACACTCACACATGTAGGTAAGTAGATAGAGGCATATAGATACAGATACGTATGTGGATGTGGATGTAAATGAGATAGAGATAGAGACAGAGACAGAGATAGAGATAGAGATAGAGATAGAGATAGAGATAGAGATAGAGATGATAGAGATATATTCCTCTTTTATACACCCAGCCCATCATTCTTTGTGACAAAGAATCTTTTTAAAAGAAAAATATAATCAGTAGCTCAAAATGCTTGTGAACTGATGGATGGATTGGGGGAAGGATTGCCTGCAGCAGTTCCTTCCACTTAGCCACTATCTTTGGCATCTATATTCCCTGCAGGGTTATTGGACCTTCCCCATGTGTTCACCTTACTTCACTAAGTAGCACCCATGATCCATGGCTGTCTTTATTCACCTACTGATATTAGAGCCTTCCTCTTTGATCATCTCAGTGATATATACTTGTTGAAGTAGCCATTCAAAGGCTTACTTTTCGAGTTGTTGACCTTAAATTGGCCAAAGTACTTTTTTTCTTTCTCCACGCAACGTCAATTCCCTCCCTTCAATATGAACTATTAAACTGGTTTCTTTATAACCCTTACCAGTAGAAAAGAGTTTTGGTTTTGGAGTTTTTTGGTTTGTTTTTAGTTCTGGGATTTGATGTCATGTCTGTGAGTCATTTGTGTTAGGCAGTATTTGAACATCACCATTGGAAAGGAACTTTATTTCATTGGAGTCAGATTACATTTGAAAAATTGTGTCATGACTTTAATAAATTGGTCAGTCAATAAACATTCATTAAGCTCCTACTATGTTCCAGCTACTGTCCTAGGTGCTGGGAATATGAAGAAAAGGCATCTGTGAGTCCCTGTCTTCAAGGAGCTTACAGTTTCATGGAGGAGACAACATGCACATAAATAGACACAAACTATTTACTGGATAAATAGCCAATAAGCAACAGAGAGAAGGCACTAGAGACTAAGCTTCTTGCTTCTGAAAAAACTTACTGTGGCACCCCAAAAATCTCATATCAACATGGAATAGAAACTACCAAGATCTCAGTTGAAGTACAATTGCATGACAATGAAGTGGACTGGTATAAATATGTTGTAGCACATTGCTAATCATGGCTTCCATGCCTCCCAAGGATTTTTGAAAACATCATCAATAACATTCCCTAGCTGCCTGGAAATTTCCATCCATGCTGGAAGTCCCCATCCATGTTGGAAAGCCCATAGGTGTATGAAATTCAATTTGTCCAAAAAGTGGACTCATCATCTTTCTTCTAAATTTACCTCTTCAGTGAATATTGATCTTTCTCATGAGGACATCACCATCCTTTCAATCACCCAACTTCCCTTTAGTTATTCTTGACTTTAGTCTCTGTATTATCCTACAAATCCAATCAATTATTAACATCTCTTCTGTCTCTCCCTTTCTCTCCATCCACACCACCATCTCAGGCTTTCACCAGTTCTCACCTGGACCACTATAATAATTGGCTTCTCTACATGTAGCCTCTCCATATCAATCAATCAATGCTCTACATCAGCGGTTTCAACTTCAAGCAGAAATGAAAGCACTGATCCATACATATAACGATTTCAGTGATCCACATGTTGATATAGGAAACCACATGTGATTATGTATTTTTTATTGATATATTAATATGTAACAGTTACATAGGGACTACATTTGATCATGTTTGGGTCACACTTGGAAGTTGTAAGGGGTATGTGTGGGGTATAAAGCCTGGTTTTGACATGTCTGTTCCACACAATTGATGAAAAATGTCCCCAAAAGCCAGGTCTGGATATATCTACTACTGTGCTCAAGAAGCTTCAATGACTCCCTGCTTCTTCTTGGATAAAGTTCCAGCTCCTCTGTCATTTAAAACCCTTCACATATAGCAAAAGAATGAAGGATAAATAATTTATTAAGCACTTAGTATTTGCAACAGAGTGTGCTAGGTTCTGGGGTTAAGAATAGAAGAGTAAGACCACAATGGTGGAGACAAGATATTTGGGAGATTTCAGTTGCAAATCAGAATGGAAAAGTGACTCATTTTTGTATCATTTCTACTGACAAAACAGTATCAGGTTTCAAAGTTGAATCATTTGATGATGCCAAGGATCTTGGTGGCAAGAACTATTTTTCTGGATTCTTAATAGTCCTGTCCATAACATCTCCAAAGACTGCATCTCCATCAGATTGCTTCCTAGGATGACATCTGAGGGCATTTAGCTGGAAGCCTGATATTCCCAAGGTTCTCTGCTCAAGGGTCTTGAACTGTCTTCATTTAAGTATGAGGGGGAAATTTGGGTCAAGGGAGTGGTGGTCGTTTGACTTTCGTGGCCCATGTTTCCTCTTGTCTCTCTTTCAGGATAATCTGCTGTTTTAGCTAGGCTGCTTGCCTGCTCTGTGAGTGGCAGTTTGTGTGGATGGCTGCCCCCTTCTCCACAGAAGCCACCACTAGGAGTGTTCCAATGGTAGCAGGAGTGTTGGTCTGGGATGACATTAGTATCACTCTTAGGGCCTTATGCCTTTCTACCTGTTGGATCCATTTTGGGCCATAGGAGGTTCTGAGGAAAGTAAGTCCCCTTTGTCTTTCCTTAGTGATAGTTGTGGGACCTAAGATAGAAGCTGATCTAGTATTTTGGGTGGGGTGCTGCTTTTCCCAAAGCTCTTATGTTCAGCCTCTTAGGCAATCTCCATCAGGATCTGAGGATAGATGGCGGCCAAGGATATGGTGGTGGTTGAGCTTGACTGGGGCATACTGCCTCCCATTTGTCCCTCAGGAAGCTTCTCTGCTTCAACTGGCTTGCTAGTGGCTACAGCAAATCTTTTAAGATTCATTACACATTACTCTGCCCATTTACATTTCAAATAAACTATCCTAACTCCTATTACTTAGACCATCTCCTGTCTCAATGTCTTTGCACAGGCTGTGCCCTCTGCCTGAAAGGCCCTCCCTTCTCATTTCTGCCTGTTAATTGTATCTTTTTACATTTCCTTGTTTTATTATGATTATTATTATTTTCCCTTCCCAGACAAATAAAGCCTTTTGATGTCGGAGACTACTTTATTTTTTCTGTAAGTCCCTTTCCTAGCTTAATTGTTAGATCATAGAAGACATTCCATAAATGCTTGTTCAATTGAATTGAACAGATGACGTGAGAAGGAAGCAGGCAGTTCATGGGAGTCAATAGTGATATCCATCCATCCAGAGGCATACTTTGCTACCTGCATGAGACTAAAGGAACCAGAGAAAGGATGTCAGGATTTATGTTGGACTCCTGAAGGAGGGTTTGTAGAAACCAAACCAACCAGACTCATGCAGAGGATGAAGAACGGTCAAAATCTACCTTCATGCTACTGATTCCAGGGAGTTCAGAGATTGACAGAAAAAGGAAATATCCAGTGGAAAGGGATTTTACCAGCTTTGCATATAAAACAAGCTCCCCCTGGTCCTTCATTCTCTATCCTGTTTTCATAAAATCATGACAGTCAGAAGGGGCTCCAGCATCTAGTGAGGGTGGATAGAAATACCCTCAGCCAATTACACAATAATTGAGCATCTGTCCTTGTTCTCAATCTTCAAAGAACAGAGAATTCACAAATTGCCCCAACTCCCCAGGAACCCCTCTTCTTATTGTACATCTCTAATGGTCAGGAAGTTCTACTATATAATATCTGCATTGGACAAGTCACTTTATCTCTGAGCCTCAGCTTTCTTATCCACAGATACTCTTGATGTTTTCCTGTTGCATCCTGCCATTATACTGTGAGTCTTGTGAGAGCAGACCATTTTGCCTTGCATTGTATTCCTAGTACTTAGCCTAGGGCTAAGCACATAATAAGCACTTAATAAATGCTTGGTGATTGATTGATAGCTGTGTGTGCCTGTGGCATTCTGCCTTATGTCGAGCTGCAGAAAAAAATATTCTTTCAATTCATAAATTTGGTAAAAATAGTACTTTTTTTTGGTTTAATGAGGCATTCTCATAAAATCCATTGTTCCCCCTACACATCTAGATAGATAAATAGATACATACATACACAGATACACAGATAGATACACAGATGGATACATAGACAGATACATAGATATATAGATGGATAGATAGATGAGTAGATAGATAGATAATAGATGCATGGATGGATACATAGCTATATAGATGGATGGATGGATGGACAGATGGATGGATGGATGGAAGTATAGATGATAGATAGATAGACAGATGACAGAAATAAAAATCTGAAGTCCCTTGTTTCATACACTGACACATGTTGCAAAGCTATTTCCTTCCCCTATTTTTGATATTTTCTCAGTCATATTTTGAAAAGAAGGTTATTTTTGTTGTTTTTGTTTGACTGCTAAATGTGTCTTTGGATAAACATTACAAAATTAGAAATCTTTACTGAGTAGCAAGGTTCCCTGGAATTCTGAAGGTCTATGTGAAACCAATCCAATGCATCCCTCTCTCCTCCCCCACCCCCTAAAAAATTCCCTCCAGGATAAGAATTTATTTATGGTTGCTGTGGGGCCAGAAAATGCAAGCTTTTCAAATAATAGGTGACAATGTGATAGGGCCACAGTGGCTACCATTGCTATTAGCATCAATTATGTATTAACTATTGAGTATTCATGTCTGATTAAGCTTAATAACCCCAAATTGCCATTCTTGATTTCACTGTTAGAGGCCTTGGAGTCATTTGGATTCATCAACCAAACCCAAGTAATGTCATATCTAGTTAGGATCAGGGTCTAATGCTCGTTAGAGAAACACCAATTGATAATGTCAGCATTAAACCTGGCAGGCATCACAGGGAAAACCTCTATTCTAACCCTAGCACCTAATGTGGGATCTCGTGCATCCTGGTTATGACAAGGAATAACAAAGGCAGCCTTTTATAATTGTCTCCTAAAGCATTCAGAAATTAATACTAAAATCCTAAATTTTGGATCTATTTTCACACGATGCTGTTAGCAGCAAGAAAGGATATAGTTTGTCACACGGCCATTCTTTAGCCATGGAGTAGGCTAGAAATCTGTAGGTGGCAATGTCAGATTTATATAACTGATTTAAAAAAATATTTAATAGTAAATGGGGGGAGAGGATAGTGAGGTGGAAAGGACACTACTGGACTTGAAGTCAAGGAGGTATGGGTTCAAATGCAACTTCAGATGCTATTTCTGTGACACTGGACCAGTTAGTTAACTTTTCTATCAGTACTATGCCTGGCACATAGTAAGTGCTTAATAAATGCTTGTTTCCTGACTGACTGTCCTCAGTTTCCTTATTTGACCTCTAAGACCCCTTGTAGTTCCAAATCTATGAGCTTATGAAACACATCAAAGTTCTAGGTTATACACATAAGTTCAGTCTTGGGAAATGGAATGTTCTCATTACTCCAATGGTTTGGCTTGGACCAATCCACAAGTTGTTTTAGACCATTTAAACAATTCTGATCCTAAGAATAGCAAAGTACAGCTTGGATTTGAATCTTTACAGAAAAGATAAAATGAATTCCAAGTCCCATAAGCCCTCAGGATAACAATATATTCTGCCTTTAAATTAAGAATGTAAAGGAGAAAGATGTTCACTTGATTATATAATATATATGTGTGTGTATGTATATACATACATACATATATGTACATATATCTAATATGTGTATACATACATGTAGTTATGTACATTTTACATAGGTACACATTTCCTTTACAGTTTGGTGTAACTAGTCGGTATCCCCTTCTCCATATTTTCAATCTGTATACAATTGTTCTTTCTGAATACCATGTCTGGGATCTAGAATGAGGTTCTAGAATCTAGAATCTCACTAAAATCACTAGTTTTCTTATATACGAAGCCTTTCTTGATCCCCTCCCAATTTCTTTGGCCTTTTTATCCCCTCTAAACTCATTCCCACTTTGAATATGTTTTCTGCCTGTCTACCCACTGGCAAGCCATCATGTATGTGTGTAAGCAAGTGCTTCTCCCCTGGCTAGATCAGACCAGGCTAAGTGTTCTCCCTCCTCAGCACCTGGCACAATGTTGCATGTGTGGCAGGTGCTTATTAAATGTTTCTTGATTGATTCGTAGGCTAAGGAACTGAACTGAGGGCTTTGTTGGAAGGGCAAAGACCTGGTGGTCAGAAAAAAGTCAACTTCTTCTGAATACTCATTTTCCACCTAATTCACAATGTTAACAAAGGACAGAGTCTGAGTTTTCTCCTTTGTGTCATGGTTCTGATCCTTACTCTTTGTTCTACAACAGGAGGCTTCCTGAGTTCAAGAACTCCTTTGATTGATTTAAGGAATTGATTTTATTCAAGCCTTCTTCTCCCCCTAGGTGCAGCACAGTCAATAAAACACTGAACCTGGAATCAGGAATACCTGAGTTCAAATCCAGCCTCATACACTTACTTGCTAGCTGTGTGACCCAGCACAAGTCACTTAACCACTCTTCCTCCCTTTCTTTACCTGTAATATAGAAGCTCCTATACCTGTAATAATAAAAGCTCCTACGTTACAAATTGTTGAGGTCCAATTGAAATAGTATTTGGAAAGTACTTAGTACAGTGATTGGCACATAGTAGGTCATAATAAATGCATGTTCACTTTCCCTGTTCATCTCAGCTTGACCCAGAAGTTCTTTCACACTGTACTGTTGTCATATTTGGGACTGCAATAGAATGAGACTTCCTCCTCTCCTAGAGGCACTTGAGTCTGTGGAAGGGCATTGAAGAGTCCCCTTTCTTTTCAGGGATCTAAGTAGGCAAGTCTGTGCAGCCCTGCCCCTCTAAGTGTCTCAGCATTGGCTCTGTGGTTCTCTTGGCAAGTGATTAGGCCTTGCATTTCTTTGCTCCACCTTTTGTGGCTCCTGTATCATGGTCTATAGCTTTGTACTGACTCTCCTCTCTGATACTATAGCCACCATGGACTGAAGTTTGACTCCTTCCCACTGCCCTCAGTCTTAGAACTTGGCATCTATTGCTTCTGCAGTGACCTCTTCATTTACTCTAGCTGTATTTTTCTTCCCAGAGGCATTTTTTTTTTGAGACTGACACAGGCCACCATGCCCTGACTTGGTAGTATAGCTTCCTAGTTCTGGTGTTCCAGGTTCTAAGGTCCCATTTAAGTCTTACATTTGGTGTTCATTTTAATTCTAAATTTCCTCTCAGCTTTGAATTTCAATATTCTAAGTTTCCATCCTGTTCTGATCTCTGGTCTACGACTTCAGCCTTGCTCCTACTTCTGGTATTCTATGTTCTAAGATACCAGTTAGGTCTGACATGTATTAGACTTATGAATATCAGATTATTATTGCCTCCTGACCTTCAGCCGTTGAAGAAAATTATAAATAATGGTTGTTCCTCTCTATACTCTCCCACCATGCTGGCCTTTTGGCTACTCGACAAATGCAGCATTCTATTTTCTCCTTTCATGCCTTTGAATTGGCTCCCCTGTGCACTTGGAATGCCCACCCCCACCCCAGTCCCTGCTTCTGGGGGGCCCTGACTTCCTTCATAATTCAGCTAAGGAAACATTGTCTGTAGGAGGCCTTTCTGCTATTCCCATCTCTTGGTGCCTCCTTCCTTTCCTTGTGTCTGGCTCACTTTTGTTTTGTATGATCCTATCATGGGGTAAAAACAATCCCTGCTTCCCTTCTCTCTCTCTCTCTCTCTCTCTCTCTCTCTCTCTCCCTCCCTCCCTCCCTCCCTCCCTCCCTCCCTCTCTCTCTCTCTCTCTCTCTCTCTCTCTCTCTCTCTCTCTCTCTCTCTCTCTCCCCCTGTCTCTGTCTCTTTCTTGCTGTCTCTCTCTCTCTCTGTCTCTGTCTCTCTCCCTTTTCCCGTTCCCTTTCTCTGTGTCTCTCTCTATCTCTCTCTGTCTCTCTGTCTGTCTCTGTCTCTCTGGCTCCTCTCTTCCTCTCTCCCCTCCCTTTCTAATTCTCTCTGTATGTTCACTTCTTTCTTTATCTCCTCCATGTTTACTTTAGTTCCTAGCACATTTTTAGCTCCTAATAAATGGCTACTGATTGATTGATCCTCTGATAAAACTTATGAGAGTCCCCAAATGACAAAATTCACTTGTGATAAGATGACTACACAGGATATCAGACTTGTAGACTAATGAGCAGGGATATGAAAGAAGTTCTGGCAAAATCTGGGAGATGTTAGGGTTAGCCATGCCATAATCGGTCGACCCATCTATTAGACATGTAAATAAGCCCCCAAAGAGGGAGAGGACAAGAGGAGTGAAAAGATGTCTTTGAGGTCATGCCTCCAAAGGGAAGGATTAAAGTTCTACTTTATATTAAATTATACATATATATATTATAAAGTTTTATTTTATATCACCATATATATCAGAATTATTGTTAGTTTATATTTTCTTCAGTTCCCTTATGAATTAAGGATAGTCAAACGATCAACAGGAATTTTGTAAATTGCTTGGTGTGTGTCAGACACTTTACTCAATGCGTGAAAAGCAAAGTGGAAGTGTGCTCTTGCTTGAAGGGGGTCAGAGCCTACACTGGGGAGACCGTATCATTTCTAAAATAAACACAAAACAAGCAAGAGAGTTGTGTGGATCAGGAAGTGCCTCACGAGGAAGAAGGTCTTTGAATTCAGTTTGGAAGGAGATCAGGGCTTGTGAGAGACAGAGGAAATCAGGAAGGGAATTCCGGGCAAGGAGGACACCTCAGACAAAGGCCTAGAGGCAAGAGATGAACTGCAAGTTAGACACCGAGCAGAGCTGAAACACATAACTGAGAGAGTTACTGTGACCTCTGTGTCTTAAGAGGCACAGTCCTTCAAATAAGCACATCTGTAATCCTCCCTGCCATGTTCTGACTTCGTCAGATAACACCCAGCCTGTCACGTGCAGTTCTGGGTTCTACATATTAATCAATCAACAAGCATTTTTCAAGCACTTACAGCGTACAAACCTTTGTTTTAGATCATGGGGATGTAAGCACATACATTTCAATAAGCGTTACTGGGCAAAAAAAAACAAGTCTGAAGAGGAGGCAGCAAATACATGTAAAAATGAATACATGCCAAATATAAAATGAATAAATACAAGTATTTAGAGGGTGGATCCGCACAACTCAGTTTTGTGGGGGAGCAGTATTTGAAAAAGTGTGTCGGGAAAGGCTTCAGATAGGCAGCGCTTGACCTGTATCAGTAGATAGATAAATAGATAGATAGATGAGAGGGAGAGAAAGAGAAGAGAGAGAGAGAGAGAGAGATATAAATGATAGAGAGATAGATAGAGAGATAGATAGATAAATGATAGAGAGATAGATAGAGAGATAGATAGATAGATAGATAGATAGATAGATAGATAGATAGATAGATAGATCGAAATGTTATAAGAAAGTCAGGGGTGGGGGGAGTATATATTGCTGACATAGGAGACACAGCCAACACAAAAGCACAGGGTGGTGGTGGTGGTGGTGGTGGTGTGTGTGTGTGTGTGTGTGTGTGTGTGTGTGTTTGAAAGAGAAAAGAGCAATTTGAGTGGAATACACAGGGTTGGGGGGAAAGTAAAATGCAAAGACATTTCAAATATAAGTTGAGACAAGGTCATAGAGAGCCTTAAGAATTAAATAGAGAAGTTTCTATTTGGTCCAAGAGGCATTAGAGAGCCACTGATGTTAACTGAGCAGAAGAGTGACTCATTCAGATCAACACTTAAGGAAAATCTCTTTATTCAGCAATGTGTAGACTATGGAGTTTGAGGAGATGTGAAGATCACTCAGTGCCCTGACCTGCTGCTGTTACAGTCATCTAGGTTAGAGGTGATGAGACCATAAACAAAGGTAGTAACTATGAGTGGAAGTGAGAAGTTGGACAAACGAGGTGGTGGGAAATGATCAGGTGTAGCAACTGATTGGATAATTGAATGGAGGGGATGAGGGAAAGTGAGAGTCCAGGAGCATTGCAAAGTTATACTTTCTGTGACACTGAAGGATTATGGTGCTTTTGGTAGAAAGGGAAGAATTTGGAAAAGTGAATGGTGAGTTTTAGATATGCCAAGTTTAAGAGCACCTATTGTGTGCCAGATATTGTTGGAGGCATTGGTGATACAAAGGCAAAAGTGAAACACCTCTTGCCTTCAAGGAACTTAAATTCTATGCCATAAATTCCATTGACCACTATATTGGAGAGGTAGAAAAAAACAGCCAGGGGAAAATAATTTGAAGAAATTGAAGATGTTTAGACTAGAGGGGGACAAAGACTTTAGGGACAAGTCATTGTCTTCAAGTATTTGAAAGGCAGTCATAGAGTAGAGGAAATCAACTTTTTGTGCTTAGCTAGAAGAACTAGCTATGAGAAGAACAAACTTCTAAGAGGCAGGCTTAGCTCTCCTCAGACAGAATGCACATTGCCAGGAGGCATGATTTTGATCCTTCAGGAGAGGCAGGATAAGGCCTAGTAAGAAACCTGTTGACCAGATCCCTGTTCAGGCATAAGTTGGATGAGACAGTCTTTGAGGCTCCTTTTTGCTCAGCAATTCTGGGATTCTTTAAAAGCCCAGTTGTGTGTATTCAAAAGTATCCTATGTTCCTTCAAATTTTTCCCCTTGGAAAATGGATTTTAATTAACTTGTGTAAGCAGATGTTGAATATCATCTTAGTAATTCATTATATAAATAATACCATAACTCTCTCTCTCCAGTCAATACTTAGGTAACATGGAATGTAGATTGGGGTGGAGTGAGGGTGGAGTCTTTAGCAGTACTTGTAAAGCCAAGATAGTCAACGCCAGTTGAGCAACAAACTTCTGCAAGGGGATGTATTAAGCATTCAATAGAGGATATTTTCATGTATTTCTGTTTCTCTTGCTATATAGTATCATTTTCCCTCCTTTCTCCCCACAAGGAGAGCACCCTTTCCACAGGCCATGCTTACTTTGCTGATTAACTTTGCAGTGGGATCGAATAAGTAGTTCTGAAGTAGGTACAAAGGCCACACAAACAGTCTGTTTGATAATCTTAGGGATGAAAGAAACCTCTTCTTCCATCTTAGTCAAATGATACAGTGTTCAAGGGTTCAGTTGTTTCAGTCATGTCTGATTCTCTGTGACCCCTTTTGGGAAAGATACTGGAATGGTTTTCCATGTTCTTCTCCAGCTTGGTTTACAGGTGAAGAAACTGAGGCAAATAGAGTGAATTGACTTGCCCAGGGTCATACAACTAGTGAATGTCTGAGAATGGATTAGAACTCAGGAAGTTGAGTCTTTCTGGTTCTGAGCCTAGTCCTCTATCCACTGCACCACCTAGCTGCAAAAAGAGAGAAAAGAAAGAAAGAAAGAAAGAAAGAAAGAAAGAAAGAAAGAAAGAAAGAAAGAAAGAAAGAAAGAAAGAAAGAAAGAAAGAAAGAAAGAAAGAAAGAAAGAAAGAAAGAAAGGAAGGAAGAAAGAAAGGAAGGAAGGAAGGAAGGAAGAAAGAAAGAAAGGAAGGAAGATGGACAGAAAGATGGATAGAAAGAAAGAAGGAAAGAAGGAAAGAAAGAAGGAAAGAAAGAAAGAAAGAAAGAAAGAAAGAAAGAAAGAAAGAAAGAAAAAGAAAAAGAAAGGAAGAATGGAAGAAGGAAAGAAAAGTAGTATTTTTATAGAAAGGCTAACATGTGAAGGCAATCCCCCCACATGTAGCATTGGGGTATCTTGTGGTTCAAAAGGAGGTAAAATAGACACCATTATCCTCTTCCTCCCCCACCCTTTTCCAAGGGACATTCTAATTCCTGGCAGGAGGGGAAGCAGGAGTTGGGTCTGGAAACTATGTTTCTCTCCTCAGAAAGAGAATGTGCTGGACTAACACTGCATCTCTGTGCTCCCTTAAATGTTATTAGACTAGGGGATATAAAGAGGTTCAAGCTAACTTCTAATCATAGTATCATTAATGGAAGGAGCAGGAGGACCCCAAGCTTTATATTCAAGGCTTGAATCCCTTCTCACCAAATATCTGTTCCAAAATGAGCACATATAGCACTTAGCCAAGAAAAGCAATTTATCCAAATTGATACCAAAGCAGAAATGAGAGGAGATATGCATATAAGACAGTATAAAAACAATACAGAATGAAGCAACTCTCCTTCTGAGAGTGGGGTAACTTGGCTCCACCAAGAGAGAGCCCCAAATCTCACCTAAGGGCAAGTTGTCTGAAATCTTGAGTGTAGCAAGCTGGGGATAAGGGCATGGTGAAGAATGCCAGCTCCACTCCTGTCTTCTTAGAGTTCTCTTTTTCTGCCAACCACGGTAGGGTTGGTCTCTGTCTTTCCTCTTGAAGCTAAAAGGCAGAACTGCCCCCAAGTGACTACAGGGCCAGAAAGCTGAAGACATTCCAAGAAGAACGAAGAGACTAAAACTCCCCTGCCTTTTTCAACTCTGCCCCACTCCTCATACAGGGTAGAGCACTTATCTCCACCAAGGAAGTCTCATACCAATGGGCTTTGGGACTGAACCTACATTACTATCTTCATCATCATCTCCATCATCATCACCACCACCATCATCAACCAATACATCACACTGTCAATTCCTATTGAACTTGAAGTTGGATAAAAGCTTCATTTTTGTATTTGATTTTCATTTGGAGTTTTTTTATCTTATTTTTTAAGAAAAATACTGTCATCTTCCATGGCCCTTGAAAATGCTGTTGTTTGAATCCATATGTGTGTTGAGGCATGCCTCTTTTGTCAGCTTCATTGTCCAAATTTCTTGAAGGAGGAACGATTGAAGGAGTGGGATGGTACTTGCAAGACCAGGGCATTGGAGAGGGGAGAGGCAGAACTGGGGTGTGGCCAACTCAGGTCCTAGGATAAATCCCTCAATAATATTCAGAAATAACCTTGCTAAGTGCTGCATTATCTTTTGGAAGGTGGACTGTTGTTTGTAGAAGCATCTTATCTCCACAGTTAGAACAAAGGACAGGAAAGGACAAAATCTGAAAGATGGAGATAAGCAGAATTCATCCATCACAAACAGGATGAGAAGAAATTACCAAAATGGCCCCGGGAATGACTAATCAGCCCAGTCAAGGTCACTAGAGGGCAGCTGTTCTCTAATATATGTGTCTAACAAGATTATTACTAAGAGAAAAGACATTCATCCCCTCAGCCAGTGGAGCATGCACTGATGCTACACAATGTATGACAAATATCATTGAATACAAAAGCATCTATTAAGCACCCACTAGGTACTAGGCACTGGCCTGGGCACTGCAACTACAAAGGCAAAAGTGAACAAATCCTTGACCTCAAGGAAATATCAGAATGGGGAGACATTATATACATATACAATATATACAAAGTGTAAATATAATATGTGCACAATGACACTATTTCTTTTTGGTGAGCAAAGGCGTTAACACCTAGAAAAATCAAGAAAGATTTCACGTAGAAGACTAAAGATGGCACAGTGGATAAAATTCTGGGCCTGGAGTCAGAAAGGCCTGAGCTCAAATTCAACTGTGTAATTCCAGGCAAGTCATTTAATTCTGTTTGCCTCAGTTTCCTCATCTGTAAAATGAGCTGGAGATAAAAAATACAGCAAATGACTCCAGCATCTTTGTCAAGAAAACTCTAAAACGAGTCATGAAGAGACAGATATGACTGAGTAAAAACAACAGAAGACTACATTTTGTTAGTGCTGAGTCCTTTGATAAGCATTCATTAAACACTATGTGTCAGGCATGGTAGGGATACAGAGAGTTGGAGCAGGGAGTGTGTACTCCCTCAAGGAGGGATGGGATATTCCTAAAAGGATGTCAGGAATTTCAAGTAGTAGAGGTGAGGAGAGAATGCATTCCATGTGTAAGGGTTAAGCAGTACAAAGAAACAAAGATAAAAAATGGAACATTATGTGTGAGAAACAGTAGGATAGTATGACTGAATCACAGCCTGTCTTATCTTCAGGGGGAGTAATGTGTCATATGATTAGGAACATAAGAACAAGCCGGGTTATGAAGGTGTTAAATGCCCTCAAAAGCAGAGATAAAGATGAGTAAGCCATAGCCCTCTCCATCAAATTGTTCCTTCTCTAGGGGGAGAAACAGCAGAGTACATCCAAGCTGTCTAGGGTGTGTTAACAACTACTCCTACCAGAATACAGAGGTCATTGCTGTGTAGGAGTGTTCACTGAAGACTCGGGGAGAGACAGAACCAGATCAGCACCTCGTAGGCTGGAGAGAAGGGATGACAAGATTCATTGCAGAGAAAAGGAATGAGCAAACAGACTGGGCAATACTGCGTGATGCAGCTGCTCTGTTTGCAGATGTCTGTCTTCTTGAAAACATCTGTAGTTACATGATTATGGGGGTTTCATCCACTGATGCAGCTTTTCCCTGTTTGATGAATTATTATGATGGAGAAAAACAAAACAAAACCTTGCCCCCACCCCCACAATGAAGCTGTTGACGTCAAGCATCCCAGCTCTTTGGTGGAGGGTGTTTTGTAAATATGTCCACCTCTTTCTCTGTCTGACAATCCCTCATGATAGGAATCCTTTCCTTCCTCTTAGAAACTCCAGTGTCCCTTGAGGGCACCTTCCACAAGTGGTCTTTGCTGACGTCATCCTGGCACCTCTTAGTGCCCTCTCTCCCAAACAGCCTATTCATTTTTTCACATACATGTGTGTACATTGTCTCTCCCAAGAGAATGTAAGCTTCTTGAGGGGTTACATTGGTTTTAGTTCCCCCAAAATGTCTGGCACTTGTAAGAATCCTTTATGTAGTTGACTGAGTAGCCAGGCTAGTTCTTAGCTCTGTTTAGTAATATCTACTTCATCTTGTATTCTTCTGGTATAGTATTATAGAACACAAAATTCCCTTTAATCTAAGACAAAGGATGAAAGGTGGATTGCAGAGAAGGGGTAAACTAACAACAGAGCAGCTAGGTGGTGCAGTGGTTGGTTCAACTGCATTAAAAAATGGCTTAGCATTAAGGCTAGAGACACTGTGCTCAGTGCTACAAATGTTAAGGGGAGGAGGCAATTCTGTCCTCATGCAATCGATCGGTTGCTTGCCAGCCACAATGCTAAGTGTTTCTATTGTTATAGAAGGTGCACCATGTGGATGAATGGGCATTAAACAAACATAAAACTATTTGAGGAGGGCGAAAGCTTTAATAATGGTGGGAAAAAATGGGGCAGAAGAAGGGGAAAAATCGGCTTCCCACCGGAAGCACCATCTGAACTGTCTTGAAGGAAGCCAAGAGGTCCATATGGTAGAGCTGAGAAGGGCTCAGAATTCAGGAATGAGTGCTAGAGTAAGAAAAAGTTTGAAGAAGACAAGAATCTTGTATTACTTGTAAATCTGAAATTTGTTAGGAATGTTAATGAATGAATAAATGAGTGAAATGAAAGGGGCGTAAAGCATTCATGAAGTACAGCAGCAGGCTGGTGCAGTGATAGTATGCCGGTCCTGAAATCATGAAGTCCTGAGTTCAAATTGGTCCCCTCAGACACTTACTTGGTATGATAACCTGGACAAGTCACTTAGCCCTGTTTGTTTCAGTTTTTGCATCCGTAAAATGAGCTGGAGAAGGAAAGGCAAGTCACTTCGTTGTCTTAGCCAAGGAAAACAAAAACGAGGTCAGAAAGAGTGGGACACACCTGAAACAAATGAATAACATCAAATGTGCAAAGCATTGTACATTGAGTAGATCAGCTTGCTGAAACCTAACATATGTGGAGAGGACTACGGTAAGATAAGGATGGAAATGTAGATTGGAGCCAGTTGGCAGACTGAGGACAGGCTTCAACCAAGAGATGGTGGGTTCTCACTCTCTGAGAGGTTTTCAGAGACAACAGCTTGTTAAACACGCTATAGTTGGGGCTCCTTTATGATGTCTAGCAATGTTCCTTTCAACTCTCCACATCTGTGATCCTATGACTATTTCTTTAGTTAACAAAAAAAAATCACTGAAAATATTTGAGCATGGTAATGACATGCTTAGACCTATGTTTTAAGAACAACTAGGAAGCCAATGTTACTGTATCAAAGAATACATAGCAGGGAGTAAGGTATAAGAAGAGTGGAAATGCAGAAGGGTGGTGGACTATAAAGAGCTTTCAATGCCAGCTTTGAATAGCTGGTATTAAAGGCAAAAGAAAATCACTAGAGTGAGTTTACTCAATAGGGTGGTGAAATGAACAGACCTGCATTTTAGGGAGTAGTGCAGTAGCTGAATGGTGGATGGATTGGAAGGGAGAGACACTTGAGGCAGGCAGACCCAATAGCAGGCTATTGCAATTATCAAGGCATGAAGTAACAAGGGCCTGCACCAGGGAAGGGCAATGTCAGAGGAGAGAAGTGAGTGTAATCAAGAAATGTTGCAGGGGTGAAATCAATAAGCCTTAGCAACAGCTTAAATATTGGGGGGGGGTATGGTGAGAGAAAAGTGCCCAGGATGAATCCATGTCAATAATTCCTCAGCCTTTTCTGAAATCACACTGGCTCTCAAGTAGATAACCTTCTTTTGGGTGAAGGATCAGCCTATTAAGAATCTGGTAAGAATCTTGGCAGCAATGACTAGGAGAGAGAGAACCACTCCCCCACCACACACACACACACACACACACACACACACACACACACACACACAATTGTCTTAGGACAACCTATTTCCTTTATAAAGATGAACAATGGAGGCATCCGTGATCACCTGGGGGATAACCTCTTGCCACATAACCTGGAAGATTTCAGTCAATTTTTGTATGAGCAGTGGACCCCCTGCCTTATAGATCTCTTCCGGGATAGAATCAGCACTACATACTTTGTCACAAGAGAGAAGCCCAATGGAATTCAACACTTCTTCTTCACTTGAAATTTTTCCCACAGGGTGACTTCAACCTAAAGTATATGATCAATCACTTCAGCGTTGGTTGATGATGATCTGTTGAGATCATGAGGGAAGTATTCAGACCATCTCTCCAGGATCATGTCCTTATCTCTGATCAATGGGTCTCCATCAGCACTGAGGAGTTCAAATGCACCATAGGTCTTTAGCCCATAAATAGTCCTCAGGTCATTGTAGAAACTTTGCACTGTTGCTGACAGTGAAAAACTGAATTTCATCTGCCTTCTCACTGAGCATCTCTCTAAACTTCACATACTTAACTTTTGATGGAGTTAAATGATGCCTTCTCAGAGATGGATGAACTGTCCTACTGGTAAGCCCCGTGGAGTTCTCATTTTTCATTTATCAGCTGCTGAATTTCATCATCATTTTCTTCCAATGAATCCTGATCTTTGGTAACATTCTGGTACAGATGAGTGAATGAAGTGTTGTGCCTCTGTGGTCTCTGAAAGATGTCCACTCCTTTTCTGCTCCACTGTTGCTGTGTGCTGACTCCACTTTCCCTCCAGGTCAGCAATAAACTATTCACACATGAAGAAATATTCTAATCTGTGGACACTGAGTCATGTTGTCTTGGGGCAACCACTTTTGTTGAATGCTAATGTTTAGCTTGAAGTGAATAAGTCTATGATCATTCCAGTACTCTGCATCACACATCACGTCCACCACTCTTAAGTCCTGCCTGTCTATTCCCTTTACAATGACATAGTCTATTGAACGTCAATGTTTTCTACAAAGGTGCATTCATGATATTTCATTGTGTTTATATAAATGGAAGACAGTGTTGGTGATGAGAAGGTCATGGGATGCACAAGTCTTCAGCAGCAAGGAACCATAGCTATTGCTTTTCCAACTCTACTCCTCCCAAGGACTCCGTGCCATGTCTGGTAGTCTGAGCCTCCTCTTGCGTTAAAATCATCCAGAATTATGTTTTTCTTCTTTCATCACATTGATGATGTGAGTCTCCGGGTCTTCATATTTATTTTATTTGACCTCATAGGGTTTGTCATGGTGGAGCATATGCTCTGATGATGGAACTTTCTTGCAAGTGGCAATCACATTCTCATGAACCTGTTCTTCACTCCTTTTGGGAGACATACAAACTTGCTGACTACATTAGATCTGATTGTGAAACCTATGTCAGACTTACAGCACCCTTTAAGACAGAGACTGCTCCAGAAAAAACAAACAAACAAACAAACAAAAATATATATCTAGCTCCAACTTCAGCAACCTGGCTTATTTCATTTTTCAGCCTTGTTTTATTTAGGGTTACTAGTTAGGTGTGTTATCTGTTGAGTTCTCTTGCAACAACTGCTTTCCATAATTCAATTCTACAGGATTTCAAGCTGTCCGTAAGCATGCACACAAAGTATGTACCAGTGGTGAGTGAAATCGTCTTCACAAATTTTTTTTACATTTTTGGGAGGGTCTCATATGCAGGGTGGGATCCCTGCCTGCCATTCTTTATGTGAAGCAGAAAGTTTTTAGGGCACTCTTTCTAGCCCCTTCCTTATACCAGAGGTAAGCAGTATGGTCCTTTCAAAAGGTTCTCAGACAATAGAGGTTGCTGAATCCCATAGCTGTTTCAGTCCAGTGAGATGACCCTACAGCCTGGGCTGCCCATGTACAGGCTCATGACCATAGATTTCAGCGTATCCACACTTGCTGCTTCATCATTTGTCAGTCATCACAGCTCCTCAATGTAAGCGAAATAGTAAGACAGTAAAAATAGTAACAGAGAGTAAAATAATAGAATTAAATAATAACATAGTAAGATAGGGATGGTGGGGGATGATAACTTGTGCATGAATAAGATTTAAGTGAGACAGAATTCCACACAATCCTTAGCCTCACTCTCTCTTGTAGACTCCTTGGAGTTCAATTGCAAGACAAAAGTCAAGATGACTGGAGATAGCCCAGGATACAATGAATGTCCTCAGTATTTTCAATATCTGCTGAAGTTCTAATGACTCCATAGCACATGTTTCTGTTGCCTTCATGGCTCAGTGGAACAAATTGCTCTCATTCTCCCATTCCAGTTTCAACGGCTTGGGGTAGGCACCCCCCTAACTCACTGATGGGTTTGAGGCCCGTCAATTTCCCTCACCCTAGTTCAGCCTGTATGCCAAGATGGTTTTACGAGAGTATTACCTCTACACATGCTACAACTTCTTAGAGCCACAGGTGACAGTTCCCTTTTAAAGTAATAAGGATGGTAGAAAAGGAAGAGGGTTGAGCTGCAAGGTTCACCTGTGGTCATATTTAGCTTAAGACATCTACTGGCCATTCAAGTTTTTTGAGAGGCAGAAAGTCAGAATTTAATTCTTCATTCTTGATGACATGAAGCTACCTCCAATTCTTTCCTACCCCCTTCCTCTTTGGTCAGTGCTTCCCAGAAATTCTTTTTTTGAGGAGGCCCCAAAGACCACCATCTTTCATCCTACAAACTTTATCACAGTGAGTTGGGTATCTCCTCTCTCTACCCCTGTGACTCCCTCCTGTTACTGCTTAGTTCCCCATAGGATCTCGATGACCCTCCATTCCCCTGACTTTTAATTTCTTTCATTTTTTGCTTTCCCTCATTGAAATGTAAGCATCTTGAGGTGGGAACTGTCTTCCTTTATGTTTGTATCTGTATCCTCAGCATATTTAGCAGAGGGCCTGGCACATAGTAAGTGCTTAATAAATGCCTTTTGCTTGAGTGACCACTTGGATGGCTGGCTGGAAAAGAAAATGGCAAATCTTCTGGAAGTAGGATACATGAGACTTGGTAATTGGCTGAGAGTGAAGAATGTTTGGGAAACGGTCTTGAGAATGTCTCAAAAGTCCCACAGTTGAGTGAATGGAAGCATGATGATATCCTAGACAGTGATAAGGATGTTGAAGAGAAGTGGGTTCATTACAGTATTACAGAATGGCAGAGCTTGACAGGATCTTCTCTACTGCATGGTCCTGGTCCCTTGTTTTACAGAGGAAGGAACCAAGAGAGGAGAGGTAACCTTCTAAAGGTCACACATTTGAAAAATAAAAAAGCATAGACTCAAACCCACATCTCCTGAGCCAGGGTCTTTCCACAACACCACAGCTGCTTTATACCATATGAGGCATATTTACCTATTCAAATCCATGCCCCTAAAATACTCTTGTCAGATGGTCTTTCTTCTGTGTCATTTAATAAACTCTATGCACCATCCTGACCTTGCACCCACCACTCACTCTCTTCAAAGGTTAGAAATTGGTATACCCAATATGGAAGCCAACATGCACTACACCTTCAGTCAATGTTATTGATGAGGAAGAGCAGAGTGCAGTCACATGTGGGTCTCTAGCTGTGATGTTGATTCTCCACACCAGGGCTCACATTTTGTGGAGCTATTCATTGCCCTTTTAGGTGGATTTCAAATGCAGGGGCCAGTTCTTATTGGAGCAAATGTGCCTAGTCCTTCGCTGCTGACTCCCATAAACCTTGGCAAGTCCTCCCACTGTCTGTTTCATGGTCAGTGGGGTAGTGTAAAATAATGGAGGAAAAGACTCGAATTGGAATCAGGAGACTTAGGTGTGAACTCTCTCAATCAGAAAAAAAGTCATATTTTCTGTGCTGATCATTCTTGGGACATGTCCCTTCTCTAAATATTTTACCTTCCTGCCTGAACTTTCTCTCTATTCTGGAATCCCCATTTCTGGGAAAATTCTGCAACCCATGAAACTGCAGTAATTGGTGGCTTCTTAGCTATGTCATCAGAAATGAGAAACCAAACAAATCCCCCTGAATGACAACCTCCCTCCCCCTTCATCATTCTTATTGAAGAGTTAGCTATCATATGCATCTGAGAACTGTTGTCATTCACTCATCCCAATTATGTCCAACTCCTTGTGACCCCATTTGGAGTTTTCTTGGCAACAATATTTCAGTGGTTTGCTGTTTCCTATGAAAGAATCTTTTAAATATGAGGAAAGTGAGACAAAAAGAGTTAAGTGACTTTCCCAGGATCACACAGCTAGTAAGTGTCTTAGGCCAGACTTTTACTCAGGAAAATGAGTCTTCCTAACTCTAGGCCCTGTTCTCCATTCACTGTGCCACCTAGCTGCCCAGTTTGAGAACCACTCTGTCCATAAAATCTTAATTGAATGAAAGGATCACAGAGTTTGAGCTTCAAAGTATCTTGGAAATTTTCTGGTACATTTCCTTTTCATAGGTGTTTTTACATGCAGCTGGGAAATAATATATACAGGCAGTGGGGTATAGAAATCTATCTTACCCCACAGGAAAATAGAAGGAAAGGGGATAAGAGAAGGTGGTGGTGATAGAAAGGAGCACAAATTAGGGGAAGGGGTAATTGGAATGCATGCTATCTTGGGGTGGGGTAAGAGAGAGATGGGGAGAAAATTTGGAACTCAAAATCTTGTGGAAGTTAATGTTGAAAACCAAAAATAAATTAATTAATAAAAAAGTCATAATGACAACAGCAATAAGTAAAAACAAAAACCTGAGACTCCAAGATACAGGTGACTTACCTAAGATCACACAGAGTCAGGATTGTTATCCAAATCCATTGATACCAAATTCAGTGCTCTTACCACCAATTTGGACCACAGTTGAAATGTCTCTGCAACATCCTAAGAGTTACAAAGGCTTCATTTATAACCTACCAGCCAGGTCCAGAGGGGGCCTCTATCAGGATTGTCTAACCTCTCCTTCTTCTGGTGCTATCCTGATGATGATCTGCCTTGACATCTAAACATGACTCTCCTGCTCAGATCATAGCTGTGTCCTGTTCTCCCTTGAAATGGGTTCCATTCTTAGCCCTCTGCAGACCTCGATCCCATGGATCCTTGCTCCTTTTTTGGTCCCTGTATGCCTCCACTTGATTTTCATGCCTTTGGTATTGCAACTTAAGCTATAAGTCTTCCCTTGGTTGAGTTAAAATGTTCCCAGTAAAGGCATATTCCCTTCAGCTTTCACTGCCCATTCTACCTTTTCCATGGAAAAGTGACCACAAGTTGAAGGAATCAATCAAATCAAGAAGTACCTATTTAGAGTCAGGCACCATGCAAGACTTTGGGGACATAGTCTATCTTTAACTTCATGTCATCTATCCCATTCACCTCCATCTCTTCTCTGTCACTGCCATCACCCTGAAGGTCATCACAGCCTCATGCCTGGGCTATTTTGGTAGCCTACTCATTGGTCTCAATTCCATCCCCACTCCAGGCTTCCTCCACTCATTTGCCAAAGTGATCTTCCTAAAGTAAAGGTCTGGTCATGGTTCTCCCCTGCTCAATGCTCCCCTCTCCAATGGCTCCTTACCATGGTCATCAACAAGTCAAAAATGCTCCTTTTGTCATTTAAGGATCTTTATAAACTGGTATCCATCTACCTTCTAGGCATTCCATTTTACCAACCATGACTGGTAGACACTGGCCCACTGACTGTTCCTCACACAGAATACCTCACCTTATGGCTCTGTACCTTTGACTGAATCTGATCCCCATGCCTGGAGTTTTCCATCCTCTCACCCTTTCCTCTTGACTTCCCTGGACTCCCTCAAGACTCAGTTCAAATCTCATCTTCTGCAATAAGCCTTGCCTAGTCTTCCTGGCTTCTAGTGCCCTCCCCTCCCAGATTACTCCCCAACACACAACTCTTTATATCTTGTGTGTAACAAGGTTGTACCTTGTTATTCCTTTCATCTGAAATGAATGTGTGTGCTTATCCTTCATTGCCAAAGAAGACCATGCCATCAGAGAAATAATGACATGACTTGCACTTGATGTTTTTTTTTTTGAGTGAGAGAGGGCTGTGCAGGTCACCAACCTCATTTCTCCTCCAGAGCCACCTGAATCCAGTGACCAGACATTCATCAGGAAGACTGGAGATAACCCAGGTTGAGGCAATTGGGGTTAAGTAACTTGCCCAAGATCACACAACTAGTGAGTGTCAAGTGTTTGAGGTGAGATTGGAACTCAGGTCCTCCTGGCTCCTTCATTGGTGCTCTATCCACTGCACCACCTAACTAAATTGAGAGATTAAATGCTACATCACAGGACCACATTCATGAAAGGACAAGAGACCTTAGAGATTATCTACTCCAAAGGATTTATTTCATAAATGAAAAAAAACTGAGGGTCTGAGACTTACAGTGGTAAAATTTGAATGTTATCTCCCCTCATAGAATGAGATTCTCCTTAGAGACAGGACTATGTTTGCCTTTCTTGGTAATCTCATTGGTTAGCAGTGTCTGACTTATAGTATGTGCTTAATAATGCTTGTTGACTGACTGACTGATGAGCTAAAATACCAAAAAGGATAACTAGTAGCTGTAAATAATTCTAGTTTGCTAAGCTATGATCCATAGAATGTTTTTTAATTGGCTGTACTTCCATTGGCAGTATGGGGGACATTCATAAGATGATAGTTAAGCAGAGCTTCGGTCCTTTTCTTGATCTACCCCTCCTTGGCTAGAGTAAAGAAGAAAAATACTCTAAAGGATCTGCTCATATGGTTCTTGTTTTGGGCTTTACCATTTGTTCTTTTATTTGAGTTGAAAGGGATTCAAAACTTCAACCTTTGTAAGTTTCAAAAGGTCAGGAGAGTTGGCCACTGACAGATCCAGCAACGGAGTCTGTTTCAGTTGGCTGTGAGTTGATTCAGTTTCCAGGTAATAAGGAATGAGAAGCAATCTTTGTGACCATCTGAGGGTGAAAGGAAAAAAGGGCTCATCTAGATGTTATACCACATTTGGATGTGAACTTGGTGAGACTAATTGTAATCTTTATATTTTGTTATATGCCAAAGTGTGGAAACTCTGAAAAGTTTTTTTTTTTCACGTTGAAGGTTGGGTGGGTATGGAGAAGAGTGCTCCCCTGAAGTGTTGAAGGGAGAGGATGTTTGTGTTTATAGCATCAATATAAATACCCCTTTGTAAAAAATAACTGAGATTAATTTGTGAAATGAAATGGAGGTACTAGTTATTAGTGGTGAACAGTTTAGGTGACCTCACTGAAATGGTGGTTCAAGCTGACAGAATTAGAGAAAAATGCTCTTGATCTCTTAGGGGTAATCGTCAAATACTGAAGGGCTGTGGAACTGGCCTTGCTCTGGGAAAGTGAGGGTGTAGTACTTGCCACATAAATATAGATAGATACATAGATAGATACATAGATAGATAGATAGATAGATAGATAGATAGATAGATAGATAGATAGATGATAGATAGATAGATAGATAGATAGATAGATAGATAGATAGATATAGATATAGATATATAAACATAGAATCATTACAAAGTATCTTAGGGAGGGAGGGCAGAGGTAGTCGGGAGGTGAGGAAAGGCTAGCCATAAAAGTTGATGATGCCTGAACAAAATCTTGAAGAAAGGGAATGATCCTAGGAGTCAGGGGTGAGAATGGCATGTTCTGATCATGGGAGGAGGCCAGCACTAAGCCATCTAGATGTGAGATTGAGTGCTATGCATGAGAAATAGAAAGAAATCCTGTACAGCTGGAAGGGACTGTACAAGAAGAGGAATTAAGTCCAATAATGGGGGAAAGATACACTGGGGAAAGATACACAGGTTGGGGCTTTAAAATCTAAACAAAAGAGATTCTCTTCTATCCAGTAATTTAGAAGCTGTGACCTTGAGCAGTTCACATCTCTAAGGCTTAGATTCCACATCTGCTAAATAAGGATAATAATTTTCACGTTAACTCTCACTGAACTGCTGATCGAAAATCACTGTGTAAACCTTTCAATGATTTATAAAGGCATTGGAATCATTCCCCTCCTGGCCACTTTCATGATAACCCTCCTAGAAAGTTTGTTCTATAATAAGGTGAGAAAGTTACACCTAGTCCAATGAGACACCAAGTCAGTTCCCTGTCTCAAATGTTTGGCATTTCTGTCAGAAAAATTGTTCCTTCAGCTATTTTTACTACTGGAGAAACAGCTGTGCAAAGGAGAGGCATATGTGAAATGTCTGGGGGCCCTGATTTCTAAGAGGCTTTGCTCCTCAGAGTAATGAGAGATGAGGCCAGGCTTCTCTGAGGCACAGGTTAAGAGATGGTGACAGGGTTTAGAAAGAATTACCAGGACGTTTTCAGAGCATTTCTGAGCATCCTGGATTCCAAACCAGGGCTCTTAGTCCCAAATCTGAATCTTCCTACTACACTAAGGTCAAGCTACATGTTGTTTACTGAAATACTAAGTGTATCTTTTGCTATGTCAGACCAATTCTAGACCAAAGTGGGGAGGGGGTGGGGATTAATCCAATTGGGGAGGGATTAATTTATGAGCCAAAAAGAAGTACTGGGAATTGCCAGGGTCTCTTTATCATAGGATTTCATTAGGAGGATCTTTAGGGAATCCAAGTAAGATCAGTTTAATAAACAAAGAATCACTTTGAAGACTTAACGCAGGGGTAGCCTTGGAATCAGGAAGGTCTGAGTTCGAATCTGACTTCAGATACTTGCTAGCTTTGTGATCTTGGGCAAGTCCCTTAATGTCTCTTGGCCTTAGTGTCTTCACCTGTAAAGTGGGGATAATGACAGCACCTCCATCGCAGGGTTATTGTGAGAATTGAACAAGATAACATTTATTAAAAAAAAGAAAGAGCTTAGCACAATACCTGGCACATAGTAGGTATTGTATAAATACTGAATTCCTTCCCTCAGTTTCCCCATCTGTAAAGCTTAGAAAACAATTACACTAAGCTTACAATTTGGATGAGGAGATGTAGTAGAATGATTTGTAGACCTTTGAGTTCTCCATAAATCCAGCTTATGAAAGAGGAGCTATGTAATGAACCTGAAATTTCTTTGGACAAAGATTCTCTCAGGTAAGTAAACACCCTCCACCAATCTATGTCTTCCCGTCATCTGCAGCTCAAAATCTTGTAGCGAAGCCTAGAGGATTCTGAGGTTCAGGGACTTCCTTGGGTATCACAATGGTCAATATGTAGAAGAACTTGGGTCGAAGTCGAAGTCTTCTCAACTCTGAGAATGACCCCATTCTTAATAGTATTAATAATATGTATTCATAGTTTAATTTCCCAACCTAAAGGCCAACAAATACATGCATCCCCACAGGAATGCATTAATTAGCAAATATCCACTTCTATTTGTCATCTACTTTCTGAATTTTCATTCCCTGTCTAGGGCTCCCAGTGACTTATAAAGAAGTGCCTCCTGGCAATGCCTAATGTGGAAGGTTTGAGGCCAGCGGGGTTCAATCTCAGCTATGAATCCAACAGTGGGAGAGGTTTTTAATCTGGCAAATGTGGAGTCCAATGGAGTCCCCCTAAGGCTCACTTTAATGAAAGTCAGTGGAGGGTGACTTCTTGCTGAAAAGATGCAGCTGAAGCTATTTCAGAGAGGATCACTAATAAATCCACAGCTGGTTGAAAAAAGCAGTGAGTGAGTGGGATACAAGGTGATGTTTGCATTAAGCCACACAGCACTTTTACCTCTAATGGTTCTTCATCATCCTCCACGTGACTTCTACAGCTCTATTCCCTGCCACCCTGCTGCCTTGGAGAAGGTTGGGCAAAGCCAGGTGGCATTTTTTTCAATAATTTCCTCCTTTATTTGAAGGGTTATTGGCACATGCAACATAGATTATTATAGATCAAAGAACTCCATTTTCCACCTGAATGCACTCCTCTCAACCTCTCTACCATGCCTAGGCCCAGGAACCTTCCTTTGTCCCTTCTCCCTTCTGCCCATTTTCTATGTTGTCTTCCCCTGTTCGCTTGTGGGAAGGGACTGCCATTTTTCTTTGGATTTATATCTCCAGTCCTTAGCACATTTTTTTCAGCTGTTTTTCAGTCATGTCTGACTCTTCATGATGCCATTTGGGGTTTTCTTGGCAAAAAAATATTAAATGGATTGCCATTTTCTTCTCCAGAACATTTTACAAATGAGGACAGTGAGGCAAAGAGGATTAAGGTGACTTTCCCAAAGTCACAAATGTCTGAGGCCAGATTTGAACTCAGGAAAATGAGTCTTGCTAACTCTAGGCCAAACCCTCTATCCACTTAACTGCACATATAGATGCTTATTAAATGGTTATTGACTGACTGACCTTAGGACATGTAATAATGACTGTCAGTGCTGGGAGGGATCTTAGAATCTACAGTGTCACAGCTGGAAGGGATGTAGAACAAAGAATGCCAGAGCTGGAAAAGTCAGAAAATAGATTACATAATGTCAGAGTTGGAAGCAGGTGTTCTTTACTTAAGATACATGGACTTTTTTTTAATTTCAATTTTTAATTTCAATTTTTATAATTCAATAATATAATTTTAAAATTATTTTATAATTATAATTTTACAATAAAGTTTCTTTGACCACTCTGTGTATTTTATTTTACACTTTTGAAAATATTCTGAGAAATCTTCGCTAGACTGCCAAAGGGGTCCATGACACACCAAAAGGTAAAGACCCTCCCCTTGGAAAGGCCCTTAGAACTCTGAATGTGACAGATTGGAGAACCATTACAATACCTAACACACAATGTCAGAGCTGGAAGGTATTAAACCCTCATTCTCTTTTTCCTCTTCAACCATGACCATTATTGAATAACTTCTCATTCATACCACCTGGGTCTTTTCTTTTAGGAACTTTCAGAAAATATCCCACTTCCTCAGTGCTTCTCTATTGCAAAGCCTGACACTTTATCACCTCTCTAATAAAATGGACCTCATCACCTCATGCCTGGAGTCCTCCAATATCCTTTGAGTTCCTTGCTCCAGGCTTTGTTGTCTCCATTCAATCCCTCTACTACTGTCAGACTGATATTCCAAAAGTATAGCTCTCAGCACATCACGCTCCTGCTCATGAAACCACAATGGTGCCTTCATTCTTCTAGGATCGAATAACAAATTCCTCTTCTTGACATTTAAAGCCTCTTTCAACCTGAATTGAGGCTATTTTTTCTAGGCTCGTTGTTACTTATTTTCCTTGACAAACTGTACATTCCAACTAAACTGTCTTGTTTTTTCTGATATTCTACCTGAGAATGAGGGTTAGCATTAGACTTATTTCTATCAAATGAGATTATATTTGCAAAGCACTGACTGTAGTGCTTGGCACACAGTAGGTACTGTATGTATACTCATTCCTTTCCTTTCCCTCCACCTTCCAATCTCTGCACCTTTATACAGGTTGTTCCCTCATCCCTAGTACACATTCCCTTCCCTTACTCTGCCTCAGACACTCTCAAAAGCTCAGCTCAAATGCCCCTAAATACAAGAAGTGGATTCTAATCTTCCCAATCATTAGGGTCATGCTCCCAGAATTTCTTCATGTACTTCGTATTTAATCATATAGGCCTATATCCTTTCAAATTAATATGACGAAAGCTTCTTGAGAGTATAGATTGTTTCATTTTTTTATTTTCACAGCATCTAGTATAATACCAGTTAAACAGTCAATCCTCAACTAATGTATGTTGAATTGAATTGAGGATGTGTAAAATGGGAAAAGTGTTGGCAACTCAAGCTCACAGTACTCTATCGGGGATGTCTGAGATGACAGTACCTCTGCTTTATTTTTCACTTCTTTCCTCTCAGCAATTAGAAATGTTTGAAGACAAGAGATGGATCCCACATCATCCCCTCTCCATGGCACTCATTAGAGCTTGGCTGGCAGAGCATCTCTGTTACAAAGGGACACTCCCAGGTTCTCTCCTGCAATCTGCAGCCAACTGTGGATAGTGACAGAGATTCAGATTCAGAAAAACAGACCTCATTTACAGTGATACACCTATGACAGGCAGGGACTCTGAAGGGAAAGAGAGCCCTGTATTTCTTGCAGGGGAAAGCAGAAGCAAAAAATAGAATAAATAATGACCCACAAGCTTGAGGGAACTGGGATGGAATCTTGGCAGTTTCCTTCTTTATGAATTTCCTTGACTCAGACACTAATGAAACTTCCGATGAGTTCACCCTTGGGTGCTCTTCACTCACAATGGCAGTGACTTTGTTTTATTTGAGCTCTAAAGCCCATAATAATAGGGAGGCACCAGGAATTACTGCAGAAATATCTTTCACTTGATCAGCTCTCAAAAAAGAACTGGCTAAATTAAAAGAGAAATAACCAAAGGAGCTTCAAAGGTGATTCCAGAAGATGTTCTGCAGCTGATGAGTAAACAGGTAACGTTCCACATTGTCCTTTGGCCAATAAAGAAGGAAACCAAGTTGAAAACTGATCGCCACCATCAGGGCATCTGGGGTGGGATCTGCTTGGTCTTTGAAAGCAGTTTAGGAAGCGTCTTTTTTGGTGTTCAGTCATCTCAGCCATGTCTGACTCTTCATTTCCCCATTTGGTATTGTCTTGACAAAGATACTGGAGTGGGTTACTATTTCCTTCTCTAGCATCCTTAGAATGACAAGAGTGGCAGGGGACTGTGTTAGTAAAGGCTCTGTCATTAACAAGCAATTTGACCTTAATTCAATTCACCTGACTCCTAAAAATCCCAGGTGCTCAAATGATTGCAGGAGGATTCTGTGATTTTCACCATCATGATCACAGAATCTCAGAAAGGATTCATGGATGTCTACTGCAACTTGTACCCTTGAGAAGTTCCTCTATAACAATAGGACAAGCAGTCTTCTAGGCTCTGTTTGAAGAACTCCAATGAAGGGGAGCCCACTACCTCCCAAGACAGTCCAGTCTTCTCTCTAATGTTTCTAAATTCTGTGGAGTTTTTCCCATAAGGAAAACTCACAGAGCACACATGTTCTGGCAAGTAGCCTTCTAGACTTGGAGTCAAGAAGACCTAGGCTCACTTCCTGTTTCTGGCTTATTAACTTAAACTTCAGTTTCTTCATTGTAAAATGGATAAGTTGGACTCTACCTCTAATTTATTTTCCATTGCTTCATCCTAATCTTTCCTCCACCATCCCCACCCATCTCCTCCTGAGTTCCTATTGCAGTAGAGAATACCACCAGCCTTCCCATCACTTAAGCTTGTAACTTAAGCATCAGTCATGATGCTTCACTTTCTCTCCTCATATCCAATGTCTTGCCAAGGTCTGCTGATTTTGCCTTTGTCACATCTTCCAAATATGTCACCTTCTTTTCCCTGATCTAATTTTTTAAGAGGGCATTTTTTGCTTCATTTCTTATTAAGCCTTAATTACTAAACAGACTTTCCCTCAAACTGAGACCTATTAAGGACCTTAGCTTGAAAAGGCCAAGGTGTCCCATTGCATCCTGGGCCATCTCCAGTTTTGTGGTCTATATCTGGCCACTAGACCCAGATGGCTCCAGAGGTGAAAGTCAAGCTAGTGACTTTGCACAACCTTTTTCACTTAAATCCAATGGACTTCCTGATGTCATGGTTCTCTTCAAGAATGGAGGACAATAAGTAGTAACAATTACTATGAACTTGTACCATGCTAAAAATAAATCTACTTCATAGACAGAAACCTAATAGTGAGCAAGATTTAGAAAGTATTTATTAACCATTTACTATGTACCAGGCAAGGCACACACACACACACACACACACACACACAAAAGACGAGAGCAGTCCCTGGACTGAGGTAGCTTTCTTTTTAATGGGGGAATTGTTGCTCAGTAGTTTTATTCATGTCCAATTCTTCATGACCCCGTGTGAGGTTTTCTTGAAAAAGACACTAGGGCAGTTCGTCATTTCCTTCTCCAATCATTTTTACAGATGAGGGAACTGAGGCAAACGAGGTTAAGTTACTTGCCCAGGGGCACCCAGCTAATAATTATCTAAGGCCATGTTTGAACACAGGTCTTTCTGACTTCGGATCCAGTGCTCTTTCCTCTCTGCCACCCAGCTTTCCCATAATACAGGAAGCAAACATGTAAATGACTAGGTGTAGACAAAACATAGACATACTAAGTAGAAGCAGAAGAAACTTACTAATATCTGGGGGAACCGGGGAAGTCATTCTACACTAAGAAAGGAAAGAATGAAGAAAATAGGCATTTAAGCACCTACTATGTGTCTGATATCGTACTGAAGGTTTTACAAATATTATCTATTTGATCCTCAAAACAAACTTAGGGATAAAGGAAAAGAATGAACAGTTATTAAGTGCCTACTATGTACCAGGAATTATGCCAACCTTTTACAATACTTAACTCATTTAGGAGGTAGATGCTCTTATCCCGTCCATCTAAGATAACCTCTGAAGCAAACCTCATTTAAGTGATTTGCCCATGGTGACACAGCCAACAAATGTCTAAGGCTGGATCCAAACTCAGGTCTCTCTGACTTCAGGTTTTGTGTTTCCTAGTGATATATTAGGGAACTTCATTAGTGGGATGTGGCCTGGGAGTGGAGAGACCCAGACTCAAGTACTAGCTCCCCTGAAGTCCCTCCCTTAGTTGCCATTTCCTTAGTAATGTGGATGGTGATAACTACAATAACTGATGTTGACAGAATATTTAATGTTTGTAAAGTACTGTCCTAGAGCAATGTGAGGAATTATTCATTTCACCATCTAGGTAATAAACACGTACTCTATGCAAGGCCCTGCAATAAGTGCCAGAGCTACAAAGGTGGGCATGATGCCACCGCCATCCCCAAAGAGTTTACATCCTATGATGTCACTATTCAATTCTAGCCTCTGGTAAGTGATTTGATTTTCCAGTCATTCCATCTCCTCCATGTTTTATTTTTGTCCCTTAAATGGGAAGATAAGACCCTGGAATCGCAGGCCAAGCTGCTGTGACCTTAAACTTGTGTCCTTCAGAGTGGTGGGCTCCCCTCGGGCTCTACACAACGCAGCCAATTATCAAGCAGAGAGATTTCTTCTGGGCACACAGCAGGCAACTGCCACCAGAGTGCCTTTCATTATCTCAGAAGGAGGGATACAGCGAGGTGCAGAAGGAGGAAAGGGAGATTCAAAAGAAAGCTTTTACGCCCTCCCAGATGCTTAGTCCATTAGCACAACTGTCCGGCAGCTGGTTCTGAGGACAGCAGTTTTGCATTAAGTCCCAGCTGAGCTCAAGTGCAGACCCCCTATTGCTAGCTGTTTCCAGCTTTATGTGAGGCAGCCCTTGTTCTCATCTGAGTGGCAGGTCTGATTAAGAATGCCAGGCAGTGACCTGCTCCCCACCTGTATTTGTATAATCAGAGCAGGCTCTTGGGGAGTCAGGAAACCCTAGGATACTAAAGTTACCCCAATTATTGATGAAAAGAGCTTTAAGTCCTGCTAACCTCAGCCTCCATCAGATCCAATTATTTGTTCTTATGACTCAATTCAGGTTTGACATCAATGATGCTCTTGGAGACACAGAGCCAGAAAGACCAGCCTTCTGGCTAAGAATCTTTTCAAACTTTACAGGAGATCAGAGAATTGTGAGGTTGTAGAGTTGCTGTTTTGTATCAGAAACTAAAGAGCTAGGCCTCCGCTTCTGACACTTCCTAGCTGTGCGGCTGTGGCAAAGGCACTTAACCATTTTGAGACTCAATTTCCATCTCTATGATTTTGCTATTCGAGAGCCCTGATTTTTTAGAATAGTGATCTCTACAGTGGAGGGGAGCAGAAAGGAGGAGAAGGGAAAAGAAAGGAGAAGAAAAGAGAAGAAAGACCTGTCATCATGGAGACAGCATTCTGTGAAGGAGATACAATGCAGACAATTAAGCAAAAGCAAAATATTTTTGCAGAGGAAGAGAGCTCGAATGAGTATGAGTTTCTGGATTTTCTTTTGTAAGAAGTAGAAACTGAGATTGTTTTTTCTTGATGTTCTTGTTTGTGTTTTGTGTTGTTTTACATCACCTTTCCTCCCAGACCCATCCTTCTATCAGATTTCCAATAATAATCAAGAGCACAACCATCTCTCCTACTTTCACCCCAGGAATCTGGGTCACGACCTCAGGGCATGGCTGACTTCTCATATTTCCTCATGCCAGGTCTTCCATCTATTGCCAGATCATGTGGTTTCTGCCTCCATGACCTCCTGCGCATCTGTCTGTCTGCTCACACACTCAATCCCACGTCCAGCCCTTTTCACCTTTCACCAGTCACCAGAGGCTCCTCATTAGCTTCTCTCCATGCTGCGCCATCCACTCTGCACTTGCCAGGGTGATCTTCCTCAATCTCCTGGCTCATCACGTCACTTCTAAATTCAATTAACTCCAATGGCTCTGCTCTAAAGTCAATGATCATTTTCTCTTCATCTTACCCTTGTAAAATTTCTATTTTTTCTTTTCAGAATATTTAATCATTAGAAAATAAGATTAGACAGATGGAAATCAGACAGATCTGCATAGCATACCATAGAATTTACACACACACACACACACACACACACACACACACACACACACACACACACACACATGAAACAACAGGGCTGGAAAAAAAGGAAGCTGAAGCTGAGAAAGGTTAAGTGACTTTCCCATGGTCATACAGCTAGTGTTGGAAGCCGGCTTCCAACTCAGGTTCATCCTGCCTGGGTACAGGCTTCATTCAGAGGTTCAGTTGACATCAAATCAACAACATGATCTGGCCTCAGTAAAGTACTAAAGACATATAGATGCATTAAATATATATGGACAGAGACAGACAGAGAGAGAGAAAGAGAGAGAGACAGATAAATACATTTTTCTATTGATACTGCCTATTCATGTTCTCTTATGTGATGAGCTATAGTGAAAAAACAAACACAAAGCAACAAAAATAACCTACTAGTATAGAGAACTCCTAGGGAGGAAACTCTATAAAACCATAGAAATCACTGCCATATCTGCCACTGACCCTCTTAGGATTTTGTCTAGAGCTAAAGGATGGCAAGTGGCTGGCCTGGAATCACAAAGCCAATGTGTGTCAAAGTTAAACACTGAGCCTAAGTGTTCTGTCCCCCAGGCCTTCCTCGATCATAAGTAATGTCTAGCCTGCCAACCTCATTGAGTGGAGAAGGGGGCTCCAGCAAGGTCATGGATGCAAAGTGCTTTGCAAATCTTGCTATAGAGAAGTCACCTATTTTCATTACTCCAAACAAGGGCTGGGTTTTAATGCTTTATATAGAAAACAAAAGATTCCCTCCTTTGATTCTGGCTTCCTCTTTGAACAGTGAGTGCACCAAGGCAGACATTCCTTTCATTGTGGTGGACAAAGCATCATATAATCATGGGATGGTAGTCCTGGGGAATACTAGAAAGGGGGATGTTGCTTAGCTTACAGAAGTTGGAGGAATTTGAACAATTAAACCATTTTAAGGAAAAAAAGCCCTTTTGGACAGAATTTGGATACCATTTTTGGCCAGTATCTTTGATATTAAAGATTTGTGGAGAGCTCTGATAAAGAAGGAGCTTCTACCAAAGAAGACTAGCAAATATTCTCCTGTTTTTAGTTTTAGAAATTTACCAGGGGCAGTGAAGTGACTTGCTTAGGTCCATACAGTCAGTTTTCATTTGAAGTGGAACATCAAATCTTCAATGTCCTGACACTGGAAAAGTCTAGCTATCTTACCACATAGTCTTTTCTATTGTAAGAATCCCCATTGTCACAGTATCTGAAACCCAAGACGTTATGAAAATACCTTTTCATCAAGTTCTTATTGACTGACCCAATTCTCATTGAGGAGAAGGCATGACTAGATCGCTCTGAATCACAGCATTGTCTTTTAATAGGAAGCAAGGAGAGAAGCTTTCCAGAGATGAGAATGGGCAGAGCTCAGCATTCAGAATGAGACTATGCAAAGCAGAGTTTGGGGCATCTGGGTGGTTGGTGTCAGCAGAGCCTGCTTATCCATGCCCCATTTACCATCAGACATAGAGCTTCAAAGACAGAAGAAGAGGAAAGGCACTGAGAAAGTAGCAAAAAAGAGACCTAGAATGATTGCCCAAGGTTATCAGTTGAAAATTAATCATGTCAGACCAACTTAAATAGTTTTTAGAAAGGGTTATTTACTTAGATGATCCCAAGCTTTATGTAGAAGAACTAACAACTTTTGGTGATTGGAAGCCATTTTTCCCATATCTGGGCTTCTCAAGAACTTAGTTTTCGGGATGGTATACTTTCTTTTCTGCAGCTCTTATATAGGGTTGAATTCAGTCTGTATTTCTCTCCACTGGCTGAATCCCTGGTTTCATGGAGGATACAGACAAGAAGTTCAAAATCCTCCAGGCCCTTCAAAGTTGGAAGACTGTGCCCTAGTGGAAGAGTCAGGGGTGGAGGGCAGACTCGGCTAAGGCCAAGGTCTTCCCATCTCCACAAGATGGTTCTTTCTGAAGGAAACCACACTTACTCTGATTTCCGGAATTCAATCTCTCCTCAACTTATTTGATAATTTATAGATAAACTCTGGAGGTTGGCCAAATGTCTTAGGCTAAATGAAACATGATTCTTGTGTACTTAGCATGAGGTCTTTTGAATGATTAAGAAATACTCTGAGTTAAAATTTATCATTCAATCATGTCTAATTCTTCTTTACCCTATGGGGGTTTTTCTTGGCAAAGATACTGAAGTAGTTTGCCATTTCTTTCTCCAGCTAGTTACACGGATTAGGAAACTGAGGCAAATACGGATGAGGAAACTGAGGCAAGTACTAACTTGCCAAGGGTCACCAAACTAATAAGTGTCTGAGGGCAGATTTGAACTCGCAGACATGAGTCTTCCTCATTCCAAGCTCAGGGCTCTATCCACTGTGCCACCTAGCTGCCTTATGGGTTAGGATACCAGAACCTAAACTGAAGTAGAGAGATTTGATCCCACCCTCACATTTGCAATATGTTGTTACTTACTCACACACACTATCCACCTTCCCATGGCCTTTTTGGGTGATCTCCTCTTGTTTGGAGAGTGCCGTATTTTTTTGATTGCTGTACAATGTTCCTTCAAGAATATTCCCATCTGTGGTTAAACTATGGGCCTCTGTTTCAGGGAGAAGCTGGGAGCCATTAAAGAATTATAATTTCCCAAAGACCTTCCTGGCTGCTCACCTCCCCCATACTATTAGGAACCTCATACTTTGGTACTTTGAAGTATCTGTGAACAACATACTTACCCATGGGTGAGCTCTTTAAGTTTTCCATGGAATCAACAGTGAAGAAATTGCAGAAGCTCCACATATTTTATAATTTGCAAATTTCCTCCAGTTTGGGTGACCAAATTCAGCATTATACCTCCAAGCTTTGGAGTAAGGAAGTTGAAGGACGTGATATATTACAAACAACTGGAAATGAGATTCCTCCCCACCTCCACCTCCAGAAAGATAACGTAAGGGACAAGAACCAGCTTTCATATAATTTTCATATTTCTGCCTCTCTGACAGGAAGATACCTGCAGTGACGAGCCTTATCTCTTTATAACATCTGCAACCAAAATTGACTGTCTCAGAAATGAGACGCTTTCTGTCCTTCCTGAGTGATTGGCCTATGCTGGGCAGCTGTGCCCCTTCTACAAGGCTCTGATTTGGTTGGATGATGGGCAGCCTTCTCTAATCCTCCAGAGAGTAAGCCAAGATAAGGAGGTCTGGGAAATTTAGAACAGTCAGAATATGGGAGAGACTGATACTCTTGCTCTCTTTTATGAAATTGGGAAATTATTTTCGAAGAGAAAATAAGCTTCAGGAAAGAAAAAGAAAGAAAAAGATAGACAGACAGGCACAGAGACAAAGTAAGAGAGCCAAAGAGACATAGAGACAGAGAGACAGAGAATGTTAGAAAAAGACAGAGAGAGACAGAGAGAGAGAGACAGAGAGACAGAGAGAGACAGAGACAAGGAGAGGGAATTGAGTTCAAGGTCGCATAAACTGGCCATAAAGTACTTACTGCTCAAATTATGGTAGAGTTGAAAGGATCTTGAATTTGCCATTGAAGGACGTGAGTTCAAATCTCAGCTCTATTAACAACTTAAGATCATGGATTTAGAGTTAGAGATAATTTTATCCAGCTTTGTCTAAGATCCAGGCTGGTTTTCTACCTTGCCCAAGGTCTCAAAGTTCGCCGGTGTCAGGACTGATATTTGAACCTTAGACTTGTCACTCACTAAGTAGCTACTGTACCACCCTGCTTCTCATTAGTTCATTGTAAGGTCTTTGTCTAGTCATTTTCCTCTCTCAGGCTCAATTTCCTAATCTGTACAATAACTCTGTTTGACAACCAGAATCTCTGCAATCCTTCCCAACTCTGCATCCTGTGCTGTTGCATTTATAGATAACATACAGACTTCTATGTGTGCATGTTGCCCACCCTGAGAACATGTGAGCTTTCTGAATTCAGGGATTATCTTTTTTTTCTTCTATTTTTTCCCCTTGTATCTCCAGCTCCTAGAACAGCACTAGGCATATGTTAGGTGATTAATGTTTTCCTGTGGATCAGTACAAATTTGTTATTGTTAAGTCATTTTTCAGTTGTGTCCAACCCTTTGCGACTTCATTTGAGATTTCCTGGGCAGAAATACTGGAGTGGTTTGCCATTTCCTTCTCCAGTTCATTTTACAGATAAGGAAACTGAGGCAAACAGGGTTAAGTGACTTAGATTCTCACAGCTAGTAAATGTCTAAGGTTGGATTTGAACTCACAAAGTTGAGTCTGCCTTCAGTCTTAACATTCTATCTACTGTGGCACCAACTTGTTCCCCAATATAAATTAAAGGAAGGTTTGAATTGGCAGGGCCCTCTGTGATCATATAACCCCGTCTCCTCCTTTTATAAATGAGGAATATGGGATGAAGAGAATATGAGGTTTGTCCCACATAATATAGGCAATAAGACTCAAAAAAAGGATCAGAACCCAATTTCTCTGTCTCCAAAGACAATGTCCATCCCGCTCAACTATTTTTCCTTCCACAAATGCCCCCTACCCCCAATCCTTCCAATATGAAGAAACCTCTGTCTATATATATAAACATTTTATCAGTCTCACTTTAGTAAAAATAGCTGGGACAAACTATTATATTTTATAAGGAAATATTTGGCAAGGACTTTGCAAACCTCAAAGCCCAAAACAAATACATCACCATCATCTTAGCAGTAGTAGCAGCAACAGTAGTAATAACAGTAGTAGTAGAAGCAGCAACGGTAATAGCAGTCGTAGTAGCAGAAGTGGTAGAAGTGAAACAGCAGCAGCAGTATAGTGGTAACAGGAACGCAGTAGCAATAGTAGTAGTAGTAGTAGTAGTAGTAGTAGTAGTAGCAACAGCAGTAGCAACAGTAACAGGAGTAAAAGTGGTGGTAGCAGCAGTAGTAGTAGCAGAAGTAGCCACAGTAATCAGTTCATTTGAAGTATCCTTCTGTCAAGAAATAGAGTTGCTATTTTCCTCCAGAGTCAGGGGCCATGGTACAAATCTAATCTCTGATATACTATCTGTGTGACTTGATTGTCCCTTAACCTCATGTTAAATATTAGGGGGAATGGACTCTATGCCCTTAGAACTCTGGGATAATAGGATCTTTTGTTTTCCCTTTTTCTGGTATAATCTTTCCTTTAAAAAAACCAAACAGATTTTGGTATTTTTTAAAATTAAACTAAGTAATGACATATATTTATTAATAGATATTAACAGTAAGTATATAACTATTGATGAATATATGTGCCATTAGTTTAATTTTAAAATTAACAAAATCTATTAATCTTTTAGAAATAACTTCCTTTATTAATTCAGTGTTCTTTTAGTCTTTTATTGATTTTTTTTCACAAGCCTGATAGTTTAAGAATGAAGAAATACGTTCTGGTCCACAAGAACCCTGTTCTGTGCCCAAGTTTTCTGTATACAGTCTCAGTCCAGTCCTGGACTGCCTCTTTCAGGGGGCTTGGATGTACCTTTCTCATATTCTTTGGATAGTTAAGTCTCTGATGCTGGCATCCTGGGAAAAATGAACTTAGGGCCTTTGACTCATATCAGCCACCCCACACTCCTTCCAAAGGTGGGAATGGAAAGGGATTCAATAAACAATATGAATCAGGTCTGGAACAGTTCATTGATCTGTTAACACAACAGAAATGTGAGACATGAAAAGACTCCCCAGCAGAAACTAACAGGATTCGGGAACTTAGAACTGCTGTTACCATCTGCTGAGGATCTAACATTTAAGTTGTAGCTGAGTATAAAACAACTGGGCAAGACTGCAAATCTGGAATTTATATTTCGTCTTGATTCAATAGTGTGCAAATCGGCCCACTCCTCTTCTCAGTGGATGGCCTCAATAAAAGAGCTGGAGTAATTGCTAAAGATTCCCTCATCTGCCTTGATTACACCCCAAGGCTGGATGGGACCTTAAACTTCCAAGTCACCTGAAATATGAACAGGTCAACTATCAGATACACAACTAAGAAGAGCAAAAGACAAGCACACAAGGGGCAAAGGTAGCTGGAGATACAGAAGTAAGTTGTCCGAGTCAGGTCTTGCGCTCTTTGTCTCATGGACGTTATGTGAACCACGGAGGCAATTGTGCCTTTCCACACCTGACTCTCAGGATGAAGTTAAAAACCATCAAAATGCTTTGAAGACAGAAAGAGAGAGGCAGGAGCAGGTCCATCCCATTTGCACATACGTTGAGTCATTAACTCTTGTCTTAGCAGCCAATTAGAAGATTCCTCATGATCTCACTGTACAACTCAGTGATGAGCTGGTCATGGCCAGAAGCCCACTCCAAAGATCTCATGCCATTCACCAGAAGCAAGAGGGATAACCAAGTACATTATATAGGATGTCTTGTCATAGTCTAGCACAATCAACAGAATGATTTAGAGGCAGAATATCTGAGTCTGAGTTCTGGCTGGTACTTTTCTGTTGGTGATATTTAACTTTTCTTGGTCTCAATTCTTCATCCATAAAATGCAGTTGGACCACATGGCTCTTGATTCTCCCTGGATCTAAATTAATCATCAATAATCAATATTTTTTATTTTATTTCAGAGTTTTAAAAAATAAATTTTATGCCATTTATTCTCTTCTTTCTCTTTGTCAGAAGATAGAAGGAAAGAAGAAAGGGAAAAGGGAAAGAAGGAAGGAAGGAAGGAAAGAAAGAAGGGAGGGAGGACATTTTAAGTACCGACCATCTGCCAGGCACTGTTTCAAGTGCTTTCCAAATATTAGCTTTCTTTTTTTTCCCAAATGAGATGGAGTGTTTGGAGGCTCTGCCCAATTTGTGGCGGAGTGGACTTGCATTTGCATCTTCTCTCTTACATTTATTCCCTGTGCAGCCATTTAGTGGACAAACCATGTAGTGACTTTGAAAATGTTTCCCTACCTATAAAACAGGAAAAAAAAATGATTCCTGTGGCATCTACTTCACAGAGTGGTTATGAGGATTAAAAGAGGTAATACAAGTAAATTGCTTTCAGATTGTAAAGTGTCTTCTAAATTACAATGATTATTCTATCACTTAGAAAGCCACTCGGGATTGTGTGTTTTTCAAGATTTTCCTATGATCTTACCTAAAGACCATTCTTACCACCTGCAGAGGACCTCATTTTCTCTCAAACTCATCCCTCCTTTCTCTCCTCTCATCATTTCCTTAATAAGCTATTTTAGTACCTTTGTTGTTGAAAAGAGTGAAATATGCCTTCGAAAAGGGCAAATTCCCACCCCCACCCCCTTCCCACTGATAGGATCAGGTCTCTTGGCTTTTCTGAATTATCTCCTGGGAGAAAGAAGAATCTGTTTTGTTGGACTCCCATAGATTCACATCCTGACCTGTGTGTGAAAGAGAAATGGTCCCTCTGTGATTTCTGATTTCTGAACTGTCCATTTACATGTTTTATGTTTATACAATAACAGATTTTTTGAACATTTTCACTTATAGGAGCAAAATCCTATAACACTGATTTTTCTTTTTGAAATGTCGATTTAAACTTCTTGGCTAGATGCTTTCCATGGTCTCTTCTCATTCTGTATTTGAGATCTAAAATTTTTCTTAAAGGACCTTAAAGATTGTCTAGAACTACACACACACACACACACACACACACACACACACACACACACACACACACACACACACACATACACATCCTGTCCTGAAACTAGGGCAGCTTCTGGTATTTTCAAACTTACATAGATTTTTAGAGAAAATGATGAATGAGGGATAGATTGAAGATGAACTCAGGAAAATTTAGGCCCATGTCTTATCTCTAGCACTTACTAACCATGCAACCATAGAAATTTACTTAACTTTTCTCTGCCTCAATTTCCTTACCTGCATACTAGATTAAAAAACAATTATACTTAGCTCCCAGATTCGTTGTGAGGATCAAATGTGATGCCATATCTATAGTGCTTTGAATCCTTGAAAATACTCTGTGTCAGGTATTATTTTTTCCTTCCCCTCAAATATTTTTGAGGACTTTTAATTCTCCTAATCACATCAACCAATGTATAACGTAAAGGAAAAATGTGATTATTTTCTGCTAGACAATTGGCAAAAGACTTCCTATACAATTAAATGGGAAGAGCATTACACTTGCATCTTGTTGTCTGGCTAGTTTAATCTTTTCAACACTCTTCTGCAGTTTGTTGTTTCAGGGAGCATTCACCTGTCTGTGCTCTTCTTAGCCAAGATGGATCCAATCCCTCCCTCTCTGCAGATTCTCCAGCACAGATGCATGCATCAAAGCTCTCTGGCGGTGCAGAATTCCAGCCAATCCAGAAGACAGCAGATCACCTATTATGCTGTGTAAATGTCCCTGGTTTGTAATTCCATTAGCACTTGCACACAAATTGCTCCATGGAAAGGAATGCTAATTGCATTTCTCAGCACTGGGGACATGTGCTGAGGTTTGGCAGCTAACCAGCCAGCCTTCCTTCACAGCTCATAAACGCTACCCTTTTCACTGCGGTTATTAATGAAAAGGGTATATGATCAATAATCCGTCAGTTCTCCCTGGAGGGCCCAGATGCCTCAAAGTCTTGATGGAACCATGAGGAAAACATGCCATTTGCATGGAGGGAAGAGATGGGTCCACACACAACCCTGTGTGACTTGTGGCAAAGTTAGAATGGTATGAAGAAATTAATAGAATGCTTAATTAACTCCATAAGTGTATTCATCTAATTGATTTCTACTTCATATCCCAAGTCTTTGAGCTTCAAAATAAGGCTTTATTTAGACTCCCATTAGAGTCAAAAGCCACTGCACTTCAGACAGGAATCTTTTTCTTCAAGGTTTTTGAGTGGTTTTTTTTTTTCAGATATGTTGGCATTTCAAAGGTATCCTCAGAGTTGTCTATGAGAATTTATACAAAGCATCAATTTTAAAATCAGCAACAGCCAAGGAATCACCTTTCCAGGGTGTTGATATAAGCAGTTGTATTGAGAAGAGAATGGTTTTGGTCTACGAGAAAAACAGTCAAGCCCCCCCACAAAAGAAAATTCCTCCAAAAGACTCGTAGAACAATAGAGCAGGCTGCTTACTGTCTGTGTGACCTAAGGAAAATCATTTCAGTTGCCTGGATCTTCCTTGTCTCATTTATATAATGAGGCAGTTGGCGAGATGGCTTCCATGGTCTCTTCTAACTCTGTATTTGAGATCTAGTTTTTTTCTGAAAGCACCTTAAAAATTGCCAAGAACTTACCCCATCCCATACACACACACACACACACATGCACACCTATCCAGTTCATTGAAGAACATTTCTGATGTCCAGATTTGTGCTTATTTCTGCCTACAACTCCCATAGGAAATAGAGTGAAATTTTGGAGGTTGATGTGACTCATCAGAAAGAAAAAGGGAATATCTTAAATAGCTTGGAAAGGACTAGGAGATAGTGAAAAGTGTGAGAATAGAAGACTCCAAAGAGTTTAAGTCTGAGTTCCATCCCTTGCTACCATTCATTTTACCATAGAAAAATCCACTGAAAGAACTTAGGATGCTCACCCTGGGGACAAGAAAGTTCATTTGGGGAGGGGGAAATGGAATGATGAGAGCTGTCTTCATATATGTAAAAATATGTCATGTGGAAAAGGGGGTCAAGCTGTTCTGTTTGGCCACAGTGTGCTGAATTACAAATTACAAATAATAAGAAGTTGTGAACAAACTTGTATTATTATAAGATAATAAAATATCTTCCTAAATATCTTCCTAAATTGAGCTACCTCAAAGTGAAACTGGCTGCCCCAAAATAGAGTGGGCTCCCCTCATTCAAGGTCTTCAAGCAATTATTGAGGGCTTTAGTAGTGGAAAATCCCTTCTTTCAATAGATGAGTGAGATGGCCAATGAGGTCACTTGTAACTCTGTACTTTCATGATTCTAGATTTTTATTTTAATTTTATAAATACAGAATTCTTCTCTCTCTCTCTCTCTCTCTCTCTCTCTCTCTCTGTGTGTGTGTGTGTGTGTGTGTGTGTGTGTCTGTCTTTCTCTTTCACACACACACACACACACACACACACACACACACACTTCCATGTAGTTGATTGACAAGAATCATACGTCTCCATGGCATGAGACATCGTTTCTCTAGTTTAATGTAGCTCTAGTATAATAGTGTAATGTTTCTCTAGTATAATTGTTCCTTACCACAGAAGATGATCATGGAATCACATAATCATGGAACGTTAAGAGAACTTTTAAGCTCAGTCTGGATTTGATAAACCATTTCTGATAAAACACATTCACCACTGGGCTGCCCAGAGCTTCCAGAGTGGGAAACTGCTACCTTCAAATCAACTTACCCCATCTTTGTTGGGAAGATTTTGGCCTTTCATTTGGTGTTGCTGATTTGTTGCTTTGGTTTGTTTGGTTTTTCCTTCCATCCAACCTATATCGAAATACTCCATGCTACACATAGGAGGTATTTAATCTGTTTCTTGAAGTTAGCAGAATTGCTTTGCCCATAAATATACCAGATCTTAATATCAAAGGTATCATGAAACCATAACCCATAGTCATACCTTTGCTCTACCATACATGGGTTGCCCAGAGGAGTTGCCTGTCCTCCCCATTCTCTCACCCAGAAACAGTCTCAGAAGATCTAACAATGTGTGATTCAGACAAGTGACCATTTGCTTATGACTAGGAGGGCATAATTAGGCAATTACTGCTCTGAAATAAATAGAAAGAAAAGCTGAGTAGACAGTAATCTCACTCTGGGGCAACAGTATGAGGTGGGAGCCTAAAAAGGTGTTTCTCCTAGGAATATAGAACCAAACCACATCTGGACTATAGTGTGCCGTGGGGTGCTAAGGTTTATAAGGATATTGCTTAGTTGGACATCATCCAACAGAGGGAAATCAGAAGTATTAATAGTCTGAATTCTAAAAAGCATGTGAATGAGATTAAGGAAGAGGGAACTTTTAGACTGGAGAAGAACGTGCTCAGAGGAACACTATATATATTTTTTCAGTTACTTAAAGTGTTATTTGAAAAAGGAAGAAAGAAAAGATGGCTAACCGTATTCTCTTTTTTTGCCTGATCCTAGGATACCAATCTGAGAAGAATGAAAGTCATCAATAAATGAGATCCTAGTCAGATACGGAGGAGGGGCAGCACCCTAGCAATTAGATGTATCCAAAAGCATAATGGGCTAGGACTCAAGTGTTTAGCCACCATCCCTAGCGGGCTTCCATCAAAGCCTGGAGAGTCGTTTTACAAGGCCTCCATTAAAGGTTGTGTTGATGTTTGGCATTCAAGGAAATTTCCAGAGTAATTAATTTCCTTGAACAAAAAATCTCAACAAAGAGATGTTAAGCAATTAGAAGCCAATGTAAAAATAAATATATCGATCATGTAAGTTTATACGGGTAGCCCAAATTTTATTCTTTTATAAACTAAAGCTCACAGTTTTGTCAATCAGCTAATATCTGTCTATTCACGTGTCTATTTCAGCCCTTGGAATTGGGACTCTGAAGGGCTCTAGACAAACAGGGCGTGGGTAAAGTGTTGGGCGATGATGACCCTTTTCTATGGCTCCTCCCGTGTGACAAAGAGGAAACCGATAGATGCAATAGAGATGTCGATTATGTAAGCATAGATTAAAGGGATGAATATAACTCCATAGCTACATTTTTTTTTATTTTCAAGAGATCAAAGGCGATGAATGAACTTTAACATTAGAAGTGACACAAATCTATTTTTTTGTTGTTAAAACTTTGTATAGATAGATGTTCTTCACAATTTTTTAGAGACAAGTTGTGCCAGCTCTGGAGTCAGGAAAATTTGATTTCAAATCCACGTTTTTAACCTCTGTCAACCTCAGTTTCCTCATCTATAAAATGGAGATAATAGTACCTGTCAGCTTGGGCAGCTTGAGGAAGAATAGGAAACCTTCCTTAAAAATAATGATTTTAAATATGTAAAACAGAATATGCTGGATTATTATGGAACTAATTACATGGAAATGGAAATCAATAGATACAGATAAAACAGATTCAGAGGATGTAATCAGAGGGAAAGATAGAGGTTCCTCTGTACAGAAAACAGAACAAGTTCATAGGTTCCAGGTTAAGAACTCTGGATTTGTCAGTGTGGTGGGGACGAATGTCTTTTTCCTTTCTTCTTTTTTTTTCTTAGTAGCAAATTATAAAAATGTCACAGTGTGAAAATGGCAGTGCTGCATAGAACCCAAGTTCTCTGGAGGACATTTTCCAACAAGAAATTTTCTCAGCTTTTTTCTTTTAATGTGTTAACAAATGACCTATGTTTTTGCCAAGGCATCACTGAAAGGAGAGGAGAAAAAAAACCTGAAGAAAGAGAAAAAAGGCTTCCATACTAGGGATGGACATTCCTTAGATCTCACCATCAAAAGACCCAGGCCATCCATGCCTTTTTTGCCCTCTGAGCTTCATTCCCAACTGTTAGAACTTGGATGCCCAAGACATCACACACACACCCCCTCCCCCAGCCTCTCCTCCCTTTCAGCTCTTTGTTATGTATTATCTTTGGCTATTTAAATATGAGCTCCTTGAGGACAGGGACTTTCTCCTTGGTGGTATTTTCTTCCCCGTGGAGAGCTCAGTGGCTAGCCCAAAGTAAGCACTTCGTAAATGCCTATTGGCTTGACTTGCCTGAAGTCCTTGGTTAGTAAATAGTAGAGCTGGGATTTGGATCCAGATCCTGTCATTCCAATTCTAACCTCGTCTGACCTCCCGTTCTTCTTTCTGCCTGCTGTGATGAAAGGTATCATAAATAAGTCCTAGACAAATTGCTTTTGGGTACATGCCCTTTTTCTCGATTTCTTTACTGGAGCCCTCTTGGTATCAACATAAATATGATTTTTGATAGAAATATTTGGTTTATGTTTCCCATTATTCATTAAGGATTAGCCTAAGGTCTCTTCCTTTTTGAAGTCTCAGAGGTCCCAATGAGAAGGGATGTGGCTCAGAGTGCACAGACCTCTTCTTCCCACAAAGCACCTGGAGTTCTGCCCATGGCTCTGGCCTTGAGCTCTGTGAACTTGGCCATGGAGAGTTAGTTCTCTGGGCCTCTGTTTTCTCAAGTTTCAAATCAGAATGTTTGGATTAAATGCCATCTAAAGAATAACATGGTGCTGGCATTCTATTATCAGTTGATTTCTATTGCTAACATGCCATATCAATATTAAAATTCAGTTCAACAAAGATTTATTAAATGTCCACAATATGGTGATAGAAATACAAAGACAACAATGTGTCTGCCATCCAGGGACTGGCGTGTTAGTGGTGCTTACACTGATTAAGAAACACCAACATGCATGCATGCACATGTGTGTGCATGTGTATGATTAAAAAGTTATTTCAGGGGAGAGATAAGAATCAGGATGGGGGAGGAAGCAGAAAAAGATCTCAGGAAAGTCCACTAGTGCTTAACTTTAAGAAAGAAAGCTAAAGGTTCTAAGAAGCAGGAGTGAGGAAGGAGGGCTGGATATCCCTGGGCATCCTGAGGAAAAGTCAGGCTTCTGAAAGAGGAAGATAATAAAGGTGTCAAAGGAAGCTATTATGAATCAATGCAAGAGGGTCTAGGAGTTTCACAGGAGGGAAGAGAAGTGAGATGGGACTGAATAAAAGACAGAGACATATTTTCCTACCATTTCTCTTTGTCTCTCTGTCTCCTCTCCCTCTCTCTCTCTCTCTCTCTCTCTCTCTCTCTCTCTCTCTCTCTCTCTCTCTCTCTCCGACCCCCTCATTTGTCTTTATTTCCCTGTAATACATCTAAGAAATAGCTTTCATATATACTCCTTAAATGTATTTGAGTAACATTTTATTTTAAAAGTTTTATACATTAATAGCTGAGCACCACTGCTTATCTTCATAAGAGTAGTTGGAGCTTTGCATATTCCTGTACTGATTTTCCTCTCAGATCCAACAGCTCCAGTTGCTATTCTGAGGTCCCTCCCAGCTCTGATTTCCCCCCTCTTAAGGTTTTCCAGTGCTCTCTTATGCATCCCTTCTAGCCTTCTGTTCTCAGACCAACACCTCCCACAGCATCATGGCAAAGTATTTCTGGAACAAAATGGATTATCCTTCATCAAGTAGGTGGGTATTTTGCTAATAAAATCAGGGCATGTTTCACAATGTTTGAAGTCCAGGATCTGTCACATGGGTAATAAAATCTCAACCAGAGGAGAAGGCTAGTGTGAGCAGACAGCCAGGATGAACAAACCTATTTATAATAAGTTAGAGCCACAGTTCAAAGCCAGACAAGTTTTATTAAAAACCCACAAATATGCTTTATGTTCATTTATAAAGATGTTTCCACTGGCATTTGCAAAGTCTTTTGTTTAATCTCTAAATTAATTTCTGTGCAAATAAATCCATGTCAGCTGTTTAGCGGCTGACCTCAGAAGCGAGCTTGTATATAAGCTGCGGACAGTGTTTTGTCTGCTTGGCCTGTCTTAAGTCATCTCTTCTTTCCCTTCCTATTAGAATGTTGCCTTCTGCCACCATGGGCCACAGGCATTTATTTCTGAAGGGTTTAGTCATAACTGTATTTTATTTTTCCATTTGAAACAAGCAAACTCTCATATCTATAAAAGTCCCCTGATGTCAAATATCTTCTTATAAAAGCAAGGGGTTTTGTAGAAGGAAAAATGTGAAAATGCATCAATTCATAATAGCAACAAGTTATATCTCTCTAGAGAGTGATGTGACACCCAGAACTGAAGACAGTATTCTAGATGTGGTCTGGTCATGGAAAAATATATCTGGATGATTAACTCCCCCTGCCTTTCCTTGTACATCCTAAATGCCTCCCCCTTTAATGAGCTCAAATACTGCTTTATTGTTTACCTGTCATTTCACACTGTTGACTCACATTGCCCATGCAGGCGATGAAATCTCCCAAATCTTTCACAGGTGAATTGTTGTCCAGCCATGCCTCCTCCATCCTGTACTTGTGAAACTGGTTTCTTAACCCAAATGGAAGACATTATTTTTAACTCAATTAAATTGAATCATATTTAAATGCATCCCAGTGTTTCTGGCTGTGAAGTTTCTGTGCTTCTGTGACAAAGATAATCTGGTCATTTCTTATAACCATCTCTGAAAAATATCAGATTAGGTCATTGTCAACTTTTGGTATATATTTAAGATTCTCTCTCTGTCTCTTTCTCCCTGTGTCTCTGTCTCTCTGTCTCTTTCCTTGCTCTCTTTCTTTCCCAAGAGGGCTAATCAAGATAGTGGATAGTCAAGTCAAGAAGAATTCATTAAGTGCTTATTTTGTGCCAGACATTGTGTTAAGCTCTGCAGATACAAAAAAAACCCCAAAAAACAAAAAAACAAAAAAAAAACCCAGCAACAGCAACAACAACAACAACAACAAAAACAGCAAAAAGAAAGCCATTTCCTTACTTCAAGGAGGTTCCAATGTAATGGAGGAGGACAACACAGAAAAGAGACTTGCAAAGCAGGTGTTGCATATTTCAAACATCCAATGTCCCTAATCTATTTTGGTTAAGTTATTGTCAAAATGGGCTGCTTGAGCTGCGAGGGATTTCAAAACATAAAACATATAAGGATGGAATTTAGAGAAAATAGGGTGTAAATGAAGAATTGGGTCACCTCGAGGGATAAAAGAGGATCAGCCTGGACAAGGAAAGTCAAACCACCATCATGACCTTGACCCTATCTACTCTTCAGTCTTGATGGAGATGGCCCAGAATGCTGAATACAAGAACCTTGGAACAGCAATCCTTCCATTCCTATGCCCTTGGGCACCATCCTGGGCAGCAGCCTCTGTGGAGATGCAGTCTGGATATAGTACTTGCAGGTGCTACAGCCACATCTACTGAAGGCCCAGAAAAGAAAGTTGTCATCGCCAAATTCCTTGGTCCTGTCAAGTCTTTCAATATCAGCGGACATTCCATTAAAAGAAAGGTATGTCCTTCTGTTCTGTTACTCTCTCCTAAGCACCTTTCCATCTTGTTTGCCTCTGAAATCTTCTGCAAGGTTTATCTCCCTCATTAGAACGTCAACTCCTAGAAAGGAGGGATCAGTTTCTTTTCTATTTGTATCCCCAGCACTTAGCATAGAACTTAACACATAGAAAGTGCTTAATAAAATTGTATTCAGTCATTCATTTCTTCATTCATTTATAAAATGTTAGACATGGGAGCAGCCTAAGCTCAGAAAGTATAGGATGTCAGAACTGCAAGAGACTTTAAAAACATAATCAGTAAGCATTGATTAAACACTTATTAGGTGCTAGACATAATGCTAGGTGTTGGTAATAAAACAAGAACAAAACAAAAAAGGTTCTTGCTCTCCAAGAGCTTATATTCCAACTGAGTAGATGACGATCATAAAAGTAGAGTTGTGGAATAAATACATAAAGAACAAATGTGAAATAAATGCAATGTCCTTAAAAGAGGCAGGGCACTTTACCATTAGGAGGACATAGCAAGACTGTAAAAGGTCATGCTTGAATAGAGAATTCCATAGCTGGAAGGGATCCCAGAAAATAGAATGGAGAAGGTCTGGGCTGAGGGGGATTTTAAAATGTGCCATGTAGTATGTCCAAACAGAAAAATCCTTAGAGATTGCGAAACCTTGCTTTTGTCAGTGATAGCCAAACATTTCCCTAAAAAAGAATCCCAGAATGTCAGAGCCAAAGGAATCTCAAGAAGCTAAGTAGGCTAACTAGAGGCTCATGAAGGATCATACACTTACTCATCCACCACCCAATCAGCCTTCCTTCCCAATGGACTGCAGGATAATCTAAACAAAGAAAAGACATTTTAACCAACCAAAACTACTGGGAATAGTCAATTCCATTGTTTAAAAAGAATTGACATGCATTGTTTGAGCAGCTGCTATCACAATCAAGCAGAGCTTGCCCTCAAGAGACACAGATTCTTATGAAAGAAAGAGGGGAGTGGAGCCAAGATAGCTAGGTAGAAGCAGGGACCACTAGCACTTCCCCCCCACCCAAGTCCAGCCAAATACCTGTAAATAATGACTCTAAACAAATTCTCGAGCTACAGATCCCACAGACTGATGGAGTGAAGTAAATTTCCAGCCCAAGACAGCCTGGAAGGTTGCTGGGAAGTGTCTATCATGCTGTGCTGGGAGCAAAGCTCAGTCCAGCATGGGTCACCAAACTCATACAGGACCTGAGCAGGCCTCATGGGGACTGAATCTCTGGCATCTGTGGTAGTTTCCAGACTTCACAACCCCAAAACACCAAGGACAAATTGGAAGGTCAATGGAAAAATCCTGTCAGAACTGTGGGAGAGAGTAGCCAGGTAGAGAGGGGGCAGAGGAGCCCACAGGGCCCATAGTAGGGGCAGAGGAAGTGGTTGTTTCTGGAGCTCTAGGCCCACTGATTGTGGGGGGATTCAACAACTGACAGTACAGCTCCCCTCCCCCACTGGAAGCAGAGAATTACCTTGACAAAGAGTTCAAAAGTCAAGTAAATGGCTGGGGAAATGAGCAAAAACTGAAAAAAGAATCAGACTACAAAAATCTTATTTTGGTGCCAAGGAAGACCAAAATATGCAAACAAAAGAAGACAGCAAAGTCAAAGCTCTTACATCCAGAGTCAAGAAAAATATGAATTGGTCACAGGCCATGGAAGAGCTCAACAAGGATTTTGAAAATCAAGTAAGAGAAGTAGAGGAAAAATTGGAAAGAGAAATGAAAGTGATGCAAGAAAATCATGGAAAATGAGTCAACTGCTTGCTAAAGGAGACCCAAAAAAATGCGGAAGTAAATAACACCTTAAGAAATAGACTAACCCAAAAGAAAGAAAGAAAGAAAACAGTTTTATTTACCAAGTAAATAAAAAGTAAATATTAGTATCAATCAGCTACTGGGTAGAACAGTAAAGGTCTCCTATAGGTGTTTGTACCTGAACTCTACTTTGAAGGCAGTTATCCCACTCTCCTATTCTCTACTGCAGCTCTTCTAAACCTTTTCATCCCTCCTAAAGCATCCCGTGGCTCTCCTCCTCCATTTTCTCAGTTCAGAATTTTACCTTATATCACTGAAAGAACTGAGACCATTCTCTGTGAGCTCCCTTTTCTTCACTCCTCATCTCTTATTACAATATGACTTCTGCCTCTCTCTCCTCCTTCACCCTCTGTCGCATGAAGGAGTTAGCCTCATCCTTGCCAAGGCTAACCACTCTATATGCACAAGTGATACCAGTCTCTCTTTCTCCTCTAGCAGATTGACCCTTCTGTTATCCCCACTCTCTCATTTATATTCAATCTCTCCCAGTCTTACTGGACCCTTTTCTATTGCTTTAAAGCATTCCCATGTCTTCCCTGACCCCACAAAATTCTAACTTGATCCATCCATCTATGAAAAAAATAATCCTGTATCTCTTCCAGCCTTTCTGGCTAAACTTCTTGAGAAGTCCATCTATAATAGATGGAAGATTTCATAGCATCTGCAACAGCTGGCAGCTAACTGGCAAAGTGCTGGGCCTGGATTCAGAAAAACCTGAGTTTAAATTTGGCCTCTTATACTTAGTAGCAGTGAGACTCTGAGCAAGTCACTTAACCTCTGTCTGTCCCAGTTTCATCATCTATAAAATGGTACAAATAACAGCAATTGCTGTCCCAGGGTTGTTGTAAGGATCAGTTGAGATAAAAACTATAAAGTGCTTAGAACAGAGTCTGGCACATATACTGCTACATAAATTCATTATTTTTAGTGTTTTCATTCCTTTTCTCATTCTTTTCTTAAATTCTTACAGTCTGGCTTCCAACCTTGTCTTTCCATCAAACTGCTGTCTCCAAATTTACCAATGAAGGTCAACCATCATTGGGGAATCTCATTCTGCCTGTCCATGGATTCATATTTTCTAAATTCTAAAGCTAAACACATGATTTAGCAAAAAGACATAATTTTTCAGAGAATCCTTTCTTTTCCTGAAATTTACAATCTCCTTCCTGTGGAAAGTAATATGCCTTATCTATTAGCTCCTTCCAGCAGGAGCGGACTCCCTTCTCTCTCAGCCTCAGTGCTAGTAATTACATGTCTGCTGTTTGGCTTTGAGCATTTTGTAGAATTTATCTGCTGGTTTATTATTCATAAATGTTTCCTCCTCTTGTCTACTTTGTTTAGGTGTGAGTAATTTTTAAACACAGATTGAAACCAAGGGGGTTCCTGAGAAAATGGCTTTGGACTCTCCATGGAAAATATTATCATCTTAATTTATAACTCCAGTAGCAACAGGGCTCACCATGATAATTCTAAAAATTAATTTAAAAAGCCACATTTCCCATGGCCATGTTCTCTGCTTCTAACATGCCAGAGATTACAAAAAATATAAAAACAAAAAAAACAAAACAAAACAAAACAAAACAAAAACCCCTGAGCCCATTCATCTGATAAATTTGTTTTTGCCTTCACTTGGAACAGATTGAGTCTGATACTAGATTACACATGTTTTTGACTTGTTAATTCTTATTGGAGTTATCAAATGAAAAGTTTAGGGTTTCAAGGATTGGATGATAAAGAAACTTCAGTCATCTCCAGACTTCAGTTTCCTCATCTGTTAAACAAAAGAATTGAACTAGGTGACCCCTGAGATTGCTTAAAGCTCTTGGTCTGTGATACTATGGTTTTCTGAATCTATATGCTCTAACATCTTCCCCATTATCTTTCATCTTCCAATTTTTTTCCTGGAAATTGTCAGTTGTTTCAAGTCAAAGTGTTTGTTAAATGAAAGGGGTGAATTTAGTGAATAGAATGCTAAATTAGAAATTCAAATCCATTCCAGTCATGTCCGTCTTTCATGACCACATTTGGGGTTTTATTAGCAAAGATAGTGGAGTAGCTTGTTGCTTCCTTCTCTAACTCACTTTACAGATGAGGAAACTGAGACAAACAGGGCTAAGTGACTTTCCTAGGGTTACACAGCTAGTAAGTGTCTGCTGCCAGATTTGAACTAAGGAAGATGAGTCTTCCTGACTCCAGGGCTATCCAACTCTATGGATGGTGTCATCCAGCTGCTTCTAGACTTTTAGTCTAGTTCTTTTTTCCTTCATTCTAGAAAGCAATAATGATATCAGGAAGGTGACATTTTGACTTGCAAATGACTCGAATTTAAGTGAAACAGGGCTATGCAAAGTCATTAGCCTCACTCGCTCTTTCAGAGTCATCCAGGTCCAGGATATAGATCAGGACAACTGGAGATGATCCTGGATGCAGAGAGAGACCTTGGTCTTTCTAAACTAAGGTCTTTCCCAGGTCTAAGTTTGTCTGAATCAATACCCATTCAGTGACTAAGGGCAACTTAAAATGGCCTCTTTTACCTACTCAGAAAAGAAAAAGAAAAAATCCATGTGGAGGGGAAGACTCTTTTCAAAGAGACTTTTAGTAAAGAAATAAGTGATCTTCTAGAGATTATTTATAATCTCTGGGCTCTGGTTTCTTTGTTGTTTTAAAGAAAACTTTATAGGTTTTAGGGCAGGGGATAGAACGGTAGGCTTGGAGTCAGGAAGACCTGAACTCAAATATGACTTCAAACACTTACTAGCTGAGGAGCCCTGGGCAATTCACTTAACCACTGTCTGCCTCAATTTCCTTATCTAGAGACAATAAGGATAAAAATAGTACTTCCCCAAGATTGCTGTATGGATCAAATGAAATTATACTTGAAAAGCAGGTAGCACAGCATCTGGCACATTGTAAAAGCTTATTATTTCTATTTCAGAAAAGAGGAAACTGAGGCTCAAATATGAGACATAAAACTTCTTGTAATTCATTAAGAACAGAGCCAGAGCTAAAATTCAGGTCTCCTAATTTTCTATCGTGCTCATTCAATAAATTTTAGTATATGTTTCCCATCCATTTTCACCAAATTTTTTGGGTTTCCTTAACAACTTTCCTTAAAAAATATCCTGTGTTCAGGGATAAACTATGAGCTTGGCATTCTTGGAATAGTGAGGTCCACTTTGGCCAGAGCATTAAGATAAAGTTTGCCTTTTTCCCTCCCTCCTTCCCTGCCTGCTCCCTCCCTCACTCTCCTCCCTCCTTCCTTCCTTCCTTGCTTCCTTCCTTCCTTTCTCTCTCTCTTTCTTTCTTTCTTTCCTCCTTTTCTCTTTCTTTCTTTCTTTCCTTCTCTTTCTTTCCTTCCAAAATTTCTCTGTGTCCTCATTTGCACAACTTTTCCTCAATGAATTTAAAAAATAAATCTATGTTTCCTCTATCGCTATTCTCCTCCCATGCTGTATTTGGCTTCTCTTGTCTGTCGGCAATTTTTGTGGAGCAATGAGATGTATGTTTGACGTCATTTGAAGTCTCGACTAGTCATTGTTTGTGAGACTTTTACCAAGTTGTTTCTATTCACATTTTTATTATGGCCATCATTTCATTTTTCCTGCCAGTCCTGTTCTTTTCACTCTGCATCAATTTTTCTGGTGATTCTCTACATCTATAATATTAATCATTTCTCATAGCACAATAAAGACTTTTAGACTGCTTTCCAGTGTTCCCAGTAGCTTTTCTCATTCCCAATCCCCTAAAAATTGCCACTACTTTCCGTAATTTCTGATGTCCTTGAACTAAATTAATTCTATAGAAGGGACAGAGTCAAGATGGCTGAGTAACAGCATGCACTTTCCAGAGTGCTTCCTCCAAGCCCAGTGAAATACCTGTAAAAAAATAGCTCTAAACAAATTCTGGAACTGAATAACCAACTGAATGATAGAGTGAGGCAAATATCCAGCCCAAGATAGCCTTGAAGGTCATCTGGGAAGTGTCTGCCAGTGCTAGGACAGATAGGACCTGAGCAGGCTTTGGAGAGATTACATTTCTTGTACCTGTGGCAGTTTCCAGACTTTAGGACCCCAAAACACCAACGACAAATTGGAAGGTCAATGGAAAAACCTGTGGGACCAGTGTGGGACAGTAGAGTGGTCTGGCCCCAGCCCAAGGGCTGCAGAGGGGGAAGAGGGTGGAAAAACCCATAGTAGCAGCAGGGGCAGGGACAGAGACTATTTCTGGAACTCTAGGCTCACAGATTGTGAGGGAATCGAGCAGCTTACAGTATACCTCCTATCCCCACTGGAAACAGAGATCTACCTTGACAAAGAGCCAAAAGTCAGGCAAATGGCTGGGGAAATGAACAAAACTCAGAAAAAGAATCAGACTATAGAATCTTACTTTGGTGACAAGGAAGATCAAACCATGCCAACAGAAGACAACAAAGTCAAAGCTCCTCCATCCAAAGCCTGAAAGAAAAATATGAATTGGTCTCAGGCCATGGAAGAGCTCAGAAAAGATTTTGAAAATCAAGTAAGAGAAGTAGAGCAATAATTGGGAAGAGAAATGAGAGTGATTCAAGAACTAACTTGCTAAAAAAATTGGCAAAAGGAATGAGGGAGAAGAATTTTAAACCAAGGAAAAAAATGAATGATAGAATTTTTTCTTCACTTCAACAAACATGCATAAAGACTCATTACCCTCATTCTATCATGTTTCAGCTTCTGTGTTAAGCCCAGGGGACACCAGAACAAAAACACGAAGAATGACTTATCTCAAGGACCTTCGATTCAATTTAGAGGAATACATGCGTGTTGATAATGCAGAACACAAATAGTGTAAATACAAATTAATTTCATGGAAAAGCATGAATAACTGGAGTGAGGGGGTGAGATTTCAGGCAGGACCATGGACTGCTAATGGGGCATTCATTGATCCAGGAATTCCAATGTATGAAACTGAGGAGGAAGAGTATTCTGGATGTAGAGAACAGCTCACACAAAGCTATAGTGCTGGATCCCCCCACCCATGAGGAATGTAAGTACATCAGTTTGGCTAGGATTTGGTACTCTTGAGGAGTGGCAAAAGAAATTACTAAGAAGAGAGGTTCTAGTTAAATTTCTAAAGATTTGAAATACTTATCAAATAGAACTGATACTTTATCATAGAGACAATGAGGGGGTCCATGGTGCTTCTACAGCTGGAGAGTGACAAGATCAGAACTGTTCTTGAGGAAGATCAATTTGGGAGATATACAGAATATGAACAGGAGAGGTGAAACACTGGAGACAGGAAGACAAATTAAGAAGCAATTATATTAGTCCATGTAAGAAACAATGAGGACCTGAACTGAGTAGTTACGATGTGAGTAGAGAAAAGGGAAAAGATGCAAGGATGTTACTGACAAGATTTAACAATTGCTTTTATATGGCTTGGCTTATTGAGATTCAAAGATTGAATCATGAATTTCCACTAATACCTGTCAAACATTGGTTGTAACTGTGTTCCCAACTCCTAAATGAACAGGCACATATTATAGGTACTTAACAAATACTTGTTGATGGATTGATTATGTGGAAAAGACAGACATGGGTGCTGAGTAAAAGAGAAGTAATAAGGGTCTTGACCCTCAATAAACAATCTCACATAGGGTAAATAAAGTAAACGTATAAATAAATAAACCCAGACCCCAAGTGGTAAGAATTTTGTTTTTCAGTCATTCTAGTTGTGTTTGATTCTTCATGACCCCATTTGAGATTTCCTTGGCAAAGATACTGGAGTAATTCACTGTTTCCTTCTCTGGTTCATTTTATAGATGAGTAAACTGAGGCAAACAAGGTTAAGTAATTTGCTCAGGGTCAAACAGCAGTGTCTGGGGTCAGATTTGAACCAAAATGATATCACCATGATACAGTGAAGTTTCAGTGTGTCTCATTGTGGCTGATCAGACCAATATGAGCTTGGAATGCACTATCACAGCTTGGGCACTGATAGTCCATGTGAACATTTGGGGTGGATAGTACAAATTTGTCCATTCTACATTTACTTTCTGTTGTCTCAGTTCTGCTTTGCTCATAGCGCACAGCACCACCTCTGATGTGGACACACCATGCTGAGTGGTTCTGTGTACTGTCTCATATGTTGCACAGTAAAATGGAAAGTTGTTGAGAAAGACCTGGAGCGAGTCCTTGTATCACTTCTTCTGATCACCATGTGATTGTGTGTCCCATGTGAGTTTTTCATAAAATAGTCTTTTTGGCAAGTGTACATTTTGCATTCAAACAACATGGCCAACCCATCAGAGTTGCATTCTCTGAAGCATAGTTTGAATGTTAGCAGTTCAATTCGAGCAAGGACTTCAGTTTCTGGTACTTTATCCTGCCAGGTGATCCTCAGAATCTTCCTAAGACAGTTCAAATGGAAATGATTCAATTTCCTGACATGGCACTGGTAGACTTTCCATGTTTCACAGGCATACAACAATGAGGTCAGCACAACGGCTCTATAGACTTTCAATTTGGTAGTCATTCTAATACCTCTTCTTTCCCAAACTTTTCCTCGGAGCTTCCCAAACACTGAGTTATCTCTGGCAACACGTGTGTCAACTTCATTGTTAATGCGTATGTCCCTGGAAAGTACATTACCAAGGTAAGTGAACTTATCCACTGCATTCAAAGCTTCTCCATTTGTTGTAACCATGGTTCTATATATGTCAGGTGTGGTGGCGGCTGATGGAGGATCTGTGCTTTCTTGGTGTTAATTTTCAGGCCAAAATTAGCACAGGCATTAAGGAATTGGTCCATACGTTGTTGCATCTCACCTTCAGAGGCTGCATTGAGGGCTCAATCATCTGCACAGAAATCATGAAACAGAAAATAATGCCCTAACAATCCCTCTACTTTGGTCTTGGCTAGTGGCCTTTTCAAATTGAAGAACTTACCATCAGTACAGTAGCTGACCTTGATGCCGTGTTTATCCTCACTGAAAGCATTTGACAACATGACTGAAAACATCATGCTAAAAAACATGAGCACAAGTGCACAGCTCTGTTTCACTCCATTGGTGACTGGGAAAGCACGAGAGCATGGTCCACTATCATGCCATCATGAAATTGACATAGAATACTGATGAACATCTCCTGGCAACCAAATTTTGGCATAATTTTTCATAAGCCCTCATGACTAGCAGTGTCAAAGGCCTTGGTCAGATCTACAAATGATGGGTACAGACCTCTGTTCTGCTCCTGGAATTGCTCCCGGAGTTGTCGGGCAGCAAACACCATATCGACTGTTCCTTGGCCCTTTCTGAAGCCACTCTGGCTCTCAGGTATATGACCATTTTCCAAGTGAAGGATCAGCCTATTAAAGAGTACTCTAGCAAGAATTTTGCTGGCAATGACTAAGGGAGAGACCTCCCTCTGATGCTCTCAGGACAATATATTACCTTTACTTTTATAGAGATGGACAATGGAGGCATCCTTGAACTCCTGGATAATAACCTCTTCTTGTCATATAACCTGGAAAATTTCAGTCACCTTTTGTGAGCAATGGTCCTCCTACCTTGTAAATCTCAGCTGGAATAGAGTAAGCACCAGCTGCTTTGCCACATGAAAGGAGCCTAACGGCCTTCAAAACCTCTTCCTCAGTTGGAAGTTCAGGTAAGGAGGGATTAACTTCAACCTGAGGTAAGTGGCCAATGGCTCAGCATTGATTGATGATGGTCTGTTGAGAACACTATGGAAGTGTTCAGCCCATCTCTCTAGGATCATGTCCTTCTCACTACTCAATGTGGTTCCATCAGCACTGAATAGTTGAGATGCACCATAGATTTTTGGTTCATAAATAGTTTTCAGGGAATCATAAAAACGGTTTGGATTGTTACTATCAGCATAAAACTGAATTTCATCTCCCTTCTTAGTGAGCCAGGAGTCCTTCATCTCTCTAAACTTTACTAGTATTTTGCTTTTGATGGAATTAAATGCTGCCTTCTTAGAGGTGAATGAACTATCCTGCTGGTATATCCTGTGGAGTTCTCATTTTTTGTTTAGCAGCTTCTGAATTTCCCCATCATTTTCATCAAACCAGTCTTGGTGTTTGCAAGTGTTCTGACTCAGATGAGCAAATGCAGTGCTGTACACCAAATCTCTGAAAGCTGCCCACTCCTTTTCTGCTCCCCTATTGTCAACTGTATTTTGGCTGAACTTTCCCTCCAATTTAGCAACAAACTGTTCATGCTCAGAGGAAAGCTCTAATTTTTTGACATTAATTCTTCTGGCAGTCATTTTGCCTTGGGGGAAGCTCTTTTGATGAATGCGAATATGTAATTTGGAAAGGATAAGACTGATCAGTCCAGCACTCTGCACCACACATTGCCTTTGTCACTCTCACATCTTGTCTGTCTCTTCTCCTTACAATCACAGTCTAATAGATGTCAGTGCTTCCTGCAAGGGTGCATCCATGAAGTTTTATTGTGTTTAGCTAAATGGAAGACAGTGTTGATGATGAGGTCATGTGATGCACAAGTCTTCAATGGTAAATGGCCATTGTTGTTCCTGTTTCCAACTCCATTCCTCCGTAGGACTCCCTGCCAAGTCTCATAGTCTGAGCCTACTGTAGGATTAAAGTCACCCAGAAATATGTTTGTTCTTTTTTGGCACATTGATGATAAGGGTCTCTAGGTCTTCCTAAAATTTTCTTTGACATCATCAGGGTAGGGGCATGGGCACTGAAGATGGTGGCATGGCATTTTCTTGCAAGTGGCAATCACATTGTCTTGAGCCTTACATTCACTCCTTTTGCCAAGCATACCAGATTTCTGACTAGATTCATTTGGTTGCAAAACCCACATCAGCTTCAAAGTACTCCTCTTCACTGTGCCCACTCCAGAAAAAGGTGTATTCAGCTCCAACTTTAGTAAGCTGACCTTCATTTGGCAACCTTGTTTCACTCAGGGCTGTTATTTGGATGTGATATCTATTGAGTTTTCTTGCAACAAGAGCAGTTTGTCTTTCAGGTTTACTAGATTTTGTGTTGTCCATGAGTGTGTGCATGTTCCATGTGCTGATGGTGAGTGGCATCATTTTTGCAGATGTTTTTGTACATTTTGCATATTTTTTTGTGTTTCTTACACAGAGAGGAATTCCCCTCTTGTCACAGTAATCAGGCCAGGATAAGTAGAAAATGCTTAGAACACCTTTTCTAGCCCCCTTCCTCACACCAGGAGGTGAGCAGTGTGATCCTTAGAAGGCTGCTCAGACACCCAGGGGGCTGCCGAGTCCTGCTGTTGCTTCCAGTGGGAAATGACCTTATGGCCTGGGTCGCCTATGTACAGAGGGTTGTGACTACAGCTCCCAGTGTATCTACACCTGCTGCTTCATCACTTGCCTGTTGCCACAGGACTTTGAGACATAATAGTGAAATAGTATGGGTGATGTCTTTTGATTCCTGTGTAAATTGTATTTAAGTTAGGCAGAGTTGCACAAAGTCATCAGCCTTACTCTCTCCTCCAGAGTCATCATAGTCCAGTGGCAGGACAGAGTCCAGATGACTGGTGATGCCTCAGGATGTAGTGGATGACCTTGGCATCTGCAGTGTCTAACCAAGCTCTAAGCACTCCACATCACCTTCTTCAACTGCCTTCATGGCCTTTGGAACAAATTGTTCTCACCTGCCCATTCCACCAGATGAAGTCTCCACATGCTTGGGGTAGATACCCCCTTAACTCACCAACGGGTTTGAGAACCCAGGGTTACTCTCAACCTGGTTTGGTCCATCTGCTGAAACAGTTTACTGGGGTGTGGCCGCTGCACATGCTGGAACTTCTTGGAGTCATAGATGAGAGCTGGGTAGGACATGTGGACACCAAAGGTGAAAAGAGCCCCAGAAAGGGCTCAGCAGCCATCACACCAAAGGTATTGGTCCTCCCTGAATACACCCTACCCCCCAGCCTGACTACCTGTACACCATCTTTCCAATATCTTTCCATTGGGTTGAAACTCATGATTATGTGTTATATAATCCCACCTTCTAAGAGAATTTGGATACATACGATCACTTCTGGGTTTCATTATCCTCACTGCTTGGGGCCCAGCTATAGAATACAAATTAGAATTTAATGCCTCCATAAGAAAAAGTGTCCAGTGATCATATACAGGATAGGTCACTAGAAGTTGGAGAATGATAAAAGATGTATTCCAATGTTCCTCACGTAGAACCATATTCATAACAAACACTAAAGCAGCATGTAGAGTGTGTTCAGGGAAGAACAGTACCTCTGCCATGAGGTCTGCTGCTTTCCACCTTTGGTGTCCACCTGATTCACCCAACTCTCACCAGTGACTCCAAGAAGCTGTAGCATGTGCAGTGGCCACACCCAGTAAACCATTTCAGCAGATGGGCTAAACCAGGTTGAGGGTAAGCAAGAGTATCAAATGTTTCAGTGACTCAGTTAGATCACCCCAACCTTGTGAAGACTTCCTCTGGCAGAAAGCATGGATGAGAACACTTTGTTCCAACATTCATGAATGCAGATGAAGCAGGAGTTGTTAAGCACTTGCTTCAACATTAAAGATGCCAAGGTCATTCATAGCATCATGAGCCATCGACAGTCATCCTGACTTTTGCTTGACATTCGATTCCAATGACTGCAAAAGAGAGTGAACCTGATGACTTCAAGCAACTGTGCCTCAGTTAAATTGAATTCATGCACCAGTTAAAAGGTGTCACCCATTTCATTTTGCCATTCTTACCTACCTCAAAGCCTTGTGGCACCAGGTAAGTGGCAAAGCAGCAGATGTAGATGCATCAAAGTTGTAATCACAACCCTTCATATAAGAAACTCAGGCCATAAGATCTTCTTTCCACTGGACTAAAGCTGCAATGGGATTTAGGAGCCCCCTTGGTGTACGACCAGCGTTGCTTAAGGACCTCATAGCTTGCATCCTGGCTTGAAGAAGGGGCTAGAGAAGGTGCCCTAAAAATTGTCTGCTGGACACAACCCTGGCCTGCTTACCAGAGCAGATGGGGATCCCACCCTGTGGTTGAAAAAAAAAAAGCAGTGCAAAACCTTCTGTGAAGAAGATTCCTTTGGCCATCAGTACATGGAATGTGAGCACAGTCATCAACAACTTGAAATCCAGTAGTCCTGAAAGACAAACAGCTCTTGTTGAGAGAGAATCCAGAAGATAACCCATCCCATCAGCAGCCCTGAGTGAAACCTGGCTGGCAGATGAAGATCAGCTTACCGAAGCTGGAGCTAGATACTTCTGGAGAGGGCTTAGTGAAGGGGACTTCTATGAAGTTGGCTCAGGTTTTGCAATCAGAACCGATCAAGTCAACAAGCTTTTATGCCCCTCAGAAAGGGTGAACAGGCTTATGAGACTGTGTTTGCTGCTAGCAGGAAATCTCTATGCCACCATCGTAGATGTCTATGCTCTTACCATGACAAACCCTGATGAGAATAAAGAAAGATTTTATGAGGCTTGGAGACCCTCATCATCAACGTGCCAAAAGAGGACAAGTTATAACTCCGGGCAACCAATGGAAGAGTAATCATATGATGACAAGGAGTCCTTAGGAAGAATGGGATCGGAAACAGCAACAGCAATGGCCACTTACTGAAAGTAAAAAGACTAGTGCATCTCATGATCTCATCACCAACACTGGTGATTTGCGTAAATTCAATAAATTTGCTTAAATTCAATAAAACTTCTGTACTCACCCTTCTGTTAGACACTGGGATATAATAGACTATGGCATTGTAAGAAGAGACAGGATGTGAGAGTGAAAAAGGCAATGTGTGATGCAGATTTTTGGATTTATCAAAAACTTATTCCCTCAAGCTAAATATGAACATTCAATAAAAGCAGTGGCCCCAAGGCAAGATGATGAGTAGAAGCCTTAATAGTCTGCTGTGCCTTTATTCTAATATAGTAATGGCATTTTAGTCATCTTTGAGAATGAAGGGCAACGACCAAATACTCAAGTGATTCAGCGAAATGAGTTGAATTGTACCATTTGCAAATTAAAGACAGATTTTTTTAAGATGAAAGAAGAAAAATATTCTGAGCTCCCCAAATCTGAGTTTTCATTCTTATTTCTAAGACTATTTAGATATAAATATAGATAGAATTTTATCATTTATCTTAAGAAACAAGTAGCTTAAAAGCATCACTTAGTCACCGAATTTGTACGTTATCCTTTAGGAAAAAGAGAAAATTCCTATGAATGGGTCAGGGGCATGACTCTGGACCAGCCCCTTCTCTCCACGCCTGAGTTAACCCATCTGTAAAATGGGAATTAACTCAGTACCTTCCTAACAGGGTTGCTGTGTGGATTGGTGTAAATAGGTTTACCAAACTTAACGTGCTGTATAAATCATGAGATGAGGGGATAATGGAATTCTAGCTGGAATAGTGTCAAAAATCACTGCCTTCAATTAAATCATTTTGGAGATGAGGGAGCCAAGGTTTAGAGGCCTTTTATGACCTATTTAAAATCTCGCATGTACTACATAGAACAGCCAGACTGGGAACACAAGTCACGTAATGAGCAATTGTTGATCTCAACGTTATCCTTCTGATCCTTCACTTTTTCCCTGTTTTGGTCTTTTTCAGTAGAATTAAAATACAAATAGTCATGGGATACTCATCCATCTGCATCATGTACAAATTATTACCCAGTAGCATAACATGAATGCATTTAGTAGTAGAATAAGAGCATTGGGATATAGGCACACCTTCTGTAAGCTCAGGGAATGTCCTCAGGACAAATCCAGTAGCAGAAAACTTGGGATGAAGGGAGAAGGAAATAAGCATTTATACATCACCTACTGTGTGACAGGTCCTGTGCTAAGTGCTTTAAAATATTTTCTCATTTGATCCTCACAACAAACCTTCAAGGTAGATACCATTATTATCTCTATTTTACAGTTGAAGAAACCAAAGTAGACCAAGATGAAGTGACTTGCCGAGGGTCACACACCTCATAGGTGTCTAAGGTTTGATTTGAACTCAGGTATTCCTCAGATATTTCAGGTACAGTGCTCTGCCTCCATAGTTTATTTATTTATTTCTGCTTGAAAGCTTTTGACAAGGAATTACCTACTTTTAAAAACATTTTTAAATCTTTTTGGAGCCATGTAATGTTTAGGTGATTGTGGGCCACAGTTTATATGTGAAAATACTCTGTTTCCAAGATGGCTTATGTGTAGAGTTCTCTAGTAACTCTAGAGAGTGTATAACTCTAGAGAGTCTCTAGAACAGTGTGTAAAGGGACTTATTTTCTGTTAATTCATAAAAGATAGTGAGTTTCTAGTAGGTAATTCTCATCATCAGATTGCACATTTCTAGATGTTGAATAGGTACTAACTTTTTTGCAATGCAGTGATATGTATATATGCACAATCTTCTATCATTTTCACAGAGATTCTAAATTAATCCATATGTCTGGGCTCCTTAATTACCTTTCCAATCTTTCTTGGGGTGATGATCTCTTCCTGAGCTGTCATCACAGAGCTTTCAATTCCTGTAAACAAATCCTCACATCTCAGCCACTGTCTGCTGTTTGGATTTATGTGGATGGTGCCCATCAATGATGCCTTTTGATCCCATACATGGATTTTAGCTTTTCCATAGAGTCTTTCTGAAGATAAAGCTATGCTGAATTGCCTTTGACAAATCCAGCACATATTGATAGTCTTGGGATCATTATTCACATAATAACATCTCACATTCCAATCATACTTTAAGGTCAGCAAAGGATGTTCCTAATCATAGACCTATGAGGTACAATTATCCCTATTTAAAAAATATGGAACCTGAAACTATAAGGCTTACAAAATAGCATAGCTAAAGAATCATAGCCTGAATTCAAACCTATTAATGATCATAGTAGTTAGAGCTGGTGGTGACCTTGAATTTTATCAAAGCCAGTTCCTCATTTTACATATGAGACAATCATGATTTTGGAAGGTGAAATGATGTCCCATTTTCACTGTGATGATAAGTAACTGAGGTATTTATTTCTGTGACTGATGTCTCCTCCAAGAACAGCATAAACCTGTCATTTGCAAGAAACTTTTTGTTTGGTCTTTTTATCCCTAGTACTTGCCACAAAGTCTAGAACACCATAGGCCCTTGGTGAATGATTTTCATCTGAGAATTGGGAACTTTTTTGTTACTTCCACAGAATATCATATCAGATAGATACCTTAGATATAATGCCTATTTTAGAACGAAGACAGCAAAGGCACTTAGAGACTTATTATCATCATACAAATATAAATATCATAGTAGAGAGTTAAACTCAGGTCTTTCTTGATCCCAGCTATAACACGTTTTCTAATTTTCCACATTGACTTTCCTGACAGATTCTCATTCATATATTACTTAGAGAACCTCAGTGAAGGGTAACCTACTTCCTTTGAGAAATCTGATTCCAATTTTGGAAAGCTTTTGTAATTATGGCGTTTGGCTCCTCTTCCTCCATTATTGCAAGTCTAAATCTTTCTTCCCATTTCTTCAATTCTGAAAGTAGAAAAGAAATGTGACAGGTTTCCTTGAAGCATACTTAGAGAAATGGAATTATGAGTGCTTGATAGATTAGCCCAGCATATAAACACAGGTGTGTGTGTGTGTGTGTGTGTGTGTGTGTGTGTGTGTGTATAAAATCTCAGGAGGAAGGCACTACCATTAATAAGGGTATAAGACAAATACATGCAGGGGTGGGATGAATTGTAGATACTACTTAAATCAACTATGTTCTTTTGTTAAAGAGGAAATTTAACCTCAGATGAGTTAAGTCACTTGACCATGGACATAGCTAGTAAGAAGCCAAAGTAATACTCAACCCCTTGGCTCCTTACCCCACTTTGTCTTTGACAGGATGCCAGGAAGGTAAGTCCACATTCACAGAGGCCACAAGACATGGGCGTGAACTCATTTTTATAACTGATACAAAAATTTCTTGCAGCAAGGACAACCCAAATTCATTTTTCTTTCCTTTAATTGGGTAATGGTGGTTCATCAATGGTAGGACACAGCCCTTGGAATTTAAAAAAAAATTACAGAGTCAGAAAGCTTAGGTAAAATCATGTTTATCCAACTTCTTAAATCATTTTTATCTGGTTTGCTACAGGAGGGTTTAATTTGAAAAGATAAAATATATTGACTGAGATGTGGGTCCTCGGGTATTTGACAATGGAATGAGGCCAGTGAAGAGAAACTTATGTTTCATGGAGGTTAGTGCTCTAGTAGAGAGATTTATAGGCTACAATTCAGCCTCGGAGCCTTTAAAACCTTAATATTTTTCCAAAAAGCCACCATTCATTATGAGTAATGGGGAAGTGAGTTCAGGCCATCTAAAATGGGTAAGAGTAGATAAAGAGATACAGTGGTGCTTGGTGACGACTGGTATAATTGTACTCTCTGCTATGTGAAGGTCTACATAGGGCCACTGTCTTGACTAATTGTCTGCTCTATTTGTTTTTCCTGAAGCTATTTTACTTCAAAAACAGAAGGTAGGTAAGGTTATTATTATTAATCATTATAGCTTGTTCATAATACAGGATGAAAATGAAAGAGACTTCATAGATTCAGGTCCCTGACCTGGGCAAACATTCCACCTATTTGTGGAGAGAGTGCAGAGCCTGGAGTTAGAAAGACTTGGGTCCAAATTCAGGCTCATACATTGACTAACTGTGTGACCCTGGGAGAGTCCTTTAACCTCTGCTTGCCTCAGTTTCCTCATCTGTAAAATGGGGATAATTATATCACCTATCCCAGAGAGTTTTCATGAAGATCAAATGAAATAGTAATTGTAAAATATTTAGCACAGTGTCTGGCACATAGCACATGAAATATAAATATTAGTTATTATTAGTATTGATTATTATTAGCATAACATAACAGCACCACCAGCAGGAGCAGCAACAGCAGCTACAATAACCACCACCATTAACACCCCAATAACAATAATATGGCACTTTACTTCCTGCAATCTGCTTTATAGACATCATCTCCTTTGATCTTCACAGTAACGTTAGGAGGTAGGTATGATTATCAACTCCAATATACTCTAAGGATCAGATCAATAAAGGGATTTATATGGATAAACACAGCTGTGTATTAATGTGCAATCCTTCATTGCTGAAGAAGATCATGCTGTCAGAGAAATGAAGACATGACTCGCACTTGACTTTGTTTTGAGTGAGGGAGGGCTGTGCGGGTCACCAGCCTCACTTCTCCTCCAGAGCTATCTGAATCCAGTGACCAGATATTCATCAGGGAGACTGGAGATGACCCAGGATGTGGCAATTGGGGTTAAGTGACTTGCCCGTGGTCACGCAGCTAGCGAGTGTCAAGTGTCTGAGGTGAGATTTGAACTCAGGTCCTCCTGCCTCCTGCACTGGTGCTCTATCCCCTGCACCAACTAGCTGCCTCCTAATTAATACAGCTAGTAAAAATGGAATTTACTGTCGCTTGGCATCAAGTGCAATGCTCCCTCTCCTCCCCCAGAATGTCTCTCATGGACATCGTGGATCCCAACCAGCCATCATCCAGCAGCAGGAGGCAGATCTCCAGTGGGGGAGAGCCCACTCATCCTGGGGCAACCCATTTCCCTTTTGAACACCCCTAATTATTAGCAAGTAGATTTTTTTTTTGTTCCAGAGAGCTGGAAAACTGTCTCCTTGAGAGTTTTCTCCGTTAATCCTGGTATTGCTCTCTGGAGCCAAGCAATGCAAGTCTTGTTCCTCTTAGAGAGAACTTTATGCTTGATAAAACCCTTTCCTTAAAACCTGTGAGGAATAGAGTTCAAAGGTGAGCTTCCTGATCTCAAAGATCTAGAATATGAAGTGGGGGGGGGGAAGTCATATGCTTGCCAGTTCTAACCTCATTGCTCCTAGAGTGGAATCAGAACCCCAACCCTGGCTTTTTCACTCAAGACCTTTGCTGTAATAACGTTGCTGTCCTCTGCCTTGCTTAGACCTTATCTATGGTAGAATGCTCAGTTCTGGGTGCTGAGGGTTAGGAAGGGGGCTGATAATCTCCAGAGCATCCAAAGCAGGGCAAAAAGGCACCAAGAAGGGCCACCCGATGGGAAGATCATTTGAAGAAATTGGCATATTTATCCAAGAGAAGAGAATAGTTATTTGAAAAGTCATCATAAAGAAGAGGAATTATGTTCATTTTATTTGACCTCAGAGGACAGAACTGAGAGCAATAAATGAAAGTGAAAAAAGCCAAAATTGGATTTCTAGTTCTGGGAGCCAAGATGGCAGAGTGATTGATAATTGCTATCTCCCTCCCCTTGTTGATCTTGACCAGCTCAGAGAATACCTCTCTGGAATAAACCCTGGAACAATGGGAGCAGCAGAAGGGGTAAACAGACTCACAGCATGGCAGGCTAGAAAGATCGCTAAGGAGGGCTCCTCTTGCTGTGGCCAAAGGCAACCAGTGCAGGATCAGAGCTGTCCCACACAGTCCCACCTCAACAAACTGGGAAAAATTCCTGAACTCCAGGGGGATAAAACCAGCAACTGCCAACACCAGGACTGCAGGTGTGCCTCAGCACCCTAGTGGAATCAGGAGCACACTAGTGCAGAAAGTTGAGCTTTCCTATTCTCTAGCTCAGCAGAGGAGCCTCTAGCATCTAGACCACCCCTGCGCCACACTTAATGAGCTATTTCTAGAGTAACTGTAAGGAAACCCAAAAAGACCTAACTGGATGATGATGAATGTTGGAAAAGATGTGGAAGAATTGGAATACTAATTCATCGTTGGTGGAGCTCTGAGGTGATCCAACCATTCTGGAGAGTAAGTTGGAACTATGCCCAAAAGACTACAAAAGTGTGCATACCCTTTGACCCAGCAATATCACTTCTAGGACTGGATCCCCAGGAGATCATAAAAATGGGAAAGGGTCCCACATGTACAAAAATATTTAGAGCAGTACTCTTGGTATTGGCCAAAAACTGGAAATCAGGGGGATGCCCATCAATTGGGGAATAGCTGAATAAATTATGGTATATGAATGTAATGGAATACGATTGTGCTATCAGAAATGATGAACAGGAAGACTTCAGAGAGGTCTGGAAAGAATTATATGAACTGATGCTGAGCAAAAGGAGCAGAACCAGGAGAGCTTTGTGCACAGTAACAACCACAGTATGCAAGGATTTTTTCTGGTAGACTTAGAACTTCATTGCAATGCAAGGAGTTAAAAAATTCCCAAAGGTCTCTTAAGACAAAATGCCCTCCACATCCAGAGAAAGAACTGTGGAATTCGATTGCAGAATGAAGCAGACCATTTTCTTTTGTATTATGTTTTGGTTTGTTTTATGAGTTCTCCCATTCATTTTAATTCTTCTATGCAACATGACTAAAGTGAAAATGCATTTAATAGGAATGTATGTGTAGAACCTACATAAAATTGCATGCCTTCACGGGGAGGGAGGAGGAAGGGAGGAAGGAGGGAAGGGAAAGGAGGGAGAAAAATCTAAATTATATGGAAGTGACTGTAGAACACTGAAAACAAATACAATCATAATAATAAAGAAAAAAGCCAAAATCTTATAAAGGAGGTAAATATATATACTCATTTTAAAGAAGGGAAAGCTGAGACCTAGAGAAGTGTGCTGACTTGTCTGCATTCACACAGCTGGCTCTCACAATAGTTCTTTGGGATGGATAATGTCCATGGGTAGCCAGAGAGTGTAGTAGTGCAAAGAGTACTGCATCTGTAGTCAGGAAGACTCATCTTCCTAAGTTCCTAAGATTACTTCCTAAGTAATCTGACCTCCAACATTTACTAGCTATGTGATTGGGCAAGTCATTTAACTCTGTTTGTCTCAGTTTCTTACTTATGAACTGAGCTAAAGAAGGAAATGGCAAATCATTACAATGCCTCTGCCAAGAAAACCCTAAATGGTATCACAAAGAGTTGGACATGACTGAAATGAATGCACAACAAAATTTATCAATTAATCAATCAACCTATTCATCAATTAATCAATAGAAATTTATTATGTGCTAGTAAAAGAAAATGTCAGGATAAAGAATGAAATGATCTCTACCTGCAAGGAGCTTACATCCTAAAAGAAAAGCCAACAAGAGCCAAAGTATTATGACAAATGCAGTTAATGTGTCATATGGAAATAATATGCTGGAGCTATATCTATCTACTATCTATATGTTCATATGTATACATATATATTTGTGTATAAATAATATCATAGCTTTTATAATATTTTTATATATGGATAATTAAAGTTATTACTTAACTAAATATAAATAAATAAAAGGTTGTTTGAGAAGGAGTGCACTAGAAATTGGAGGGGGGAGTCAGGAAAGATTTCTTGTAGAACATGATGTTTGGACAGTGCCTTCAAGGAAAAGGGAGACTCTATGAGGCAGAGGTGAAGAGGGAATACACTCCAGGTGTGGCAAAGCACAGAGTGAACCATTGTTTTTATTCTTAAAGATTCCTTTGCAGTGTGGTGAATTTTCACAAGTGTCATTATTCAGGGTTCCCTGACACCCTGTTTTTTGATGCCAAGCTTCCCTTTCCCATAAGACAGAGCTTGTTTTATGCACAGAACTCTGCTTCAGAAAGCCTTGGTAGGTCGGAGCAGAAAGGAAGGAAAGAATATTTTGGGGGAAAAGTATCAGAATTGGAGAAAGGAGATACAGGGAACAAGTTCCACCAATCCGTGTTCCATTATTGGGCTGAGTTTAAGGGAACAGCCCAACATTTGAGTGACAGCTGGGCTGTAGTAAGCCAGTCAAAGACTGGCCCAATGGTCTATCTAGGAGATCATAAAGGATCCTTGACTATGATTTGAACTGTGTCCAACTTCATTTTACAAATGTGGAAACTAAGACTCAGAGAGAGGGAATGATTTGGCCAAGGTTTAGGAGGAAAAAAATGTAGCCGAGCTGGCATTTAAACCTTGTTCTCTGACTCCAAATTGCATACATTACCTAATAAGACAGAATCTCAGTGTCACTTGGCTTTATTCTAACCTCATTTTCATAGATGAGGAAACTGAGGCTGTCATAGGTTAATTGGTGAGCCCAGAGTAACATAGGTAGGAAGTCTCTGTGGAAGAATTCAAACTCAACTTTTTCTGACTCTGATTTCAGCATTCTCTCTAGGACAATCTCTTAACATAAGGTCAAAAAATTAAAGGAATGATTTTAGAAAGTTCATGATTTAAAAAAAATTCAAATAACTATTTAAAAATAATGTTTCCTTTAAAATCCTATCTATTTTACTTTATAAATTTAAAAATGTGATTTTGAAAGGTCCATAGTCTTTATCATTCTGCCAAAGGAGTCTATAACAGACAAAAATATTAAGACTTTGATCTATGACGTATTTGAACTATCTATGGCAATAATAATAAAAGACAAAAATACAAAATAAAACAAAACTAAATACTAGAAAGACAGCCATTTTGAGAGGTGTAGGTTTGGTTTTGTGAAATTTATGCAAACAAAACAGACAATCCTAGGATGTGAATTAATATTACTTTTGATCTGTTTGATAACCGATATCAAAAACATGTAGAGTGGTGGTTTTCTGACATGTCATGAGAAGTCATTCCTGCAGATCCCCATCCTTTGGCTCTTCTGAGGTTTATTTTAAACTGTAATGAGACTGTCCTTGGAGCACTAGCTTACTCCTAAGGTCTTGACCAGTTCTAGTTGGTGGGATCCTGAGTATTGCAAATGAACATTTCAAACCTGGATTTAGGAGTAAGATGGAATTGTCACGTTCATTTGGCTCTAAATGAGAACCTCTGAGTGGCCAAATTCAATTCAGTTGAGTTTAACAAGCATTTGTAAGTGCTTGTTGTGTGCTCAGCAAAGTGTTGTGCTTGCAATACAAATCTGCAGCATTTCCTGACTGAGGCCAGAGGGAGTTGCTACAGGTAGAATCTGTGCAAAGGCTTGAGTCTGAGGCATAGAATGTCATGTGAGAGGACTCCCAAGGCCCAGCCCACTCAACTTCAAGGAAACCCCTAGAATGGCATGCTTAGGAAATAAACAGGAGACATCATCAGGGGCTTCTGTTAAATCTCTAGAATTATAACCTTTATAAAAGACCTAGAATAAAGTGAGCTACTCTTTGCTGGATTATAAACTAAGTCATTTCCTCATCTGTTTGGGGTAGTGTGGATTTGATCATATTGATCAGAAATTTAGACCTACAAGGAAGAACATGAAGGCAAACTTCCTCACTTGACAATGAGGAAATTGAGCATAAGAAATGTGACAAAACGTCTTGTCCACCATCACCCTGCTGGTACATGCATAAGTCCACATCTTCCTGACAGCAGTCGAAGAGTCTATCTGTGACACCACACAGCCCATGCTAAATCCACTCCTCTACTGCTAGAGCATCCAGTGGAGAGGGGGAGTTCCTGAAGGTACATACTCTTCATGAGAGTCTTTGACTAATAATGATGATGATAATGGCGATGATTCCTCAGTGGCAATTCTTTTTGGCATTGAGTCATTTCTTATTTATTTAGCCATATCCTTGGACAATAAATATAGAGTATATCAGTGCATCTTTGCTTGCTGAATCTATCTTTTCAGGGAAGTCACATCATCTTTCTCTTCCCTATTAACTTCTACAACTTGAAAACATTCTAGTACCACATCACACCTATCAGATTGGTTACCATGACAAAACAGGAAGATGATAAATTCTGGAGAGGATGTTGGAGCACTAATGAACACTAATTCATTGTTAGTGGAGCTGTGAGCTGATCCAACCATTCTGAAGAGCAATTTGGAACTATGCTCAAAGGGCTACAAAAATGTGCATATCCTTTGACTCAGCAATATTGTTTCTAGGACTGTATCCCAAAGAGATCATAAAAATGTGAAAGGGTCCCATATGTACAAAAATATTTATAGCAGCTCTCTTTGTGGTGGCCAAAAGCTGGAAATTGAGGGAATGGCCATCAATTGGGAAATGACTGAAAAAGTTGTGGTATATAAATGTAATGGAATACTATTGTGTTATAAGAAATGACAAACAGATGGACTTAAGAAAAACCTGGAAAGACTTATATGAACTGATACTGAGTGAAATGAACAGAACCAGGAGAACTTTGTACACAGCAACAACCACTGTGTGCGAGGACTGATTCTGATAGAGTAAGTCCTTCACAGCAATGCAGAGACCTAAAATATTCCCAAAGGACTCGAGACAAAATGTCATCCACATCCAGAGAAAGAACTATGGAATTGGAATGCAGAATGAAGCAGACTGTTTTCTCTTGTTATGTTTTCTTTTGCTTTTTTTCTTGTGATTTCTCACATTCATTTTAATTCTTCTAATGCAACATGACTCATGTGAAAATGTGTTCCATAATAATGTATGTGTAGAACCCATATAAGTTTACATGCTGTTTTGGGGAGGGAGGGCAGAAGGAGGGGGAGAAAATTTAAGACTTATGGAAGTGATTGTTGACAACTGAAAACAAATACCTTAACTAAATTTAAAAAAAGAAAATATTCTGTACACTTATTCAAGACAGCGAACATTTATTAACCATTTATTTAGCTAGGTACCTAAGTGTTACAGTGGATGGAGTACTGAATCCGGAATTAGGAAGGTTTGAGTTCAAAGTAGCCTCAGACTTTTAATAGCTGTGTAATCCCTAGGTAAGTCCCCCAGTCTTTCAGTTAACTCATCTGTAAAATGGGGATAAAAATAGTATCTGCCTCATAGGGTTATAGTGAGTATGAAATGAAATGATATATGTAAAGTGCTTTTTAAATATTAAAATTCCATTTATATGCTAGCTGTAATTATTAGTAGTATTAATATATTTAGGCACTCTTCTAAGTACTGGAGATTCACATACAAGCAAAAAGAAAGACCATTCTATCCATAAGGAGCTTATATTCTAATGGAGAATGAAAACACAGAGAAATGAACTGTAAAGCTAGGGTTAAAAGAGGAAAGGTAGAGAAAGCTGGTATACATGCATTAGCCCTGACAATGTGTGTTTAGCATTTATCAAGGGTTGCATGCCAATTCATTGATTCATTCATTTATTCATTCATTCATTCATGCATGCATGCATCAAGAATATGTAATGGACCCACCATGCATTAGGAATTTTGTTAAGCACTAGAACTACAAAGGCAAGAATGAAACCATCTCAGGCTTCAAAGATAAAAATTTACCTTTGTTTGAATTTTAATAAATATTCAACTCTAAACAAGCTGGGATTGTTTCATTCGTGTCTGTATCCCTCACTATTCTTAGTAAAATCCTTTCAGGCAATTAACTATTGAATACATTTGATTCAACAAGTATTAAGTACCTGCGCCAAGACTGGAACTCTGTCTCTAGGCTATATAACGTGGTCAGAAATGTGAGGTGATGATAATAGTGATCCCCACTTGTAGAAAAACTCAATGTTTACAAAGCGTTTTCCTCCTTCCTGTCCTGTGAGAGAAATAATACAGGTACTATCACCCTCACTATCCAGAGGAAGAAACCAAGGCTCAGAGAAATCAAGTCTCTTGTGCATTGTCACACAACTAAGAAATGTCTGCTGTAGGTTGGCCGAGGACATACTGGGAATTGGTCTCCAGAGCACCTTCTGCTCCACCACAGTGCCCCTATTTACCACATGGTATTTCTCTTAAGACCTGAGTTGTGAAATAATTGTCTTGTTGACATGAGACAATGCTAACTTGAAACAAAAGCCTTTATTCTCATTTATGACTTCTTTTTTGGAGGATGGACAAAACCATATTCAAAGTCAGAGGGAAAAATGAGTTGGCTTGCATATTTAGAATGCAGACTCATATAAGGGAAGTCATGATCTAGAGTGGGGAAACGTTAGGAAGCTGGTAGATGAAGCAGAACAGGAGTATAAAGGAAAGCAATTCTGTTATGAGAGTATAAAAAGAAACAGAAAGAGAAAATTGTTGAGTTTGGGAAACATCATAAGTTTGGCAGAAAGGCATGATATAGTATTGATAGGAGAGTAGCATGATTCAGATAGCTACCATATTTCCGTCTGTCTTCCTGCTTGTCTCTTTCTATCCATCTCTGAAAAAAGCACGGCAAATATTTGCCCCATGCCTTGTCTTAAAATAATTGCATCATTTGATACTAGCTTGGTTTCTCAATAACAAGGAAGAATTGGTGCTTAGAGTTGAAATGATGAGAAACTGGAAGAAAGCGAGCAGTCTATCCTAGAATTTTAATGAAGAAGGAGAGGAAATCTGGACGTAGTCTCACAGGCACTTTTAATTTGGGGAGATCAGATTTCAAAAACTTCAGTGGGAAGCCTGATAAAATTCCATGGACTAAAATTCTACAGGAGAATCCAGCCCCAGGATGAAAAGAAATGCACACAGATGAAATTTTGAAGATACAGAAAGAAAGAAATTGAATGAGGAGGCAACATGGGAGTGGTCTGAAGAGTGCTTTGTGGTAACCTACAGAGCTCACTAACCAACCCAAACTGTTTAAAATAAAAAGATAAGAATAGAAAATGGGAGCCCAGTGAAGATAACAGAGAATGAACAAAAAGGCAGGTGCAGTGGCGTAAAAATAACGGGAAAGAAAAAATTCAGAATGAACTGAGCCTAGAAGGGGAAGCTGGAGACAATAGAAAAGGTTTTCTTCAGCGATAGTGGGAAAAAATAATCCAAAAAATCCAAGAAATAATAACATCTTGGTGTGGCACAAAGGTAACTGACAGCAGGGCTGCTCAGTTGTCATTTTGTTTTTGGTTTCTCTGCAAGAGAAAATGGCTTTGGGACTGGAAAGAATGAAACAGAATTAACTACTAAGGACGTGATACTCAACAGAATTAAGGAAATGTAAGATACCCTTTAGTATCTGTGATGAATTCAAGTCATGAGGCCCAGATGAACTGTTTCCTCTCACCCAGAAGAGGTGGTAGATGTGATTGCTGAGTGAACCAGTGATGTTTTTCAGCAAGTCAACAAAAATTTATTAAATCCTTATTATATGTCAGGCACTGTGCTAAGCAATGGGAAATATAGAGGAATACACATACAGTTCCTGCTTTCAAGATGCTCTCATTCTAATGGTGGAGACAGTGCCAAGCCTAGAGGCCTGTATTGGGCTACCCGAGTCTTTCTTACCTGTCCAGGTCTTCGGCTGGCCACGCCGGATGCACGTATGAGAGAAAGGACGTTCCAGAGTCAAACAGGGGTTGAGCTTTATTACAGGGTTTCGGTTACAAGTGCAGGGGGTCTTCTTTCTTAGGACGAAGAGGGGGAGATTTCCTAAGAAGGCTAAGCTTAAGGGATTGGAAGTAGAAGTACAAGCGGGGAGAGAGGAGGAGGGGAGAGAGGAAAGAAAAGAAGCGGAGCCCTACTTTTCTCTTTGGCTCCACACGTGCTAAGAGAGCTTTTAGGCTTCCTCAATCCTACTTAATCTTCAGCCACACAGTTTGCATCTCAATACTGTGCTGTTAGGTAACTAGGTGTGCTCCAATCCGGGACGACCTCGAGGGCAGGGAGACTCCACCCATCAGGTATCTCCTGGGGAGAGGCGGAAATACCCGAGCTAGCCGAGCTAGCTCAGTCTGACCTTCTCGAACCCCCGCTGTTCATGGAGGGCCTCGTAAGACTCTAAGATTTAGAAGTCCCACTTTTACCTGCCCGAGACTGTCCACACGGAATTGAGCTTCCAGTCCCAACAATTCTCCTCACACCCACCTCGCCTCCTGATCCTCCCAGCCAGCGTTTGGGGTCTGAGATTCAAATGCTGCTTCCAGCCTCAGGGCTTTTGGCGGGGGCAGGGCTGCTATTCAGTGTGAGATTAAGTTCAGCTGCTCAGGTCAGGGCATGGCCGCCTCTCAGGATCAGTTCCCTCAGGGAGTTTATGCACAGACCTTCCACAATGGATCCAGGCTCCTACCCCCTTGGGGAGCCCTGGTCTGCAGCCGCCTCTCAGCTTCTACCTCCGAGGGGGCCTGAGTTATGGGGGCACCCCACTCCCCTCTCAACCCACCAAAGAGACTCTCTCACTGACCCCCGTCACCTGTGGTGGGATCTGTACCTCTCGGTGCCACGGCTGCTGCCGCAGCAGGGCTGGGCTGGGCTCCGCGTCTGCAGTACGACGGACCTTTTGCGAGAGGTTTGCAGGTCCCTCTGTGGGTGGAGGGACCTGCGTGGCCGCTGGAGATCCTGTCCCCGTAGCCCGCTTGGATCTTTTCCTCACAGTGCCGCGGCCATGGCAGGGCTGCACTCAGCTCCCAGTCCCGGCTCCCAGTCCGCAGCGCGAAGGACCCCCCGCGAGAGGTTTGCAGGTCTCTCTGGAACAGAAATCTCCGTCGCTCCAATGTTCCATGGCCTCTGGGTGCAGAATTCGCCGTGAGTTACTTCCCTGTAGCCATTCTATGGGTTGTGGGTCTCTGTGTGTTTCTTAACCGGTATATTTTCAAGTGTTTTACACTATCTTCATTTACCTTAAATGGAACTTTATCTTTCCTTCGGGTTTTGCTAATGATATTTAAAAATGCTAAAGCTTTATGAGGCTGAATTTTATATTCTGCAACTTTACTAAAATTGTTAATTGTTTCAGCTAATTTTTAGCTGATTCTCTAAGGTTCTCTAAGTAAACCATCATATCATCTGCAAAAAAATAACTTTGTTTCTTTATTACCCGTGATTATTCTTATCCCTTCAATTTATTTTTATTATCTTCTTGATAGAGTTACCATTTTGGTAAAATATTGAACAACAATTTTGATAAATGAAATTCTTGCTCATCCTTTATCTTATTGGACAGGCTTCTGATTTACCATCAGTGCTTCATCTTATTTGTAGGTATATACTACTTATTATTTTAAGCACAGCTCCATTTATTATTGTACTTCTATTCCTAGGCATTCCAGTGTTTGTAATAGGAATGAATATTGCATTTCGTCAAAAAGCTTTTATATACCTATTGATACAGTCATACAATGTTGTTGTTTTTGCTGTTATATATTCAATTATGGATTTAGTTTTCTTAATATTGAGCCAGCCTTACATTCCTGACTTAAATCGGCATGGCCAGAATGTACGCGATATATTGCTGTAAACTTATTGCTAGTATTTTATTTAAAACTTTTGTATCAATACTATTTAGTCAAATTGATATATAGTTTTGATTTTTATCTGGTATACTTTCCCTGGTTTACATACCACCATATTTGTGTCAAAGAAAGAATTTTGCGTGACTCTTTCTTTACCTATTCTCCCAAACAGTTTGTTAGATGCTGAAATTAAGCATTTTCTTAAATGTTTGTTAGAATTTTCTTGTAATATGATTTAGTCCCCCATTCCCAAGCCAACCCCTTTAGGCAACTCATCCATAGCATGTTCAATTTCTTTTCCTAAGACAGGGTTATTTAAGTATTCTATTTCTTCTTCTGTAGATATGGGCAATTCACATTTTTGAGTGTAAAAAGCATCCATTTCATTTAGATTGTCAGTTATGTTGGTACATAGTTGATCAAAATAGGTCCTAATAATGCTCTAATTTCATCTTCATTGCTTTTATACTCACTTTTAATTTTTGAATCTTTTCATTTAACTTTCTCCTTTCTATTAAAAAAATCAAATTTCTCAATGACTTATCTTTCTTTTTTCATAAACCCACATCCTAGTTTATTTCTTAGTTCAATATGTTTTTCTTTATTTTTATCTTTTATTAATCTTTTCTTTGATTTTCAAGATTTTTATTTCAGGGTTTTGTGGATGATTTTTTGAGGGGGGTTGCAGGATCTGTGTTTTGATATATTCATTCTTTTTTTTAAAAATTGATGTAAATATTTAGAGATATACATTTTCCCCTAAGTATTGCTTCACTCCACGGAAGTTATTACATTGCTTTAACTATCTTTAATTACATTATTGCTTTTTTCTATGATTTATTCTTTAACCAACTGATTTTTTGTGGTTATATTTAGTTTCCATTTACTTTCTAATGAAATTTTGATTGTATTATGATATCCAAAGAGTGAATTCATCATTTCTACTTTTCTGCATTTCACTGAAGATTTATACTCCTTTGCATGGAACTTTTTTTTTTTTTAGAAAATGCTATGTGAAACTGGGAAAAATATTCTATTTCTATTCCCATTCAGTATTCTCCAAAGACCTATTACATACAACTTTGACAAAATTGTATTTATCTCTTTAAGTATTTTTTTATTAATTTTATGGTTAGATTTGAATCTGAGAGGGGCAAATGGATTTCCTCTACTAGTACAGTGTTAGTATAATTTTTCTCCTGTAATTAATTTAGTTTTTCCTTCCAGTACTTGGATGCTATATCATTTGGTGCATATACAGTTAGTATTGATATTACTTCATTTTATACTACTTTTTAGAAAAATGTAGTTTCTTTGATTACCTCTTTTAATTAGGTATGTGTGTGTGTGTATGTATGCTTTTACTTTGTCAGAAATCAAAATTTTTATCCCTGTCTTTTTTTTAAACTTCAGCTGAAATATTATTGATTCTGTTCCAGCTCCTCCTTGTAGTTCCCTTTGTGTATCTTTCTGTTTCTAGTGTGTTTCTTTGAAAGAATGTATTGTTGGATTCTGGCTTCTAATTCATTCTGCCATCTTCTGTTTTATGAGGAAGTTCATGCCATTCACATTTATAGTTGTTATTATTGTCTGTGTATTTCGCTCCATCGTATTTTTTCTATTCATCCTTCTTGTTTTTTTTTTACTCTTTCCCTTCCTCGAAAGTCTATTTTGCTTTTCTTTACTGCCTCCCTTAGTCTGCACTCTTGCTTATCATCTCCATTCTCTTAGCCTGGTTTTCTTTCTTCTTGCCTGTTGAATAAGATAAATTTGTATACCCTATTTTGTGTATGTGTGTTTTCCTCTCTGTTTGAACAGTTCAGATGAGAGGGAGACTCGAGCACTGCTTGATGCCTCCACATTTTCCCACCATTGTAAAAACTCTTCCTTTATGTGACATAGTCTACCTCATTCTTCTCCCTTCTCACACAGCATATCTTTTCTTTCTCATTGTCTTTTTTTCCATTTTTCTTTTAGGATCTTCCCAACATAATAGACTCATACCCATGTGCTCTGTTTAAATAGATGCTTTCCAACTTCTCTGGTGTTACATATATCATCTTCCCATTTGGAAATTTAAACAGTTTGACATTATTGCTCTTTGGATTGTTTATTGTTTTATGAATTTTGGAGTCATATTTAAATGCCACATTTTCTATTTAGCTATGATATTTATATCAGGAATGCATAAATGTCTTCTATTTCATCAAATATTCCTTTTCCTCCTATAGCATTATGCCGATTTTTTTGGGTAGGAAATTCTTGGCTCTGATTTCAGTTCCTTTGCCTTCCAAAATATCTTAGCTACAGTCATGCCTTCCTTTAGAGTGGTAGCTTCTAAATCTTATGTTACCCTGACTTTGGCTCCAAAGTATTTCTTACTTAAGTAGTTCATTCATTTGTTTATTTATTTTCTGTGAGTTCACATTATTTTCTCCTTCACGCAAAAACCCTGGTATTTGGCCATAATATGCCTAGAGTTTTTACTTTGGGATCTCTTTCAGGAGGTGATTGGTGCATTTTTTCAATTTTTATTTTGCCCTTGGCATTTTTTTAGTTATGTGGGCAATATGTTGTTGAAATTTTACATCTAGCCTCATTTTATGTGTAGTGAAAATATGGTGGTGAAATAATTCTTAGGTTGTCTCCCCTCAGTCTTTTCCAGGTCATTTCTTTCCTGATGCAATAGTTTACATTTTGTTTATTTTCTATTCTTTTGATTGGTTTTATTGTTTGTTTTCTTGTTTTTGATATATCATCATTAGTCTTCACTTGACCAATCCTAATTGTTAACATATTTTCTTCAGTGAAGTTTACTACCTCCTATACTACTTGGTGGATTCTAATTTTTAAGGAGTTATTTTCTTTGTTTTGTTGTTTCTTTTACCAAGTTGTTACTTTCCTTTTCATAATGTTATTGGACAGCTCTCATTTTTCTTTTGATTTTTCTCTATTGTTTTATTTAATATTTAAAACACATTATATATATTATATACACACATGTGTACATATGTGTGAATGTATGTACATATGCATACAAACATGCATGTTCGTATGCATGTGTATATACATGCATGCATACACACAAACATATCTATCTACTTATACAAATATAAGTGCACAAGTTTCTTAAGGTCAGGTTCCCCCTACTCCCATTTTTCCAGTCCATTTTATGACTTTGAAATTTACATTATAATTGGTTTCTTCTCACACATAGGGAAATGGCTGACTTTAATTTCTGTAACTTGATGTTAGAAGAGGTAGGTTTTTGGTATTTCTAAGGTGGTTTTATCAGGGAAAGGTCTGGTTACTTTCCTTGTACTCTGTACTCCGGTCCTTACCTGGTTAGAGCCCCTACTTTTTGTTGGCTATGACTGTGACTGCTCCTATCCACCCTGAAATTTGCAACCAGCAATTAGTTAATAGGCAATGGAACTTCTAAATATCACTGGAACTTTTGCCCAGAGGTAGTACAAGGATTCCCCTCGCATCTCTTTCTGAGCAGGTGATCAGTAATTTTACAATCCCATTGCATTTGATATATCTGGCACCATGCTTCTGTTACTGTAGCTCCCATCTCCAAGTGGTGCATATATGTGTATGTATGTATGTGTGTGTACACACATATATACACACATATGTATATGCATGCATGCATGTATATATGTACATGTATATATACATATATACACACATTTATATGTATAAATATGCATGCACACATACACACACATATAGAGCCAGCATGCTAAGTTCTCAGACAACCTCCATCTCAGTGTCTATAGATTTATTTATTTTTTAAAATTTTATTAAGTTGCCCTAGGCTGGACTCAATCTGATATTTTGTTGGATTTTCTGCTCAGAACTCAACTTTGCACATTTTATGTTAAATTTTCAGGAGAAAATTGAAGGCAAAGTTTAGCAACCGTGACACTTCACTCCACTATCCTGACTACCCTACTTACTTATCCCATCAAAATTATTTTAGATTCTGATTCCATCATAAGTTTTTTTTAACATATGTGTCAGTTTTCCATCTTTTGAGTATTTGATGATTATATAATATAGGATTAATCAAAATGTAAACAGCTCAGGACCACAAACAGGTTCTTGGTGAATTCCATTGGTGACTTCTTACCATGTAGATACTTCAGTCACTGACACATTCTTTTCTATTCCAGCCACCCTCTGAGTGCTGAATCCACTGATTGGATTTTCTAAGCGCACACTTCTACCTTCTCAATAAGAACAGTATGGGGAACTTGGGGGAGCCAAGATGGTGGAATAAGCAATAAATTGCTGTAGCTCTCCCATATTCACCAACAAACAACCATAAAATAGCTACCCAGAACAAATCTTAGATCAGCAGAGTCAATGAAAAGACAGGGTGGAGAAATCTTTTAGCCCAGAAGATGTGGAGTATCAGCAAGGAAGGTCCATATGACTTGGGTAAAATGGGAACACAGTCCAAGACAGAAAGCTACCCAGAAAACTAACAAACAGTAAGTCTGCCATCAGAAATCCAGTGAGAGATACTGAATCTCAGTGTTATGGAATAGGCTGTAACTGCAAACACCCTGACACATTCAGGATGACCTGCTAGCACAAGTTCTTAGATCTTTTGAGGGGTCAACAATCTTCTTTAATCACATATACCCACAGAAAAAATACAAGCAGAGAAATAAAGACCAACAAAGATGGCTTCTGTCTGACCATAAGCAATACCTATGTCTCGGATCAAGAGACAGATCCAACTATCTGACCATTACATACATACAGTTACCAGAGAGAGAAGTACCAACATCTGGGTTTTCAAAGCAGGAGGGAGAGGGCTTCTTTATAGCTACCCAGAGTCTCATCTGGCACACAAACCTTCTTCCAAAGAGTAGGCACCAAAGAAAAACCTCACCTCAGAATATATATATGTATACATGTTCTATATACATATATAAGTATATACATATATGTATATCCATATACATATATACACGCATATAAATACAAATAGAAATATATATGTAAGTATATATACACATATATAAGTACAAACATAAATATGTATAAGTATATATGCACATATATACATATACATATACATGTATATATACATATATACACATATATACATAAATACATATACATACATATATACGTGTGTATGCGAGTATATGTATATATATATATATATTACACACACACTTTTCAGAGCCAGAAGGCATCAGGACCCTCATGACCCAGGGCCCCATCAACAATTAACAAAAGGTGTGAACTTTCCTACAAAACAAGCCTCCCCTAATCAAGCTTCCCTTAATGGGCTCCATCTGAGGTGGGGGAATCTTTAAATCTCATTAACGGTACATTAACATTACATTCTGCAGAGATCTTTCACTTCCCTTACATAGTCAGCTTGTATCTGAATAGGCATTAACATTTCTTGAGTAAACACGACAGAATTCCTACCAAGTAAACACATCATGAACTTCACATTTGCAGAATATGTAACATAACAGCTCACTACCAGAGTGACCACATGGCCATAAAGAAACACAAAGGTAAATACATCTCATAACATATCATTCTTTCAGAAGTGAGCACTCACCTCTTCCTTCTTCAATCCAAAACAAAAACTAATGTCCAAATAAAGTCCTTGCTGGGAGTGTGTCCTTCCCCCCACACTGCCAATGCAGGCTTCCTCCAGACACTCTCTGGTGCAGGCTCTAAACAGTCCAGTCCTGGTCTTAATGCTGCTCCAGCCTCCACTTCCAAGTCCTGAGGGGCAGTAGGGCAACAAAGTCAAAAGGGTTGTTCTTGGGGGTCCATGGCACTTCCCCCCACCCACCATGGCACTTCACCCCCTGAAGGGGCTTGGTCGCAAGCCATCCCAGGGGAATGCTGAAAAAAACCACACTCAGCTGCCCTGCCTTGCTGCTCAGTCTTTATCTTGCCCTGGGGCTGAATTCTGAGCTGGATAAGTAGCCTCTACTTAATACCATCAGCAAACATTATATTTTATAGGGATAAGCTAGAAACATTTCCAATAAGATCAAGGAGAAACAAGGATGTCCATTATCCCCACTGTTATTTAATACAGTACTAGAGATATTAGCTTTAGCAATAAGAGAAGAAAAAGTGAGTGAAGGAATTACAGTAGGCCATGAATAAACAAAGCTATCGTTCTTTGCAGATGATATGATGATATACTTAGAGAATTCTAGAAAATCAATTAAAAACTATGTGAAATATTTACAACGTTAACAATGTTTCAGGATATAAAATAAACCCATATAAAACATCAGCATTTCTATATATTACTAACAAAACCCAGCAAGAGATATAAAAAGAAATTTCATTTAAATTAACTGTAGACAATACAAAGTACTGGGGAGTCTATCTGCCAAGACAAACCCAGCAACTTTCTTTAAATTTCAAAACACTTTTCTCACAAATGAAGTCAGATCTAAGTAATTGGGAAAATATCAGTAGCTTATGGGTAGGCTGAGCTAACATAATGCAAATGACAATTCCACCTACATTATTTACTTATTCAGTGAAAAACCAATGAAACTACCAAAAATCTTATAGATCTAGGAAAATAATAACAAAATTCATCTGGACAAACAAAAGGCCAAGAGTCTGGCCTTTTGGCTCATTCTTCACTTCCCAACTCCAGCTTTTCTTAGTTTCAGTTCCATGGAATAAAATGCAGTTGCCATGTGCTGCTGAGAAAAAGCTGTATTCCTTTCTCTTCCTAAGGTCTGTTTTATATATCTTTTCTAATATTTTATTTACTTCCTTAGTTTCTTGCTCATTTTTTTCTATTGGAATTATTGAGTTTTGAGAAGGGACTGATTTGTTTTGCTGTATACTTCCTCTGTAATCACTTGGCTTCTTTAAGAACTTGGATATTATACCACTTGATGCATATTTAAGTGTGCTTGTATATGTATAAATATGTACACATATATACATGTGCACATATATGTTCACACATACATGTGTGCGTGCACATACATGTGTGCGTGTACCATACACACATGTACAGCATATGTATGTATGTGTGTATCTTCATCGTCTATGGTACTTTTTAGGAAGATGTTTTCTTTCTGATCTTTTTTAATTAGATTTTTTCCTGTTTAATAGTATTTTTTTTTAAATTACCTGCAAAGATAACATTCAAGATTCACTTTTACAAAATTTAGAGTTCTTTTTTTTTTGTTCCACCCTTGCTTTCCCCTTTCCAAGACAGCATTCAATCTGATATTGACTACACATTTCCAATAATAGTAATAAACATTTCCACATTAGTCTTGTTGTGAAAGAAGAATACAAAGAAAAGGGGAAAAAACACAAGAAAGGAAAAAGAAAGAAAATAGTCTACTTTAATCTGCACTCATACTCCGTAGTTCTTAGTCTGCATGTGGACAGCATTTACCATCATGAGTCACTTGGAATTGTCTCAGATCATGGCATTACTGAGAAGAGCTAAGTCTATCATGGTTAATTATCACACAGTGTTGGTGTCACTGTGTACAATGTTCTGCTGGTTCTGCTCACTTCACTCAGCATCAGTTAAAGTACATTTTTCAATATTTTTCTGAAATCTGCCTACTCATCATTTTTAATATATCAATAGCATTCCAATATCTTTGTATGCAACAACTTGTTCAGCCATTCTCCAACTGATCAGCATCCCCTCAGTTTCCAATTCTGTTACCACAAAAAGACCTGTAAATATTTTTGCACATGTGAGTCCTTTTCCTTTTTTTATCATTTCTTTGGGATACAGACCTAATATTGATATTCCTGGGTCAAAGAGTATGTACAGTTTTGTAGTGTTCTTTCATATTCCAAATTAACCTGCAGAATGGTTAGATCAGTTCATACCTCCACTAAGGATACATTAGTGTTCCAATTTTGCAAGATCTCCAACATTTACCATTTTCCTTTTTTTCTCATATTATCCTTTCTGATAGGTCTGAGGTGGTACCTCAGAGTTCTTTAAATTTGTATTTCTCTAATCAGTAGAGATTGAGTGCATTTTTCATATGACTATAGATGGCTTTAACTTTTTCAATTGAAAACTGCCTGTTCTTATATTTTGATCATCAATTAGGGTTTCATTCCAGGGTACTCCTGGGATGCAAATGTCCTCTGTCAACACAGATGCATGACTTGTCTGAAAGTTATAGTCTTACAATGTATCTGGAGCCTTGAGCAGATAAGTAACTAGCCCAGTCTTACATTATGTATCAACCCAGGTGTTCCTGAAACCATTTATCAATCAAAAAGCATTCACTATGAATTTACTATGTGCCTCACAATCTGGAAGGCATGAAGATAGAAAGACAAAAAATAAACAGTCCTAGTTTTCAAAGAGCTAAAATCCTACCAGAGCAGTTAGTTTCTAACAATATAAGACAAGATATGTACAAAGGCATCTATGAGGGGAAGCTCTAGCAGCTGGAGGGATAAGGACAGACCTGTTATATCTACCCTGGCTCCCGCTCCTCCTTCCCTTCCCCCCCAGGGATTGCTGTGGCATGATCAAATGAGATCATGTTCAGTATTAGTTGTATATGTAGGAGTTAGCATTACTATTCAGCAGGAGGAAGGCAGAATTGCAGAGGAAAGCATCTTAATGCTGGGGAAATTACTTGACAAACAAGAAGATCTTGTTTCAGAAACCCAGTTAGGAAAGGCTTTAGAAAGCTTTAGAAAAGGGAATCATTCTGCCGGGTTTTGATAACAGGAGAAAGTTAAGTGATGTTTGAAGGTGCCTTTATACAGTGAGTTTGGTGAGGTCATTGGCTCCCTTCACAAAAGCATTCCAGGTAAGTTGGGACACCACTAGTTAGCCCGAAGGAAGGCCAAGGGAATGAGGCTGCTGAAATACAGAAGCTGGAGCCACAGTAATTTAAAGACATAAAGTAGGAAGTTGCATGGCGATGGCTCCCCTCCTCTTCATAAATCTGTGGCCAGGAGGAAGAAGCCATCCATGTGAATGAAACCAGCCTCAGTACAGTAATTTCCAATGAAAGGAACACTTTCTAAGACGAAGATCAAATGAGCTTGTCATTAATTCGATGGCATAGCACATTGACAGAACACTGGACCTAACTTAGAGATGAGGAAACAAGCTGATAAAGAATCAAGGATTCAAAGTGAGGTCTTTTGGAAGATGTGGGAGAGTTGGAACTCTAATTTATTGTTGGTCGAACTGTGAACTGATCCATCCATTCTGAAGAGCATTTTGGAACTATGTCAAAAGGGCTATAAAAATGTATATGCCCTTTGACCCAGCAATACCATTTTTAGGACTATATCCCAAAGAGGTCATAAAAATGGGAAAATGAGCCACATGTACAAAAATATTTATAGCAGTTCTTTTTTTGTGGTAGCCAAGAACTGGAAATCAATAGGATGCCTACCAATTGGGGAACAGTTAAACAAGTTGTGGTATATGAAAATACTGGAATACTATTGTGCCACAAGAAATGACAAACAGGCAGACTTCAGAAAAGCCTGGAAAGACTTTTATGAACTGATGATGAGTGAAGTGAGCAGAACGAGGAGAACATTTTACTCAGTAATAGTCATACTATGTGAGGACTGTTTTTTTTCCCTTCAAATTTATTTATTTTCAGTTTTCAATGATCACTTCCATAAGTTTTATATTTTCTCTCCTTTCCTTTCTTTCCTTCCCCAGACAACATGCAATTTTACATGGGCTCTACACATACATTCTTATTAAATGCATTTTCTCATTAATCATATTGCATGGAAGAATTAAAATGAATAGAAGAAAGCATGAATAAAATGAAACAAAATTCAACATAACAAAAGAGAAACTAGACTGCTTCATTCTATGTTCTCACTCCATAGTTCTTTCTCTGGCTGTGGATGGAATTTTGCATTATGAGTCCTTTGGAAATGTTTTAGGTCCTTGCATTGGCAAGGACTGTTTTTGATAGACTTAGCCCTTCGCACCAATGAAAAGTTAAAAAGTAAAGCATTTTGCATATCATAAAGCACTAACATAAATGCTAACTATTATGATTATTGTTACTAGTATGGATAGGTTCCTCTCAGTCATACCTCCTAATCTATAGAGAAGTAATTCACTTTTTGATGGAATTTTGCCTTTTTTTTTCTTATCCTTTAGCTCTATGAAGAGGCATCATAATATTAAGGTCATAATGCTGGAGTTGGAGTCAAGAAGAACTGAGCTCAGATATGCCTCTACTACTTATTAGGTAGATACAGTAATCAGAAAGTTATCAAATTTCAGTTTATTCATAAAATAAAGATAATAATATATTATCCATCTCAAGGTATTATCACAATACATACATATAAAGATGGACATAAAGAAGTGTGAACTTTAAAGTGTTATACTAGTCTCAGAAATTATTACTTATGAAATGATAGTGAATGATGGTGTTGAAGGCAGGGAAATTCTAAGTTATCAACAGTGTGAACCTGATGCAACATCAAATCAATCAAATAAATAACTTTGAAGGATAGGAGTAAATTTTGTCATGAGAGACACCATATGATAGAAAAAGAAAATGAATTACCAAGTTATCAAACGATGCCAGAAGGAAGGTATATAGGCAATGTGCTCTACTGCTATCTTTGTGATGGATAGAGAAGGCAGAGGAGTTTCCCAGAATTTTGGATGAGTTGCTTGTGGTAGACTTTTAGGAAGACAGAACCAAGAGTTACACAGAATGGAAAGTAGAGATCATGTGTAAGAACCAAGAATAGGTCCTGGGGAATATTTGAAAGGTTTTGAGTACTGCCTCTATTATTATCATTAATTATTTTTACTATTACTACCACCACTCCAAATACTAATTACAGTGTGGAAGATAGAAGTACAGACTTGTAATCATGAAAAGCTGAGTTCAAGGTACTGGCATCTAATACATATTATGGGTAAGTCACCTAGTCATTAATAAATAAGGTAAAGAATTCATATGTGTGTACATATGTCTACGTGCATGCATCTATATTAATAGTTTTACTCTCTCAATACTCTCTCTCATCCTCTCTCTGTCTCTTTTTATCTCTGTTGTTACCTTTTTTTGTCTCTCTTTCTTTCTCTGTAGAAGTTGGCATCCACCAAAGAATAAACACCAAAACCAAAACACAAATTCAACAGCAAATAAATTAATGAGCAATGATTACATTCACAAAATCTCCATCTGCCTCTCTTTCTTTCTCTGTATTTATGTCATCTGCCCTTCTTTCTCTCCCTTCCTCTTCCCTTTACACTGACACACACACACACACACACACACACACACACACACACACACACACACACACTAACTTCATTTGTAGATCCAGCTCCAGTATCTGGCTTCTGGATTTAAAAATGGTGTCTTGGTTCTTATGTCATTCTGAAACTTCCTTCAGTTCTAGGTGACTTCATCACCCTGGGATATCTAACCATCCTTAGACCTTTTCAACCTGATACATCTCTCTTTAAGAGCCCAGTCCCTTTCTCCTGGGCTAGGTTCCTTTTGAAGTCTTCATTTTAGAGGTGCCAAGTTAGGCCTTGAATCCCTTCCTGATTCACTCAAAATGATGTCATCATGTCTGGTAAATTCATTATCCCCCTCCCTTGATGTTCAGTTTATTTTGTGATTCATCTCCTCCTTTGGCGTATAATCACCTTGAAGGCAGACACTGCCTTTTTTGCTTATATTTGTAACCAAAAAAATAGTGCCTGGAACTTCATAAGTGCTTAATATTTGTTTGATTTTCTCCTTTTATCTGTACCCACAGCTATAGTATCTGTAGCTAGAAGTATAGCCATTCTTCCAATTAGTCTGCTGTGGGAAACGCTATTAGATATTAACTATTGTTGGCTGGCTGACTTTGAACAAACAGAATTAGAAGCACACAGAAATAAATGTTTACAATGTCCTTATGTTTATTAATGCACAAACAGACTACAGGATAGCAAAAGGATAGCAAAGGAGAGCAAGAAATATTCTGATAAGATTTCAAGAAAAGAGATATAAAGGGACATACAAGATGAATAAAATTTTGTGATTTTTGAAGTATTATATGTATTTTCCTTTGAATAAACTATAGTTTTTCCTTTATGGTTTATTTATAATTTTTATTGTTTTAACTTCATTTTATTTATGAGTATTAAATTTGCAGTAAAATACACATTTTAAAATATAACAATAGAGTGGATTTCATAATCCTAGGTTATAAAGTCCATTAAAATATGGAATGTTTTTAATCAAATTCAGCAATCTTCTATTAAGTGCTTCTCTAGGAGCATCACTCAGCATTGCACAATTTGATTCAAGAAAAAAGTAGCCAGTCTGTAATGTCAGTTGACATTCTGCTGGGACAATAAAACATATAGACCAATGAGTAATACAGGAAGATTTGATAACAGAGAGGTCACTAACAACTTGGAGGTGGAGGGTGGAAATATGAGGAGGAGGAAAGAGAAGAATTCACATAGGATATCATATGTCGGCTGAGGTTTGAACATGAGCTATCTAAGAGGTGAAAATGAGAAGAGAATGCAGGTAGGGGGATGGCAAGCCAACATTTGTATGGAAGTGGGAAACGGGGGATGGGCCAACTTTGAAGAATAACTACTGTTTCATTTGGGACAGAATTTAGATTGCAAAAATAATAGTAGTAGAAAAAATATAGAATTTCACTTGGAATCAGATTGTGAAAGAAAATTTTAACCATCAGGCACAAGAGTTTAAATTTTATCTACAGGCTATAGGGGGGGCACCCAATACTTTTGAGCAGTGGATTGATTTGCTTAGATGACTTCTTAGTCTAGACCTGAAGGAGGTCTCAGGAAACATCTACTCCAAGTCCCTCATTTGAGAGACGACAGAAGAGTTCTAGGGTGCACAAGTGACTTGTTCTACGTCAGCTAGGTCATTAGCATCAGAGTTGATATCTGCACCTGGAGCCAGTGTCCTTTCTGTTCTGTCATGCTGCACACACTCATTCTACCTCAAAGTGATAGAAATTGATTACAAATGCCATCTTTAGACATGTTGCAAACTATTCTTATCCATACAATTCAATTTCTAGCCATTTGTAGGACTTTGGGAGTTCAAGCAGCCTATCAATTCAATACAAGTGAACTATAGGATGTTGTTGCCACCTACAAATCAAGAACAGACAAAAAGCAATACAAATATAACAACACATGAATTAAATGGAAACAAGAGTTTGAATAAGAACTACAATAATAAAAATACAGCCAACTAAATAAATAATGACTATGACAAGATTAACAGTAAAAATGATGACGATCTGATCCCAGAACATAAAATAGGGTTTTGTGTTTGTTTTATTTAATGCGTTGAGTGTGTGTGCATGCACATGTGTGGGGAATGTGTGTAGCCATGTGTGCACATAGGTGCATGTGCTTGTGTGTGTTTTGTGTTCTGTATCTTAGAAGGGACACTTAAAAGAAGTTAGAGATCATGTGAAAGAGGGAAACTGGGATGGTGAAGACAGAAAATGATGCTGAGGGGACTGGGGATGTTCAGGCAGAAGAGGGGAAAACGTATCAGATACAGTGTCTTCCGGCAGTTGAAGTGCTGCTACAGTAGGGCAGGGTTAGACTTGCTCTATCTTGACCTCAGTTTTGGATTGGCAGTGAAGAGAAACAAAATTTTGTCTCAATGTCTAAAGCAAAAATGGCAGTTTTTATCTCCTCTTAAGAACATACCATCTGACAAGGTTATTGTGGCGGGGAGGCCTATGAATGAGTGAATGGGAATAGACAGAATAGTTCCTCCAAGGGCGAGCTCTGCATGAGCATCAGGGGTTGGTTGGAGCTCATTCCTCCCACTCTTCTTTCAGTGTCTGACAAACATGCAGTGCTTGTGAATGCTCATATAAAGTAATGAATGAGCAGCAGGACTGTCTGGGTTTCCATGAGGTGGATTCCTATTGTCTTGGTCTAGCGCCTTGACTCTAGGCTGTAACTTCTCTCATTTAGTACAAGGTTCAAAATTGAAAGATTGTCATAATTTAGTTGGTTCACTTGGCCAATTTCCCTTGAGATTCTAATCTCATTCTTAAATTTACTTCCTCCCCTCCATCAGGACTGTACAGCTGTTATTTAAGTATATTCATTGAGTGAAAGGAAATAAAAAATACACCAGTAAAACTCATAAGCCAATATGGTTGAGAAGGATGTGATGGATAAACTCCTTTGAGAATGTAGCCTCTCCTGTAAAATGTCAACTCTCAATTCTGCTTCTGCCAAGGGAACAGAAATAGCCAGAGGCTATTTGCAGAGAATAGTTTTAAGACTCTCCCTTCCCCCACTGGCTCATTTCAAAGATATAAAGAATAAAAATGAAAGTTTTTCCATATGGTACAGGAAGATCCCCATTCCAACTCCCAAAGTCTTTCTTAGCACATTCCCCAGTGAACCTTGAGCTTCTTTCTGATTCCCATAGCATTCTTCTAAGTTTTCCTCTGTCCAGGGTCTCATGAAATCATTCCACATATTCACTGCAAGTCCTGAGACAAATAATTATTGTTGTTGCAACCTTGCAGCAATTCAAATGTCAACAGCTTTGAGGAATGAGAGGAGAAGATACAAATTCTGAAAGAGACAGAGACAAAGTCACAGATTGCTCTTCTAAAATTTCCACTTGAATTTCACATTGTACAATGACTCCCTGAACTGGTGTTGAAGGTCAGGTGAGTCATCATCTTCTGTACTCCCCTTCTCCCTTTTCATTGTTAAATTTCTTTAAAAATAAAAAAAGGACATGGTTTGCTGTAACCAGGTATTACATTAAGAACAATTTTGCAAAAAGAAAAAAATCCTTAGGAGAGACTGCCCAGATCAGATGTTAATGGTTTCCCTTCACTTTGAGGCCTTCAGGAGGAGGCTGGATGATGATTTACTATACGGTCCTCCCTCAGTTAAGACTTGGACTCCCTGACTGATGGTTCTAACACCTCTGAGATTCTTTGATATTATGGAGGAATTCTACTCTCTGGAGAACCAGGATCATAGTACTCCTCTCTGCTACCTGGAGCCAGGAGAAATACTTATAACTGAGTGCACACATCCTCCTTCTAATTCATGGGGTTACTCTGAGAATCAATATTTCAAAGAACTTAGCACAGCGAATAGTACACAGTAAACCCTTAATAAATGCCAATTATCTTCCCTTATCACTTTGTGAAACAAAAGGATGGTAACCAAAGTGGGACAGCCAAATTATCAAAGGAATGCAGAATCATCAGTCTTTTATTGCTCACTGTGAATTTCAAGGGTCACTAATACATGAAAAATTCCCATAACTATCCTAAAATGGCAGCCAGTGCCAAGATAATCAGAGAAGCATTGAATTCCTTCCTGTGTCTTTTTGGGCAAAACTGCAGACACAGACCCTCCCTGATGTGTGGCTCTGCCAGTCAAGTTGGGGATTGAAGGAGCAGGCACAAAATCTTTTAAACAAGCAAACTAACTCTCACATTTCTTTTGCCCAAATGCATGTATCATCGCATGATTTATGAACTATGTAGGCATTTTCACTCAATAAGTAAGAATTCAAGGAAATATATACTTCTACTTAACTGTCCCTGGTTTCTTGGTTAGGACTCCATCTTTGTGCAGCTCAGAACATCAAGGTGCTATGTACTGGTGCCCAGAAGAATGGCTCTATCTTTTCACCCCCAAAGGGGCTATTGTAAGGAGTTATGAAGTTTTAAATAAAAGAGATAAAGATTTGGGTTCGGCACATATACAAATATTAAGAATGATGAACTCATCACTTTATAATATCCTGGTAATGAACAGATGAAATAAAGTTAAACACACCAGTTTGTAAGACATCTTGGGAACAAAGGGTCACACTCATGTATATTCTTTGTCAATTTCCTTTAGCTGCCTCTTCATACCCACCATTCCCACCCCTCAACCTCCACCCAAGTGAAGAGATTTGTCCTAAACCATCCTCACTCAAGGAAGATAAACTTTGCCTGAACAAGTTATGACTGCCTGACTTTGGCAAGTGGACTTTTCTACCCCCCTTGATAAGGCTGTCTCAGGGTAGAAGAGTGGGAATATTTAATGAGGGTGAGCAAGCTTGAAATCTGCGTGATCTTTCTTCTTTTCTTAGGAGTGGTCTCAGAATGCTGGACTTGCTGAACTCACTGTCTGTATGGTGTTGTCTGTGTTAGTAATGTCTTTCAAGGAATAATATGGTGCATTTCTAAGTCCAATAATAGATACATGTTTCATTTTGATTATGTACTACATTCCAATGAGAAGGAATAAAATGCCTAATAAGCTGAATCCAGAATATGGAAATAAATTACATTCATACATGCAGAGCAGAAGGGACATACACAATTACAGTATCAAGGCCTTAAAAATATTACTTCCTTCAATGAGCTGTGATTTCATGGGTGTGGCTATTCCTTCCCCAAAACAGATCATAAATCAAATCAAATCGCAGATCCTAGATGTTTATGAATGACCATGACCAAAATATATACGATTTTGTCCAAGATTCCAGTGATGAGATTTCCCTAAAGTAATAAGACTGGTGCTGTTCCGACAAGAGACAACAGATCCTTCATCAATCCCACAAAGTCTTTCAACTTACATAGAACCTGTTTGATTTCTTCTACTGCTGGCATACTGTATTTTACTGCATAATTATCACCACCACATAACTGCCACACTGTTTTTTTCAGGCAAAAATTTGGGTCATAACATTTCATTAAATATTTGTCAAAGGTATAATTCTGTTTGTCATGTCACTTAAAATGTAAACAGAGCAGCAATGAATTTTCCAGTGGAATATGTATAGGTATTTAACTCTCATGCATTGTAAGTCTCCAATTCTTAACACATGAGCACTGTCAGTATGTATCTGAGGGATGATTTGCATGCCTTGTTTAAAGATTTACAGTACTAATGATGTTGTCACTAAAGCCAATGAAGACCCATAAGCACAAGGAGAGTGGTTAGGCAGATGAAGATGCCATGAATAAGTGACATGATATGGTAAGACTTGTATCTTCCAATTTTCATGTGTATGTGTGAGTATTCCATACATCTTAATCTTGTACCAAAATCAGTTAAGTAATAAATTATTTTTAAGTAATACTGGCACATATTTTTAAAGCTTCACATAATTATCACATCTACTTTTTTACAAAAAATGGCAATTTTATGAAGATTATTTGGTGAAATATGGTAGCTTTCAACACCCAATATTCCTAATATAATGTAAAAAAAATAGAAAATAATAAGCTACTCTTTCCTTTACTTAGAGAAGGCAGGAAATATGGGACAGAGGGTGCAAATGTTATCAGTTATGATAACTTGGTTGGCTATTACCAAGTATTTTTCTTCGTTACAAGGAAAATTTGAAAGGTCAATGGGTGGACAAGATGGAGCATCAAGTCAAAATAGAGATTAATAAAAAGCCATTATGAGGGGCAGAGCCAAGATGGTGGAGTGACAGCATTGACTTGCTATAGTTCTCCCCCCAAACTCAGTCAAATACCTATAAAAATGACTGTAACCAAATTCTGGAGCTGCAGAACACACAGAATGACTGAGTAATGCAAATCTCCAGCCCAAGACAGCCCATAGGAAGTATCTATCATGCTGCACTGGCAGCAGAGTGCAGTCCAGTGTGGGCCACAGAGGCAAAAACAGGACCTGTGTAGTCCTTGAGGTAGCTAAATCTCTGGCACTTGTGGCAGTTTCCAGAATTCATGACCCCAAAATTCTGAGGACAAATTGAAAGGTCACTGGAAAAAGCATATGGGACCTGTGTGAGAGAGGAGAGTGGTCTGGTCCCATCCCCAGGGCAGTGGAGGGGGTAGAGGAACTCAAGGCAACAGCAGCAGAGAGAGGGGCAGCTACTGCTTGTGGAGCTCGAGGCCCAGAGATTGTAAGGAGATCCAGCGACTGACAGTACACCACCCACCCACACTGGAAGCAGAGCACTATCTTGACAAAGAGATCAAAGGTCAAGCAAATAATTGGAGAAATGAGCAAAAAATAGATAAAGAATCAGACTGTAGAATCTTAATTTGGTAACAAAGAAGGTCAAAATATACAACCAGAAGGCAACAATAAACTCAAAGTTCCTCCATTCAAAGACTCTAAGAAAAATACGAATTGGTTTCAGGCCATGGAAGAGCACAAAAAGGATTTTGAAAATCAAATAAGAGAAGCAGAAGAAAAATTAGGAAGAGAAATGAGAGTGATGCAAGAAAATCATAAAAAAATGAGTCAACTGCTTGCTAAAGGAGACCTCAAAAAATGCTGAAGAAAATAACACTCTCAAAAATTAGATTAACCCAAATGGGAGAAGACATCTAAAAAGCCAGGGATGAGAGGAATGTCCTAAAAAGCAGAACTGGTCAGATGGCAAAGGAGGTCCAAAAGCTCAGTGAAGAAAATAATCCCTTAAAAATTAGAATGGAGCAGATGGAAGCTAATGACGTTATGAAAAATCAAGGAATTATAAAAAAAAAACCAAAGGAATGAAAAAATAGCAAGCAATGTGAAATATCTTCTTATTGAAAAAGCAACTGACCAAGAAAATAGATCCAGGAGAGACAATTTAAAAATTATGGAGCTACCTGAAAGTCATGATCTATAAAAAGAGACTAGACATCATCTTTCAAGAAATTATCAGGAAGCAATATCGCTACTAGGACTATATCCCCAAGAGATTATAAAAATGGGAAAGGGTCCCACATGTACAAAAATATTTATAGCAGCACTCTATGTAGTTGCCAAAAACTGGAAGTCAAGGGGATGTCCATCAATTGGGGAATGGCTGAATAAATTATGGTATATGAATGTAATGGAGTACTATTGTGCCATAAGAAATGATGAACAAGAAGACTTCAGAGAGGCCTGGAAGGACTTATATAACCTGATGCTGAGTGAAAGGAGCAGAACCAGGAGAACTTTATGCACAGCAACGACCACAGTGTGTGAGAGTTTTTTCTGGTAGACTTAGATTTTTGTAATAACACAAGAACTTCTTACAAAAAAAAAAAAATCCCAATGGTGGATCTCAAGGTAAAATGCCTTCCACACTCAGAGAGAGAAATATGGAAGTCACTCACATAATGTAGCAGATCATGTTTGTGTATGTGTATGTGTTTGTGTATCATGTTCTGATTTGTTATACGATTTCTTTCATTTATCTTAGTCTGACTACATAGCATGACTATAGTGAAAATATACTCAGTAGGAAAGTATATGTAGAATCTATACAGAATTGTATGCAGTAGTGGGGAGGGAGGGGGATAGTGGAGGGTAGGTGGGGGGGATAAAATCGCAATTGTATGGCAGTGATTGTTAAACATTAAAAAATAAAAAAAAAATAAAACTACTTTATGAAGGAAAAAAAAAAAGAAATTATCAGGAAAACTGCCCTGATATTATAGAACATAAAATACATATTGAAAGAATCCAATGATAACCTCCTGAAAGAGATCCCCAAAAGAAAGCTCCTAGGAATATTGTAGACAAATTCCAGAGCTCCCATGGAGAGCTCTGGAGAGCCCAAGGAGTCAAGGAGAAAATATTCCAAGAAGTTAGAGGAAACAATTTTGAGTATTGTGGAGTTGCAATCAGGAAAGCATAAGATCTAACAGCTTCTACCTCAAGGGACTGATAGGTTTGGTATATGATATTCCAGAAGACAAAGGAGCTAGCATTTCAAGAATCACCTACCCCAGCAAAACTGAATATGATACTTCAGGGGAAACAAATATTCAATGGAATAGAAAATTTGACTTTCAAACACGAGAACCAAGAGAAGACTGAAAAGGTAAACAGGAAAGAGAAATCATAAGGCACTCACTAAACTGGAACTGTTTACATTCCTACATGGAAAGATAATATTTACAACTCTTGAGTCTTTTAACAGTATTAGGGTCGTTGGAGGGATTATATATATATATATATATATATATATATATATATATATATATATATATATATATATATATATATATATATATATTAAGACAGAGGGCACAGGATGAGTTGAATAAGAAAGGATGGTTTCTAAAAAAATAAAATTAAGGAGTGAGAGAGGAATATATTGGGAGGAGAAAGCAAGAAATAGAATGGGGCAAATTATCTCACAAAGAAAAGGCAAGAAAAAAGCTTTTGCAATGGAGGAAAATAGGGGGGAGGTGACAGGGAAAGAGTGAATCTTACTTTCATCACATTTGGATTAAAGAGGGAATAATATGCACATTCAATTTGGTATGAAAATCTATCTTCCACTACAGGAAAGCAGGGAAAAAGGGGATAAGTGGGGTTGGGGCAGATGACAAAAGGGAGGGCAAGTGGGAGGAGGGGGTAATTAGAAGTAAACATTTGTGAAGACAGCCATTTTCTCAAAAGAGACAATAGAATAAATGGAGGCAGGATAGGATGGAGGGAAATATAGTTAGTCTTTCATAATATGACTGTAATGAAAGTGTTTTGCATAATTACACATGTATGACCTATATTGAATTGCTTGCTTTGTCAGTGAGCATGGACAGGGAAGGAGAAAGGGAGAGAAGTTGAAAGTCAAAATTTTAAAAATGAATGTTAAAAATTGTTTTTACACGTAACTGGGAAATAAGATATATAGACAATGGGATATAGAAATCTATCTTGCTCTAGAAGAAACTAGAGGGCATGGGGATAAGAGAAGGGAGGGTATGATAGAAGGGAGTTTAGATTGGGGGAAGGGATAATCAGAATGCATGCTGTCCTAGGTTGGATGGAGGGGAGAGATGGGGAGTAAATTTGGCATTCAAACTCTTGTGGAATGTTGAAAACTAAAAATAAATAAATTTAAAATGGGGAAAAAAGTCATTAACAAAGCATCATTTTAAAAGAACTTGTAGATATTTTTCACAATCAGATGAAAGACTAAATATCCATTTGGGTCCAGTTCCATTCCATCCAAAGTTACTTCTGTTAGAACAAATGCAGGCAAAAAAGGAATTCCCCAGAATACTAGGAGTTTGATACAGTTTGATGTCTATCCCAAAGGTTAAACCTTGCATTGTGCTTGGATATCACACTAATAGTGGGAGAGCTTATTCACTTTGTGCATTTTTTGGTAGATCCCAATCTATGGAATTTCCTCTATTTATGCTTTCATTCAGTATAGCTATGTAATTCAACCTGGTTTACTTACTCTCCAGGCAGAGAGGTAGCATAGTGGAAAAGAATGCCAAGCCTGGAGTCAGCAAGAAATTTTTCTGAGTTCAAATCTGTCCTCAGACACTTACTAATCATGTTAGCCTGGGGAAGTCAACAAAACTTGCTTTCCAGTTTTCTTATCTGTAAAATGAGCTGGGGAAAACTAGCAAACCACTCCAGTATCTTTGGCAAGAGAATCCCAGAGGGGGTCAGGAAGAGTTGTATAGTTGAAAAATAACCAGAAAAGCTTACTTGCTATTTATGTATTTATAAATAGCATATTTATTGTACATTTATTTGTACATTGTATATTTATTGGACTTACCTATTCCTCATTAAGAGACAGCAATGAGGAAGATTGCTAAAATTTTTAAAATCATTTTCCAATATCAGTAATATTAAAGCAGCAGTTAGAGGTAATTATAATCAAGTACCTCCCCTCAATCCATGAGGAGAACACAGGAACCAGTTGCATAGTTCCCTGTTTTGCTCTCTTGCAGGCAGTGATCGAAAATATCTCTTGCAGAAGGGTAAACAAGTTTCCAGCAATATCTAACAATAATTTCCTGTAAACAACAGTTAGATATTCCATGTGAACCTGAATCATCTATATGAGCAGCACAATTAAATTAATTTTATTCAATTTAATGCATTTTTTAACCTGGCAAAGTCATGATCATTGAAGATGTGAGCTCTGTCTATTACCTTTGTGTAATATACAAATTTGATATTGATGCCATCTTGATGCCCCACACTCACCCTTACTCTTAATCCGTGTGTAACTTCCTACATGTAACTTTTTCAAATCCTCCCAGTTTTTAGTTTTCTCTCTCCTCAAATATGCTTGGATTTATCTATTTTTGTACATGTGATAGCTCCTAGAAGGATGCAAGCTCTCTGAGAATAAGAATTGTATTGGTTTTGTTTTTAAAACCACAGTGCTTTACACATAGTAGGCATTTACCAAATATTTAATGAATTGAACTGTATTAATTAAAATCTATTTCTTCATTCAAATAACTTGTATAAATGTAGAAACCCATCATCTCTGGGGTGCTTCACAGGATATAGGTTTTCACATTGATACTAATTCATAAATATCTCTTTCACTCCAGGTATTTTCCCACTTTGAAATCTATAGCTGTATACTGTCCTTCACAGTGAAAATAATAAAGAATCTTTCTTCCACTGACTTTGAGATATGATTCTTTCATCTTGTTTCACCAGTATAACACATGAAATTTCATTCCATGCTTTGCTGAAATCCTGGCATATGAGTATATGGAATTACTTTATATTCCATCTAGTTTTCCTGTAATAAAATGAAATTACTCTCTCTATCTCCTGTATCACCTGTACCTGTTACAGTGCTTTTTGTCCTTCCAAACTCGACTTAGGCACAACCGTCATGAAGTCTTCCCAGATTCCCCAGATGCTAGTGAGTACCCCACCAAAGTATTACCTCATATTTGTTTTATATACTTTAATACTCACACATACTAGCACCCCTCTTAAAATATAAACATATTTAAGTAACAGAATATTTAACTTTTGCTTTTCTATCTCCAGCACTTGGTATAGTTCCTAGAAAGTGGGTAAAAGTGATGGCTACCATTTACCTGACATTTCAAGATTAACAAAGCATTGTACAAACATTATTTCTTTCTGTGTATTAGGACCAGAATACATTCTTACTGAATTGTATATAGTTCTGAAGTATTACAAAGATGGTAACCATGATTTTAAATAACATATTTATTGTGAAAAGTACTTTCCTGTGCATTTTTAATTTGACTCTCAGCAAAAACAATTTGCTATCATCTCCATTTCATAATAAAGGGAAGTGAGGCCAAAAGAATATATGTGAGTAAATAAAATTGAATGAGTTTTGAATTTCAAGAATTCAATTCAGTAAAATAAATTAAATTGTTTAAGTACCTTCCAGGTGTCAGGCAATGTGTTAAACAATAAGGATTCAAAGGCAAACCAAACACTCAAAATAAAGTTCTTGCTCTCAAGCAGCTCAAAAGAAATATGAAGAAAAGGAAAATAATTCCAAAAAGTTATAAATAAGCATACACAAACACACAACTATGTCTAGGAAAAAAAAAAACTTAGAATGTTGAAAAAATTTCCAGCTGTGAAATATAATATTTGAAAAGACTGTGGAGTGTAGACTAGAAGACTAGAGACAGGAGAAAAAAACCATTAACGCGTTTTGAAAAAAATAGATGAAGAGATGAATTCCACCAACTCCTGAAATTGATGTTGCTCTCTGGCAAAAATCTGGGATGGATTATTAAACAGATGATTTATAAGTACTCAGAAAAGGAAGCAGTGATACCAGGAAGTCAGCATGGGTTCATTAATTCATGCAAACTAATTTACTTTCAATTCTGTCTTTTTTCTTCCTTTCTCTTTTTGATAAGGTATTAGAGTGACAGATTAGGAAATGTAATCATAATGTATCTGAATTTCAGTATGGCATTTGACAATGTCTCTAATGTCTTATTAAAATCTTGTCAATAATATATAGAGATGTGTGGTACAGGATGGTCCAGTTGGATGGATTCATGGCAGGCTTATTCAGCATACACTAAAAAAACAAAAAACAAAAAACAAAAACAACAAGAAAACAAACAAAAAACCCCATAGATTACTGTATCAGCCTCTACATGAAGGAGGAATATGTGATATGTCCTTGGGTTCCTGGATTATCCCTGTCCTGGGAGATGTCTCATATTAATGATGTGCATGAATTCAGGGCCGTTACATTCATCAGTTTCTGAGGAAGAAAGAAAAGTGGGAAGTACTTAAACAAATTTTTGTTGACATATCTAGGGGAAGGAAAGAGCCAAGATGGTCAAGCTGTAGAAGCAGGGCAGATAGATCAATCAAATGCATCGACAAAATGTTTCAGCCTTGGTCCTGATGGAAAGATACAGAAAAATCAGTGACTTGGCATAGGGGGCTTATCACAGGGATACAGAGATGTGTTTGTACACTGGGGACAAGAATGGAATAGGAACACACTATACACTAGGGAGATACTTTTTACCAGCTTGCAAAAAGGTCCCAGATTCATAAGAGAGGCCCCTCAATTCCTTACTAGGACATTGCAAAGACAGAAGTGTGCACTGTTGGCTTTGTTACACAAATCTGTTCAGAGTTACAGATCCAAAGCTTACTGAGAAAGGAACCTAGACATAGAAGAAACTTTGCCAGGTTGGCAGGCCCAGGATGGATCTTGAGAAATAAAGACGCCCATAAATCAACAGCAGTAGCAAAGGTGTAGCTCAGACCCCAACTGGAGAGTAGAGTTTCAGTTTTCATTTATCCCACCTTGTAGAGGAATAACCAAGACAGGGATCTCAGGCTAAAGAAGAACATAGAATTTGGCCACTCCAAAGCAACAGTGCCTTTCAGTTCACTCCTAGGGACCAAGTCCACCTCTTGCTCATACCAAAACCTAAGTCATGAACTTGTAGAACTTAAGTGAGACTTCAATTAGATTTGGCCTTGAATCAGATGAGTTTGGGAGCACTGAAAGCTTGCCTCTGAGATACATCAGTAATGAAATCCTTAATATTTGAAGAAAATAGTCATAGAACCATCCCAGACCTACTCTTCAGAAATGCTACAGAAGTCAGCTCAAGCATCAGATCAAAAGTGAGGAAATAGGATGGAAGAATGAGCAAATGAAAAAAAAATTCTCTATAAAGATCTATTTTGGTGGAAAGGAATCTCCTTACACAAACCCAGAAGAAAATGATTCAAAATATTTCTAATCAGTATCTCAGAAAAACACAACAATGTGGGCAAAAATTCAACTAGAATTAATGGAAGAAATGAAGCCAGAATTTTAAAAGGTATTAAAAGTGTTTGTGTAAATTAAATAATATTTGAGGAAAAAAATGAAAAGAAGTGATTATTATAAGGAAAATAGGAAATTAACAGCTTGTCTCAAGAGATATAAAACATGACAAAACTCCCTGAAAAATTAGAATGGATCATTTGAATCTATTGACCTCATCAGACAAAAATCAAAATTAAAAAAGCCAAGTCAAAAAACAAAAAGAAGAGGGGCAGAGCCAAGATGGAAGAGTAACAGCACAGACTTGCTAGTGCTCTGCCCACAAACCCAGGCAAATACCTGTAAATATGATTCTAAACAAATTCTGGAGCTACAGAACCCACAGTATGACAGAGTGAAGCAAATTTCTAGCCCAAGACAACCTGGAAGGTTGCTGGGAAGTGTCTATCACCCCACTCTGGGATCAGAGAGCAGTGCACTGTGGCTGCTACAGCACATATGGGATCTGAACAGGCCTTGGGGGTACTGAATCTTGGGCACCTATGGCTGTTTCCAGATTTCATGATCCCAAAAAGCTGAGAACAAATTGAAAAGTCAATGGAACAAACCTGTGGAGCCTGTGTGAGATAGAAGAGTGGTCAGAGTCCAGCCCTAGGGAACTAAAGGGGGCAGAGGAGACCACTGAGAAAAACCTGCAGACACAGAAGCAGCAGCAGCAGCTGTGGTGCAATGGCAGTGACTGTTTCTGGAGCCCTAGGCCCACAGATTGTGGGAGAATTGAGTGACTGACAGTGCATCAACTCAACCTCATTGGAAGCAGAGTAGAACCTTTTTTTCTCTTCATTTTCTTTTTCTTTTCTGTTCTTTTTTTAAACTAAATTGTTAAATTTGTTTTCAGTGTTCAATGATCACTTCCATATATCTTAGATATTTTCCTCACCCTTCCCCTCACTCCCCCCTCCCTATCTACTCCCTTCCTGAGAAAGCTCATAGTCTGATATAGGTTCTACATGTTGCATAGAAAAATTAAAAGGAATGGAAGAAACCATAAAACAAAACACAATACAAAATAAAATGGTCTGTTTCTTTTTGCAATTAAATTCCATAGTTCTTTCACTGGATGTGGAGGTGTTTTGCCTCAACAGTCCTTTCGAAATTTTTTAAGTCCATGCATTTCAATGGAGTACTAAGTCTATCAAAAAAATTCCTCGAACACTATGGTTGTTAAAATGTACAAAGTTCTCCTGGTTCTGCTCCTTTCGCTCAGCATCAGTTCTTATAAGTCTTTCCAGGCCTCTCTGAACTGTTTCTGTTCATTGTTTCTCATAGAGCAATAGTATTCTATTGCATTCATATACCACAACTTGTTCAACCACTCCCCAGCTGATGGGCATCCTCTTGATTTCCAGGTTTTAGTCACTACAAAGAGACCTGCTATAAATCTTTTTGTACATGTGGGACCCATTCTCATTTCTATGATCTCTTCAGGATAGAGTCCCTGAAAAGATATTGCCAGGTCAAGGGTATGCCCATTTTTTTCAGACCTTTGGGCATAGTTCCAAATTGTTCTCCAGAATGGTTGGATCAGCTCACAGCTCCACCAACAGTGAACCAGTATTTCAGCTCCCTCACATCTTCTTCAACATTTATCATCTTCCTGTTTGGTCATATTAGCCAATCTGATAGGTGGGATGTGGTACCACAGAGTTGCTTTGATTTGCATCTTTCTATTCAATAGTGATTTAGAGCATTTTTTCATATGATTATAGACAGCTTTACTTTCTTCCTCTGAAAATTCCCTGTTCAAATCCTTTGACCATTTATCAATAGGGGAATGACTTGTATTCTTGCACATTTGATTCAGTTCTCTATATATTTTAGAAATGAGGTCATTATCACAGACACTAACTGCAAAAATTCCCAGTTTTCTGCTTCCCTCATAATCGTGGTTGCATTGGGTTTATTTGTGCAAAACCTTTTCAACTTAATGTAATCAAAATTATCCATTTTGCACTTCATAATGTTCTCTATCTCTTGTTTGGTCATAAATTTCTCAATTCTCCGTAAATCCTACAAATACACTATTCCTTGCTCCACTAATTGGTTTATAGTATCCATTTTTATACTTAGATCATGTATCCATTTAGACTTTATTCTTGCCTATGGTGTCAGGCATTGGTCTATGCCCAGTTTTCACTATACTATTATCCAGTTTTCCCAGCAGGTTTTGTCAAACAGTGAGTTCTTATCCCAGAAGTTGGGTCCATGGATTTATCAAACAATAGACTGCTATATTAATTGACTACTGAGTCTTGGGTACGTAACTTATTCCACTGATCTACCCTGCTGTTTCTTAGCCAGTACCAAGTAGTTTTGACAATTACTATTTTATAATACAATTTGAGATCTGGTAGAGGCAGGCCACCTTCCCTAGCATTCCTTTTCATGAGTGCCCTTGACATTCTGGACCTTTTGTTCTCCCAGATGAATTTTGATATTATTTTTTCTAGCTCTACAAAATAATTACCTAGTAGTTTGATTGGTGTGGCACTGAGTAAGCAAATTAACTTCAGTAGAATTGTCATTTTTATTATATTGACTCAGCCCACCCATGAGCAACTGATGTTTTTCCACTTACTTAGATCTGACTTTATTTGTGTGAAAAATGTCTTGTTCATATAGTCCCTTGGTTTGTTTTGGCAGGTAGACTCCCAAGTATGTTTCAGTGTCTACTGTAGCTTTAAATGAGATTTCTCTGTTTATCTCTTGCAAGTAGGGTTTGTTAGTAATATACACAAATGCAGAAGATTTGTTTGGGTTTATTTTGTAACCTGCAAGTTTGCCAAAGTTGTTTATTATTTCAAATAGTTTTTTACTTAAATCTCTGGGTTTCTCTAAGTATATCATCATATTATCTGCAAAGAGTGATAACTCAGTTTCTTCTTTGCCTATTCTAATTCCTTCAAGTTCTTTTTCTTTTCTTACTTCTACAGCTAACATTCCTAGTGCCATATTTACTAAGTGGTGATAATAGACATCCTTGTTCCACCTCTGATCTTATTGGAAGTGTCTCAAGCTTATCCTCCTTGCATATAATGCTTCCTGAAGGTTTTAGGTAGATATTGCTTATTATTGTATGGAAAGTTTCATTTATTCCTGTGTTCTCCAGTGTTTTTGATAGGAGTGGGTGTTGTATTTTGTCAAAAGGTTTTACTGAATTTACTGAGATAATCATGTGGTTTCTGTGAGTTTCCTTCTTGATATGATCAATAATGGTAACAGTTTTCCTAATATTGAACCATCTCTACATTACTGGGATAAATCCTGCCTGATCATAATGTGTTTTTCCCATGATTAGTTGCTGCATTCTTTTTTGTTAAAATACTTTTTAAAATTTTTGCATCTATGTTGATTAGAGAAATTGGTCTGTAATTTTCTTTCTCTGTATTTGTACCATATTTGTACCATAAAAAGAATTTGTGAGGATTCCTTCTTTCCCAGTTTTCCCAAACAGTCTATATAGTATTGGAAATAACTCTTCTTTAAATGTTTGATAGAATTCACTTGTGAATCCATGTGGCCCTGGAGATTTTTTCCTGGGGAGTTCACTGATGGCTTGTTCAATTTCTTTTTCTGAGATGGGGTTATTTAAGTATTCAAATGCCACTTTTATTAGTTTGGGCAATTTGTATCTTTTAAAATAATCATCCGTCTCATTTAGATTGACCGATTTATGGGCATACAGTTGAGAAAAGCAATTTCTAAATAATGTTTTAATTTTCTTCTCATTGGAGGTTCATTCACCATTTTCATTTTTAATATTAGTAATTTGATTTTCTTCTTTCTTTTTTTAAATCAAATTCACCAAAGGTTTATCAATGCTACTGGTTTTTTTCATAAAACCAACTCCTAGTTTTATTTATTAGTTCAATAGTTTTTTTTCTTTTAATTTTGTTAATCTCTCCTTTGGTTTCAGTATTTCTAATTTGGTATTTACTTGTGGATTTTCAATGTTCTTTTTCGAGCTTTTTAAACTGCATGCCCAATTCATTGATCTTCTCTTTCTCTATTTTATTCATGTAGGCACTCCAAGATGTAAAACTTCCCTAAGAACTGTTTTTTCAATATCTCATAAAATTTGGTAGGTTGTCTCATTATTATCATTCTCTTGAATGAAGTTTTTGATAGTTTCTATAATTTGTTGTTTAACCCACTCATTCTTTAGGATTAGATTGTTTAGTTTCCAATTACTTTTTGGTTTATGTTTCCATGGCCTTTGATTACATATATGTTTTATTGCATTATGATCTGAGAAGGATGCTTTGACTATTTCTGCTTTTCTACAGGAGATTGTGAGGTTTTTATGGCCTACTACATGATCAGTTTTTGTATATGTGCCATGTACTGCTAAGAAAAAGGTGTATTTCTTTCTGTCCCCATCCAATTTTCTCCAGAGATCTATCATATCTACCTCATCTAGAGTTCTCCTCACCTCTTTAACTTCTTTCTTGTTTATTTTGAGTTTAGACTTACCAAGTTCAGAGAGGATAAGATTGAGGTCCCCCACTAGTATAGTTTTGCTGTCTATTTCTTCCTTCAACTCCCCCAACCTCTCCTCTAAGAATTAGAATGCTATACCACTTGGAGCATATATGTGTAATAATGAAATTGCTTCATTGTCTACAGTGCCTTTTAGCAGGATATAGCTTCATTCTTAATCTCTTTTAATTAGATCTATTTCTGATTTTGCTTTGTCTGAAGTTAGGATTGCTACCCCTGACTTTTTTACATCAGCTGAGGCACAATAAATTCTGCTCCAGCCTCTTAGCTTTACCCTCTGTGTAACTCCCCTTTTCAAATGTGTTTCTTGTAAACAACATATTGTTGGATTATTGCTTTTAATCTATTCTGCTCTCTGTCTCCATTTTATGGGAGAGTTCATTCCATTCATATTCACAGTTATGATTACTATTTGTGTCTTTTCCTCCATCTCTTTTTCCCTGGTTTATGCTTTTAGTTCTCCCTTCTCCCTTTCCCTCCCCAATAGAGTTTTAATTTTTGACTACCACCTCCCTCAGTCTTCCCTCCCTTCTTTCAAACTCCTCCTTTTTAATCCCCTTTTCCCTTACTACTTCTTCTCTCCCCTTTAACCTTCCCTCACTTTTCTTTCCCCCTTCCCCTCCTATTGCCTATAGAGCTAGTTGTATTTCTATATTTAACTGAGTTTGTTGTACCCTCTTTGAATTCACTCAGATTAGAGTACCTCTCAAACAATACTCATCTCAGTCCCCTCTTTTCCTCTATTGTAATATTGTTTTTGTGCCTATTCCTGTTCTATCCTTTGTCTCTTTTTGCATCCCCAGTTCTAAGCACAGCATCTGGTACACAGTAAGCACTTAATACATGTTTATTGATTGTCATCTATAGCATCTTGGACCTTACTCTCAGCTGAACTGGCAAAAAGAAGGAAGACTAGAAAGGCACACAGAGCTAGGAATAGATATATATTTCACTCAACATGTGAATAGAAGGGATAATGTAGTAGGGAATAAGGAAGTTAGGTGAAGATAATTAAAGGAGAGGTTAGTCCCAAGGAAAATAAACCTAAAGGAGGCACAATGATATTTATAGCTCTTTTTTGAGGTAACAAAGGAAAGGAATCCAAGGAGATGTCTCAATTGGAGGAATATCTGAAAAAAGTATGTTAAATAAATATTATTGTCCTCAGCTCTTATCAGTGGTTAATAGTGATAAATGCTACCACTTCCTGATAGAAAAAAAAAATCTACATCAGAATGCAGATGAAGACAAGTATATTATATCCCTGAATATGCCCACATAAGCCTCAACCTTGGGTCAATTCCACCATTCATAGTCTTTGTACCTACTCATATGGGGCTGAAATCATACAACTGTTCTGATTAGATCCATTACAAATTTGTACTATATAGGCTCAAGTAGGTCCTCGTTGTATTTAGACTGTATCCCTTATTGGCCCACTCACCACAATGGCTTTTCCCAACCTTTTCATTCTTTCTCAAACTTCTCATAGATCCTCCTACCCCCACTCTTCCAGCTGAGAACCTTGCCTCATATATAACAGAAAATACTAAAGTCCTTCTCTGTGAGCTCCCTCTTTTCCCTTCTTGCTCACCCCCTATCATTCAGGTGCCTTCTACCAATTTCTCCTCCTTCACTGATCTTTCACAAAATAAAGTAGCTCATTTTAAGCTCAGTACTTGTTCAATGGATATCTTTCCATCCCATGTTCTCCAACAGATTGGCCCCTTTGTCATCTTTACTCTTTCACTTGTTTTCCATATCTCCCTCTCTACTGGTTCCTTTTCTACTGGCTACAAACATACTTATATCTCCTCTATCGAAACACAAAACAAAGCACCCATGTTAACTATTATCTTATTTCTCTTCTGCCTTTTGTAGCTAAACCCCTTTAAAAGGCTGTCTACAATAGATTCCTACACTTTCTTTTCTCTCACTTTCCTCTTAGCCTCTTAAAATGTGGCTTCAAAATTGATCATTCCACCCAATGTGTTCTCTCCAAAGTTACACGTTGTTGTCTTTCATACTCAAAGAGACCCAAGATAACATCATGATGTTGGGACCAAGTTACAGTATGTCAGAACAGAACAATATGAGGTTGAAAGATTCTACGACAAGTTGGGCACGGACAGCCCATATGGAAATTTGGAGTGATCTCTAAATGTGCACATCATGTTTCTTTTAAGCAACCACAATTCTGCTTTGCTCATAGAGGACAGTGCTTTCTTTGATTGTGGGCATGGCATGCAGGTTGGTACTGTGCCAGTGTCTCCAATGTGTCCAACTCCAGGATGCTCCGTTTGACACTCAAAGCCCTTCTTTACATAACCTCATTGATCTTTCCAGAATTTTTAAACCTTACTCTCTGATACATACTCTTTTATCCAGTAACACTAGCCTCCTAGATGTTTCATGAACAAGATACTACATTTCTCATTTCTGGGCATTTTCTCTGGATGTCTCTCATGCTAAACAATTTTCATCATTACTATCTCATTTAATATTCTCAAAAACCTTGCTCTGTGAGTTTAAAAAATGTTGAGGCAAAGTAGAACATCAATTGTATATACGCATATAATATTCCTTACTTTTGTTTTCCTACATCGACATTGAACAGAAGAAATATATTCTCAACTCTTTTTCCGGGTTAAACCTTATTATTTTTGTAAATTCTTCGATTTTCTTTCTGCTAATGCTACTGTCCCTTCCATTTGCATTAGTTTAGTCAATGAGTATATTTTTTCCCCTGGTTCTGTTTGCTTCACTCAGCATTAATTCTTTTATCTATGCTTCTTTGAAATGACCCATACTCATGTGGCTTTTTAAAAATTACACAGTAATATTCCCCTACAATCTTCCACTACATTTTTTAAAGCATCCTCCATTTGAATGGGAATATATTTAGTTTCCTTCTTTTCTAATAAAAAAAGTGCTGTTATGAATATGTTGACATATATGGAAAGAAGGAAAAAAGTAGTAAGGAAGAAATGAAAGAAAGGAGAAGGGAGGGAGGAGAGAAGGAAGAGAAGGGAGAAAAAAGAGAAGGGGAGAAATTGTGTGAGAGAGAGAGAAAGTGTAGAAGGGTGGGAAGAAAGAAAAAAAAATATTAATTGAATGTCTATGTTCCAGGACCTCTGCTAAGTACTTTACAAATCTTTATTCATTTAATTTTCATATCTTGCAAAGTATGTGCTATTTGCAACCTTTCTATTTGTCTTTAACCTCCATACTACAGTGTTAATGACATTGAAGTTAGAGTCAGCAATGCCTGGGGTCAAATCTTTCTTGAGTCAGTTATAAATTGTTTGACCCTGGCAAAATCACGTTATATCTATGCTTCAGCTTTCCTCTGTAAATCAAGAAAGTTGGCCTCAATTTCCCTGAAAATTCTTTTCAGCTCTAGTTCTGAAAGGTCCTATGATCCTTGGGATATATAACTACTAATGGGATGTTCAGATGAAAGGGCATGGGCTACTGAGTCACCACTTAAACACTGTTCTGAACTATGACTATGTATTGGGTGTGTTATAGAGAGGATTGCTTTAACGCTTGGATTGAGTTAGATGACCTCTTAAGTCCTTCCACATTTCAAAGTCTGTCATTCTGTGACTGCTTTCCAGAATGTGTGGACTAAGATGCATTCCACTAACAATATTTGGGTGTCTACATTCCCAAAGACTCTCTGGCTTTTGAAAAGTAATTACAATGTAACAGACTTCAAAAACTGGATCATCATAGGTAGAGAGTTAAAATATCAATGAAGCAGACAAAGCTCTGGGCACAGAGTCAAAGGGACGTAGAGCTGTATCCCACTTCTGCACCCTAGCTCTGTGAGATCCTCCATCTATCCATCTATCTATCTATCTATCTATCTATCTATCTATCTATCTATCTGTCTGTCTGTCTGTCTGTCTGTCTGTCTGTCTGTCTGTCTGTCTGTCTGATCTATCTATCTATCCATCTCTTCATGCTTTTGTCTGCCTTATCTGTGTTTCTCTCTGTCTATGTATCCATCAATTTATCTATTTAGCAACTTCATCTATGTATCATCTATCAAATTTATCTACTAATTTTATCTATTTTATCTATTTTTTATCTATTACTAATAAGTAGAAAAATGTTACCTACTATGACTAATCTATGATTATAAAGATTTAAAGAACACCAGCTCTAACAACTAGCCTCTCTCTCTCTCTCTCTCTCTCTCTCTCTCTCTCTTTTAATAAAGCATTTGTTTCTCAGACTTCCTCTTTTTTCTATGTCTTGCCCCTTGTCTTCTGACTAAAAAGGAAACACAGATGGAGTAGCTGATGTTACAAAGCCTATGACTCACCCAGTCACGGCCCATGACCCACAGTAATTGCCTAGTTCTCCACGGTCTCTCTCATTTAATAGTTTCATCTCCATTAACCAGCATTTGCATATCAGTTCTCTTGATTTTACCCTTAAAGTTATATGGATAATTAGATTATTGGCCTTAAGTAACACAAAGGACTAAAGTCAAATTTAGCTTGGTTTAAGAATCCCAGGATTTCAGGGGGGGGTGGTGGTGGTGGTGGTGGTGGTGTGATCACTTCACATAATCACAGTCTCAAATGTTAGAAGGAAATTCAAAAGCTGTATAGTCCAACCCATCCTTGAAAAGGAATTTTCTCAGCAATGTTTCAATCCCTATGTTTCCTCCCACAAAAGTGGTTATTCAGTCTCTGCTGGAAGACTTCCAATGCAAAGTGACTTCTCTGGGTTACCAGTTCTACTTTGAATTGACTGCATCAGGGCAGATTGAATGTTCACAAAGATCATTCCCCAGAATAACTTTGGGAGATGGTTATTTCTGACTAGATTATCTCAATTTTATAGTAAGGGAATCTCAGGTTCTGAGAGGAAGTATAGTCAATTTCATTATTAAGATGCCAGGCCTAGAGGCCTGAGGGCTACCCGAGTCTTCCCTTACCTCTATCGGAGGTCTTCGGTTGGCCAAATCGGATGCTCGTATGAGAGAAAGGACGTTCCAGAGTCGAACAAGGGTTGAGCTTTATTTCAGGGTCTAGTTACAAGTGCAGGGGAATTCTTCCTTAGGAGGGAGCAAAGAATCTCCCAAGGAGGCAAAGATCTTACAATAAGAGATTGGAAGTAGAAGTATAAGTGGGGAGAGAGGGGGAGGGGAGAGAGGAGAGAGGAAAAGCGGAGCCTTGTTGTCCTCACACGTGGCCCCTCCGCCCAAGAGAGCTTTCAGGCTTTCCTGATCCTACTTAAGCTCTCCAGGCGTATAGTTTGCATCTGAATACCGTGCTGTTAGGTGTGCCCAGATCCGGGACAATCTCGAGGGCGGGGAGAGCTCTCTCCCATCACGTCTCTCACGGGAAGATGTGGAAATACATGAGATAGCTCGGTTCACCTCAATTCCCAGTTGTTTCCTGGGAGGGCCTCGTGAGAACTCTAAGATTTAGAAGTTCCCACCTTTACCCGCCCAAGACTGTCCACATGGAATTGAGCTTCCATCCCCAGCATTAAGAGTATTATAATATCAATGATTATGGAAACTGGGCATGTCTGTAGAGATCCAAGGCAAAAATAAAGGAAAAAAACCCAGCCCTTTCCTAGTAGTTTACATTTTTTATGAGATGTTCTGAATTTATACAGGTAATTGAAAGCGTATTATATATATATATATACATATATATATATACACATACATATACACATATATACAGTAGAAATATCAGTTTGGTATTTAAATAGAGAAACAGAGAGTGGGGAAAATTGCAGTAGGAGACTGATGAGGTATTTTATAAAAAAGAATGGTAAGGGCTGAGCTAAGTGGGTCACTGGAGAAAAGCTGAGGACTTCTCCATAACACCAAATATTCCTATCCACAATTCAGCAGATAGTTTCATTGTGGCTACAGTCAAAGACATGTCTCAGTAGCATGATCATTTTGTCATGAATGTCTCTACTCTGAGGTAGAGTATTCTGGTGCAGACTTATATCATATCAATCAATGGAACCTTCTCAGGAGCCTCTATTGTTGGCACATCCATTCTTCTTATCATTGAGGCTAATAATTTTGGAGTTATTCTTTAGAAACTCTTCTTCAATTTATTCCTATTCAGACAGTTGTCAATTCCTAGTACTTCTACCCTCACAAGATGCAGCATTTATCCAATTTTCTCCTCTCATGTGGTCAGCATAATAATAAAGATTTATATGATACATCTCATGTGATTTGCAAATTTAGAGTTATCTCCACTCTCAATGTTCATATGGACTATTTGTGCCTAACTTGTGGTCAAGCTTTCAAAGCTCACATTAGCGTGATCAGCCACAGTTGAACACACTGTACTTTCACCCCAACAAAGTGATGCTATTTTGGTCCTCTTTGAGTCAAAAATAACTACCCAACCAAGCAATCATACTTCTAATGGAATATTGCAATGCCTTCTTAATATCATCATCTTCTCACTCTGATTCATTCTCCACACAGCTGTTGATCTCCTACTCTTAAAGGCTGCCATAGTACAGATTTTCTCTACCAGATAAATGACTTCCTGGTACCCCTGGGAAAAATCTCTCATGCAGATATTCAAGTATCTTCTCTATCTCACCCCACCTTCTCTCCCAAAATTATTTTATATTACTTTTCTACATTCACCTTCTATTCTAATCAAACTGAGCAGCTATCTTTCTTTTTTTGATAGCATTTTTCCATTTACATACAAGGACAATTATATATATATATATATATACATATATATATATATACATCCATATGTACATATATGTGTATATGTGCATATTTATGTATATATGTATATGTATATATATGCATGCCTATAAATATGCAATCATATAAAACATATTAGTCCTGTTGTGAAAAGAGAAAAAGAACAAAAGGAAAATAATGAAAGAAGAAAGTGAAACAGTGTACATTACTCTTCATTCAGTCACCATCAATTCTTTCTGTGGATGTGGATGGAATTTTCCATCATTAGTCTTTTGGAATCATTATGAATCATTGTATTGACAAGAACAGTTACATCAGCAATAGTTGATCACTGCACAATTATGCGGTTAATGTGTATAGTGTTCTCCTAATTCTGCTCTCTTCACTTTGAAGCAATTTATTTAAGTCTCTCCAGGGTTTTCTGAGAACCTGCTGCTCATTTTTTATAACACAATATTATTCTGTCAGAACTACAAGCAACAATTTGTTCAGTCACTCCCCAATTGATGGGCATCTTCTGAATTTCCAATTCTTTGCTACTGCTAAAAGAGATCCCATGTCATATTTTTTTTTATTTTAATCTTTTTGGTATACAGACCTACTCTTAGTATTTCTTGGTCAAAGGGTGTATATATATATATATATATATATATATGTATATATATATATAGATATATAGATATAGATATATAGATATAGATATATAGATATGTGTATATACATACATACATACATACATACATATATATATATATATATATATATATATATATATATATATATATATATATGATTTTATAGATCTTTGACCATGGTTCAAATTGCTCTCCAGAGTCATTGAATCAGTATACAACTTTACGAACAGTGCATTACTGTCTCAGGTTTCCCACATCTCCTCCAACATTAATCATTTTCTTTTTCTGTCACATTAGTCAATTTTGTAGTAGGTGTGTAGTGGAAGCTATGGCTTGTTTTAATTTGTGTTTCTCAAATCAATAGAAATTTAGAGCATTTTTTCATATGACTATAGATAACTTTCATTACTTTGAAAACAGCCTGTTCATATACTTTGACCATTTTCAAACTGAAGAATGTCTCTTAGTTCTATAAATTTGAATCAAATAACTCTGGCAGTTTGATTCGTATGGCACTGAATAAATAAATTATTTTAGGTAAAAATGTTATTTTTTATTATATTGGCTTGGCCTATCCAGGAACAATTGATATAATTTTCCAATAATTTAGAGCTAACTTTATTCGTGTGAAAAGAATTTTGTAGTTGTGTTTATACAGTTTCTGGGTTTGTCTTGGAGAGGGTAGACTCAGAAATATTCTATATGTTTTACAAGTATTTTTAAGTGGAATTTATCTTTCTATTTCTTGCTGCCAGACTTTGTTGGTGAAATATCGAAATGCTGATGTCTTAGGTGGATTAATTTTATATTCTGCAACTTTGCTAAAGTTATTTTAAGTTGATTTTTAACTTATTCTCTAGGATTCTGTAAGTATACCACCATATCATTTGCAAGGAGTGATGGTTTTATTTTCTCCTTGCCTGTTCTTATTCCTTCAACTTCTTTTTCTTCTCTTATTGTTAAAACTGACATTTTGAATACAATGTTGTACAGTCGTGATGATAATCAGCATTTTTGTTTCACCCCAGAATTTACTGGGGAGACTTCTATCTTGTTCCTATTACAGAGTATGCTTGCTGATGGTTTTATTTAGATACCACTTATCATTTTAAGGAAAACTCCATGTATTCTTATATTTTCTATGATTTGAACAGGAGTGGGTGCTGTATTTTGTCAAAAGCTTTTTTTCTGCATTTCTTCTGACAATCATACAATTTGTTTTTTTTTTTTTATTTACATGGTCAATTTAAAGTAAGAAAATTCTGGAATAGCAGAACCAGCAAAAAGACAGGGTGAAACAATATTTTAACCCCAAGATACTCAAAAGTTAGGCAAGAAAGATAAAAAGGGAGCACATTACATTGCAGAAAGCATTCTAGCAAACCAGCAGCAAGGGACAAGTTAGCAAACCTAACTGTGAGAAATCCTCAAGCCCAGTGTGGTAGAATAGACAAATGCTAACACCAAGTCTCCCCTTGTGCCTTAACATAGCCAGAGGAATCAGTTGACTCTAGTTCTGAGAACCACCATATGCTCCAGTGAAACCCCAGACAAAAAAGCATTCCCCAGCAGCCAAATTTCCTTGTGTTCAGTGAAGCACTGGAAAAAGTAGAAACACCACACTGGACCTCAGCACACGGTAGGCACCATGACTAGAACCTCATCTGAGCACCAGGTAAATTGTTCAACCTCTATGGCCTCCAACAGCCTCAGGTAACCCCCATGCTACCCCTTGAACACTGCGCCAGATATGAGGGTTTGGCAGGAGACTCAGGACGACGTTAACATGATACCGGGTAAAAAGCAAGGACTTGCATCCACTGGCACAAGAAACCTGAAGTTGCACCCCTTACACCCTGGGTGTAGAGCTTAAATCTAAAAGAAAGTAGCCCCCCCCCAAAAAAAAGATGAACATAAAACAACAAAACCATCTGACTGTAGAAAGTGATTTTGATAACAGAGGAGACAAAAAGACATACTCAGAAGAAACAATTTCGACATACTATGGGCAAAACCCCAAAGCAAAACAGACAGTGGTCTCATGCCCAGAAAAAAATTATGGAAGAGCTCCAGAAGGATTATAAACAACATACAAGAGAGGTAGAAGAAAAAAATGGGACATACAATGAAAGTGATGCAAGAACATTATGAAAAAAAGAGTCTACACTTTGTGAAACTCCTTTAAAAGAAGAACTGGCAAAATGGGGAAACAAAACAGATACAAAAATCTACTGAAGAAAAATATAATTGTCCAAACAGAAAAGAAAGCACAAAAGCTAATTGAAGAAAACAACATTTAAAGGTTAGCATTGGATAAGTGGAAGGTAATGACTCTGAGATATTAAGAATCAATTAAACAAAATCAAAAGGATGAAAAAATGGAATAAAATGTAAAATACCTCACGGGAAAAATAACTGGCCTGGAAAATAGATCTAGCAGGAATAATATCAGAATCATTGGACTACCAGAGAGATATAATCAAAAGGAGGACCTAGAGAGCATACTTCAGGTTATTATAAAGGAAAACTGTCCTGATATCCTGGAACCAGAGGGCAAAATTGGCAATGAAAGAAAATTCCAAGGAATATTATTGCCAAATTTCACAGGTGAAGCAAAAATACTACAAGCAGCCAGAAAGAAACAGTTTAAATAGAAGGGAGTCACCGTCAGGATTACCCCAGACTTGGCAATTGGAACATTAAAGATCTGGAGATTATGGAACTCATTTTGGAAGGTAAGGGAACTATGAGTACAGCCAAGAATTGCTTACCCAGCAAAATTAGGTGTAATACACCAAGGGAAAAATGGCTATTGAATGAAATAGAAGGACTGCAAGCTTTCATAAAAATCCCAGTATTAAGCCAAAACTTTGATCTGCAATATCAAGACCCAAGAGAAGCATAAACATCTAAAAAGGAGAAAGAAAACACAATGAATTCAATAGAGCTAAACTGCTTGAACCTCACTCTTAACAGTATTAGCCCAAAAAGGGAATCATATACAGAATCACTTGACTGTAGAAATATATCCTAGCAAATAGGGAAGTAGGAGAGGAGAATAATAAGTAAAGGTGGGATAACGAAAGATAGAAGGGAGTGCATATCAGTAGATACAAACAAAACAGTGATGAGGGAAAGGGTGAAATACACATTTAGAATCATAACTGTGAATGTTAATGGGATGAACTTTCCCATAAAATGGAAGCAGATAGAAGAGAAGAGAACAAAAACAGAATCCTACAATATATTGTTTATAAGAAACACACTTTAAGCAGAAAGATACACACAAAATAAAGGTAAGAGGTTGGAGCAGAATCTACTGTGCTTCAGCTGAAGTAAAAATTAAAAGAAAAATCAGGGGTAGCAATCCCAATATCAGATAAAGTAACAGCAAAAAAGAATACCTGATGAAAAGAGATAACGAAGGAAATCACATCTTGTTACAAGGTACCATAGACAATGAAGCAATATCACTTCTAAACATACATCCAACATGTGGTACAGCATCCAAATTAGAAGAGCAAGGAGTGGTTTACCTGTGGGATTCATATGGAAGGGAAGGATTTATGACCATACAAGATATAGAGAACCTTATAAAATATAAAATACACAATTTTGATTATATTAGATTAAAATATTTTTGCACAAATAAAACCAATGCAACCAAATTTAGAAGGAAAAAGCAGAAAGATGGGAACAAATCTTTATAGCAAGTATCTCTGATAAAAACTTCATTTCTCAAATATATAGAGAACTGAATCAAATCAAGGATAAAAGCCATTTCCCAACTGACAAATTTCCGAAGGACATGAACAAGTAGTTTTCAGGTGAACAATTTAAAGCTATTTATAGACATAAGAAGTGCTTTAAATCACTTTTGATTAGAGGAATGCAAATTAAAACAACCCTGAGGAACCATGTCAAACCTATCTAAATGACTAATATGAAACAAAAGAAAAATGATAAATGATGGAGAAAGAATGGGACACAATGCACTATTGTTGGAGCTGTGAAATGATCCAACCATTTTAGAGAGCAATTTGGAACCATATCCAAAGGGTTATAAAACTGTTCATGTGTGAAAATTTATTTATAGCAGTCCTTTTCACAGTGGCAAAATATGGGGAATTGAGAGGATGCTCATTAATTGGGGAAGGGCTAAATGACTGTGGTATATGAATGCAGTGGAATACTATGGTATAATAAAAAGTGATGAACAGGTTGATTTCAGCAAAACCTGGAAAGACTTGTACAAACTGATGCAAAATGAAATGCACAGAACCAGGGAAACATCATACACAAGAGCAGCAACATTGTATGATGATCAACTATGAAAGCTTTTTTCAGCAACACAATGAGATACACTCATTCAATGAACAGATTTCTTTAAGCAATTCCTCAAGGACTGGTCTTTTTAATAAAAATAATCAAACTGGGAGAGGAAGACTCTGAGGGTTCTTGGGTAAAAGAGAACAATTACTCATCAAAGAACAAGTACAAAAGATTCACGAAGGAAAATATTATCTATATACAGGGTAATGAGGGGATGGAGTTTGCATATTGACACATTTAAAAAACATTTTTCTTGTACTTTTTTCCCCACTTTGGTCCATTTCTTCTTTCACAACTGTGACTAATATGGAAATATTTTTACATGATACCACATGTATAAACTATTTCAAACTGCCTACCATTTTCAGAAGTGGGGAGGCTATAGAGGAAGAGAGAGACATTTAGAATCCAAAATCTTCTATAAATGAATGCTAAAAATTTTATTAACATATAACCAGGGAAAAATGCAATTCAAACTAAAAGAAATGCAGCAGCAACATCTGAAATTCACAGCTTTTTTTCCTCTACCATTTAGGATAACTGACTTACATTAGAATTCAACTCAGGATACAAATGAAGAAGGTTTTTCTCAAAATAGTGAGATAAGAAGAATTGATAAATCACAATTACTTCACAACTACTGCTTCAAAAAGATGGCCTGGGTGAATCATGGAACCAAGAAATATAAGCCGAAACTACAGTCAGTTGTTTTGAGTTGGCATTATTTGTATCAAATAATCTGAGTGTGTGTGTGTGTGTGTGTGTGTGTGTGTGTGTATGTGTGTATGTGTTCAGAATTTTCAATCTCAAGAGAACGTGGGAGATGCTAACTATTTTGAGTAGATGAATAGGGAATAAGACTTTAGGGAGAAGCTGCCATGAGAGGAACTAGCAGTATCTATAAGGTTCTTATCCCAGGCCTGCTATCCTTAACATAAGGAAAGAAAAATACTTTGAAGAATTTCCCCATTGGATGAAATCTGGTATTCCCTTTCGATGGTGTTGAATCACTTCCTCACTTCCTCACTTTCTTCACTTCCACTGTCTCCCATTGTCTGGTATATGGTATTCTAAATAGACTTTCTCTGATTTCTGTTCTGTTATCAACTTGGATGAATGGTTTTATTTGATCTTTGTCATGTGTGTGTTCATTATGCAACTGATATGCTGTGGGAAGGAAGTCAAGTCTTGAATATAGAATTTGGGATCTTTCTACTTCCCCCAACAAAGATATAGCAACCAGTTAGATCGAACCTGAACATTTCCCCAGACTTAATAATATTCAAGGGAAAAGGTGGATAAAATTGTATCTGGGTAGTCCCTCTCTCTGAAGAGAACAGAGCTGACTCCAACTTCAACTTCTTTCTTCTCCTTCTGGAAAGAAATGAAGTCATTCTTGAAGATGGGTGGGGGAAGAAGAGGATACTGGTGCCAATCCTGCCTCCCTTTGATAAAGTCAATGACATCCCCACACTACATGTCTGGAATAGATCTTGCTACAGAAGAACTAATTCAGCAATAGGCAGGACCTAGAATTAAGGGAAAATGGGAAAAACTTCCTGTAGAAGGTAGGATTTTAGGTGGGATTTGAAGGAAGCCAAAGAAGTCAGAGGTAAAGATCAAAAGCTACTCATGGAAGACAGTTTATGAAAATACCTGGAGTGGGGAGATGCAATATTTTAATAGAAGAACTGCAAGGAATGTACTGCTACTGAATCACAGGGTCTTGTCGGGGAAGGCAACACAATATGTAAAAATACTGGAAAGAGTGGGAACAAGATATGAAGGACTCTAAAGTCAATGGAAAGATTTTATATTTTACTTGCTCCTAACCCTTAAAGATGGTTCATATTGCATAGACCTTAGGCAGATAAATACACTAAAGCTCAGAATGGAAAGCTACTATGCCCAAAGCCACATAGTTTATGACTGTACTTGAGCAGAAACTTGAGACTACTTGCTACAATTCTGGTATGATTTTTGGAGGCAAAATGCTACAGGGAAAGTTCAAAAGATAGCATTAATTCATGTTCTTTGAACAGTGAGGAGACCAGCTTGACTGGATCTGAAAGCCTCTGTTCAGGGCAATAGTGAGAGACAGGTCTGTAACAATTGTTGACATGTGTGGCATTATGATTGATAGGCCCAATCTGGGTGTCATAGAGTATATCAACAAAAGCAGTCACACATAGCCTCCTTATGAGAGAAAAAAAAAAACAAACTAACCAAGTCGAGGGATTGAACAACAGGGGAGATATAATGAAGTTATGATCCATTCATATAGAAATTCCATTTTATGTGGCACCTAAACCACTGAGATTAAAATACAGGATATAAAGACTGATTTGGATTGGGCATATATTGACTGAGTTTCTTTCTCATAATTACACTACAGTATGAAGCTATCAGCAATGGACATTAACTATTGATGAGATGTTTAGGGAGGCAGGAAGGTGAATTATTTGGAGGATTACTGATCCTGAAATGCATTGGAGTAGGGGTTGTGTAGTTCAGGCATTTTTAACCTCGAGTCAACATGAAACCCAATTATGATCCAGCCTTTGAGATTGATATCGATTGATGCCTAGCTCAGACTTGACTTACAAAACCTCAGAGAGGCCAGAAGGATGAATACGTAGGGTTGCTTCACATATAAATGTATCTTATGGTATGTTGCTGTGTAATCTGTTATGATGGTTTTACCATAGGAGTTGGACTACATCAAAGAAATGTATAATCTGAGAGTCAGAAGGGATCTCAAGTTTCATCTAAATCAAATCAAAGGATTCTGAAAAAGAATCCTTTATTCCAGCTACCCAAAAGCTGTAACCAAGCTAGTCATAGAATTGGAATTCACTCATTCCTGAGGTTCTCCATTCTAATGAGGGCTCATTGCAATGGTTAAGAAGTCTTGTCTTACATTGATATTAAATCTACCTCTCTGTAACTTCCACCCATTAGTGCAATTTATGCCCTCAGGGACTGAAGATGTGTCTCCCCATTGAGATGTTACACTGAGTGTCAACACATGTTAAATAAAAGACCAAGAGGCTTTCATATGACCCAGAAGATCCAGGCATATACAGGGGAATTATTTATAGGATTGTTTGTGGCAATTATTAAATTTTCAGTGTGAGTATTTACACATTGGAAGTTGGCAATACTACAAATCAGGGTTTGATTCATTATTTTGTTTATTGTCTATATTTAAGGAAGTAAAGAAGCAAATGGTAATAATGTCAAACAGACTTAAAAATATTTTATGTCTATATTTTGTTTTTCTCTTTGAAGAGTTAATTGTTAATCACTTACCAGCCCACTGCTGCTCTCCCATCTCTGGCTTGTTTCTCCCAACCAGGAAATCTGGGAATCTCAGATGATCACATAGCCAAGGGGTCAGCCAATATTTAAAAGATAGTGGCTAAAAATAAAAATAAAAACTACTTTTTTGGTTCATGGGAAATACTAATACCTAGTTATGGCAAAACTCTTCCCCAGAGGACTTCGTGATTCCATGTACTTGATATGCATCCATAAGATTGGAATCACAGTCAGTTTGGATTGTTGTAGTTCTTCTCTAATAAAGCAAGACAAAGAAATAAGCATTTATTAAGCAATAACTATGTGCCAAATGCTGGATAAGCAAATAGAAGGAAAAGCAATGACAGCCCTTACCTCAAGAAGCTTACATTCTAAAGGGAAAAAACAAAACATGCATCATGTCAGGAAATGACATGAGAGTCTGCAAAATCAGGAGCAGAAGCAGAATTCAAATAAAGTTGGCCATCTCAAGGCCCTCTCCACAATGGAGGTCTTAGTAGGAACTTACCAGTAGGAGGAGGGGCACAGAAAAAGGCAATGAGGTGTTCAAAGATGAGGATCTCTAGGAGGGAAATGGAAGTGAGGTGAGAATGCATGTAAGGAAAGGAGGGGGAAAATCCAGAAATCCAGAAGCACAATAAGGAATGAAAAAAAAAGTTGGCAAGTCTAAGCCCATTTTCAAAATAAAAGCCCAAGGAGGAGGTCAGAAATTGATTTTCATGATAAAGGAATGTTCTAAAGTCAGAAGGCTCCAGTAGAAAATGCACATTATACAAGTGTCGCTGATAAAGGCCTTATTTCTAAAATAGATAGAGAACTGAATTAAATTTACAAGAATATTAGTCATTCCCCAATTGATAAATGGTCAAAGTATATGAACAGGAAGTTTTCAGAGGAAGAAATTAAACCTATCTATAGTCATATGAAAAAATGCTTTAAATCACTATTGATTAGAGAAATGAAAACAAAAGCAACCCTTAGGTACACCATCACACCTGTCAGATTGACTAACATCACAAAATAGGAAAATTATAAACACTGGAGAAGATGTGAGAAAATTGGAACACTAGTGCCTTGTTGGTGGAATTGTAAAATGATCCAACCATTTGGGAGAGAAATGTGGAGCTCGGCCCACAGAGGTATAAAATGTGCATACCCTTTGACCAAGCAATAACGTTTCTAGGGCTGTATTCCAATGAGATCACACAAATTTGAAAAAGGGTCCACATTTACAAAAAATTATTTATAGCAGCAGTTTTTGTGGTGGCAAAGAACTGGAAATAGAGGGATGGCCATCAATTGGGAGATAGCTGAATAAGCTGCGGTATATGAATGTAGTTGAATACTATTGTGCTATAAGAAATGATGAGGTAGACTTCAGAAGAACCTCGAAAGACTTAAATGATTTGAAGATGGGTGAGGGCAGCAGAACCAGGAGAACATTGTACGCAGTTACAGCCACATTATTCAATGACTAACTTTGATACCATTGGCTCTTCTCATAAATTCAAGGTTCCAAGACATTCCCCTCCAAAAGACTCATCAAGGAAAATGCTAACCACATCCAGAGAATTATGGAGACTGAATCCAGATTGAAGCAGACCATTTGCTCTCTCTCTCTCTTTTTTGTTTTGCTTCTTCTTTCTTGTAGTTCCTTGCATTGATTCTAACTCTTCTTTGCAACATAACTAATGTGAAAATATGTTTAATGTGAATGTATATATAGAATCTATATAAGATTGCATGCTGCCTGGGGGAGCAGGGAGAAGATAGGGAAAGGAGTGGAGGAATTTGCAACTCAAAAGCTTGTGGAACTGAATGTCATAAACTAAAAATAAACAGATAAATTTTAAAAAGAATTTAAAAAATGCATTTTAAAGTGTGAGAAGACTCCTCACCCTATGAGTAGGGTTGCACAGTGAGCCTGCCAATGAGATGTGGCTACAAAGACTGGGAGGTTAGCTGGAGAGACAACAAGGGCAACAAGGGAAATGGCAGCTTCAAGCATGCATATAAATATATATATATGTATACATATATATATATATGCACATATATCTGTATATATATTTACGTGTATATTTATATATGTAATGTGTGTATATGTTATATATATAATATATTACATAAATACATTAATATATATTATTTAATATATTAATATAATATATAATGTATATATACACATTATATCTATATGTATGTATATATATATATATATACATATATATATATATAATCTCAAACCTTCCCCTTTTTCCAGATACAAGAAAGACTTGGTGCCATGAGTTCTGTCACAGTGTATCAGAAGGGAATACTTTAGAGTTTTCAGTTATTACCTTCCTTCAGTTTGGAGTTGAAGCTTGAGTCAATGCCTTGCAGAATTGAAGCCACTATTCAGGCAAATTTCTAGTCCCCTAATAGCCTTGTCTCTCTCTTTTCTCAGCACCAAGTTGTGTATGGTGCACGCATACTATTACATGCTCTTTCTCCTAGACACAGGCAATGCTTTTCCCACACAAATTGGTGTCTTCATAAGTCCAGATGGTTGACCAAAACACATTTATCTCTCCTCTGCTATCTCTGAAAACTATTGTCTTATTGGAAAAAAATGGGTTGACTTATTCAAATGATTATGTCTGTTGCTTAATAATTTTTAATACAGTTTAAAAGGTAAGGACTCCTCAGGATTATGGAACCCTCATAGAATGGAAGAGAGATTGAGGATAGTCAATACTTCCTGATTCCAAAGAACTTAAAACATGAATTACATAGAAGAAGATTAATGATAAAATTTAATACAAATTTTAATCCTGCTAGTCTTGATTAAACTTTTTTCCCCTAGCAGTTCAAATATAAAGCCTAAGCATCTGTCCTTTTAAGCAGGGGCTCCTGGAACCTTCCTAATCCTGCATGTTTGATGGACTTAATCATCAATGTGATCAGTAGGGTTGACTTGTCCAAGCAACTTGATTTGAAGCTAGATAGAAAATTGGTAAAGAGAAGAATAGGAAGGCACCAGGAAATGAAAATCAGAGTACGGTGAAGGATAGAAGGAGTCGTAGGGTTGTAGCAACAGGATCTGCAAAGTCCTAAAGGATAGTAGAGCTAGAGGTAATCATTTCTTTAAAATGGTGTTAACTATTTAACACATTGTTATGATCTTTAAACAGAACTAATGCTTGTAAAGTATTTTACATCTATTATTTCATCTGATGTTTGTACAAATTAGGTGATGAGCAGGGTAAGGAATCCATGTACATCTAATCATTAGGTTACTAACCCGCTTGTTATCTCCATTGCTTTATCCCCTCTCCCTATGCTTCGGTACTTGTTGTCCCCCAGGTCTAGAATGTTCTCTCATCACTTCTCCCTCTTAGGTCTATCTTCCAGGCTGAGCTCAAATGCCAGCTTCTATAAGAGGTTTTTTCTTCGACTCTCCTCACTTCCACACTCCCTATCCCACACCATGTTTTCCCTTGAAAATCCTCTTCTCTCTGCTCTGTATTGACCTTGCATATACCATGTTATATGTATGTTATCTCCCCCAGTAGAATGAAAATTTCTGGAAAGAAGATTTTGTTTTCAATTATTGCTTCTGTACCCCCAGTGCCTGGCACAACGTCTTGGGCATTGTAGAGGTTTTATCAATTATTGCTGATCCAGAAGACTTTGTTAGGTCTAAGAAAATGAACACTTCTCTACCAGTCAAAGGTTTCTACTTTTTTCCAAAGCATTTGTATGCCAGCATCATTGGGCTAGCAATGTGTTGAGGCAGCAGATGGCAGTTTTCCAATTATTTCCTAGGGAGGAGTTTAATAAAGAACGTAGACAAGTTCTGGGGTTCCTCCAGAAGCAGGGACAGCAATGGAGGCCTTTTGCCCTAACGAACTATTTGAAAAAAGTGATCATGCTTAGCACAGAGATGAAAAGCAAAGGTGCATAGAACATAGGGCAAGGACGCCCATCACTGATTTGGCATTTAGAAACTTAGTTTTGTTGGTAATAGGAAAGCATGAGGGTCACATTCCCAGACATGACTGAGAATATTTCTGAAATCTTGAAGCAACCATGGCACTATTTTTCAGAGAATGCCAAATATCACAATTTCTTGGCTGATTCAGGGCAGCAAGTAGTGGAAATTGAAGGGCAATTATGGGAAAGAAGGATTAGCCTAGTTCTGCTGGGCCCCAGAGGGCAGAAGTAGCAACCAGGGAGAGGTATTAGAGGAAAGCAGATTGCAGTCAATAAAAGGAAGAGCTTCCTAGTGACAATAATGGATATTTATAAAACTTTTCAAATCACTTGAAATCCATTCATTTGAGCCTTGAAGCAGACCTTTAAACATTATGTTCTCTGTTATGAAGATGAGGGTATTGAGGTATGGAGAGATTAAGTCAATCAGGCCAGCAACAAGCATTTGTTTATGAAGCACTTACTATTCTCTAGGCACTGTGCAAAGTGATTTGCCCCTGTTTACATAGGTTTTAAGTGTCAGAGATAGGATTTGAACCCAGATCTCCTGGACTCTAAATTCAACAGCTTATACCATGTAGAAGCTATCCCCTACACCTGTAGCTGACATTATTCAGTGAGAGGACTGCCAAATCAGGGGAATCTGGCTTCAAATTCCATCTCTGACACTTACTAGCCATGTGACCTTGGTTCAGTTATCGACTCTCAGTTCTCTCTACTATAAATTGAAGGAATTAGATTCAGTGCCCTTGGAGGTCTCTTGTAGGTTTAAATTTATGATTCTATGATACATCCAACAAATGGATGAAATACCTAGCTCTCTGCTCAAACAGAAGCTATGAATGCTCTTTGCTGAGAAAGCTATAGAAAAGGTTGCTGTACTGTTTGGGAGGGAGCTGAATTTGAGATTTCAGAGGCTTATTCCAGCTCAGAGAATTTCTGGGTCTGAAAGGCTAAATGAACTCTGCAGGGGATCCCAGCAGGCTTTTCTTTGTTAAGGTCATTGGGAAACAGAGAATGATGATGATTCTCTAAAGGGCTGGTCACATTGTCCTTCCTGTTCAAGCCCCACACACTATTTCTCTGAGTGCTCTCAGACGGTGGTCTTGTATGTTCTGAACAGCCAGCATACTGACTCAAAATCAGTTTCTAAAACAGATCACTTTAGTTTACTAATCCAGTTTTATAGTGGCCCAATGTGAGTGCATTTGGAAGCCAAATGCTTATGTTCTTTTTCTGCTCTGCCAGCTTCATTTCCTCATGCTTCCTCCCCATAGAGCTTATTTCTCTTTCCTCACTGTGTTGACCGAGGAAGTAAGATACTGAACAAATTGAGCTAAAGCGTCTGACCAGACATTACTGAGACCTTGAGCCTCAAATATATCCTTTGCTGATTGGTCTTTTGAAAGACTAAAGAATGTGATCTTCCCCTTTCAGGGTTGTGACCTTCCCCTTCCAAGTTTCGTCAATCTAAAACTAAAAAAGATCTAAGAAGCCCTGGAGTCTTATCCCCTTCTTTACAACATGTGGAAATTGCGGTCAAGAGTGATTCAGTTGTCCTAAGTCACAAAACAGGAAGGCTTACAAGGAAATATTTGAACCATCATCTTCTGACTGAAGTGCCCAGGTGCATTTTTTTAATTAATTAATTTATATGTTTTCAGTTTTCTACAATCGCTTCCATATGTCTTAGATTTTCCCCTCCTCCTTTCTTCACTTTCCCTTGCTCCTCCCTCCCTGAGACAACATGCAATCTTATATAGGTTTTACCCATACATTGTTATTAAATACATTTTCACTTTAGTCTTGTTGCATAGAAGAATTAAAATGAATAGGAGAAACCATAACAACAAAACAAAACAAAACATGACACAAGAGAAAATGGTTTGCTTCATTCTGCAATCCAATTCCATGGCTCTTTCTCTGGATGTGGAAGACATTTTGCCTCAGGAGTCCATCAGGAATTTTTTAGGTCTTTTCACTGAGAAAGGCTAAGTCTAGCAGAAAAATTCCTTGCACATTGTGGTTGCTGCTGTGTACAAAGTTCTCCTGGTTCTGCTCCTTTCACTCAGAATCAGTACATATAAGTCCTTCCAGGAATCTTTGAAGTCTTCCTGTTCATCATTTCTTACAGCACAATAGTATTCTATTACATTCATACAACACTACTTATTCAGCCATTCCCCAAGTGATGGGTATCCCCTCGATTTCCAGTTCTTGGACACCACAAAGAAAGACTCTATAAATATTTTTGTACTTGTTGGACCTTTCCCATTTTTATGATCTTTTGGGATACAGTCCTAGAAGCATTATTGCTGGGTCAAAGGGTATGCACATTTTTGTAGCTCTTTGGATATAGTTCCAAATTGCTCTTTAGAATGGTTGGATCAGCTTACAGCTCCACCAACAATGAATTAGTGTCCCAACTCTCCTATATCTTCTGCAACATTCATCATCTTCCTGTTTTGTCATGTTAGTCAGTCTGGTAGGTGTGATGTGGTACCTGGTGCACTTTTTACTGAACCAAAATCTAAGAAGTTAGTACTACCCTGAGTCATCACTATCTTTGTGGCTTTGTAACATCAGGCAGCCTTTGGCATTTCACATGCCATTTCAGTTAATCCTAACATCAATACTGAGAGGTAAATCCTAAGTCCAGGAGGAGTTAAGTGACTTGCTCAGCATGACATCATTAATAAGTATCTGAGTCAGGATCCACACTCAGTTCTTCCTGACTTAGGGACCAATGGTCTACCTACACTGTTTTTGTCATTCAGCAAGTATTCAACACCACTGCTCAAAATGAAGACAAAGAGTTCTCAGGCACCATTTGTAATAACAGACAAGACTAACAGAAAACATTGCTTCATTGGGCAGACAAACACTGCAATTGGAAAATCATCCCAAACTCTAACTAAAGGAAAGAAAGTGATTCCTCCATATTTTGGGGATTCAAACTGAAGTAATGTGATTAGTTTGAATGACCTGGGAGATATTCCCCACGAACACCCTGACAATTGTGTTTTGCAAATCAGATGAAGAAGGAGTCACTTTCAACATTTCTTTGCAGACTTATTCAAAACTGTAATATCTACAAGCATTAGTCTAACCCAATTGGCTTTCATGCTTTGTAGATGGTATCTCTATGCCTTTGCACAGACTATTTGTCTCCTATACCTGGAATGTCATCTTTCTTCAACTCTGCAACTGAGAACCATAGCTTCCATCCAAACTCAATTCAAAAACCACTGTTTTTATACTACATGAAGCTTCTATAAATTTTGTACATATGAATATGTGAGTACATGCATACATGCATACCTAATGTTTCCCAATTGCAATGTGTAATCTGCTCCTTAAGGGCAAGGTTCTATTTTCTGCCTTTTTATCCCACATATCTAGAACTGTGTCTGACAGCATAGATTTGATAAATGTTGTTAATTTGTTAATTGAACTGAAGAAGGAAAGTGTAGCTATTGTCCAAGGTGAATTTCATTTATAGTGAATAATTTCTAGTACTCATTATCTTGTTCAAGGATTATCAGACTAGAATAGGTTTTTAAAGGATGCTTATAAGTTAAGGTATGTCCACAGGAGGGCAAGAAGGATGGTGAAAGGCCTTCAGTTCATGCTATATGAATAGAAAGTGAAGAAATTGGAAGTTGTTATCCTGAGAAAGAGAAGGCATTGGGGTTGGGGTGGGATGTCAATTAATTTGGAATATTTGCCACAACAGGCCTTTCTCCCTAGAAGTTCATTCTGCCATTAGTCTCTGAAGTTGGAACTCTAGCATAAAATGCCACTTCCTGACTCGAATTCCTTTCCAAACTTCCTTTGTTGAGGGACATTCCCCATCTATCCCTGTCTTTCTTCCTTTCAGTTACTCTCTTCACACTCTTGACTTGCTCTGCCATCTTTCCATTTGAGTACCCTCCTCGTATACTCTTTTTTTTTTTTTGTTTTGTTTTTTTTTGTTTTTTTTTTCTTTTTATTTTTTTTTTAATTAAACTTTTAACATTTATTTTCACACATTTTTGGGTTACAAATTTTCCCCCCTTTTTTTCCCTCCCCCCCCAGACCCAAGCTTTCTAATTGCCCCTGTGACCTATCTTCTCTCTCCTCTATCCTCCCTCCCTGCCCTTGTCTCCGTCTTCTCTTTTGTCCTGTAGGGCCGGATAGCTTTCTTGACCTCTTAACCTGTATTTCTTGTTACCCAGTGGTAATAACATTACATTTGGTCCTAACACTTTGAGTTCCAACTTCTTTGGCTCCCTCCCTCTCTACCCCTTCCCCTTGGAAGACAGGCAGTTCAATATAGGCCATATCTGTTTAGTTTTGCAAATGATTTCCATACTAGTTGTGTTGTATAGGACTAACTCTATTTCCCTCCATCCTGTCCTGTCCCCCATTACTTCTATTTTCTTATGGTCCTTTCCCTCCCCATGAGTGTCGACCTCGTATTGCATTCTCCTCCCCATGCGCTCCCCTCTATCCTCCCCCCCATCCTGCTTGAGCCCCTGTTCCCCACTCTCCTGTATTATGAGATAGGTTTTCCTATCAAAATGAGTGTGCATTATATTCTTTCCTTTAGTGGAATGTGATGAGAGTAGACCTCATGTTTTTCTCTTGCCTCCCCTCTTTATCCCACCACTAATAAGTCTTTTGCTTGTCTATTTTATGAGAGATAATTTGCCCCATATAACTTCTCCCTTTCTCCTCCCAATATTTCTCTCTCACTGCTTGATTTCATTTTTTTTTTTTTAGTATGTGATCCCATCCTCTTCAATTCACTCTGTTCACTCTGTCTCTATGTATGTGTGCATGTGTGCATGTGTGTGTGTGTGTGTACTCCCACCCAGTGCCCCGATACTGAAATGTTTCAAGAGTTATAAATATTGTCTTTCCATGTAGGAATGTAAACAGTTCAACTTTAGTAAGTCCCTTATGATTTCTCTTTGCTGTTCGCCTTTTCATGGTTCTCTTCATTCTTGTGTTAGAAAGTCAAATTTTCTTTCCAGTTCTGGTCTTTTCATCAGGAAAATTTGAAAGTCTTCTATTTCATTGAAAGACCATTTTTTTTCCTGAAGTATTATACTCAGTTTTGTTGGGTAGGTGATTCTTGGCTTCAGTCCTATTTCCTTTGACTTCTGGAATATGCTATCCCATTCCCTTCTGTCCCTCAATGTAGAAGGTGCCAGATCTTGTACTATCCTGATTGTATTTCCACAATACTTGAATTGTTTCTTTCTAGCTGCTTGCAATATTTTCTCTTTCACCTGGGAATTCTGGAATTTAGCCACAATGCTCCTAGGAGTTTCTCTTTTTGGATCTCTTTCATGCGGTGTTCTGCGGATTCCTTGAATATTTATTTTGCCTTCTGGTTCTAGAATCTCAGGGCAGTTTTCCTTGATAATTTCATGGAAGATGATGTCTAGGCTCTTCTTTTGATCATGGTTTTCAGGTAGTCCCAGGATTTTTACATTGTCTCTCCTGATTCTATTTTCCAGGTCAGTTGTTTTTCCAATAAGATATTTCACCTTATCTTCCATTTTTCGAATCTGCGCGGTATGTTCTGAGATATCTGTCTTTCTCGAAAAGTCCAAAGCATCCATCTGTATCATTCTAGATTTGAAAGATCTATTTTCTTCAGTGAACTTTTGAATCTCCTTTTCCATTTGGTTAATTCTGCTTTTGAAAGCATTCTTCTCCTCATTGGCCCCTTGCACCTCCCTTGCCAGCTGAGTTAGGCTAGTTCTCAAGGTGCCAATTTCTTCAAGATTTTTTTGGTTCTCCTTTAGCAGGGAGCTGATCTGTTTTTCATGCTTCTCCCTCATCCCTCTCATTTCCCTTTCCAGTCTTTCCTCCACCTCTCTAACTTGATTTTCAAAATTCCTCTTGAGCTCTTCCATGGCCCGAGACCATTGGGTGGGCTGGGACACAGAATCCTCGATTTCTGTGTCTTTGCCTGATGGCAAGCATTGTTCCTCCCCATCAGAAAGGAGGGGAGGAAGTGTCTTTTCTCCAATAAAGTACCCTTCAATAGTTTTATTTCTTTTCCCTTTTCTTGGCATATTCTCCACCTAGTGGCCTGACCTCTGAATGTTCTCCTCACACCCACCTCGCCTCCTGGTCCTCCCAGCCAGCATTTGGGGACTGAGATTCAAATGCTGCTTCCCGCCTTAGGGCTTTTGGCGGGGGCAGGCCTGTTATTCAGTGTTAAATTAAGTTCAGGTGGTCAGGGGCAGGGCCGCCTCTCTGGCTCAGTTCCCTCAGGTGGTTTATGCACAGACCTTCCACAATGGATCCAGGCTCCCGCCTGCTTGGGGATCCGCTGTCCGCAGTCGCCTCTCAGTCCCCACCTCCCGGGGGGGCCCGAGCCATGGGGGCACCTCACTCCCCTCTCAACCCGCCAAAGAGACTCTCTCACCTACCCCTGTCAGTCACCTGTTGGTGGGGGGGGCCCGTGCCGCTCCTGAAGATCCCACCTCTGGAGCCCTCTTAGGACTGTGCCTCTCAGAGCCACGGCCGCCGCCACCGCAGGTCCGGGCTGGGCGCTGCGTCTGCAGCGCGACGGACCTTTTGCGAGAGGTTTGCAGGTCCCTCTGTGGGTGGGGGGACCCGGGTGGCCGCTGGAGATCCCGTCTCGCAGCCCTCTCGGATCTTCTTCCCACGTTGTCGCTGCCGCGGTAGGGCTGCTCTCTGCTTCTCGCCCCGGCGCCTAGTCCACGGCGCGAAGGATCCCCCGCGAGAGGTTTGCAGGTCTCTCTGGAACAGAAATCTCCCTCGCTCCAATATTCTGTGGTCTCTGGGTGCAGAATTTGCCCTGGGCTAGTCCCCTCTGCCGTTCTGTGTTTTGTGGGTTCGGAGCTATGTGTATGTGCGTCTTTCTACTTCGCCATCTTGGCTCCGCCCCCCCTCCTCGTATACTCTTGCTACCTTCATTTTGAGTCTTATCTTGCCTCATTGGAGCAAAAACTCTTGAAAGAAGATGAAAGTTCTGTTTTGTTTTGCTTGGATTTGCATTCCCTTTGCTTAAAGCAGTGCTTGGCACATTTTTCTGTTGTCCGGTTGTGTCAGTCATGTCTAACTCGTGATCACTCCACTGGAGAATTTCTTGTCAGAGATACTGGAGTGGTTTACGACTTATTTCTCTATCTCATTTTACAGATGAAGAAACTGAGGCAAACAGGGTTAAATGACTTGTCTAGGGTCGCACAGCTAGCAAATTCCTAAAGCCATATTTTAACTCAGGACACTGTGTCTTCCTGACTCGAGGTCCAACACTTTATCCGTTGTTCCACCTTCCATGACCTGGTACGTAGTAAAGGCTTAATGACTGATTGTTTACTTGTAATTGACCCGAAGCTCTATAAAGAGGAATAGGCATGATGTTTCTTTTGCCTGGCTCCATAGGGTCAAATTAAGAGTGGATGTGTGTGTGTGTGTATGTGTGCGTGGATGTGTGTTGAAAGGCTTTGAAAATCTGTGAAATCAGACTTCATATCAAGAAAATACTAACAAAACAAGAATTGCTTTTTTCAGCATACCCAGATCACATAATTTAGTGGGTCCTCCTTCTAGGGGAAGCCATCCCTCATTCCCCTGCTGCTTATGTGTGTGTGTGTGTGTGTGTGTGTGTGTGTGCGCGTGCGCGCGCAGGGTGTGGGGTATAACCATTTTGGACTATCTGTGTAGAAGGAATAGGTGGTATCTTTTAAATTGCTAGATGGAGACACCTGCATAGTGATTAGCACAATACCTCTAATGTCATACATGCTTCATAAACGTTTATTGGTTGACATTTCCCTTAGTCAATGGAAAGAATGAGTCTTAAGGAATATGACCTGAACTGACTAGTGGAGAAAGGTTCTCTTTTATTCTACAGGTCAAAGAAATCACTTGCTTTTTTTTTTTTTTACTTTGTTTTGGGTCTATTTTGTTTGTCTTCACTCTCTTGTGGAGGGGATAGAATTCTTCTAGAACCCAGCAATGAAACATGGCAAACTGGGAGTCGGGATTCCAGGCTGGATATAGTGACCAGCCAACCTGGCAGGGTAGCCCTGAGGAGACCTGATACCTTGGAACTGAGCCCAAGAGAAACATCCGTTGTGGAACTTGGGACTATGCTATATAGAAACTGAGTCAAACATTGATTATGTAACTGGATACAAATTTAATCCACCATTTTTTCTGCTCATACAACTCTCTGAGTAGGAGGTAAGTTCCTTGAGGTCAAGGATTATTTCATTTTTGTCTTTGTATAACCCTTTCCTAACACAGAACCTCAAACAAAGTAGGTGCTTAATATATGATTGTTGGATTGAATTAAACATTTTTTATCCTGATGCTCCTACACAATACATGATTTGCTGAATTACGTTTGGACAGACTGATGTATAGTGAATAAAATGACAGATTTGGAATGAACGACAAATGTTCACAGCTACCTCTGACAGATATTAGCTCTTTGACCTTGGGCAAGTCATGTTATATGCTGAAGGGTGAGACAACTCTCTAGGATAACTCTACTAAGTGACAGACACCAGATGAGGTATCATAAATATCTAGGTGGTCACACATATAGATTATGGAATTCTATTGCTATAACAGATCTTTATATGTGTTCTGGTAGTACAATAAAGCATAGCTAGTTTGCATAGTGGATAGAGCACTTGTCCTGAAGTCAGGAAGACGCATCTTCTTGAATTCAAATCTGCCTCAAGTACTTACTAGCTTTCTGACCCCGGACAAGTAACAACAATAATTGCCCCAGTTTCCTCATCTATGAAATGATCTGGAGAAGAAAGTTATTAACCATTCCAGTAAATGCAATGAAAACCACTCCAGTTTCCAAGAAAAACCCAAATGTTTGCATGAAGAGTTAGGCAAAACTTAAAAATGACTGAATAAAAAATACGATGAACCCTATTCACAATTCCCACAGCCCAATCTATTGCCTTTTGGGAAATTTGCAGTTATAACATTTGTAATCTTATTCATAGTAACATGACATTACATAAGATTTTATTATTCTTAGAAATATGAGTACTATATACATAATCTTAATGTGATGTATAATCAAATATAAACAAGCTTTGACCATCTAGAAATCAGCCTAGTGATGAATGCACTCAGGTGGAGACAACAATTCAATGACCCACTGCTGCTGCTTGTTTGTTTCTGAAATGTACCCACAAAAGGCTACCTCCCATGCAAGAAATGGTTAGCTTGAAGGCACAGCTTTTCCATAGGGACTAATGTTGCCTAACTCAGATGTAAGTCATGTGTATGGCAATGAGGGTCTGGTACATTTAAATGTGGAGGGATTATTTTCAAAGTACCAGAGCAAAATGGGGGATCAAGATCCTGATGCAAAAATGTTACCAATATGTAATCACAATCCTCATAAAATATTAATTATTTAAAGAGGTTTTATATGGACCAATAATTCACATCTTGAAAAGCAAAGTGAATTATTTAGTGAAACATAGAATTTTCTAAAACCATGAAATTCATAGTGAATTTATTTATAGATACAATATATAGTATTGGGAGTTGATATACATGGGACTTGATAAACGTTATGAGTTTAAATACATGAATTGGAAATATATATGTACACACATATACATATATGTGTTTCTATATATGTATATAACAGACAGAAATGCACTGAGAATATGCTGCTGTATGTATATGTGTGTATGTGTATATACACATATGCATATGCATATATGCATGCATATCATCTTAGATGATGTTATAGGGAAATAGAAAATACATGTGCATATATACAAACACACACATACACATACATGCACACACGTACATGCTTATACACACAGATACACATGTGTATACACATGTGTACATTCATGCATGTGCGCATAGATATATACATAGATATAGATATGGATATGGATATAAATATAGATATAGATACAGATATATTGCAAAATTTTATTTTATTCTCTATATTTTTGAGAAAGGAGGTCTTTATAAGAGAAACTTGCTGCAATTTTTCCCAGTTTCCTGTTTTTATTCTAATTTTGGCTTTTGGAGTTTTGTTTGTGCAAAAGCTTTTTAATTTAATGTAATCAAAATTATCCAATTTACTTCCATGATACTCTCTGTTTTGTCATAAACTCTTCTCTTATGCACTTATGTTATCACCCATTATATCTGAATTGTCTACTTTTTTGACTTTATCTTGAAAAGGATAAGATTTTGACCCACACCACATTTCTGCCAAATTGCTTTTACATTTCCCCAGCAATGTTTTTTTTAACGTAGTGAGTTCATATCCCAAAGTGGATCTTTGAGTTTAACAAACACTAGAATAATATAAGTTATTACTCTGTTAAGATTATCTAATTTATTCCACCACTCTATTTTAGTCTGTAACTCGTGGTTTTGATTATTATCACCTTGCAATATAGTCTGAAAGCTAGTACTTACTGCTAGATCATCTTCACATTTTAATAGACTGCCTTGGTATTTTGACCTTTTGTTATTCTACATGAATATTGCTATTATTTTTCTAGCTCTATAAAATAATTCTTGGCTAATTTTATTGTATGTTAAAGAATTAGTAAGTTAACTTAAGTAGAATTGCCATTTTTATTATATTGGCTCAGCTTACCCATGGGCAATTCATATTTCTCCAGTTGTTTATATTTTACTTTCTTTATATGACAAGTGTTTTTAATTGTGTTCATATAGTTTCTGGTATTTCCTTGGCAAGTGGTCTCTGAAGTATCTGATATTTTCAGCAGTTAGTGTGTATGGGATGTTCAGGAAAAACTAGTACATCTGATGAGAGGACTGCTCATCCATTTTCAGTTTCCATTTGCTTCCTATCTTTCACCTGTGGTTCCAAGAAACTATAACATGCAGAGCAACCACACCCAAATAAAACTATCTCATCAGAAGGGTTCAAACAGCTGAAGGGTAACTGACAGATCTCAAACTTAGCAGTGAGTTAGGAGGGTATCTACCCCATGCATGTGAAGATGTCTTCTGTGGAATAGGTGGATTCAAAGGGCCGTGAAAGTACTGGAAGCAGGCACTGTGAATCACTTAGAGATGAGTCAGTTACTGAAGAAACCAAGGTCACCCACTGCATACAGATCCATTGACAGTTCTTTCAACTTTTGTCTTCCCATGTGCTCTGATGACTCTGGAAGAAAAAGTGAGGCTGATGATTTTGAACAATTCTGTTTCACGTAAACCCAAAATGGCTAGTGGTGGTCTAATAATGTTGCAGAAAAGTTCGTTTCTCACTTCACTGAAGCAATAACAGAAGGAGCAAGCAGCTCTTTGGATGTCTGAGTGGTCTTTTTGAGGACTGCACTGTTGATCTCCTGGCATGAGTTACCCTAAAAATTGTGTTTTACCTAACCCTGACCTGCTTATCATAGCAGGAGGGGAGCCATTCTGCAAACAAAATATGAAAAAAAATGTATAAAAACTTTCATAAAGATGATTCCACTCACCATTAGTACAAGGAATGTCTGAATGTTTGCGGACAACAAGAAATTCAGTAGCCCTGAAAGATGAACAGCTCCACTTTTTAGAGAACTTAGCAGGTACCATATCCAAAAATATACCCTGAGTGAAACAAGGCTGGCAAATGAAGACCAACTTACAAAAGTCAGAGCTGGATATCCTTTTTTTTTTTTTCTGAGGGGACAGAGTAATGGGGAGCCTTGAAATTGGCATAGGTTTCACAATGAAATCAACTAAACAAGCTTTCAATCTCTCCCTAAAGGAATACAGGACAGGCTTATAACCACGCAGTTGCCACTTGCAAGAAAATGCTATGCCTCCATCTTCAGTGCATATGCTCCCACCACGACGAACTCTGGTGAAGTCAATGAAACATTTTATGAAAATCTGGAGACCCTCATCATAAATGTGTCATAAGAGAACAAGGTTGTAATTCTTAGTGACTTTAACACCAGAGAAGGCACAGGTTATTAGACATGGCATGGAGTTTTGGGGAGGAATGGAGCCAGAAATAATAGCAGAAACAATTACTTACTCTTGAAGATTTGTGCGTCTCATAACCTCATTATCAACACTGTCTTTAATTTACCTAAACACAACAAAACTTAATAGATGCACCCTCTCAGCAAGTATTGACAATTAATAGATTATTCCATTGTAAGGCAAAGGGACAGATGATATTTGAGAGTGACAAAGGCTAAGTGTGGTACATAGTGTTGATCTAATCATAGGCTTATCCTTTCCAACTTAAAAGTTCACACTCAACAAAAGTGATAGTGTTAAGATTAGATGAGTACCAGAAGACTTAATATCAGCAGATTAGAGCACTTCTTTGCATGTGAACAGTTTGTTACTGCCTTAGAAAGATGAGCCAACGCACTGTTGGCAACAGGAGAAGAAAAAGAGGAGATAGCTTTCAGAGATTTGTTGTACAGCAATATGTTTACTCATCTGGACCAGGGTACTTGCAAACATGAGGGTTGGTTTGATGAAAATAATAGGCAAATTCAGAAACTGCTAGATGAAAAATTAAAACTCTGTGGAGTTTACAAGCAAGATAGTTCATCCATCTCTAAGAAGGCAGCATTTTTAAATTCATCAAAAATAAAGCCAAATAAAGTTTAGAGATTCAGAATACTTAGCCCAATGAGAAGGAAGGTGAAAGTTAATTTTATCCTGATAGTTACAATTCAAAGAACTTTTATGATTTCCTGAAAGCTCTTTATAAGTAAAACAAACAACAACAACAACAACAACAACAACAACAGTACATCTCAATCATTCAGTGCTGATGGAGCCACAGTGATTCCTGACATGATCCTGGAGAAATGGACTGAACACTTCCATAACATCCTCAGAAGACCACCATCAACCAATGCTGAAACCATTGACCATTTAACACACCCTGAAGTCAATCCCTCTCTAGCTGCACTTCCAACTGAAGAAGCTTTGAATGCCAATAGGCTCCTTTCATGTGGCAAAGCACACGGTGCTGATTCCATTTCATCAGAGGTCCACAAGGCAGGGAATCCGATGCTTATACAAAAACTAACAGAAATCTTCTTGACTTTATGGAAAGAGGAAATCATATACATGAAGACATATATACACACATATGCACATATGCATACACATATTACACATATCTACACACATACATATAAATATATGTATATACTCTTTTTTATGTCTATAAATTTTTTGCATCATGCCAACATTATTAATTCTCCTGTGCCCTCTTCTGATGTAGTTTACTTTGACATGTCCCAATAATGATAGAGTTTTTATGCGTCATCTTTCCACAAGGAAAAGTAAACAGTTTAATGTTGAATACCTTATAATATTCTTTCTCACTTACCTTTTCAGGCTTCTTTTAAGTCTTTGAAAAATGTTTTTTGTTTTGTTTTGTTTTGTTTTGTTTTTGCATCAGGCTGGGAGAGCACAGAGAATAGTGGAGCCAGCATAAGGGGAGGCTAGGGAGATGCTTGGGAAGGGTCCCTTACACTGTGGCTGAAGGGCATCAGAGAAGACCTGGAGGCATCCAGCAAGCCCCACCTCAGTGGACCAGCCCCAGAGAGGTGGAATCATCAAATGACAACAGTAAAACTCCAGGTGTGCCTTCAAAACCAGGGCAGTTGGTAGAAACAAGTGCAGATAACTGTCCACCAGCATGGTACATTAATGCAGACCTAAAAGAGGAAGAGAATTCCAGCAGCCAGAATACCCCTCATTCACTGCTCAGGCTAGAGCTTCAGTGTAACCAGGGGAACCTCAGAAAGACTGTACCTGGCCTTGATCTTGGCACATGCCAGCTAACTCCAGCTCAGCACCAGGAGAGCTGCAGCATTATATAGCTTCTAGCTGACAGGACCAGAGACAACAGCAGACAGAGCCACATAGCTCATAGCCATAAGCACAAGAAGTGTGGGACAAAGTCCCCATGTCCCAGAAGCAGAGATACACTTTAAAAGTCAAGGAAAAGACAATCACAATGAACAAGAAGCAAATTAGAAAAGCAAAGACCATAGAATCTTACTATAGGGAAAGGGAAGAACAAAATATTAATTCAGGAGAGTACAACAATGACACTATTCCCAGATCTGAAACATCAGAAGGGAATAGGAACTTGTCTCAAGCCCAAACAGCATTCTTGAAAGAACTCAAGAAAGACTGTAAAAGCCAAATGAGAGAGATAGAAGAAAAAAATGACCAATTTAATTAAAAATAAAATGAAAAAAATTGGAAAACTCGTTGAAGAAAACAAATCTTTAAATACCAATGGTGGTCATATTGATAAGGAAGCATAAAACCTAACTGGAGAAAACAATTCATTAAAAATTATAATTGGGCCAGTAGAAGCTAATGACTATATGAGGCATCAAGAATCAGTCAAACAAAAATATAAAGAATGAAAAAAATAGAAGAAAATGTGAAATATTCCATGGTGGGGGGGGGGGGGGGGAAGGGAGGTAAGAACAAGTGACCTGGAAATTAGAGATAATCTAAGAATTATTGGTCTACTGGAAGGTCATGATGAAAAAATTAGCCTGGATAGTATATTCCAAGAAATCATCAAGGAAAATTACCCCAAGGTCCTAGAAGCAGAGAGTAAAATAGTTATCAGAAGAATCTACCAATCACCTCCTGAAAGAAATCCCAAATTGAAAATTCCAAGGAATATTGTAGCCAAATTCAAGAATTATCATATCAAGGAGAAAATAGTACAAGCAACCAGAAAGAAGCAATTCAAATATTATGAAACTACAGTAACAATCATAGAATACCTTGCAGCTTCTACATTAAAAAGTTGGAGGGACTGGAATATGATATTCTGTAAGGCAAAAGAGCTTGGTCTACATCCAAGGATCAACTACCTAGCAAATCTTTCAGGCAAGGAGATGGACATTCAGTGAAATAAGGGATTTCCAGAACTTCCTAATGAAAAGGCCAGATCTCAATGGAAAATTGGATCTTCAAATACAAGACTCTAGAAAGGCATAGAAAGGTAAACAGGGAAGAAAAAAATGTTCTTCAACAAAGTTAAATTGTTCATATCCCTCTATGAGATGAGGATACTTGTTAATCTTGAGGAAGTCATATTTATTTTGACATTTGAAAGGTTGTTGGTATAAATTAACTGATGCAATGATAAAAACTAATCCAGGGGTGCAAAGTGACTGTAATGAGAGAATAGCCGAGGAGGAGGCAAAAAAGGATAAATCATAGCACATGAAGAGGCACAAAAGCACATAATAGTACAGGGAAAGGATGGAGGGAAATGAACATAGTTTAAACTTAAATCTCTTTGGATTTTGTTCAAGACTGGAATAACATACTCTGTTAAGTATAGAAATATAACTTTCCCTACCAGCAGTAAGAGAAAAAAGGGAAAAGAAAAGGGAGCGGGTGGTTAGAAAGGAGGGAAGAAATAGGAAGGGAAAAGGGAAGGAGGAAGGGAGACTAATAGAAGGAGGGGAAATTGAGGAAGGCAGTGGCCAAAAATAAACCTTTTTTTCACGAATGTAAGGGAGGAGAGAGAAATAAAAGCACAAGCGTGAGAGGTGTAATGGCATGAAGAGAAAGACGCAGATATTAATCATAACTGTGAATGTGAATGGGATGAATACTATGGAGGCAGAGAGAAGAATGAATGAAAAACCACTATCCTACATTTGAGACAGGTGGATACCCTAAATATAAAATTAAAGGCTGGAGTAGAATATATTACTCTTCAGCTGAAGTAAAGGAAAAAAAAAAACAGGAGTAGTAATCCTAGTCTCAAGCAAAAACAAAATTAAATCTAATCTAAAGAAATAAGGAAGAGAACTCTACCTTGCTAAAAGACATCATAGAAAATGAAGCAATATCATGACTAAACATATATGCCAAATAGCATCCAAATTTTCAAAGGAGAAATTAAGGGAATTACAGGAAGAAATAGATAGTGAAACTATGCTAGTGGGTGACCTCAATCTCCCACTCTCTGAACTTGATAAATCTAACATGAAAATAATCAAGATGTTAAGAAGGTGCATACAATTCTGGAGAAGTTAGATATGATAGATCTCTAGAGAAAACTGAATGGGAATAAAAAGGAATTTACCTATTTTCTCAGCTTTACCTGGTACATAGACAAAAATTGACCGTGTATTAGGGCATTAAAGCCTCACCATTCAGGGCAGAAAGTGAGATATACTCAGAGCATCCTCTTCAGGTCATGATGCAATAAAAAAAAGTGTAATAAAGGGCTTTGGGAAAATAGGCTAAGCATTAATAGGAAACTAAATAATCTAATCCTAAGGAATTAGTGGGTCAAATAATAAATCAGAGAAACAATAAGTAACTTCACTGAAAAGAATAACAATAATGAGATAATCTACCAATACTTGTGGGATGCAATGAAAGCAGTTCTTAGAAGAAGTTTTATATCTCTTAATACTTACATGAATAAAATAAAGAGGGGATAAATAAATTGGACATGCAGTTGAAAAAGCTAGAAAAGGAACAAATTGAAAATCCCCAATTAAATACCAAAAAAGAAATACTGAAAACCTAAGAAGATATTAATAAAATTTAAATTAAGAAAACTATTAAACTAATAAATAATACCAAGAGCTGGTTTTATGAAAAAATAATAATGAAATTGTTAAACTTTTGGCTAATTTCATTGTAAAAAAGAAAGAAGAAAACCAAATTATCAGTATCAAAAATAAAAACTATAAATTCTCCAACAATGAATTGGAAACAAAAACAATAATAAAGTATTGTTTTGCCCAAATGTATGTTAATAACTTTTACAATTTTAGTGAAATGGATGATATTACCAAAATATAAATTGCCCAGATTAACAGAAAAAGAAGTAAAATACCTAAATAATCCCATGTCAGAAAAAGAAATTGAACAAGCCATTGATGAACTCCCTAAGAAGAAATCTCCATGGCCAGATGGATTTACAAGTGAATTCTATCGGCAACTTAAAGGAAAATTAATTCCAATGCTATACAGACTATTAGGGAAGATAGATGAAGGAGGAGTCTAACCAAATTCTTTTTATGATACACATATCATGCTGATATCTAAACTGGGAAGAGCCAAAACAGAGAAAGAAAACTATAGGCTAATTTTCTTAATGAATTTACACCCAAAAATTTTAGACAAGTTGTTAGCAAAAAGATTACAGCAAATTGTCACAAGAATTAAACGCTTTGATCAGGTAGGATTTATTTCAGATATACAGGATTGGTTCAATATTAGGCAGACTATCAGAATAATTGATGATATCAACAACAAAACTAACAAAGGCTGTATGATTATCTGAATAGATGCAGACAAAGGTTTTGACAAAATACAACAAATATTCTAATTGCAGACCCTGGAGAGTTTAAAATCGTAAGTATTATCTACCTAAAATCATATGCAAGCATTATATGTAATGGGGATAAGCTAGATACATTTCCAATAAGACGGGGGTGAAACAAGGATGTCAGTTATCACTGTTATTCAAAATAGTGCTAGAGATAGTTTAGCAATAAAAGAAGAAAAAGAAATTGAAATAGAACGGGCAATGAAGAAACTAAGTTGTCACTCCCTGCAGATGACATGATGATATACTTAGAGAATCCTAGAGAATCAAGGAAAAAATTTCGTGAAATAATAAACAACTTCAGTAAAGTTGCAGGATATAAAATAAACACACATACATCATCTACGTTTCTATGTATTACAGCAAGAGATAGAAAGATGAATTCTATTTAAAGTTACTGTAGACATTACAAAATATTTGAGAGTCTACTTGCCAAAGAAATCCGGAGACTATATGAACACAATTACAAAAAAATTTTCACATGAATGAAATCAGATCTAAATAACTGGAAATAAAACCAACAGTTGCTTGTGAGTAGGCCAAGCTAATATAATAAAAATGAAAGTTCTAGCATAATTGATTAAATTATTCAGTGCCATACCAATCAAGGTACCAAAATTATTTTATAGAGCTAGGCAAAAATAATATCAAAATTCATCTGGAAAAACAGAAGGTCCGGAATAACAAGGGAATTAATGAAAATAAATGCTGGGTAAGGTGTCCTTGCCATACCAGATCTTAAATTTTGTTATAAAGCAACTATCATCAAAACTACTTCCTTCTTGCTCAGAAATATAGGGGTAGATCAGTGGAATAGGTTAGGTACACAAGACAAAGTGATCAATGATTATAGCAACCTACTGTCTGATAAACCCAAAAACCATAGGTTTTGGGATAAAGACTCACTGTTTGACAAATACTGATGGGAAAACTGGAAAACAGTGTGGCAGAAACTGGGTATAGTCTAAGATCTGACACCATATACCAGAATAAAGTCCAAATTGATGCATAACCTCAGCATACAGATTGATAGTGTAAGCAAATTAGGGGAATAAGGAATAATTTATCTGTCAGATTTATGGAGAATGGAGGAATTTGTGACCAAAAAAAGATAGAGAACATGATGAAATGCAAAATGGATTTTCTGATGATATTAAATTTACATATTTGCACAAACAAAGCCAAGCAGAAAACTGGGAAATAATTTTTGCACCTAGTGTCTTTAATAAAGGTCTCGTTTCTCAGATATATAGAGAACTGAGTTGAATTTACAAGAATGCAAGTCATTCCTCAATTGACAAATGGTCAAAGGATATGAACAGTGTTCAGAGGAAGAAATTAAAGCTATCGATTTTCATATAAAAATGTTCTAATCATTGTCAATTAGAGAGATCCAAAGCAAAACGACTCTGAGGTACCACATCATACCTATCAGACTGATTAACATGACAAATGGGAGAATGATAAATGTTGGAAAAGGTGTAGGAAAGTTGAAACACTAATTCTTTGTTGGTGGACCTGCAAGCTGATCCAACCATTCTGAAGAGCAGTTTTGAACTATACCAAAGGGCTCTAAAAGTATACATAGCCTTTGACTCAGCTTTATCACTTCTAGGGATTTATCCCAAAGAGATCATAAATATGGGAAAAGGACTCAGATGTAGAAAAAATATTTACAGCAATCTTTTTTGTGATAAGCAAAAACTGCAAATCAAGGGAATGCCCATAAATTAAGGAATGATTGAGCAAGTTGTAGTATAAGAACATAATGGAAAATTATTTTGCTACAAGAAATGAAGAGCAGGTAGACTTCGGTAAAACGTGGAAAGACTTACATGAGCTGATGTTGAGTGACAAGAGAAGAGACAGGAGAACATTATACGCAGAAACAGCCACAATGTGAAAGGACTGATTTTGATAGACTTACCCCTTCCCAGCAATGCAAGGACCTAAAACATAAACAATGTACTCATGATGCAAAATTCCATCCACATCTAGACAAAAAACTATGAAGTCAGAACACAGAATGAAGCAGAATTATTTTCTTTTTTTTTGTTATATTTCATTGCGTTTTGTTTTTCTCATGGTTTTTCCCATTCATTATAATTCTTCTATGCAACATAAGTGGTGTGTAAATGTATTTAACTGGAATGTTTTTGTAGAGGCCGAATATAACTGTCTGCTGCCTTGGGGAGGGCGGGGCAGAAAATTTAAAACTTATGGAAGTGAATGTTGAAAATTGAAACAAATAAATTAATCAGTTTGGTGAAAAGATGTATGGTATTGAGGATGATAAATATAGATAATAATATTTTTGTAATGAATGCTTGAAAGTCTTCTCCTTTATTGAATGTTCATTTTCCCCTGAAGTGTTATATTCATTTCTATATATCATCCCTTCATATTCAACTCACCCTTTGCCCTCTATGTATCTATGTATTTATGCATCTATATAACTATCTATATATCTATTTATGTATCTATCTATCTATTTCTTCCAAATACCCTCATGTGACAAAGGTCTCATGAGTTACAAATATCATCTTTCCACGTAGGAATGTAAACAGTTCAACTTTAATAAGTCTCTTATGATTTCACTTTCCTTTTTACCTTTTCATCCTTCTCTTTATTCTTGTGTTTAAAAGTCAATTTTTCTATTCACCTCTTGTATTTTAATTAAGAATCATTGAGAGTCATTTATTTCATTGAATGCCCATTGTTTCTCTTTTTTTGATTATGGATTTCAGGTAGTCCAGAGTTTTTGAATTATTTTCCTGGATCTATTTTCCATGTCAGTGGTTTTTCCATTGAGACATTTCACATTGTCTTCTATTTTTTTTTTTATTCTTTTGGTTCTGTCTTATAATTTCTTGATTTCTCATAAAGCCATTAGCTTTAATTTCCTCCATTCTAATTTTGAAGGAATTATTTTCTTCAGTGAGCTTTTGGATCTCCTTTGCTCTTTATCAGTTTTGCTTTTTAAATCATTCTTTTCCAAATTGACTTTTTAGACTTCTTTTATCCTTTGAGTTAGCTGGGTTTTTCTAAGTTGTTATTTTCTTCTATTTTTTGAGGGGGGGAGGGGTCTCTTTTAACAAGCTGTTGACTCATTTTTCATGATTTTTTTGCATCACTCTCATTTCTCTTCCCAATTTTTCTTCTACTTCTCTTACTTGATTTTCAAAATCCTTTATGAGCTCCTCCATGGCCTGTGACCAATTCATATTTTTCTTGGTGGTTTTGAATGCAGGAGCTTTTACTTTGTTGTCTTCTGTTTTTGTCTTCATTATTGCTAAAGTAAAGTTCATTTACTTGACTTCTGAGCTCTCTGGCAAGGTAATTTTCTGCTTCCAGTGCAAGGGGTGCAGGGTGTATTATTCCAAGCTTCAGGGGTCTTTCCCAGCTGCCTTCAGAAATAACTCTAGGCTCCTGCACGTTCCCAGCTCTTTCAAGGTTACAAGATCAAAGGAGGTGACTCCTCTTCTTGTACTTGCTCTGGTCTGTGAATGACCACAAGGCCTTTTTTCTTCCCTGGAACTGTAAGAAGAACTCCCTCTCCACTGATGCTACAATCTCCACCATGCCAGCATTTCTCGCCACAGTACTGCCCCCCAGGACTGCAACCCAGATCCAAGCAGGTCAAAGCAAGATAACCCTACCTTGCACAGGTGAAAAGATCCCTGTTATCCCTCTGCAATTAGTTCCCCCTACACTCTGTGGGCCTTGAGCTATTGGAACTGTGACCACCAGTGCTGTGACCACTGTGGGCTCCGCTGCCCCCTCTGCAACTCCAGAGCTGGGGTTACACCCTGGTCCTCTCTCACACAGGTCTGACAGTCTTTTTCCACTGACCTTCCAAAATGCCCTCAATGTTTTAGGGTAAAAAAACCTGAAAACCCCCACAACTTCCAGTGATTCAGCACCCTGAGGCCTGCTCAGACCCTATCTGTGCAGGTGTCACCTATGCTTTACTATGTCCTGCTATCAGCCTGGTGTCATAGATGCCTCCTGTCAACCTTCCAGGCTGCCTTGGGCTGGAGATTTGTTTCATTTTGTCATTTTGTGGCTTCTGCAATTAGAGAATTTGTTCAGAGTGATTTTTACAGGGGTTGGGGGAGAGCTTAATTGAGTCCCTGCTTCTACTCAGCCATGTTGGGTCTGTTCTCTCCCCTAAATAATTTCTGTTTTTTAAGTTCCTTTTTGGACAGATGATTATTTGACATTACCGTTTGAGAGTAGAAGAGAGTTTCTTTGCTTCAGTATTCTCCTTTGAAGATGAACACTGATCTTATCTATTCCCATAGTTATTCCCTGTATTTGGAGCAACTCTCTAGTCTTAGGATATGACAGATGGTGACTTTGTACTCAGATCCTCCTCCATCCCTCTGAACTTGAAACTAATTCAAAACCTCCAGGCTCCTGTAAGTGTCCACAGCCAGTGGCCTCCCTGACCTACTGTTTCTGCACTCACCAGGCATGTGCTGTTCCTTTCTTGCCCAGGATCACATCTCCACAGCACACTTGCATCTGGTGTTCCTTTTCAGCTGACATTCCTTTGATCTTCCCAGCTCAGATGGCCAATTTCCCTTGCTTTTTTGCAGGTAAAAGTCCTATGTTTGAGGAAGAGGCAACCCAGCTAACTCCAATGCTTATTGCTTGTTGTTTAAGTAGCCTGGAAGTATTCACTCTTCACAGGGACCAAATTAGTCAAGGGGATTTTCTTCAATATTCTCCAATTACCCCAGGAAGACCCCTCTTCTGCACCTTTTCTTGTTCATATTTACTGCTCTATGTTTGCTCTGGTGCTTTGTGACCTCTTCTGTGGTGGAAAAATTTGAGAGCTTGGAAATTTCTGACCTTCTCCAGCATCTTCCCAGAAGCCTCTACTTCATTGTCTTCTTTGAGTCTGCATCTTGATCTTTCCTATTGCCATAGTAGCTTTCTATGGTCAAGTTTGTATTTGTAATTTGCTCATTACACGAGTTTTTTTTTTTTTTTGAGGGGCTCTAAGTTCAAGTTAGAATCTGTTCCCACCATGAGCAGAGATTAATCTAATGAGAGTAGAAGCTGTGACAACAATTCCAAAATGTATTCTACACAATTCTATATACCCTGTCCATGCTAAGTGAGAGACAAAAGCACCTATTTTGACCTTATGTCCAGGAAGGTGGGGAAGTCATGGAAAACCAGAGCAAGCAGATTTATTTATCCTTTCCAGCAGCACAGGATGTATTGAATTCTCTTTAATTCCCATTATGTATAGTCTGGCCTTAGATGCTACTGATTCAAACACTACTGAAAGCTCTTCTACAGATTTTTCTAGGACACAAAGAAAAATTTCTGAATCATCTATATGCTTCACGTTTCACAAGGGTTCTCTGGTCAATGGAATAGAATTGAGCTATTTCCTCCTAAGAGACTTATTTGCCTTTTAACTGGAATGTTTCCTTCTTTTCTCTTATGTTAGACAATACAGCCTCATACTGTAGGTAATACATATAACCAAGTACCTCAGTAAATCCAAGTTACCTATTATACCTAGGGAGATTACCTGGTCTTGTTTATGCCTAATGAACAGTAAATATGTGGTCTTACCTGATATATTGTGAGGGTTTAGTGTTCTGTATTTGCTTTAAGTAAAGATGATTTAATTCATTGCATTTCAACCTCCATGTTCTAGCTATCTTTAAGTTCTCTTGAATGGCTATCTAGTAAAAGACAGACTAGATTTGCTGTTTAGTTCTAGAGTATACACTTAGCAGAAATTTATTAATGGAAGGTTCAGGACAGAAAATTTTGGCATATTTTCAGGAAGCATTTCCTTTCGGTTAGAGCTTTCCAAAAGTGACATGAGTTTCCATAAGAGGTGGTGGGGTATCCCTCCTGATGATCATCATTTAAAGCTCAGATGCATCCTGAGATGTTTCTTGGTCTTCCCAAGTTTCAATGCCTCCCCAACTTGCCCAAATTATTTTTTTATTTATTATATGTTATATTGCCTTATTCACTCATATGTTATCACCTTTTACTGTAATCTTCTCCAGGACAGGTCTGATTTTCTTCATATTCCTAAAGCCTGTCATGTAATAGTTTCTTTAAAAGTGCATACTGAAATTAAGACTAAAGGGTCCTTGAATTCAAGGATATTCACTACTCTTGGAGAAATTCAGCAGAAAAGGAAAGAGATTCCCAATACCTTTCTCAAATAGTAAAGACAAGGAATACAGAAATCTGTGGCAATGACCTTTGAGGAGTTATCATAGATTTCAGGCCATGCAGTTTATTGATTATATGCAGATTATGTGATTATAATAATCACAAAAATTTTAAACTGTAGTTTATAATTTAAAAGCCATCTAGAATGGGGCTTCTGCTCTAAGTGCTTTAGGAAACTAAGATTAAGTTGCAGAGAAGGTGCTGATGGGCATTGGCTGAGGGATTTTCCTCTCCTGGGAGGCCCTTCTGTCAATGAAATCACATAATGAATTCCTATCCCTGCCCCTTTAGCAACAACAGCTTCAATTATAACAACTGACCTGCTGTCATCATTTTGGACTGTATCATTTCTGGCTCACCAATCCCATTTTAATGATTTTAAATGATGATTTCAAACCTTTGAGTAAGTAGTTGCTAAATTGCCACCCTTCCTTTACAAAAAAAAGAAAGAAATGGAGGTTGAGATTAGTGAAATAATATTCCCAGTGTTGCTCAGTCAATGATTCAGAGCCAAAATGAAAATCCAAGTCTCTTAACTCTATATTGCCAAGCATAAAATTATTCAATATCCAGAACTACGGTACTGTTAAGTGGGCTGAGTAATTTAAAATGACTGTTGGTATTACATTCAGTTCCAAAATCAAGACTTCAATTATTTGGCAGTCAATATATTCTTCTTAAAATATAAAAATTTCATTTTCCTTCCATATCTATGTTTCTTAACTTCTTACAATCCAGTCAGGAAGAAGGCTTCTCAATAGCAATAAAATTAATGAGCCCATGATGAGAGATGCAGGGATCTTGGATGAAACTCATGATACTTAAGGATGAATTCCAGATTGGAGTTTCAAACCTTCGTTAAAATAGTTTCTTATAAAGCTAGCTTTTTTTGCCTCCAAATTGAAGATCTCAATCCCTACACCACATACCTGTCATGGTTACTGCCCTGACTACTATGAAAGTCAAAATGGAGGAAAGGAGTCTATGCATATGTTATATCACTGCAAGTCTGACATTTCATAGGGTTATCACTCTGAGCTTCTAGGGGTTTTGTGGTCTTCCAGAAGTAAGAAAAAGAAGTCTCTGTGGGGGTCTCCAGTCAAAAGAACCAAAGGAAGAGGTCCTTGTCTTCTCTTTCCTTGGTGTTTCTGAGCTGTAGCTTTTCATCCTCCTCATAGATCCAATCTGACCAATGGAATTCCAAGCACCTCCATTCATGATTTATGGATAGCATGAGGGAACATACAGGAGGATTTGTTCTCTTTGATATAATGCCTGAAATTAATGTATTGGCTTATCTCCTTGTCATTTCCTTCTCCTTCCTCATCTTCTTTTTGCTGACCCATTTGTTACCCTGGGGGTGTAAAAAGACAGAGAGAATATAGACAGTTCTTCAGAAAGAGATCTTATCTTGAAATATTACAACAACTCTATTGGATCACAGGGCTTACAGTAGTTTGGATTCTACATTTTACAATGAACTTGAGTCATATTCTGATTCAATACAACAGCTTAATGATTGTGCGGTAAGGGATTTGGAGTAGGGTACTGACTTTTCAACATAACAACTTAATTTTTAAATGAATCAGGTCATCAATCAGTCAAAAAGCATGAATTATTTATGTGATGTTAGGTGTTTGGAGTGTTTTTCCATATAAAATAAACATTTTACTTATTTGTTTATTACATTTAAGGGAGATGATGATATTACTTTCATTTCACAGATGAAAATGCTGCAGATTAGAAAGGGAACTGACTTTCCAAAGGGACTAGGGCAGGAAATATTGAGGAATTGTTATTAAACTAGACTCAAGGTGCACTTAAATAGGTCACAGTTAAATTCTAATCTGTACTTCTGATGAGTACCATTTAGATATTCAAACTAAGTGACCACTGGATGTTCAAATTGTAGATGCTGGAAAGGATCTGAGGCAACTTGTCCCACTACCTCATTTTATACCAGAAACAGTTAAGGATCAAAAAAAGTAGTGATTCTGGAACATTAATTTCTATATTTCTAGCATAAAGTCCCCATATTACACATGAGAAAAATCAAGCCCAGACACAAGAGACTTTCTGAAAGTCACAGAATGTAAGTGACTGTTAGCTATTTTTTCATTACTTTGACCACGGTAGTATCTGAAGTCCTAGGTGGCAAGCTCTGTCTCACATTTGTCTTCATATCCTCAAATATATACTGTAACACCTTGGAAAAAATTAGTGTTTAATAAGTCTTTATTCAGTGACAAAATGTTGAATACTCAGAGCTCCAAGGGATGTGCTTTCCCACTACACCACACACACACACACACACACACACACACACACAAACACACACAAACACACACACACATGGACAGGATCCCAGGCAAGGCTACTTGCCATGCTTTCCTTTGCTTGATGAATTGAGTTTGCCAGCATTATTTCTCTTAGCATTCTGAAGCAGTTGTCTCGCAGGTATGTGAAAACCAAACAGATGGTTTCTTGATACCATCATATAGCAGGAAAGAAGGAAATAAATATAATCTTAATAAGTACCTACTATGTACCAAACACTGTGTCAAGTGCTTTACAAATATCTCATTTAATCCTTACAAAAATTATGTGAGGAAGGTGCTCTTATAATTTCCATTACACAGTTGAGGAAACTGAGGAACACAGAGACTGACACATAGGAGTCACTATTTACATGTTAACTATTAGCTGTTATTGAAAGAGTTAAATGAATTGCAAGAAGTCACACACAGCTAGTGAGTATATGAAGTCAGATTAAAACTCAGATCTTCCTTTTTCCAGGCTCAGTATTTTGCTCACTGTACTGCTGTCCTTGGGAACCTTCTTCCCAGAGAATTATGATGTGATATGGTAGAATTACAGTCAACTCAGTGGTGCAGTGCATAAAGCACTCACTTTGAAATAAGGAAGATTCATCTTCATGAGTTCAAATCCAGACTCAGACACTAGCTGGCAAGTCACTTAACCCTATTTACCCCAATTCTCCATCTTCAAGAGTGATCTGGAGAAGCAAATGGCCAACTACCTAATATCTTTGACAAGAAAATCTCAAGTGGAGTCATGAAGAGCTGGACACACCTACAAAATGACTTAACAACAACAGTAGTGAAAGTACCTTGGAGAGACCTTGGAGTATGAATAGACATTCTATAACTGTTTCTAATCTGATATCTGTAAATTGAATAATAGTCTTTGAGTAGCTCAAGCTGCAGAAAGGACACTCAGAATGTCTTCCAAAGGCCTTAGCTCTTGACTTACTCTTCTCTTTGACATCTATTACATTTACTTCTTCCAAGACATTGGCATTCTGATGAGAGAAGAATAAAAATACTTTAAGGGAAAAGGCCAGAGACATTTTCCCTATCTGAGAATATCTATGACCCATGAACAAGGGACTAAGTTCTTTACTAAGGTTGATGCTTGTTTTTTTGTTGAAGGGAAAGGAAATAAAAGCTATAACTTTATGAGTTTCAAAATGTCAGAAGATGAAGCTATCTAGAGTCTGGAAGTCCAGAAATCTGGGAATCTGGGAGCTGAGTCTGTGCTAACCAGAAGAATATTGTTATCTCAAAGATCAAGCAGTAGCTTTTATGACCCAGCATTGTAATAGTTGACTTCTACCAGTGATGTTACATTTAGATGTGAACTTGGTGGGACCAATGCTAGGTAGAAATGGTGTTCACCCTTCTCGTGCCCACTGTGATGCTGGCCGTGGCTGCTCACCCCCTGTGGGGGCCTTGATTGAGGTTCTGGGCCACGGCCCTGCTCCAGACCAGGCTGCCATTATTGGGTATTTGTGCCCTGAGGCTAATGAGAAGCAGCTACCATCAAAAAAGTGAAACTCTGGCTGGAGCCATCCTGGACAATACCCCCAAACAGTACCCTCCTAAGATTCAGCAGTTAGTACAGGACATCGCTGGCCTCACTCTACTGGAAATCTCTGATCTCAATGAGTTACTGAAGGAAACACTGAAGATCCAGGATGTGGGGCTGGTGCCAATGAGTGGCATGGTACCAGGTGCTGCTACTGCAAAGGCAACCTCTGAGGTAGCAGATAAGGAAGAGGCACCCAAACAGAAGGAGCAAACACATTTCACTTTTAGGCTGACAGAAGCCAAGCCTGTGGATAAAGTGAAACAATCTAAGAAGTAAAGAATTACATTCAGGGCATAAACCTTGTCCAGGCAGAGAAGCTGGTAGAGTCCTTACCCCAGGAAATCAAAGCCAATGTTGCCAAATCAGAAGCAGAGAAGATTAAAGCAGCCTTGGAAGCAGCTGGTGACACTGTGATTTTGGAGAAAGAGTTTGGGGTTCTGTAAGACTTGTGTGAAGTGGGGATTACTCCAGTCCAGTCTGACCACTCGGGCAATTGGCCCCATGTGTATTACTGCCTGCAGACCCAAACACATGTGCTTAACCAGTGTGGGTAGTTTGAGTGAGAACTTTCTCAGTTTTCCAGGGAACTCTGTTCTGGGAGGGATGGGGAGGCCCATCTGTCCCAGGACCTTTTAAAAGGCTGCAGTGAAGAAGGACTCTGTGAAACATAAGAGTAGGGAGCAAGTTTGTTCAAACAGTAGTCTATGAGGAAAATATATCATTACCCAGAAAAAAGAAGAAATGGTGTTCAGACTAAGCCTCCTCACCGCAGAGATCAAGGCATTATAGTAAAAAGTATGCCCCTGAGGTATCAGGGTGGTAATGTGTTTTATACCTCTATTCTTGACACATCTTTGAAGAAAATATCCCTTTATAAGAACTAACCAGGACAAACATCTGGAATCAGGGATCGAGGCAACAGCATTATAGAAAGATACCTCAACTACTGTGATGCACCAGTAGAGTCCAGAGATGGAAGATGTGGCAGTATGACTTTGAGGCAGTGAACTAGAGTTATGTCACTTCACCTGTCAGCTTTGTCCAACTCTGTAGTCCAGAAAATATCCGTAGTCATTGTTGTCCCTTTCACAATACAACAAAACAAGTATTAGGCAAAAGAATAGTCTTTTTCCTTCCTGCTAATAAGGTTCACAACCTGGGAAATGTCTTGAATTCTCTCTTTTCATCATTTCTCCTAATCAGCAAGTTCCTCAGTCTTATATATTTTAACAGTTGTGTTCATTACACCTGAATAAATTAGAAGTAATGTATTAAGGGTTTGCTATATGTATAACAATTTTCTAAGAGCTGGGGGTACAAATAGAAGAGTAATCCCTGTTTTCAGAGTTTTTGTATTCTAATAAATGGGGAGGAGAGTGGGTTATCAACTAGTTGTACAAGATATATTTATAGATGAGGTACAGGTTATGAGACAGGGTGAGTAGGTATAGCTAAAGATCAATGAAGAGGTCTCTTCCAGAATGGGGAATTTATGTTGAGTCCTGGGGGAAGATCAGGAAATGAAGAGGTACAAGCAGTGGTCGTGATACGGGTCTTTCAAAAGCATTGCAAAATTTCTTTTCCTCTTCATTGCTTGGTCACTTACTACACAAGTAGTCTCATTCCCTCTCTCAACATACAATTCTAATATCATCAATCATGATCAAATCAGCTCTGATATTGTTCCTGGATAGGATGTGTTGGACTACTCCTCCGTGGCATCATTCAGAATATCAATAGTTTTACAGAATGGAGTTCCTATCCCTGGCCATGACTTTCCTAAGTGTGTTGCAACCAATCATAGGAGTATATACTCTCCCTAAGGATATTCACTGAGTTTTTTTTTCCTTCATACACCTTATTGTATTAATTATTTTATTAATTCTTCCTCCAAAATAACATGAATTGTACATTTTTGCATGGTAACCTTTCTGCTTATGTTCATACTAATATAGGTAAATTTCTCAGGAAATGGCGTTGTTTACTTTCTTGAGTCACATAATGAGTCCAGTTTCAAAAATGCCTTTATTTACTGGATGGAAGAAAACCTCTTACTCATATTTCCATTTGACTGTAACACCCTTATGTTTCTTAATTATGTACACACTGATGAAGATAATGTTTGGCAGATTCAGTTTTTCTGATATTAAATCATTGGACAGAATCCTCACAATTAGAAAAAAATTTAAAAAATTATTAATATTATTAAATTAATATTTTTAGAATGTCTAGAATTTAAACTATTTCTAAACTTTCCTGTTCATGTATTGCCAAGGCAATATTCACAGCATTGGTGGTGACTATGAATACACCAGTATAGTTCTCAATTGCCAAGTATAAAAGACTCTGCATACAGAAGGCAGAAAAAATACATTTATTTAAACACCTGAAAGCCAAATCCCAGAACCAGAAAGTAAAATCCGTAGTGGTGACTCAGAAATTAATAAATCTCATCACAGTAGGGGGTAAAACCATTCTTTAACCTCCTATCCTTCAGCCAGGGCCTTCTCACTATCAACTGTCATGTTGTGTCAGTTGGCCTCTGTCACTGGCTGCGCTCTATCCCCTTTGACCTGACTCCACTCACTCACTTCCTCTTGGTTCTGCTCCTCCCTTCCTGTTCAGCCTCTTCAACAAGCTCCTCCTATCACATGTGACTTAGGCTTCCAGGTGTTTTAAGCAGATCATATGGTCCTATTAATACATGAGAAAGATCTTTCCATTTAAATTACTATTACAGTTGGTTTGCTATGACTTATGCTATATTTAATTTTCTCTGTTTCTTGCATTGTCAAGGTCAAAATTCTATTCTCTGTTGGCCAAAATTTTGTTAATGATCCATTGCATATTTAGCAAGGAAGTGAAAAAAAGAAAGCAAGAAAGAAAGGAAAGAAGGGAAAAATTAAGCATCTAGTATGTGGCAAATATGCTGCTTAGATAAAGTTATAGCCAGACATAGACACATCTAAATATATAAGTTTATATAGGTAGCTCTATCTATATATTAAGATATAGATAAAATCTTATTCCATTCTCACAAAACTCTGGGAAGTAGGAGTCATTATTATCCCCATTTTACAAATGAGGAAACTGAGGTAGAGAGCTTATATGACTTGTATAGGATTACACAGTTTTTTAGAACGAGAAGTCAGATTTGAACTAAGGTATTCTTGACTCCAGGCCCAACACTATCTGTTATGCCACCTAGTTGCCTCTGACTAAGCTACCTTTATATTGTCTAAGCCTGAAACTTGCTGATATCTATCTCCTAAGAGAGTAGACACAATCTTGCTGAAATTACACTTGTTTTTCTAGTGGTGTGACCATGCCAGAGTATATTTTCTGCTTTCTGAAGCTGTAGAAACTGTGATTCATACCAACATTGTCATTATGTTTCCCAGAGAGATTTAGTGAGACTCACACATAGTTTGAGCTTGATTACTCCTTGGTAGAATTTTTTACTAAACTATGGAGATCAAAAAGAGTTCAGAAAAATGCCCGAGTAAATATACCTTTGACTAACTTGATAAAGAGAGATCATTTAAAAGCAAGAAAAGTGAATTTTTTGTTGTTTTCTGAAGGATTAATCTCCATTGAACCCTGATAATTCTCTGCTGTGCTGAGTCATGTAGTTTTTGAGCCTACCGACTTGAAGTCATTAAAGAACTGAGACTTTATTATATATTAGTATTATATATAGTGGGAGGTTGGTATTTTACTTTGGGTGATCCCTTTTGAGAAGGACCTTCTGATTCCCTGATCCAGAATCTGAGTAGCTGTATATTCAGATCCCACAACTGCTCAGATACAAAGGCTTTCTTGATGCAGCAATGTATGCAAAGTGTATGATAATACTGCTTTGATTCAGGGAACAGAGTCCTGTCTGTTTGTCTTTATTTCTCTACTTCTCTTTTCTCTGTATTTTCTCTGTTGTATTTTCTCTGAAGTTCAGGGTGCTGACTTTTCCCCAGAACTACTGTATGTGATTAAGAAAAAAGATTGTTGACCCCTTAAACAACTTTCTTTCCTAGTAATACAGATCAAGAACCTGTGCTAGCAGTTATCCTGGGTACCACCAGTGTAGCTGCCATTACAGATGCATGTAAACACTTATACACACAATAAGTTAAACTATAAACTATTTCTGATATTTTCTTTCTGAAACATGACTTGGGATCCAATCCTAGATGTGATATTGCTGGGTCAAAGGGTATGCACAATTTTGTAGCCTGAAGAGATCGTAAAAATGCAAAAAGGCCCCAAATGTACAAAAATATAGCAGTTCTCTTTGTGGTAGCCAAGAACTGGAAATCAAGGGAGTGCCCATCAGTTGGGGAATGGCTGAACAAGTTGTGGTATATGAATGTAATGGAATACTATTGTGCTATAAGAAATGATGAACAGGAGGACTTTGGAGAGGCCTAGAAGGACTTATATGAACTGATGTTTACTGAAATGAGCAGAACCAGGACAACGTTGTACACAATAACAGTCACAGTGTGTGAGTACTTTTTCTGATAGACTTATCCCTTCACAGCAATGAAAGGACTTAAAACACTCCCAAAGCACTCTTGAAGCAAAATATCATCCATATCCAGAGAAACACCCATGCAATCAGAATGCAGAATGAAGCAGAATATTTTCTCTTGTGTTATATTTTGTTTTGTTTTATTTTTTCTCATGGTTTCTCCCGTTCATCTTTATTCTCCTATGCAACATGACTAATGTGAAAATGTGGTTAATAAGAATGTATGTATAGAACTCATATAAGACCACATGCTGTCTTTTGGAGGGAGGTCAGAAGGAGGATAAAAAATCTAAGACTTATTGAAGTGATGGTAGAAAACTGAAAACAAAGACATTAATTAAAAAAAGAAAGATGACTTGACTTTACTCATCAATGATAATAAAATCAAACCAAACCAGATCCAAACCAAGATAAAAATCAGCTCTCTCTGAATATTAGGGATTTTCCTATCTGAGGGGCACTGAGTTCTTGTAATTTTTCTATTAAAATTTCATCTATTATAAATAATCTCCAGGAAATAGTAGAAAGAGGTATTACATGGATCCCAGAGACATCCTATTGCACCTAGAATTAAAAAAAATCATCAATGAAAGTGATTGGTAAAACAGTTTGACTGATAAACTTCCAGGTATATAAGGAGAGGGCAGAAAATCAGAAGAGGATCCTGATGAATTTCAACCACCTGCCAGGATACAACATGCCCCTCACAAAACCCCTGAGGCTATAGTGCTGTAAACCTTTATATAGTATGTCTTGTTGCCATAAATTGGGGCATACTCATAAGTAATGCCTTATAAGAATAAATTACTGAACAATCCAAAAGCCTTTTATTTTTTAGATTCCTAATGATTCCCAGAACCCAATCCTTTTCATTGTACAGATAATTAAATTGAAATTTTAAGAGTTTCAGTGGTTTGCTTATCATTACACTTGTAACTTATAGCAGATTGTTGTTTTTCAGTCATTTTGGTCATGTTCAATTCTTTGTGATCTTTTTGAGGTTTTCTTGGCAAAGATACTGGAATGGTTTGCCATTTTCTTCTCCAGCTCATTTTATAGATGAAGTAACTAAGGCCAATAAGGTTAAGTGACTTACCAAGGGCCACACAGTTTGTAAATGCCTGAGGCCAAATTTGAACTCAGGAAAATGTTTTCATGACTGCAATTCTGTCACTCCATCCACTCACTGTGCCATCTAGCTTAGTGATAATAAGCAGGGATTCAAACCTAGATCTTTCTACTTCAAGGCCAATTCCTTTTGTTACTGGAACAATCTGAGGTCCAAGAGCAGGAAAATGCACAAGTCAATCAAGGCTCTCTATGGCACCTTTTGACTTTGCCGACATCCACACATACCACAAGAACTTCACCCCACCAGGCTCCCTGAATGGTCTGTACAATGGGACAGGAATTGCTTTGTTCAGAGCATAATTGCTTTATTATCCACTGGTGCTGTGGAGAAGATCAATCAGCAATGTAGGGACTTTCACTTGTTTGTTTTGCAGGCCAGTATAAATAGAATTCAAATTAAGCTCAGTGAGCAGAAAGAATGAAGGGCTCTGTTTCAGTTTCTAGACTCCTAGACTCAAAGAGATGAACCTGAGACCTCTCAAAGTGAAGTCAAGCTTTCCAGTCAGAGTTTTGTTTCCCCAACTTGAAATCCCACAAATGTTATTATCTCGACTCTTGGGTGCTACCAATTGTCTGGCTAGGAATGGAAACAAAAACTGGAGAAAGTCTTCTTAGTGACAACTCATTACAGAGTGGAAGGACCACTCAGACGTCTAAGAACACTGTAATGTATTATTAAAGAAAAAAAAAAAACTGTTGTTTTAAAAATACCAAGCCAACGTAAGTGTGCCTTTGTGTGTGGCCATGCATGAATCCATGTAAGGAAGCAAGGAGGGCAAGATCATCTGTAAGGTCCTTAACAACTTCAAATAAAAACAAAATTATTTTAATGGCTCATCTATTATGTGCCTACAGTGTATAGAGTGCTGTCCTGGGCAGGGGTACTATTTCAATTCAATGTAAAGCAACTGAAATAATAATGGACAGGAATTGTGTAACCCAAGGTATAAATCCTTGCTGATCTATGTAGAGCAAATAAAAAAAATAAAGGAAAGGATAAAGAGCTAATAAATTAGGAAAGACCAAGAGGAACCACGTGTAAGGGATAAATCTTGAACTGTGCTTTCAAGGAAGTTAGGGAGGTTTCCAAGGTAGAAATGAAAAAGGTTGAATTAGATCATTAAAGAGTGCCAGTACAAAGGTATGAATTTTATACATGATATATCATCTAAACCAATTGCCAGGTAACCCAGTGTAATGGGAAAGGAGACTATGTGAAGGGCAGTTTTGTCCAGCATAATAAGACTTGGTAAGTTATTGGGATCCTCATTGGGAGAGCTCTGAATGCCAAAGATGGATGTTGCATTTCATACTAAAAACAATAGAGATCTATTCAGTTTTTAAAGGGTTAATTAAATTGAGGATTAAAACTGAATCAAAAAAACAATAAAAAAGAAGACCCTTCCTTGTATAATTTACAATCTAGAAGTGGGATATCATATAAATGATCTTAATTGCTTCATCGACTTTATTATGCCAGTCTAGAACCAAGGGACATTCCAGTTCTGCTTGGAGCATAAGACTTGAATTTCTTTCAGAGAAGGAGCAATTTTGAACCATCAAGGAAAGCTGGGATGATATGAAAGATAGCAGAATTAAAAGTTTAAGCTAAACTGTAAGTGGGAGACTAGAGAAGGTGAAGAATTCTATCTTATACCAACATTTTAGTACTGAAGAATTTGTGGAGTTCCACAATAACAAATATTCCGCTCACCAACGCAGGTTTCAACCTATTTGTGACTTTATATATGATCTTGAATATTTATTTCAGTCAAAATGTTAACTGGATCTGATTTCTTATTTATCTTCCCTCCAATAATGACAATGAAAACCCATCCACACTTGCCCATGTTGGAAAATTCTAGTCCTTGCAATAATTCTTTTTAGCACAAGGGACTTATTCAACATTCTCCAGACTTTCTCCACTACATTTTTCATCCCATAGATAGCAGTGGGAGATTTAGACTTACTAATGGTTAGCTCTCAATCTTGCCCCATGACTCAATTTTTTTCAGTGATGCATGACTTTATTCATAGTTTGACAGATCTAGCGTGGAGAGGTATCTCAGGGATCATCTAATACAAATCTTTAATATCACAGATTAAAAAAATGAAGCTAGAAAACTTGAGACATAGCTAAATTCACATATTTATGAGTAGAGGAAACAGAATTTGAACTCAACTTCCCTTATTCTAAATTCAGTATCTATTTCACTATACGAGAACAGCCACATCCTTTACTTTCATTATTTTCCCTAGTTTTTATTTATCATTTGTGTCATCCTATCCTATGGCCTACATACTGTAGTGTTCCATCCTTTGCAGAGATGCAGCAATATAACTAAACTATTAGAATTTAGAATAAGCATCTATCTTTCTTACAAAATTTAGGGCTCAGCAAAGGATTATTCAACTTCCCTAAGTCAGTGTTGTGTACTCTGCCACCATGTTTTAATTAATTCGGGGTGAAAATTGTTTTATTTTTTCATTGTCTACACACACACACACACACACACACACACAGAGAGAAACAGAGAGACAAAGAGAGAGAGAGAGAGAGAGAGAGAGAGAGAGAGAGAGAGAGAGAGAGAGAAACAGAGAGAGAGAGAGAGAGAATGAGCTCTATAGGCCTTCCTTATATTTAATATCATATTCTAGTTAATATCTATCACTTATCCACTTATTTTCCATATCAAGGGCCTAATTAAATTCTTTTGTGTAGTTATGCCTCTCCAGTAAGTCATACAGTATTCCAGAGTTTGATTCAACTAAATGTCAGCCCCTCAAAAAACACCTTGATGATCATCTTGAGGTGAGTCCTCTGAACTTGAACTTGGACTCCATCACAGTTTCAACACTTAGTGTGAGCATACATTTTACTTTCTCATAATTTTCTTGATACTTCTGAGGAATGGGGTGTCATAAAAATTATGTTCTTTAAAATGTGGTTCAAAGAATACTGAATTTCCCTGATTATAGAAAGGAAATATTCCATTGGAAGACAACTTTCAGGTGGTGTTTTCCATTAAATCAAAACCTGCCTGCATGTCCTAAAGAGAAAGCAATCACAAGGAGAATTCTTTTCCTTTACTTGTTTGGTGGTCTGGAATCAGTCTATTATGTAATATAAATAAAGATAGAGAATCATAGTTGATGTTTCCTCTGTCCTTTTGGTTTTTTTTGTTTTTTTTTTTTCATAATAATAGTCTGAGATTTCCTCCACTGCCTTGGTGTCCTGCTCTCACTCAGAGAGCTTCACTTATCAACTCACCATTCCACTCTCTATAAAGAGTCTCCCAAACCTCTTTGTCCCTCCTCAAACTACTCTCAGCTTCTGTCCCTCCCTTTCAGCTGACAATATTACCCTATACTTTACACAAAAAATTTCAGGCTACTTACTTTGTGCTCCCTGTTCATCATCTCTTATCATTACAGATGCCTTCTGCTACTATCTCTCCCTTTATCCTTGTCTCACATAATAAGATATCCTTTCTCCTTACCAAGACTAACTCCTCATGTGCACTTGTTCCCATTCAATCCCATCTTTTCCAACATGCATTTCCGTCTTTTACCCCCACTATCACTTATTTTCAATCTCTATGTCTACTGCCTACAAACATACCCATGTCTTCCCCATCTTCCAAAATCTCCCACTTGATCCAATCATCCCCACTGTAATTGGATATTTCTTTTGTCCTTTCTGGCTAAACTCTTTGAGAAGACTGCCTACAAAAGGTGCCTCCCTTTCTCCCCTTCCATTTTCTTCTAAGCCCTTTACAATCTCATTTCCAACTTCATCATTCCAACAAAATTTCTCCTTCCAAAATCACTAATGGTATTTCAATTACCATATCCAATGTTTTTTTCTCAGTCTTCATTTCCTTTGACTTCTCTGGAACCTATGCCACTTCTGATCCTCCCCTTCTCCTTGATATTCTTTCCTCTCTAGATTTTTTGGGACATCACTGTCTCCTATTTCTCCTACTTATTTGACTGATCCTTCTCAGTCTCCTTTGTGGGCTCATCATGTTCCAGTGGTATGTACTAAAATGTCTTTTAAAGTCCAAGAGAGGCCATTTCCAATAGGAACACTAGTGGATGACTTCCTAGAAAACAAGAATTAACAAGAATCAAGTGCATGGGCAGAAAGCTCATGTTTGTAGTCAGTCAGTCAAGTTCTTTAAGAAATGAGCCCAGTAGCCAAAAAGCTCTTTCATTATTATATACATATTGAAACATTTTTTCCTTCTACCTATGAAGTGAGTACATGAAACTATGGATAGAGCATTCAATTTGGAGGCAGGAAGACAGGAGGTCAAAACCTGCCTCAGATGTCACTTGTTGAATAAGTCTGGGGAAGTACCATCATTCCCTTAAGTCTCAGTTCTTCATCTGTAAAATGGAGTCAATAATAACACATATCTTGGTGTCATTATGAGGATCAAAAGGGATATGTAGAATTGTTATATAAATGGTAGCTATAATTATTATCTTAACCTCCACATACTGACCTTGATCCACTCTCTGAGAAGTTTTCCAACTACTTTCAATACCCATTATACCATTTGGAAACCATGCAAATTATTATCTTGGAAGTTAAATTAAATATACCAGAGTGGTAGAGTGGTAATATTGACTGATGTCTTGCTTATCAATCAACCTCAAATACATTTTCCTCTCTACAAGCACTAGATCTTACTCCTAGCTCTATTTTATTGCATTCCCAACAAGTCTTTTTTCTTCCTTCTTAGGCTTCAATATCCAAACACATAAAATCAGAATCTTGGAATGGATGACTTCCAAGAGACAATTTCAGTACTGACATTATGTCATACATATTTTACGGCCCCTCCTGCCTCTAATATTCTTAAAATATTATTTGAAATTTTGCTTTCTTTTCCACGACCTGTGCATTTATTCAGAAATTCAGCTGAAGCTATTTTTCATCACACAGTACAAAATGCAGAGAAATACACACACTACCTAATGTCTAAAGTCATGAAAAACTCAAACGATCCAACTTCCTATCAGTATGAGTTTCATTGACTTATTTATTCCAACTGACTTCCTTCAGTGTATTTCAACTGACTTTTATAGAAAGGAGCTTTGAAATTTCAGTTATCAGCTGACAACAGATTCAGACACAATTCTAATTTTCTCTTCAAAAAAAAGTCATTGAAAGTTCTTTTCTTTTTTCCTACCCATGTAGATAGGGAGGAAATATTCTTGAAAAATGTGCTCAGCAATTATTAAAGAGCCACTGTTATCCTTTGTACAAATACTTCAAACCTGAATGCCATTTTAACAAAGAGAGATTTCAGCAAGATAGTATTGATGTTTACTTGGAAAACTTTAGAAGGTGTATGTAGATTAAAGAATTTAATAATGTCCCAGAAAATTGAATAGTAACTTTCTGGGTAACAAAGGTACCATCCTGACCCAGATTGTCTTGACAACAACATATGTTATAAGTATGTAGCCAACAGTTTGAGTTTCCTGATTGGGACCAAATAATTTTTCAGGTCTCAGACACTTACTAGATGTTTGACCCTGGGCAGGTCACTGAACAATATCTGCCTTAATTTCTTCATCTATCAAAAGACTTGGAGAAAGAAGTGACAAATCATTCCATTGCCTTTGCCATGAGAACTTCACATGTGCGTCATGAAGAGTTGAATGTGGCTGATATGACTGAATGAGAGCAACAAATTTGATTGGCTTTCTGACTTTCCACTCACAACCCACTTTGCTAGCATCCCATATGCTCTCTTTTTGTTAGTGATCCCTTTTCTACTGAGAAAGGATGCTGAAGCTGACTCTGCCAGTTCTAGAATTACTCAGGTGGTATCCTTGGCTACAAAAGGAAGCTGGCTTGGCTTCCACTCCCAAAATCACAAGTTTATTTTCCGTACAACTCCAAAAGTGCAAACAGGAGTGGAAGAATATTGTGCTCATTCAAGGATATGGCTAATACTTTGGGGTTACTTGAATATGCCTCAATTAACTGCTACTTGAGTGGCGGGTTTTTGTTTTCCTTCTGGATTTTTTTTTTGTTTGTTTTGTTTATGCCTCGGTCTCTTAGAGAGACAAAAAGTAAAACCTATTCCAAAAATAAACTTCAGAATCCCAAGTCTGTAGATTTAATTGATTACAATGGTTCAAGACAGATGAACTGCGTTAAATACCTCAAGTTAAAAATGGAATCCAAAGCAATTAGAATTGTACACAATCAAATTGGATGTCAGGAGACACTCAGTACCCTCTCAGTAGAAGTCTTCAAGCACAACCTGAGTGATGACTTGCCAGGTATATGATACCGGAAATTTCTTTTTGGTAGAAGTTGGATTAGCTGACCTCACATGTCACCAGCTCTCAGATTTTCTGATTCATTAGAAATCTCCAGTACATATGTAAATATCACAGTAGCAGCCTGGCCTCTGGGTCAAATGTGGTTCTTACTTAGATACAAAATAAGTTTCGCACTGCATTGAATGATTAGCACCTAGAACAATGCCTGGCATAAGATACACACTTCACAAATGCTTGTGGATGGATGAATGAATTGGGTCACTTATTAGAATACATTTAGTTAATTCAGCTCTCCAAGGCACTGGTCTAGACTCAGAATTTCAAGCCTCAGGTTCTTGATATATAAAGTTCTTGATACATAAAGTAATACTGTTTAGGTTCTCTACTTCTCCAGTGCTGCTGTGAGGTTCAAGACAGATGGTGTCTATAAAGGGATTCATATCCATAAGGACTTATTCCAGTAGTTCTATGATCTTCCCTATATGGATATTCCCTCCCACAATGCAGTCATATCTGCCAAACTTTGTGACTCTCATTCAAGAAATGACAAATGGTTGCTACTGGTGTCCACTCAACCTAATGGGGCTTTTTTCTTCTCTCTGGAAATCAAGAGGATCTAAAAACCTCACATTTCTATAGCACTTTAAGATTGAAAAAGCACTCAGTATATGTTATCTCATTTTGAGTTTTACAATAGCCTTGTGAGGTGAGCACTCTATACATTAGAATATCTATTTTCAGACAAGGAATTGTCTCAGAGACTGTAAGCAATTTGTCCATGATCTGAAAATTAGTAAGTGTTGAGAGCAAGATTTGAACCTGTCTTCCTGACATTAGCTCTGATTCTTTTATATGTTCCCTTCTGAAGTTTTGCCCTCCTGAGCAAGGTGTCATATTGCAAGTGGGTACATCGGGGCATCAGAACAAGTCACTGAACCTTCCTAGTTTCCCCATCCTAGGCGTACTGCTCAATGTGATGAATTATGAGTGTTTTTGCAGTTTCCTTCTGGAGCACATCACCCAGTTTTGGCATAAAGATGGGACCATAAATCAGCCAGAACAGCAAATGATAGTTTTTTTTTTCTTTCTTATCAAAGCTACCTAAATATCCAGACTCATTTTTCTTGCCCCACCATCTCCAAGAAACATTATTCTCTCTTTAATGTTTGCTTAGCCTTCAGAAGGAAGATTTATTCTGCTTTACCCCAAAAGTTGATGCAGATATTATTCTTCCCAAATAGTCTTTCCATGACGATATGATATTCTGTATAATGGTAATATGACAGTCTATCTGTGAAATGTCTGAAACAGAAGCAAGATTGTTCCATTTAGCTGGAGTTGGACTGGACAAATTGAGAGATGAATTCAGCATATCTTCCTCTTGCTCAGGTGCAAGAATAGGAAGGAGTAGTCAGGGCAACGCGATTGTAGCTAATCAAGCAAAAATGATCCAAAGGGCTTAGTGGACTCCAAGCTCAGTACCAATCAACAGTAGGACATTGCATCCACCAACCTCAGTCTATATTAATAGCTAGATTTTACAAGCTGAGCAAGTGAGGGAAGGCAACCGCCCCTAGAGAAAGGAAAATGTTTGCACACTTATTATTGAGTATCATTGATTTAGAGGCCATACAGTCCATTTTCCAGATGAAGGAACTGAGGCATAGATAGGCAAAATGTCTTGCCCAAGTTCTCACAGGCATAAAGGAGTAAAATCAGGATTTGAAGCAATTTCTCCATCTCATGGGGCAGTTAGGTGGCTCAGTGGACAGAGTGTAGGTACTGTAGCAAGAAGACTTATTTTCCTTACTTCAAATCCAGCCTTGCTTACTTAACACTTATTAGCTGTATGACCTTAAGCATGTCACTTAACCCTTCTGTAACTTGTTTATTTATCAAACAAGGAGGTTGGTTTCAATGACCTGTGGGGTTCCTTAGGTATTGAATTAAATGGCTACTAAGGTCCCTTCCAGTTTTCACCTTTTCAGAATCTGTGATTCAGGAAGCAATTCTCCAATTTATAGCTGGGTCACCTAGACACACTTTGACATTAAATGACTTGCCATTGGGCATCCAGCCAATATATGTCAGAGGCAGGTCATGAATCCAAGATCAGAGCTTGATGCATTAGGGCCAATGCTTTTGCAAACATTTATTAACATACTTCTTTTCAAAGAGCTTCCTTTCCAGGCTTCAACCATTATTGGACAAATCTATGTTCAGATTAAATATTTTAAATAATTCTTGAATTGCATGGAGGCTAATTATTTTTTCCTATAGCAGGTATCCCCAGTGTATCCTATAGCTGTAACAGCTTGGTATTTACATAACAGTTTGAAGTTTCTCAACCTTTGCAAATGTATCTCAGTTGATCACAGAGGATCACTGAGACAGACAGAGGTTAAACTCAGGGTCACTCATTTAGTGAATGCCTTAGGTTCAGCTTGAACTCCGATACCCCTCACACCAGGATTCTCACTCTATCTACTACATCAACTGAAAGAGGAGGCAGTCACCTCTATGGTGCTCATCCTATGTCTATTTGGTTTCATTGTGCCCTTTTGTCCCCTTCTGTCTCAGCCAGACCTGACCTTATATGAATCTATTCTTGGTCACATGTGCACATTTGTATGAGTAACTATGGGGCTCTGGGCTCCTGCTTCCTTGGGATATCTTCATTCAAAGACTAATCTCTCATTTAATGAAAGAGGTTTTTTGCCTGATAAGGAGAGTCCTGGCATCATAAAACAGGTGTGACACATGCAGGAAGGATGGAGAGACTGAGGAGCATCTAAATTTTCTCCACAGAAGTCATTTTTTTCCATCCATGCTTGCAATTAGAGTTGCCTCAAAATTCATGGATATCCTTAAGGATCCCCTAAAACTTCTTTATTATTATGTCATAGGAAGCATCCACATTCTTTATTAAAGTAATATAGAAATGAATTAATGGAAGACTTACTGCAAAGATTTCCTGTGGTATGGGAATGACTCAGGTTCTTGAATTTTCTACCTGTAAAACTGAAATCTTGGTAGCCTCTTTCATGTTCCAAAGGACTCTCATTAATTACAGAGATACTCATGTTTTCTCAAAGATGGGGGAATAGGTGGTGTGAGTCCATGAGTTTCGCTGAACAGCCAGAGATTCATGACTGGAAAAAGGTTAAGAAACCCTGATCTAGTTCAGCCCCTAAATTTTACAAAGAATAAAACCGAGGCTAAGAGATTTGCTGACATCTTAGTTAGGCCCCCATCATTTGTAACCTAGTTTATTGCAATAACACCCCGAGTTGGTCTCTTTGTTTCAAGACTTCTTCTATCTTCATTCTAATATGCTCTATACACTGATGGTAACAGATCTGACTGTGTGCTTCCAGTGTTTTCTGATGGGTTCTCACATGAAACAACCTTTCCTGTTTAGCTTTTATTATCACTGTCGCTAAATTTTGATTAATTTTTTATTAATTGTCATTAATTGGGATTCAGGGTCATTTTTTCCTAGTTGCGAAAAAGCTAATCATCTTATTGAGCTAATGGAAACATGTTATATGAGATATTAAAATTTACTTGAGGGAAGAATTCCCCGAAGAATTTTTTGGTTGAAGGATCCCAAATGGCTCTGGCTCTCTCATCATCTTTACTGCAAGTAAATTTTCCTTCCCAATCAGTCCACTGAAAATTCTCTGAAAATAGTGTCACCTGTAACTTGACTTTGCTTATCTATAAAGTCTGTTTAACTAAATCTGTTTTTTTGGTGAATGTATGAGGTTATGATTCTGTTTAAGCCTTTTTTAAAAACATTTATGATCTAAGAATATGAATAAAATTGCTATCTGATCAGAAATTATTTCTCCTAATATAACTGGATTCTATATAAACTTTGTTGGAACCCTAATTGGAGTTCAGAGCTACTTTTCTGAACTCTGTACCTATACTTAAGCAAAATGAAGTTTAGGTTTCAATTTTTTCAGTCTCCATATTTTAATTTATCAGTGGTTATCTGTCACTGAACTTAGTGGGACTATTTTTCCCATACCATAATCAACCTGCTTCCAATCTAACTTTGCTTCTGACTCTCAGACTTTCCTACCATGCCTCAGATGCCTGTGCTCCCTAGATTTGCTCTGAGTGCCTGAGACCTTCTTATCCTAGAGGAGGCTTATTTGAACCCTTTTTCTCATTAGTGAGTTTCTTCCAGGTCTTCCATTTTGAGGAAGGGGCTAGGTCTGCCAAAAATTATTTCCATCCCAGCTGAGTTTCTTACTATTTGGAGGTCACCTCCATATCTTAGCTACATGCTAAACCTAGAAATTTCCTCAGCTCCTGGGAGCGTTCTTACTCTAGAATATCCTTCTATCTTTCAATCCCCCTTTTCCCATTGGTGATTTTTTCGAAGGCCACCATTTTGGGGAGGGGATCAGACTGAGGGCCCATCATTGCCTTCCCTTTTCTGTTGCCCAAATTACAGACATTTTCAACATACCCCTGAGGAAGTAGTTGGCCCTGCCTTCATCCACTCACTTTGTTTTCCTTATGAGTTGCCTTCAACTATTAAAGCAGAATTCCTTTGAGGGCAGGAAATAGATATGTTATTATCCCCTGTGATTAATACCAAGACAGGCATATAGCGAGTGATTAATAATACCTTGTGGCTTTATTGTCAGCTTATTCCACTGCACTGTGTCCATCCCCTTTGACTGCAATGTACTCACTCCTTCTATCCTCAGAAAGTTCCTCTCTTGCTTTGAGATAACACTGCGTCACTATCTTCACTTTGACTCTTTTCCTGATCCACCCAACTGCTAAGTCTCTTCTTCCCAAGCTACATCATTTTAAATGACTTTTATATCATCATATTAATAATATCTTCATGTTTGAATTCTATACATTTGATATGTACTAGGTGCCCCCTCTATTAAAATATAAGTTCATTATGATTATAGATTGTTTGATTCTTTTTTGTTGTATTTCCATGCTTTTGCATAGTGTAGCCAGACATATATTGTTCAGTTGTTTCAAACATATCCAAGTCTTTGTGAGCCTATTTGTTGTTTTCTTGTCAAAGTTCCTAAACTCGTTTGTCTTTCCCTTCTTTAACTCGTTTTAGAGATAAAGAAACTAAGGCAAAAGGGAGTAAGTGACTTGTCCTGGGTCACTTACCTAGTACGTGTCTAAGGTCAGATTTGCACTCAGGTTTTCCTGATTTCAGACCGAATGCTCTATCTACCACACCATCTAGTGGCCAGGCAGAAATGTTCGTTGTTGTTCAGTGGTTTTCTGTCATGTCTGGCTCTTTGTGACCTCATTTGGGTTTTCTTGGTAAAGATGCTGAGTTGGTTTGGCTTTTCCTTCTCCAGCTGATTTTATAAGATGATGAAACTGAAGCAGAGTTAAGTGAATTGCCAAAAGTCACACAACAAAAAGTGTTTGAGACTGGATTTAACAGGAAGATGAATCTTCTAATTCCAGGTCTGAAATTCTGTCCCCCCCCCACAGGAAACAATTAATAAAGAATTGTTGATTGATTGAATAATCATATAAGCAGAAAGTTGTAGTTAAAAGTCAATCTATGTACTATGGTTCTTAGATAAGAATTGGATGGTAGACATAGAGTGACAGATATCTTAAAGGCAGATATCATGAGTCCAATCACTGCATTTGGCATGTGAGGAAACTGAGACCTAGAGACATTATGTGGCATGCACAAGGTCATGTAGTCAATCAGTGGAAGGGAAAAGAGCTCTATATTCAGTGAATAAATGAATGGTGGCAGAAGGGAGTCATTTATTAATTTGTTACTCTATTAAAATCACTATACTAAATGTCAGGGATAGAAATAGGGAAATCCCAACTCCATAGGACACATGTGATCAAGGTAGGTAGTTTTACACTGGTGATATTAAGTTGATGTATGCATGACTGATCATTTTCAGAAAGAGCAGAAACATTGATTTCTGTGACAAGGGAGAGAAATAGAAAGCTAGGGAAGGAGTATAGTGTGGAGAATCCATATGCAAAATCAGACTAAAGACAAAATAGCATAGGTGCATGCTGAATGAACTACAGAGTAAACTGTGATATGATATCTAAGACCAACCATTAGACCTAACAAGCTATGAGGGCTAATGTTAAGAACAAGAGTGGTTAAGAAAGGAAAGAGCAGATAGATCCTCTAATGTCGAGGCAGTCATCTTCACCAGTCATCATGAGTATCCCATATATAATCATCTCAGTTTTCACCAGCAGTGGTTGCCCTTTGATGACATGGAAACATACAGTGGAAAGAACTCTTCCTATTCTGGGAACTGCTCCTGAGAAATTTTAGCATTATTAACTTCCCATTTGGGTTGTGGATTGACAGCAGTGCCCTTCAGCTGATGGCTGAGATCAAGGTTCAAAATGGAAAGAGGCTTAAATCAGGGTTGCCTTCTTCTTGGCTAGTTTCTAACCAGCAGTAATAGCTCCAGGTCAGTGCATGATATCACAGGAGGCTAGGGAAGAAGACCTTGTTGTTCAGTTCGATGGGAATGACTTTGATTACTGAAATCAAGACCTCCTTTACATAGTGGCCAAGAGTCAGAAGGAGGCACCAGGTTTTTCTTAGTCAGATTTCTTCCTCAAAAGGAGAAACAACTAACATTTAGATAGAGTTGGGAAATTTAGGAGACAATTTACCCACATGAAATGTTTCGAAGTTCGTAACATCCCTGTGAGCAAGGTATCACAAATAATTATGATGAATGGCTTTCTTTTTTTTTAATTTGAGGAAAACTCAAGAAGTAGTTGATCTGATGTGCCCACAGTCTTTTAGGCAACAGTTGTTGAAGGTAGAATCAAAACTATCTTGATATCACCTCCTTTTGGAAGTTCTTTTTGCCTCCCAAATGTAGGTCTTGTGATCCCTCTGCCACAGGCCTTTCTTGAATCTTCAGGTTACTGTTTTCTAAGCTGAAATTACTTTGAATTTACTATCTATTTGCAGCATCTAAATGTAATGCCCCAACCCCTGCCCTCCAACTAACTTAATGCATGCCCCAGGTTGAATATACTCTATGAATACGCACACACTGAAACCCCTAACTCAAAAGCCCCTATTGATATATTGACTTTCTAATAAGTCAAAGGACATGATGCAAAGGTAAAACATGATGAAAAAACATAATAATAAACGTACAAATGGATTGTTTCTTCCATATACCTGGGAAACAATCTCCTACTAACACTTAGCCTTTTAGTGGGAAGACTATCATTAAGAAACAAGTGAGCCAACACATGCAAAGACCTTGCAGGTCCAAGGCACATATGAGAGAGGATGACCAAAGATTTTGGTGTTAGAAGGCCACAAATGCCTTTAGAGGACACTATGATGCTCCTCCTGATTCTTCTGGCTTTTGCTCCCCTAAAATGACAGAAAAACTCAAGCAGTTCCATATATTCTCTGCAGGACACATGAATGGACTGTGTAGTACTTGCTGGACCTTTGTTCTTTCCTGAGCTGTTGTGACCATTGCTCATCAGTATCCCTCACAGGTCTTGTGGTTGTTGCTGGTTGGTTGGTTGGTTGGTTGGTTGTTGTCTTATGTTATCAAAGAGGACCAAAATGACACCACCATGATAAAGTGAAGTTTCAGTGTGTATGACTGTGGCTAAGGAGACCAACATGAGCTTGGAATGCTCTATCACTGATTGGGCACAGACAGTCCCTGTGAACATTTGGGGTGCATACGGCAAATTTACACATTCTACATTTCCTTTGTACTGTTTCAATTCTGCCTTGCTCATAGAGCACAGCACCTTCTCTGATGTGAGCATGCCATGCTGAGAAGTCCTGTGTCATTGTCTCCCATGTTGCACAATCGAATTCAAAGTTCTTGAGAGAGACCTTGAAAGTGTCTTTGAATTACTTCTTCTGACCACCATGTGATTACCTGCCCCTTGTGAGCTCTTCCCAAAGTAGTCTTTTTGGCAAACACACATTTTGCATTCAAACAATGTGATCGCCCATTGGAATTGTGTCCTCTGAAGCATCGTTTGAATGCTTGGCAGTTTACTTCAAGCAAAGATGTCAGTGTCTGGTACCTTATTCTGCCAGATGATCTTCAGAATCTTCCTAAGACAGTTCAAATGGAAGCAATTCAGTTTCCTGGCATGGCTGTGGTAGATTGTCCATATTTCACAGGCACACAACAGTGAGGTCAACACAATGGCTCTGTAAACTTTCAGTTTGGTAGTCAATAGTACCTATTTTCTCCTAAACTTTTCTTCAGAGCCTCCCAAACACTGAGTTAGCTCTGGCAATGCATGCATCAATCGCATTGTCAATGTGTACATCTCTGGAAAGTACACTACTAAGGTAAGGGAACTTATCCACAGCATTCAAAACTTCTCCATTTGCTGTAATGATGGTTCCACATATGGATGGTGTGGTGGTGGCTGATATAGCACCTTTGTTTCCTTGGTGTTAATTATTAGACCAAAATTAGCACAGGGAGCAGAGAATTGATGCATACTTTGTTGCATCTCAGCTTCAGAGGCTGCACTGAGTGCACAATCATCTGCAAACAGAAAATCATGTACTAAGACTCCCTCCACTTTGGTCTTGGCTTGTAACCTTTTCAAATTGAAGAACTTACCATCAATACAGCAGTTGACCTTGATGCCATTTTCATCCTCATTGAAAGCATTTGTCAACATGGCTGAAAACATCATGCTATAAAGCATGGGAGCAGGCACACAGTCCTGTTTCACTCCATTGTTGACTGGGAAGGTACAAGAGCATTGTCCTCTATCCAGAACATGGACAAACATGCCATCATGACATACAGTATTGAAGAACTACTCCAGGCAACCAAATTTTGACATAATTTTTCATAAGCCCTCATGACTAACAGTGTTGAAGGCCTTGGTCAACTCTACAAACATTGTGTAGAAACCTCTGTTCTGCTCCTGGCATTTCTGCTGTAGTTGTTGGCAGCAAACACTATATCAACTATTCCTTGACCCTTTCTGAACTCACACTGGCTCTCAGGTAGATGACCTTCTTTCAAGTGAAGGATCAGCATATTAAGAAGAACTGTGGCAAGAATTTTGCCAACAATGACTGGTAAATAGCAGGTGAAGGGCCACTGGGAACAGAATCTAATTCTAGATTCTGGCTTCAGTTGACATTCTGCCTCATCCCTATGTAATCTCTATCCTTGATTCATCTCCAGGCTACATTTTTGAACTCTCTCTACCAAGCCTCAGAATTTTTTTTTTTATCCTGGAAGATCTCTCCAGGCCTAGAATCCACACAATGAAAATGCCTTTTGTAGTATCTCTTTCACTGATTGGTGGGCTTCTTCTCAAATCTTCATTTAAGGAGAGAACACAAGTCAGCCAAATCTCTTTCCCTTCTCAGTCGTACCCCAGGAATGGACCCACTACACTCTCTTCTCTCCTTTCACCTTCCTTTTTTGTGTTATCTCCTTCCATTATAACATAATTTATTTTAGGCATATAGTAAGTGCCTAAAAATACTTTTTAATTGGCTGAATTGTTAATTAAAAATAACGACCTTTGCTGTAGTGCTAGTTTCTCCTCAGTAATGTCAGAGTGGATGCATATTTTACTGGGCAGAGTTTTTCTGTATCTTTGCTGAAAAGACAACCCTCCCCAACCCATTTCCCACAGATATCCAGGCATTATACTGGGGGAAAATCATTAAAAACAAAAGAAAATAATCACAGTGATGTTTCTTCCCATAATCATCTACTTGGCTGTTATGAGTATTTCCTCTTTAGGATATTACCAACAACTGGAAACAAGTACTTTGGAATGCAGTATAGTCCCAGGATCTACTACTAACATGCTTAAATCTATTATACCTATTATCACTATTATTTAAAACTCAAAATATCATTTATTTTATTTTTATTATTATTTGATTTATTTTCAGTGTTCTACAATCACTTCAATATATCGTAGATTTTTCCCCTCCCTCGTCCCATTCGCCCCCTACCTCTCTACTCACTCCCTGAGACCATATACAGTTTTATATGAGTTCTACACATATATTCCTATTAAATGCTTTTCACCTTAGTCAAAGACAGAGCCTTGGTCATAGGTGTCAACCTGACACCATTAGAAGTCTTTGAGGTTTCCAGCTGATCAGACAATGACTCAATTGCACCCAATCAGCATCAGAATAAAAGCTGCCTTCTCCCTTAAATTTCCAAGGGCTTACGAGGTTGAACACACTCCTCCTACCCCCTCTTACTAATTTACTCCATCCTGAGATTCTTTCACTGTCTTTTGCAGATGAATGGGAGGAGGAAAAAAAAAAAGGTGCATAAACAAAATTAAACCCAGGGAATAAGACTCCTTTTTTCCCTCCTATCTTTTCACGTTCCTAACTTGGATATGTATATATTGTCCTGCTGTAGTTTCTTTGTTGATCTGTAATCTCATATCTTTAAATGCCGTTCAGGCATCTTAAAATGGATGTCCAGTAAACATCTTAAACTCATGTTCAAAACTGAAATTGTTAGCTTTCCCCTTCAACCCTCTTCCTTTCTTTTCTCTTCTACTTTCTACTTGCCCCATTACTGTAGAAGAAAATACCATCCTCCTTGTCCCTCAGTCTCACAGCCTAGTACTCATAGACTTCTCAAATTTTCTCACCTCCATATACAAGTTTTTGCCAAGGACTGTCAAAGTCACCTTTGCAACATCTCTTGAATATGTTCCTTCCTTTCCTCTGACACTATCACCTCTGTAGGTCAGCCCCTTATAACCTCATGACTTGAGTGGTCTCCCTCAAGTCTCTCTTCACTCCAATCCATTTTCTGTTAAGCCACTCAAGTGATATTCATAAAATGTAGGTCAAATCACATCACACTGTGCAGCTCCCTTTAAGTCAGTGAACATCACTGGTTCCCTAAGTGCCACCAGAATCAAATCCAAACTGCTCTGTTTGACATTTAAAGCATTTTCTAAGAAACTCTAGTCAAATTGTCAAAAATCTTCCAATATAATGATAAAAATAATAATTATCATTATTAGCCATAATAGTAGGCATTTAATAGCCCCTCAAGGTTGGCTATTAATAGGTAGATGGAGCCCTGAATAGAGCGCTAGACCTAGAATCAGAAAGACATGAGTTCGAATCCTGCCTCATTCACTTACTAGCTGTATGACCCTGGGCAAGTCACTTAATCCTTTTTACTTCTATTTCTGCATCTTTAAAATGAGCTGGAGAAGGAAATGATAAACCATTCCAGTGTATTTGGCAAAAGTAGGGGGGCAAGGAAGAGTCAGATATGACTGAAATGAATGAATAACAACAAAATTTAACTATGAAATTTAAAGGTGTTATGTAATTTATTCCTTTAAAAATAACTTCATATTCAATATCAAGTGTAACAATGTGAAGGGAGGAAATATGTTGAGAAAGAGATCACCCACGATTAAAAAAAAAAAGACAAAACAGGTAAAAGTTAAGTGAACACTCAAAATATTTGTGTTTGTTTACTATCAATATATTCTTTAAGAGTAGAGTTAGAAGTGTTCAGATATGATTGGATACGGAATGCAAAACAAAATGATGTTGAAGCCCTCATGATACATGCAGATGCTTAGTTTCTGAAAGTGTAATTGTTTTAGAGTAGTTGTCTTTTGAAATGAGGCTTTGGGCCAGTTGGACAATGGATCAAAATGAGCATCACACTAGGAATAAAAAAAGGTGAAAGATGAAAAGAGAGGATCTGTATAATTACAAGAACTGTGACATAGCATAAGAAAATATTGACTAAAATGGATAAGCCTGATGACAACTTGGATTATTTCAATTTTCATGGTTTAAGAGAAATTGCCATAATGAGGACAAAAAGCCCTAAAACTACCCCATGCAGCTTATACCTGACATGGTGGTCAAAGGCTACAACAATTTAGTATACACATCTATGAGTGAATATATAAAAAGTGCTTTTCCAGCTTCAAGATGCTTTATAAATGCTAGTAATTAATAGTTCCTATCAGAAAAATCTCATAGAAGTGGGTGATATGAGAGTTTGAGCAGTATTGCCTCACAAAACTGAAAATAATGGGAGAAGAAAAGCAAATTTTCTCAAAGGTTGACATGAGACCTCAGTAAGCCTAATCATCCAAACAGTATTTACAAATCCTAAATGGTACAGATTTGCCAGCATTTTGAAAATCATATATTGTCATCATCACTGTCAATGAAATGAGCAAATTTGGATTCTAAACACTCGATACTCAAAGCCCTACATCAGGAATTAGAAATGACTTTAGAAAAGATGAAGTTAAGAAGGGTGAGCAGACATGGGAAAAAAAAAACTATAGAAAGAAGAAATTTATGCAAGTGCAGCAACATTTTGAGGTCACCAGGGAACAACATTTCAAGACAAATAAGAGTCAAGACATAAAGGGATGTGAAAACAACCTTATTACCAAAAACGTCTTGCATATCTATCTTTAGCTATCTTTAGCTGTCACTACGTAAATGATAAGCATATGTATATATATATATATATATATATATATATATATATATATATATATATATATATTCACATATATACACATGGACATATACATATCTACATATTTTACAGATGCTATGCATGATTTATTCCTTTAAGAAATTACCCATTATCAAGTGTAACAATGTGAACGGGACAATAGGCTAAGCCTAACCAATAGATGACTCAGAATTTTACATATACACATACAAACATTTTGTGGAGGGCACTGTTAATAAGACATATGGTAATGAAAACACAAACATTCAAATACGCTGTTGTGTAGCACATCACATCTTCACAAAGAGATCACTGAAAATATAGAGAATATAAGAGCTTGGTTATTTTTTTATTATTTACTAATTATTAAGAAAGTCTCTAATTTGGTGGGACAAAACGCAACATTTAGGAGTCAATATCAGGAAGATATCGTCCAGTTATATGTTCAGTTCATATTGTATGTCACAATAAAACCAGTAAACTTTGGAATATGTACTTCTAATCAATAGTCAGATAAACCATGACTTGGGCCATGAATTGAATAGGTCAAGGACGATAAGTTAGAATTTTTCTTCTACCTCTCATATTTGATTATTAAATCCATTTTTTGAACTCATCTATCAATTTTTTTTGGCATTGGGGCCTGAGTCCAATTTGTATTTTTCTTTGAGGCTTTGGATATGGAATTTTTGACTTTGTTATCTTATTCTGAGTTTGCATTTTGATATTCTCTATCACTGTAGTAAATTTCTACTATCAGACTATATTTTTGTTTTATTTCTTCATTTTTCCAGCCTATTTCTTGACTTGTAATCTGATGTTAACAAGGTTGCTCTCCTGGTTGAAGTGGCATTTTACCAAACTTAAAGTTTTTGTAGCTGTTTTCAGAGTTCATTCTGGGGAGGTCTGTAAGTTTTTAGTATTTAGAAGGTGGTAGTATATAAGGAGAGGTGTGTTTCCTTCTTTCCTGACATGTGCTCTAGTCTATGAACAATCACAAGCACTCTCTTCTGCACTGGAGCTGTGACCAGGTTCCCTAGTCCTATGGGAGTACAAACTCTGTTGTGTTTCTCCTTAACCTGGGACTGTGACTCAGTACTGCAACCTTGATCCACTATGGCAATGCAAGCAAGTCTTGCACCCAAGTGCCAGCAAAGGGACAGCTATAATTATCTGATTAATTGTCAGACCCCCCCTTTACTGAGAGTTCTGGAAGCCTTACTGCCATTCATTTATTTGCTCCTAAGACCTAAGGTTTTCTGATTCCCAGTCTCCACTGGTGTAGCCTGTACTTAACTGACCTCTACTCTCACCCTGCTGTGGCATACCTTTTCTGCTGATCTTCTGAACTTGAAATTATTTTCACCCCATTCTTTTATGTGATTTGCTACTTCAGAACTCAATTCAAGGCGTTATTTACAGTTGTTTGGAGGGGAATTTGAGACAACTCAAATGAGTCCCTACTTTTTTTTCCCTTACTATCTTGAGTCTGCCTCTCTGTCCCTCTCAATAAAGCCCAGAATCTCATTAGACTTTTGGTTTGTCACATCATAGTGCTGACACTTAGTGATCTTGAAGTTCACTAAGGTCATTAGTACTGCTCCATCACTCTTCCTATTCGAAGGGGATTTGTGAGGTTGATTTTTTTGGACCCAGTCATATAACTCTACATTTATCCTTATTGCGTTCCATCTTATTGGCTTCACATCAATGGTTGGGCCTTAGGGGAATCCTGTCATTATGAGTGTGTCAGCTATCTCTTCAAAAATATTATCATCAACAAATTTTATATTCATTCTTTTTATGGCTTCTTTCAAATCACTAATAAAAATGTTCACAGAACAGGGCTAAGCCCAGATTCCCCGGAGGCCTCCACTGAAGACCTCCTGTCAGAGTGATTTTGAACCATGTACATCCCTGCCTTCAGTCTTCCAATTCAACCAGTTCTGTATCTGTCTACTTATATGATTGAAAAATCAATGTCTCTCCTTCACAAGAATACTATTATGATAAAATGTAAAATCCTTTGCAAACTTTAAAGCATTTTATGATTGTTAGTTATAATAATAGTTAAGATATTAATTATTATTTTTGTCAAAACTTGGCTAATCATTTAAGCAAAGTAAGTCCACAGAATTCCTGCCATTTTCTAGTTTCTAATCCTGTCACCAAAGGAAATGATGTTACTCTGCATGACCTGTTTTGGATAAAGTGATGTTGACTCTGTCAACATTGCTTCATTAAGTTCTAGATATTCACCAATCACCATTTTCATGGTTTTTCTCCAGTTTTCCCAGGAAACTCTTCCCTTCTTTGCAAATGAGGGCCACATTGCCCTCTCCAGTCACGAATTACCTTGGTCATTGGGCTCAGTCACAATATCTGACTATGCTTTCAAGACCTGTGGATGTAGTTCATGTGGGTCACAAGACTTGGATTTTTCTATGTAAGATGGGTGTTCTCTTACTATCTTCTCATTAATTATAAGGAATTAACTCTAGATTAGTTATTATTGTTTGGTATTTCCAGTGGAAGTTCATTCTAAATATGAAGGAAAATTTTCAGGTGTCATCAAGCTGAGAGGGATGACATGAACATATGATGACAAAGTAAGCATCATAAACAAAACCAGTAACCTCCTTTCAACTTCCACTTTCCAAAAATATATAAACAAAGGAAATGACATCAAGAAAGATGAGTGCTGTTTAAGATGAAATGTGATTGAGTTAAACGCAAAGTTCCACACAAATTGAGAAAATGAATTCTAACTAATAAATACATGTACAGAATGAGATACATAATATACATGTGTGTATATATGTATATATGTGCATGTTTGTGTCAAATGGTAGCCATCTATGATATGCAGGGTAAGGAAAAAGTAGAACAAAAAAGGTAAAAAAAAGAAATGTACATGACACATACATACACACATATAAGTACATTTGTGTGTACACACAGATGTACACAAGTATATGCACATATATATGTGTGTGTACATATGTTTGTATATCGAATAGCAGATGTTCATAATAGATCTGCAGTTGCATGTGCAATCATCTTTTTCATTCATTTTTTGAAAATTTTACAAACAAATTTATTTATTTTTAGTTTACAACATTCACTTCGATAAGTTTTAAATTTTGTCCAACTCCCTCCCCTCCACCACTAGCCAAGGCAGCATGCAATCCAGTAGAGGCTCTACATATTCTTATTAAACACATTTTCACTTTAGTCATTTTGTATAGAAAAATGAGAACGAATGGGAGGACCCCGAGAAAGAAAAGCAAAACAAAACAAAAAAGAGCAAATAGTACGCTTTGATCAGCATTCGGACTCCTTATTTCTTTGTTTGAATACGAGTGGAATTTTCCATCATGAGTCTTTTGGAGTTGTTTTAAGTCCTTCCATTTCCGAGAAGAGCTGAGTCTATCAAAGTCAATTATGCAATTATCTTTTTTATTATACTATATTGTGGAAATGTTTGCTTTCTAATTAAAAAACAAATTAAATAATGGTCTAAAAAATCTACAACTAATGGATAGCAGAGTTGTAGCTAGGTATCTGTTTATTTGTTGGGAAAAATCTAAAGGTTTTGTGGATAGCAATGTGAATATGAGTCAAGACTAATACAATAACAGCAAAAGTCAAAGATATTTCGTTAGCATTAGGAGGGAAATTTTATAACAGATAAGTTGGAAGTTATGTAGGAGCTGGAGGGGCTATATTACAGAATGGGAGAACATGTCATATAAGAATCTGAACAATATAATTTTTGATGGGGAGGAGAGTGAGCTTGTTAGACGCCTTGCAGTACTGAAACAGAATATAGAAGAGAAAGAAGAGAAGAGAAAAAAAAAGTAGAGAAAAGCAATGTGAATTGAACCACTTGGACCCAGAGAAGAGAACCAGAAATAGTTGTTTTAAATTGTATGAAAGTAGATTTAGACTCAATGTATGAGTCAATGTTCCAATAAGTAAAACTCTTCACACCTGGATTACGATGTCTTGTTAAATGAGTTCCTCATCAATTCTAGAAGGTTTTCCAGCAAATATGGGATGACCACTTATTGATTATATTGTATAAAAGGATTCTTAGTCTAGTGTAAGCCTAATTACCTGTCTTCTGAAGTCTCTTCTTCTTCAGAAGTTAAAAGATATTATTCAGTAGAACACATTTTTTTTTCCAAAGGAAGAACACTTCTGTTGGCAGGTGACATTGACCATATTTCAACATCGATGTCATCAATTTACAATTAAATATAAAAATAGGGGGGCGGAGCCAAGATGGTGAAGTAGAAAGACGCACATACACATAGCTCCGAACACACAAACCACAGAACGTCAGAGAGGACTAACCCAGGGCGAATTCTGCACCCAGAGACCACGGAATATCAGAGCGAGGGAGATTTCTGTTCCAGAGAGACCTGCAAACCTCTCGCGGGGGGACCTTCACGCTGGGGATTGGGCGCTGGGGCGGGAAGAGGAGAGCAGCCCTGCCGTGGCAGCAACACCGTGGGAAAAAGATCCAGCAGCCATGCGGGTCCCCCCACCCACAGAGGGACCTGCAAACCTCTTGCAAAAGGTCCGTTGCGCTGCAGACACGGAGCCCAGCCCAGACCTGCGGCGCAGCGGTGGCCGTGGCTCCGAGAGACACAGATCTGGGAGGGCTCCGGAGGCGGGATCTTCAGCAGCAGCACGGGCCCCCCCACCAACAGGTGACTGACGGGGGTAGGTGAGAGAGTCTCTTTGGCGGGTTGAGAGGGGAACGTGGTGCCCCCATAGCTCGGGCCCCCCCCGGGAGGTGGGGGCTGAGAGGCGGCTGTGGACGGGGTCTCCCCAAACGGGCAGGGGCCTGGATCCATTGTGGAAGGTCTGTGCATAAACCCCCAGAGGGATCTGTGCCTGAGAGGCGGCCCTGCCCCAACCTGACCACCTGATCTTGATCTCACACTGAATAGCAGCCCTGCCCCCGCCTAAATCCTAAGGCGGGAAGGAGCATTTGAATCTCAGTCCCCAAACGCTGGCTGGGAGGACCAGGAGGCGAGGTGGGTGTGAGGAGAATATTCAGAGGTCAGGCCACTAGGGGGAGACAATGCCAAGAAAAGGGAAAAGAAAACTATTGAAGGGTACTTTCTCGGAGAAAAGACACTTCCTCCCTTCCTTTCTGATGGGGAGGAACAAGGCTTGCCATCAGGCAAAGACACAGAAATCGAGGACTCTGTGCCCCAGCCCACCCAATGGGCTCGGGCCATGGAAGAGCTCAAGAGGAATTTTGAAAATCAAGTTAGAGAGATGGAGGAAAGACTGGGAAGGGAAATGAGAGGGATAAGGGAGAAGCATGAAAAGCAGATCAGCTCCCTGCTAAAGGAGAACCAAAAAAATCTTAAAGAAATTGGCACCTTGAGAACTAGCCTAACTCAGCTGGCAAGGGAGGTGCAAGGGGCCAATGAGGAGAAGAATGCTTTCAAAAGCAGAATTAACCAAATGGAAAAGGAGATTCAAAAGCTTACTGAAGAAAATAGATCTCTCAAATCTGGAATGGTACAGATGGAAGCTTTGGACTTTTCGAGAAAGACAGATATTTCAGAACATACCGCGCAGATTCGAAAAATGGAAGATAATGTGAAATATCTTATTGGAAAAGCAACTGACCTGGAAAATAGAATCAGGAGAGACAATGTAAAAATTCTGGGTCTACCTGAAAACCATGATCAAAAGAAGAGCCTAGACATCATCCTCCACGAAATTATTAAGGAAAACTGCCCTGAGATTCTAGAACCAGAAGGCAAAATAAATATTCAAGGAATCCACAGAACACTGCATGAAAAAGATCCAAAAAGAGAAACTCCTAGGAGCATTGTGGCCAAATTCCAGAGTTCCCAGGTGAAGGAGAAGATATTGCAAGCAGCTAGAAAGAAACAATTCAAGTATTGTGGAAATACAATCAGGATAGTACAGGATCTGGCACCTTCTACATTGAGGGATAGAAGGGAATGGAATAGGATATTCCGGAGGTCAAAGGAACTAGGACTGAAGCCAAGAATCACCTACCCAGCAAAACTGAGTATAATACTTCAGGAGAAAAAATGGTCCTTCAATGAAATAGAAGACTTTCAAATTTTCCTGATGAAAAGACCAGAGCTGGAAAGAAAATTTGACTTTCTAACACAAGAATGAAGAGAACCATAGGAAGGCGAACAGCGGAGAGAAATCATAAGGGACTTACTAAAGTTGAACTGTTTACATTCCTACATGGAAAGACAATATTTATAACTCTTGAAACATTTCAGTATCTGAGCACTGGGTGGGAGTACACACACACACACATGCACACACGTACACATACATAGAGACAGAGTGCACAGAGTGAATTGAAGAGGATGGGATCATATACTAAAAAGAAAAAAATGAAATCAAGCAGTGAGAGAGAAATATTGGGAGGAGAAAGGGAGAAGTTATATGGGGCAAATTATCTCTCATAAAAGAGGCAAGCAAAAGACTTATTAGTGGTGGGATAAAGAGGGAAGGCAAGAGAAAAACATGAGATCTACTCTCATCACATTCCACTAAAAGAAAGAATATAATGCACACTCATTCTGATAGGAAAACCTATCTCATAATACAGGAGAGTGGGGGATAGGGGCACAAGCAGGAAGGGGGGGAGGATAGAGGGGAGGGCATGGGGAGGAGAATGCAATACGAGGTCGACATTCACGGGGAGGGAAAGGACCATAAGAAAATAGAAGTAATGGGGGACAGGACAGGATGGAGGGAAATATAGTTAGTCTTATACAACACAACTAGTATGGAAATCATTTGCAAAACTAAACAGATATGGCCTATATTGAACTGCCTGTCTTCCAAGGGGAAGGGGTAGAGAGGGAGGGAGCTAAAGAAGTTGGAACTCAAAGTGTTAGGACCAAATGTAATGTTCTTACCACTGGGTAACAAGAAACACAGGTTAAGGGGTCAAGAAAGCTATCTGGCCCTACAGGACAAAAGAGAAGACGGAGACAAGGGCAGGGAGGGAGGATAGAGGAGAGAGCAGATAGGTCACAGGGGCAATTAGAAAACTTGGATCTGGGGGGAGGAGGGGGAAAAAAGGGGAGAAAATTTGTAACCCAAAATTAAAAATTTAATTAAAAAAAATAAAATAAAATTATAATTCAAAAAAATATATAAAAATACTTTTTGTCCATACTTTCTCAGATCTGTTTTGAATTTAAACCAAACTGTCAAGTACTATGAAGCCCTCTTGTTGATTTTCTGAGCACCTCCTTCCATTTACCAAGGCTCAAAAGGAGAATACCACGTGTTAAGTCAGCAGATGGTCCAGGAATCAAGAACATTCTTCCTATGAGAAAGCTAGGTTAAACTGGAAGGAAACAGTTACCAAGGTAAAACAAAGGCCCAGGAACCTCCAGGGACTTAGTGAAAGGTCAAAATCTAAACAGGCTATATAATCCATTATGTTTCCAGGGACTACTTTTCTTAAGGTCTCCTTCAGGAATTGGGTGTTTCAAATGGAACCAAAATATGGAAACAACATATGTAGATGCATATACTACCTGCCCCTGGGTAGAAAAAATGAGTAATTGAAAAGTTCAGTTCAATTCAATTTACATTTGTTAAGGGCCTAGGATTTTGGCTCTGGACTAAGTGACAGGGATGCAAATAAGAAAAGGAAGACCATTTCTAATCTCCAGGAGCTTACAAGCTGATAAAGGAAGAGAATATACAAAAGGAAATTGCAAAGGAAAAGAAGGGACCCACCAAAGGGCACTTGGCACCAAGGACAGAGTAAAATCAAAACCAAGTGGAGCTACAACTGTGCTCTAATATAGCCATTTCCTATATGTTAAATTCCCAAACTCTAAGGAAAAAATTATTGGAAATTTATAGATTCACAGTGTTAGATTCAATGTTCAGACTAATTCTATGGTCAGAGGAATGATAATGGACTACATATATATATATATATACATATATGTATATGTATATATATATATATGTATGTATGTATGTATGTATGTATGTATGTGTGTGTATGTATGTATTTATAGTGTTTGAACATTTCATCCTTACCATAATCCTGAAAGTTATGTCGTTTGGTTTGTCCTTTGTTGTAGAAGAGGACTGGGGTATAAGGAAGATGATGCCATGACTTGTAAATGAATTAGATTACAATGAGTGGATTATATAGCTTCACTTTCTCATCCAGAGCCATCTGGATTCAATGGCCAAATATTGATCAGGACAACAGGAGACCGCCCAGGATGCATTGGTAGACCTTGGCCTTTTAAAGATAAGGCTTTTCAGATTTCTCACATTGACTCTGAAAATGCCTATTCAGTGATTAGGGCTGTTTAAGAAGAGAGTCAAGGGACTGCCCCTTTAAAAAAAAAATCAAACTCAGTCTTGTTTCTGTCCAAAAGAGAAGCAATTGCTAGTTACCTTCACTCTGAGCTATCACGGCCAAAAATATAACTGAGTGGTACTTGAGCAGGGACTTATTGTTGGCTATTCAATGAGAAAGTGAATTGGGTTTCCAGGATGATATTTAAGAAGGAAATCTAGCCAATAAACATCAGGATATCAAGGCAAGCTTCAGTCATCAAAATTTACCTTCCCTTGGGCAGCGTATCCTCAGATAAGGGCATGACACCCCATGGAGAGAGGAGAGGAGAGGGAAAGGGATGGGAGGAGAGTCAATGGAAGAGAAAGGGAGGGGAGGGCTGAAAAGAAGTTGAACTGCCCAACTGGAACTGGCTAGTTGGATCCTCATTGGGCAACTTGGATATTCACAAATTGTAGTTGTATTATAATAGCTACTTTTTACTTGAAAAACCTGAAGCTGAGAAATGCTAAGGGATTTGTCCAACTTAACACATCTAAGCATTTGAACTCAAGTGTTTCCCTTTGATTCCAAGTCCAGCACTCTCTGGGGCAAATAGATGGTACAGAGGGTAGAGTGCTTGTCCTGTAATCTGGAGGAACTGAGCTTCAATCCGGCCTCAGATGCTTCCTAGCCATGTGACCCTGGACGTGTCATGTAATCCAGTTTGCCTCAATTTCTCCTCTTAAAATGAGGTGGAGAAGAAGGAATGAGAAACGATTCCAATATCTTTGCCAAGAAAATTCCCAATGGGATCATGGAGAGTCAGACATGACTAATAACGACTCAACAACAACAGTCATCACTCTCTGTATCAGGACAGTTAGCTATGCATTGAAAGGAAATGGGTAGAGAATATGAGCAAGATTTCAAAAAGCTAGCATTTCTATGGTACTTATGAGAAGCCATACCCTGGGCTGAATGCTTCACAAATATCATGTCTTTGGATCACACTCATTTGATTGCCATAAGATCAAGTATTCCTGGAAAAGATATGCACTGAAGGGGAGCAACGTGTTGCTGGGGGCACCAGAGGACTGATTTTCAAGATGTTTGAAATTAGGAAAAGTACCAAAGACTAGGGAAAAATAATTTCACATCTTTGATTCACATGGCTAGACTCTATGTACAGCTCAGCAATTTGCTGGAATTACCAATGAACAATACTTCATTTACATAGTCTTTCTACCATCTTTTATTACAGTATTCAAAAAAGTTCACACCTTATCATTTAAAATGTCTCCAGCTTCTTGTTTGGCTGCTGAACTTTGTGGGCTCATTAATCTGAATTAAGCTGATAATTAAGGCAAGTGTTTCTCCAATGACTCCCCCCCTCACCTCTAGCATTGTTTATAATTAGAATCACCTTCCACATGGTCCTGCCTTTGATAACTGCAAACTTGCCTGTTTATAAACTCCACTGCAAAATCCTGTCAAGGTCAAAAGATTTGACATGCTTCATCATGCCAATTAGGATACTAGCTGTGGTTCTGGAATGATGCCTTAGCTGGGGAGCAAATTGTATTATAATTATAGAAGTGTAGGAACAGTAGACCTGATATCTCATCTTACATCTGTGGCTAACTCTCCATGTAACCTTAATTAAGACATTTCCCCTGTATAAGTCTCAGTGTCCTCATCCTCAGAGGTAGTACAGTCTTTGTTTTTATTTCTATTTTTGTCACAAGGAAACAAATGGATTATTCCATAGGCAGTAGCATACCAGCATGCTCACCACAGATAATGAGTCAAATATCATATACAACTTTTGATAACTACCTCAGGCCTTCTAAAAGAGTAGGTAGTGATACAGTGGAGAGAGCACTGGGCCTGGAGTCAGAAAGACCTGAGCTCAAATCCAGGTTCACATTCTTATTAACTGTACGACTGAGTAAATTACTTGACCCTGTTCGCCCCAGTTTCTTCATCGGTAGAATAAATTGGAGAAGAAAATGGCAAACTTCTCCAGTATCTCTGCAAAGAATATCCCAGATGGGGTGTTAAAGGATCAATCATGACTAAAAGAGTGGAACAACAGGCCTCCTATACCTCATGGATTAGAAGTCTCTTAACTTGATATCGGACCATGGTTTTCTCTTTGATTCTTGGCTTCCATGAATTCCATTCTGCCAAACTCTATTTCCAAAGAGGGGAAAACTGTCAGAGTAAAGAGCCTTGGATAAGAAATTGGGAGCTGAGTTTAAACTTTTTTCTACAGAATTTGAACTTCATTCTATCTCTTTTCATCCTTTCTTAGCCTGACTTACATTTTTTCTCAGTAGTAAAATAAGGAAGTTGGGCTAGATTACCTCTAGCCTCTTTTTCACCTGTAAATAGTATGATCCAATCCTTGGTGACATGGTTGATTCTTATTACTGTTTGCTTGATGCATTGTGACAGCAACACCAGTCTCTCATTTCTAGCACCATAATAAGACATGACATCATCAACAAACTACTCATCTTACAGTTCTTACTACATGTCAGATACTATGCTAAGAGTTTTACAGTTATTATATTATTTTATCCTCACAACAACCTTGAAAGGTAGGTTCTATTAAGACATAAAGTACATAGTTGGAGAAACCGAGGCAAAAAAAGACATCAAATGACTTGCTGGTGTCACACAGCTAGTAAGTATATAAGACTAGATTTGAATTTCAGTTCCTTTTGACTCCGGGTCCAGTATTCTCTATCACTGCGCCACCTAGCTCCCTCTAATTCCTTATCTCCAAAATATTGACAACAGACACAGGAGAAAGGATGGGGTCAGTGGGTCAAACAGCCAACACCACCTCTCCGTAGACAATGGCAAAGTTATCCTGAGATCAAAGAGCTCAAGTTATGCCTTTAAAATTCCACTGAAGTGCTACTTCTTCTAGGAAGGCATTCCTGATTTCCATAGCTGTTAATACTCAAGTTGAGCTTCAAAGGGAGTTTGCTCATTATTATAGTGAGTCATGTTAAAATATGATAATCTGTTATTCTTCAAACTCTATATCATTTTGTAAACACTATCATCTATTTTTTTAGCAAAAATTCCCATTTTTTCGTTCCCAATTCCACTTGTCATCTATGTCCACACACAAGCATGCTTAATTCTTTGGGTCCCCCAAATACCTTTCATAGACCATCATTCCTTTCAGAGAATCACATTTTCTCTCTTTTTTTTTTACCATCTGACTTACAGAACAATGAGTTTGTGATGTGCACCTTCATCTCCTCATTGCCTTCTCATATCTCCTTCCTCTATAAATTGTTTTATATTCGCCAACTATTGATAAATCTCTTTTAAGCTCACCACTGTCATATAATTCATCAAATACAGGAACATATCCTCAGGCCTCATTCTCTCTGACCTATCTGACACATTAGATATTATTCATAGGCATCCATGTTTTCTCAATTGTCTTTCCTTATATTCAATGACATTGCTCAGTGGGGATTCTCTCTCTATGTGTCTAACATCCCCCTTTCATCCAGCTTTATCCTTTCTGTCTACTTTTATTTACTTTTTTCTATTCATTTAGAATTCACCCTCCCCTTATATCTTTGAATGCCTATATGAATAAAATAGAGAAAGAGATCAATGAATTGAGCATGCAGCTGAATAAGCTTGAAAAAGAACAAATTGAAAATTTCCAAGTAAATGCCAGATCAGAAATACTGAAAACCAAAGGAGAGATTAATAAAATTGAAATTAATAAAACTGTTGAACTAATAAATAAAACTAGCAGTTGGTTTTGTGAAAAAGCAATAAAATTTTGATAAACCTTGGGTCAATTTGATTTTTAAAAAGAAAGAAGAAAACCAAATTATCAATAAAGAAAATGAGAAGGGTAAACTCACCTACAAGGAGGAGGAAATTAAAACAATGATAAGAAATTACTTCGCCCAACTTTATGCCCATAAATTCGACAATCTAAATGAGAGGGATGATTATTTTCAAAGATATAAATTGCCCAGATTAGGAAGTTGAATACTTAAATAATCCCATCTCAGAAAAAGAAATTGAACAAACCATCAATTTTTTCCCTAGGGAAAAATCTCCAGGGAAAGATGGATTCATAATTGAATTCTATCAAACATTTAAAAAACAGCTAACTCCAATATTATATAGACTATTTGCGAAAATTGGGGAAGAAGCAGACCTCTCAAATTCTTTTTATGACACAAAATATGATATTGATATCTAAACCAGGAAGAGCCAAAACAAAGAAAGAAAATTATAGACCAATTTCTCTAATGAATATAGTTGCAAAAATTAAATAAGATTTTAACAAAAAGAATACAGCATCTTATCATGAGAATAACACATTATGATCAGGTAGGATTCACACCAAGAATGCAGGGCTGGTTCAATATTAGGAAAACTATTAATATTGTTGATCATATAAACAACAAAACTAACAGAGATAACATGATTATCTCAATAGATGCCGAAGAAGCTTTTGACAAAATACAACACCCATTGCTATTGAAAACAGTGGAGAACATAGGAATAAATGGAACTTTCCATAAAATAATAAACAGTATCTGCCTAAATCCTTCAGCAAGCATTTTATGCAATGGGAATAAGTTAGATGTATTTGCAATAAGATCAGGGGTGAAAGAAGGATGTCCATTATCACCACTATCATTCAATATGGTGCTAGAAATGTTAGCTGTGGCAATAAGAGAAGAAAAAGAAATTGAAGCAATAGAATAGGCAAAGAAAAACTAAGTTATCACTCTTTACAGATGACATGATAATATATTTAGAGAATCTCAGAGATTCGAGTAAAAAACTACTTGAAATAATAAACAACTTTGACAAAGTTGCAGGTTACAAAATAAACCCACACAAATCTTCTGCATTTCTATGTATTACTAACAAAGTCCAACAGCAAGACATAGAAAGAGAAATTCCATTTATAGCTCTGGTAGACACTATAAAATATTTGGGAGTGTACCGGCCAAAACAAACCCAGGAACCATATGAACACAATTACAAAACAGTATTTGCACAAATAAAGTCAGATGTAAGTAAGTGGAAAAACATAGGTTACTCTCAGAATGTAGCAGATTATTTTCTTTTGTATTAAGTTTGGTTTGTTTTATGATTTCTACCATTCATTTTAATTCTGTTATGCAACATGACTAAGGTGAAAATGTATTTAGTAGGAATGTATTTGTAGAACCTGTATAAAATTGTATGGCGTTTCAGGGAGGGAGGGGGGAGGTAGAAGGGAAGAAAGGGGAGGGAGAGAAAAATATCTAAGTTATGTGGCAGTGATTGTAGAACACCAAAAACAAATAAAATAATTACAAAAACACTTTCTTGTAAAAAAAAAAACCCACAAAATTACTCTTATGGAAATGTTTCACATATTTCATGGATAACCTCTATCAGATTGCTTATGGTACTAAACAGATAAGAAGGATAGATTTTGGATCTCAAAACCTAAAAGTTATGTTAAAAGTTGTTTTAGCATGTTATTGGGAAAAATCATATATATGTATGTATGTATGTATGTATGTATGTATGTATTTCCATCCATTCATTCATTGATTCATTTATTTATTTATTCATTCATTTATTTATTTATTAGTTTGAAAAGTAAAGTTTGGGAATTGGATAAGATTCGTTAACTTATCTCATGTATATTATTTTCTCCCAAATTTCTTATTTCTAGCTCCATTTTCCCATCTATGATATTTCAATTTTAGCTTCCTTCTCCAAGTTTCTTTTCAGATATTGCACCTTTACCTCCAATTACATGTGTCTGAAAATGAATCATTCAACTTTCCCACCAACTGTGCCCCTCTTCTTTACTTCCCTTTTCAGGCATGCTGCCCAGTCACTTTAGGCTCAAAACCACAGTGTCACAAAATGCCATTTGTTGCCAAAACCAGTTAATTTTACCTCCATGAGGCAGGAGATAGGTACTTGGTTCTTCGAATTGCCCTTCTCCAGGTACTCTCTGCCTTTTGAAAGATCTTCCTAAAATATATTTCCTAGAACAGAGAACAGAGCCAAGATGGTGCAATGAGAGCTTGTACTCCCCTAAGCTGTCCTATAAACTCCTTCAGATACCTCTAAAAAAAGAGAATGTGAACAAATTTAAAGTGGATAAATACAATACGAGTCAGAGTGTGGCAGATTTCCAACCCAGGACAGCCTGAAAGATCTACAGGAAGAATCTGCTACATGGGACAAGGAGGAGCACACAGTACACAGGCTGTACCAGTGCAGACCCCACCACAGCAAAGATGAGCAGGAAGATCTGGGTGGTCTGAAGCGGCAGCTGTGTGGGATGTGAGTCCAGCGAAAGTGAGTGAGAGAGAACCACAGAACACCAGGGAATAGAAGCAGAAACTGCTCTTGAGACTATCATCCCTCAGATTAAATGTCTGCAAATCACCTACTCAAACTTCTGGGCACCATGATGGCAGAGTGATCAGCAAATGCTATCACTCTCCCCTTGTTGTCTTTGAAAAATCAAGAGAATATTTCCCTGGGAAAAATCCTGAAAAGTGGGATCAACTGAAGGGGTAAAGGGTCTCTTAGCCCCTGAAACTAGGGAAATAGCAAAAAGGGGTCCCTGCTGCTGTGCCTGGAAGAGAGCAGTGCAGAACCATAGCTATCTCAGACAGACTCATCTCAGTGAATCAGGAGAGATGCTGAGCCCCAGGGGGTGGAGGCCACAGTTGCCAACATCAGGATGCCAAGTGTGTCTCAGCACAGACAGGGGAATCAGGATGACACTAGCACAGACAGAGCTCACCAACTGCTGAGCTTGTCTATGCTTTAGCTCAGAAGAGGAGACTTTCTGTGGCCAGATCACCCCTCTGCCACACTTAACACAGCAAGCTTCAGGATAACTTTTGGGAAACTCAGAAAGACTTCACCTAGCCTCTTCTTTGGTGCACCAGGGAAGCTGCAGCATTTTAGTTTCTAGCTGAAAGAACCTGAGGCCAGAATACACAAAGCTTGAAGTTCTAAGAGCAACAACAGTGGGACAGAGCCCCCTGTACCCCAGAAGCAGAGATCCACTTTAAAAATGAAGAAAAGGTGAACATCATGAACAAGAAGTAAACCAGAAAAGAAAAAAAAAAACACAGAATCTTTCTATCAGGATGACTAATGCATGAATACCAAAGAGAACAGGATTGAGACTGTATTCTCATCTGAAACTTCAGAAGGGAATATGAACTGGTCTCAAACCCAAAGAGCATTCTTGGAAAAGCTCAACAAGGATTTTAAAAGCCAAATTAGAGAAATAAGAAAAACTGGCCAAGGATTGTAAAATTATGAAAAACATAATTCACTGAAAAGAACAGCTCCTTAAAAAGCAAAATTTGTCAAATGTAAAAGGAAATACAAAACCTAACTGGAGAAAATAACTCCTTAAACAGAAAAATTTGGCAAATGGAAAAGGAGATGCAAAAGGTAGATGAAGAAAACAATCTATTAAAAATTCGATTTGGTCAAGTGAAAGTTAATGACTCTATGAGCCATCATGAATAAGTCAAACAGAATATAAAGAATGAAAAAATAGAAGAAAATGTAAAATATCTCATTGGAAAAACAACTGATGTGGAAAATAGATCTAGGAGAGAAAATCTAAGAATGATTTTTCTACCAGAAAGCCATGATGAGAAAGAGAGCCTGAATAATATCTTCCAAGAAATCATCAAGGAAAACTGCCCAGAGGTCCTAGATCCAGAAGGTAAAATAGTCAACTAAAGAATCCACCTTTCACCTCCTGAAAGGGATCCCAAACTAAAAACACCAAGTAATATCACTGCCAAATTTCAGAACTATCAAGTGAAGGAGAAAACACTGCAGGCAGTCAGAAAGAAACAATTCAAATATAGCAGAGCTACAGTCAGGATCACACAGGACTTTGCAACTTCTACATTAAAAGATAGAAGAAATTGGATTATGATATTCCATAAGGCAAAGGAGCTGGGACTACAACCAAGGAACAATTGCCCAGTAAAATTTACCATAATATTTCATGCAATGAGATGGGCATTCAATGAAATAAGGGATTTTCAGACCTTCCTGATGAAAAGGCATCCTCAATAGAAAATTTTATCTTCAAACACAAGTCACAAGAGAGGCATAAAAAGGTAAACAGGGGGAAAAATCTTGTTATTCAATATTGGCAAAGTGTTTACATCACTATAAGTGAAGACGTTAATTGTTAATATTGACAACTGAATATTTATTATGATATATAAAAAAGATATACATAGAAGAAATAGGTATAAAGTAAATGATGTGATGATGAAATATAATTTAAGGGTGCAAAGGGATTGTAACAGGAAATGTGAAAAGGAAGAGGCAGAAAAAGGTAAATTACATCACAGGAAGAGGCCCAATAATATATTACAGTAGAGGGAAAGAGAGGAGGGAGATGAGAATTGTTTGAGATTTACTTTCATCTGATTTGGTTTGAGGAGGGAAAAACAAATTCAATTAAGTATAGAAATCTAACTAGCTCTCTAGGCAGTAGGAGGGGAAGCAGGAAAGAAAAGGGAGAGGAGGCTAAAAGAGAGAGAAGAAGTAGTAAAGGAAAAGGGGAGTAAATGGGAGGGGGACTGAAAGAAGGGAGGGAAGACTCGGAGGCAGTGGTCAAAAATTATTACTCTATTGTGGAGGGAATGGGAGAAGGGAGAAATAAAAGCATAAATAGGGGGAAAGAGGATGGAGGGAAAGAAACAGATAGTAATCATAACTGTGACTGAGAATGGGATAAACTCTCCCATTAAAAGGAGGCATATAGCAGAATGGATTAATAATATCCTACTAAAAGGCACCACAGACAATACTATATAGACTGTTGGAGGAAAATTGGTGAAGGATGAATACTACCAAATTTTTTTATGATACAAATATGGTTCTGATACCTAAACCAGGAAGAGTAAAAACAGAGAAAGAAAATTATAGATCAATTTCTCTAATTAATATAGATGCAAAAAATTTTGAATAAAATATTAACAAAAGGATACAGCAACTTGTCATGATAATAATACAATGTGATGAGGTAGGATTTATACCAAGAATGCAGACTGGTTCAATATTATGAACACTATCAGAATTATTGATCACATCAACAACAAAACTAACAGAAACCACATGATTATTTCAACAGATGCCGAAAAATCTTTTGACAAAATACAACATCCATTATTACTGAAAAAAATGAAGAGCATAGGAACAAATGAAACTTAGCATAAAATAGAAAGCAGTACCTACCTAAAACCACCAGCAAGCATTATATGCAATGAAGATAAGCTATATGCATTTTGAATAAGATCAGGGTTGAAACAAGGATGTCCATTATCACCACTGTGATTAAATATGGTACTAGAAATGTTAGCTTTAACAATAAGAGAAGGAAAAAGAATTGAAGGAATAAAGGAATATAGGAAGGAATATAGGTCAAGAAAAAAAATAAGTTGTCACTTTTTGCAGATGATATGGTGATATACTTATAGGATCCCAGAGAAACAAGTAGGAAAATAGCTACGGAAAAGTCACAGGATGCAAAATAAACCCAGGTAAATCATTTACATTTCTATATATTACTAACAAACCCCAACAGCAAGAGATAGAAAGAGAAATCCCATTTAAAGCTACCATAGACAATATGAAGTATCTGGGAGTCTACTTGCCAAAACAAACTCACGGTCTATATGAATACAATCACTTCACACAAAACACTTCACAAAAATAAAGTCAGATCTAAGTAATTAGAAAAAAGCATCAGTTACTTGTGGTCAGGCAAAGCCAATATAATAAAAATGACAATTCTACCTAATTTAATTTATTTATTCAGTGCCATACCAATCACACTACCAGATAATTATTTTCTAGAACTAGGAAAAATAATATCAAAATTTGTCTGGAAGAACAAAAGTTTCAGAATATCAAGTGAACTAATAAAAAGAAATGCTAGGGAAAGTGGCCTAGTCCTATCAGATTTGAAAATGTATCATAAAGCAGCAATCATCAAAACCACTTGGCACTGCTGAGAAACAGAGTGTTCGCCCACTGGAGTAGGTTAAGTACTCAAGAAAGAGTAGTCAATGAGTATGCCAATCTACTTTTTGATAAACCCCAGGACCCCAGCTTCTGGAATAAGAATTCACTGTTTGAGAAAATTTGCTAGGAGAACTGGATAACAGTGTGGTGGAAACTGGGAATTTCTGCAACTAGTATCTGTGATAAAGGCCTCATTTCTAAAATATATAGAGAACTGAGTCAAATGTACAAGAATACAAGTCATTCTCCAATAGATAAATGGTCAAGGCACATGAAAAGGCAGTTTTCAGGGGAAGAAATTAAAGCTATCTATACTCATATGAAAAATGCTCTATATCACTATTGATTAGAGGTGCAAATCAAAACAGCTCTGTGGTACAACATCACACTTTTCAGATTGGCTAACATGACAGAACAGAAAAATGATAAATGTTGGAGAAGATGTGGAAGAGCAGAAACACTAATTTATTCTTCGTGGAGCTGTAAGGAATCTGGAACTATGTCCAAAGGGCTACTGAAATGTGCAGGCCCTTTGTTCCAGTAATATTGTTTCTAGGGCTGTAACCCAAAAAGATCATAAAAATGGGAAAGGGTCCTACATGTACAAAAATATTTATAGCAGCTCTCTTCATGGTGGCCTAGAACTAGAAACTGAGGAGATGCCCATCAATTGGGGAATGACTGAACAAGGTGTTGTATATTAATGTCATGGAATGCTATTGTTATAAGAAATGATAAATAGGAAGACTTCAGAGAGGCATCAAAGGATGTATATGAGCTGATGCTGAATGGAAGGAGCAGAACCAGGACACCAACAAGCACAGTGTGTGAGGAATTTTTCTGGTAGACTTAGTCCTTCACAACAATGCAAGGACCTAAAAAACTTCCAATGCACTCTTGAAGTAAAACTTTCACAGCATGAAGCAGACCGTTTTTTCTTGTGTTATGTTATGTTTTCTTTTGCTTTATCATTTCTCCCATGTATTTTAATTCTTCTATGAGGCACTACTAAGGTGAAAATGTAGTTAATAAGAATCTCTGTGTAGAATTTGCATAAGATTGCATACTGTCTCAGTGAGAGAGTGAGGAGGAAGAGGAAAAGGAGGGGATGGAGGAGGAAAATTTTAATGTATATGGAAGTGATTGTAGAAAATTGAAAACAAATAGAATATTTTTTAAAAAGTACTGTACAAAGTATTTCAAATATTATCTGACTGGGAGACATTGTGGATAGGTTATCACCTCCTTATTCCTAGTGGTTCTGCTTGTCCTGAAATCAAGAAATGTTTTATTTTTATCATTGTATTCCCAGATCATAGTGTTGAATAGGCACTTTCAATGCCTGATTTATTAAATTAACCCAATATAACCTTTTTTTATTATGTTTGGGGGTAATGTTGGTTGTTACATCTCAGTATTAGGTAGCACTGAGATTGATCCCAGTATCAAGTGTTGAGAATTTGGAAACACATTGGTGATCTTGTCCAAAGTTATTTTACAAAGGAAGAAACTAAGATCCAGAGAGATACAATAACTTCTCCAACCAAAGTAAGCAATACACATATATCACACACATATATATATACACACATATACATACACATATACACACATGCATGTATATATACATGCATGTGTGTATGTGTATATCTTTACATGTGCATATATGTATGTATACACATCTATGAGTGTATATATATGTATATGTGTATATATGTGTGTATGTATATATGTGTATATACGTGTATATGAATATATGTGTATGAACTAGAACTAGTGCTGTAAGTCAATCACTGGATTCCTGGAAAGATAGAATTCATGGAACCTAATTCTGTCTTTCCAGGAATCTAGTGATTGACTTACAGCACCAGTGCAGGTTCATTCCAATGTTGTATAACACACTCAGAAATTACCCATATCACTGTGCAGTTATAACCAATCAGTCAGTCAATAAACATTATTAAGCACCTTCTATATGTCAGGTATTATGCTACAGCATCTGCCCTCAAGGGATAATACGCAAACACATACAGACATACATATATATACACACAAATGCACATCTATACATATATACATATAAAAATACACAATATATATAATATTTACGTATGTATAACCCTAAACATATGTGTATATATATGTGTATGTATATATACATGTTCGTGTGTGTGTTTATATATGTAGAAACATATATATACGTATATTATGTGTATACACACATATATTTGACGTGTGTATTTATGTTAATACACACAGCTTTCTGTATAGATGTGTATGTGTATGTATGTGCATATATATGTGTATATATCTATCTAAGAGACAGATAGATAGATAGATAGATAGATAGATAGATAGATAGATAGATAGATAGATAGAGATATGTAGATAGAAATCAGTGGGGGGCACCCAGTCACCTCCAAACTTTGGTGACATAAAATCCCATTTATAACCAGACTAGTTGATTTTATTGTACTATGGTAAGAACTAGGCCCACTATGTGGTTCGGAATAACAAGCACTGGGGCTGGAATCAAGATATTCTGATTTCAATTGTGGTCTTGCACACTTGCTAGCTGTGTGAGCCTGTGACCCTGAGAAGGAAATGGCAAACCACTCCAGTATCTTTGTCAAGAAAACCCCAAATGAGATCATAAATGATAAGACACAACCGAACAACAACAAATACTAAGAACTTTAGTTATGTTATTGTTCTAATTGACCTTCTACAGATTCATTCTACATTTTGAACAACCTTCCTAAAATATGGTGCCTAGAACTGACCTAATCCTAACCCTAGTGCTGTGAAGCCACATGTGGCATTTTAGATCCCTAAGTGTGGCCTTATGACTAAATCTAAATTCTACAGAACAAATCCTTAAAGGCCTCAGCTCCCCATGCCTGATACACAGGAAAAAATTGGGAGTATTCTCAGGAAAGATTTCTTGTTGAAAGTGGGGTGTGACTTTAAATGAAAATCCATGGATGCCAGAGAAGTTTGGATTCGGGGACAAGGAGTGAGAAAGTTCTAGGAATGGTGACTAGTTAGTGAAAATGTCCAGAGTTGGATGATGGAGTGTCTTGTGAGAGGCAGAGCAAGTAGTCAAGTGTCGCTGATCACAGAGTAAGGTTTTAAGGAATGAGGTAAACAGTTTCTGAAGGCCTTTGGATGTAAAAGAATAGATCTAATGTTTAATTCCGCAAATAATAAGTCATGACTGAAGTTTATTGAATAGACAGGCAGCATGGTAAATGATCACTTTGACAACTAAGTGAAGGACTGATTGGAGTGGGGAGTAACATGTAGGGAGGCAGTTCATTAGTCTATTTTGGTAGGCTATGATATTAGGTGAACCTGTTCCAGAGAGGTGGCTTTGTTAGACAAGAGGAGGGAGAGTACAATCAAAAAGTTACACTGATAACATCAACAGAAATTGAAAATAAATTGGATGTAGGCAGGCAAGATCATAAAAGGATGATATTTAGGTTTCGAGTCTAGGTGAATGGGAGAGTAGTGAAAGAGTACAGTACTATAAGAGTTCATAAAATGATGGGCTGCTGGAGGGTGCGGATAAGAATAAGTTCATTGTTGGACATTTTGAGTTGAAGATGTCTACAGGACATCCAAGTGTAGGTTTGGCATGAGGGAAAAATAAACAAAACTAAACTAAAAATCCTGAAAATTTGCAATGGATGATGAATAGAATGGACTGCCTTGATAGGTGGTGGGCATCCCTCTATGGACTACTAACATTTATATTACAACTGACATTCATATAGCCTTTTAATTTAATTTTCATTTTAAGGTTTGTGAGGTTATTTGTACAATTATCTTATTTATACTCACAACAACCCTTGGATGTAGTTTCAATTATCACCATTTTACATACTGAATTAGACAAAGGTCCAGTGACTTGCCACATACCTAATAAGTGTCTTAAAATCAACTCTTGTTTTATATGATGCAGATGAGATTTCCAGTAAGGTACAAGTTAAACTAAGTACCTCAAAGGGTTTCTTCTAAATCTGAGTTAATATGTTTCCAGAGCTCTTTTTGAAGATGGAAGGGTTACTTATATGGGAAATTTTCTGAGACTGAATTATACCTCAGTTTTCATTTGGGCATATTTGGAGGTAAACCAAAGTCCCTCAACCCCCAATATTTTTGCTTCTATAATATTAAAAATGGCCCTATTATCTCATCATATTTTCAATAAAATCCATTTATCTCTTCTGTGTTCTCTTTGGTCATTTTTCCTTCTTGACTTAACTTTCCCTTACTTTTGCTTAGACTGAATCAATTTCATTTATGTCCCATTACTTGATTTTAAACTCTCCCCTAAGCTATCCTAGAACATAGAGTTTCCATGGAAGTATGAAGTTCATCAAGTACCCATTGAAATTCTGCAAAGACTGCACTCCCAGAAGGCATCCTTACACCCAGCTGACAGGAGAATGACTGAAAACTGATGTGAAAAAGACTCAGAAAATATCAGATACTCCTATGAGCAAAAATTATCCTTTGATTGCTCCATGATTCATTCAAGAGTCTGATGGTACTTAAAACAGTGATTTTTGTTTGTTTCTTTCTTTTTTTGTAGTCACAGCTGTGTTTTCTTATCCTATTTAATCTTTCCATATAGTTAGTGGTTCCTAGAGAATAATGTAATGATGATAGATAAATGAAAGTAGATATATTTTTATCTATACATATAAAATTAGAGAGCATATAGATTAGATTAACATCATGAAATACATATCATTATAGTGTAGCATACCCTCCACAATGCTCCTAGTCTCTTTCCCCTTCCATCTATAGATGGAGTTCCCTAAGGGATAGAAACCTCTAGTTTAAGTAATTCTAGAAACCCCCATTCCAGAATCAGTAGCTTATGTGCTTCCAGCAGGATGTTAGCATTTAACAGTCAGTAGATATAATTAGCTTAAAGAAAAGGCCTTTACCAGGATGGAGTAAAAAGAAGAGTAGTAACAAAGCATTCCCTACATAAATCTGAAGTAAACTTTCAAATAAGTACAAACAGTGGTTAGTGGAAATTTGATCACATCCATGGAAAACAGTAATGGAGATAGACAGGGATCACATTCAGTCAAGGCAACTGATGCTTCTAGCACAGTAGGGTCCTTTTCTCTTCTCATAGCATCTTAACATTGTCACCATCTTGGCATAGTGTCTCTGTGGGTCAAGTCATAAAACTAGATTCTCTGTATCGACTTCTCTCTGTAGTTTAATTACCAGTAATATTTTATGGTTAAATTTTTAGCTGGCTCTTTTCTCTAATGAAGAAACCACCCTGCTGAAGATTGTCTTTTTCCTCAGCTCTGATTAGAAATTATCAATGCTTTAAAGGCCTAGAAAGGCTATAGGCACCCTCCAATTTCATCAAGCTTGCTTTCTTCTTATCTTGTAAAGGGCTGACAGAGTGTAAACCAAGGGTGAGGAATCTATGGCCTCCAAGCCACATGTAGCCCTCTAGGTCCTCAAGGGTGGCACTTTTATTGAATCAAAGCCTCACAGAACAAATCCCCTTAATAAAAGATTTTTTTCTGTAAAACTTGGGCTCAGTCAAAAGGTTGCACTCAATAACCTAGATGACCATATGTGGCCTCTGGGCTGCAGGTTCCCCACCCTGGTATATACTCTCTTTTCACTGAGATCAGATCCTTAACACCTGGATGTGATAAATCTCCTTATAGTCTATAATATCAAATGGACTGGGGAAAATCAATTGATCAAGTTTTTTCTGACCAACTTTATCACTAGAAGACAATAATAGAGATGGAATGAACCTTAGAGGGCATTATATTTCCCTTGTATCAATGTAATCTCATTACTTTACTGATGAAGAACTGATATTGATGTGTGGTAATAAAATGTTATTAATTGCAAAATGAGTTATTTGAGGACTGTTGGGTCCCTTCTACATCTAGATGTTAGACTTTATGAACCTGTAAAACTCAGAAGATTATAACAAGGAAAATTCAGGAAGAATAAACATTAGTAATGATTTCACAGAGATGGAGGAATCTGATTTGAGCTTTGAAGAAAAAACAGTATCAGGAGTGTTGAGGAAAAAATGTGATTGGGCATGAGAATTACAGAATTTGAGAGATAAAAGCAGGCTTAGCAATTATCTAGCTCAACCCGTATACCATTAGAATTCCCAGTAAAATATGTCCAGTGATGTCTATGCAATCCCTGCTTAAATACTCCAATTACGACTAATTCTATACCTCCTGAGTCATTCCTTTTGGCTTTTAGACAGCTATGTTAGGAAATTTTTCCTGACATCTAAGTTAAGGTGTATTCTTTATTGTGTCCACCCATTTCTTCTGGTTCTGTTTTCTGCAGCCAAGCAAAACTAATCTTTTCCCTCACTATCTGACAATCCCCCATACACTTAAAATGCAAGTGTCATGTCACATCTTAAATCTTTTATTTCATGATGAACAGACCTAGTTCGTTCAACCAATATGGACTCAAAGACCTTTTCCTTTCACATTGACAATTACTGGACATTCTTCAAGTCACTGATTCCCTTCTTAAGCCTTAGAGCATATGACTGAATCTAATACTCAGAGAATGTCTAAAAAGGAAAAAATGCAGTAGGACTATGTCTTCCTAGTTTCTCGAACATATAAGAACAATCATCCTCATGACCCATATTAAATTTGAAAAAAGTGTCTTTTTCAGAACTACCTTCTATCCATAGCTTTTTTCTCTAATACTGATGAAGCTGATTTTTATTTCTCCTGAGTACAAGATTTCCCCCTTATTTTTATTGTATTCCTCCTCATTAGACACATTCCAATACCTTTGAAAAGCTTTCAGATCCTATCATCTACTGTGTTAGCTGCCACTTCCAGCTTAGTGTTTCTGTAACGTTCATGAGCACGAAGTCATTAGTACAAATGGTCAAGAATTCAGTAATAAGTTAACATCCCTTTGATCCTCTAATGGAGATCTCTCACTATTTTGACATTGAACTATTAACAATAATTTTTAGAGTCTATCTAATCAGGCATTTCTGAATCTATAGTATTTTCTAACCACATAATTCATATTTATCTATTTTCTCCACAAGTATGAGATGTTTGATCAAAACGTACAAAGTACTGAGTTTGGAAACATGTAGTTACCCAGTTTGTTTATTAGTTAAAATTCATCAAGAAGAGCTCTCTAAAAACAGCTAGAAAGCTAGAAGGGAACCAGATCGTACAAGGACCTAGATTCCAACTGGATGTTTTATCCTACCAACAGTATTGAGCCCTGGTAATTTTCTAAACTGTAGAATGAAACGGAAAATGCCAGATGTATCTGCTTTGATTTCATCAGGCAAAAAGTAGAATGCCCATTTCTTTTCTTACCCTGGGAATAAAGCCCGGATTCCATGCAAACCTTCCATTGTAATGAGCCAGAACAAAGCTAACTCACCAAATATAATTTTGATAATAAATCTCCTCATTTTACATTTGAATACCCTTGCAAATCGGGGCCGTTTATTCTTGTCAGATTAAAGGCCACCGCTCATTAGTCCTTTTCAGTCTAGAGCTGCCTTTGAGAGACGCAGGGGTATGGGCAGCTTCTTAATTAGAACTTCTGGCTCTGTGTAGGCCTTACTGCCTGGAAACAGGGCGAATGTCAGCAGACTATTGACATGTTTTTCATCTGTGCAGAATATGTATATTTATATAAACTATTGTTAATGAGATGGCAATTAAATCTGCAAGATCTAGATAGAAAACTCTGGCTTTTCTTGCTGAATTACCTAAGTGCAATTCCATTGAAAAAAGGTAATTTCTACAGTTTAATTCTTTTTCTACAATCTGCTCTGATTCAGGATAATTTCTGGAAGAAAGGTAGAAAGAACAAAGGTCATGAAGAAAGAAAGACATGAAGGAAGGAAGGAAGGAAGACATGAAGGAAGGAAGGAAGGAAGGAAGGAAGGAAGGAAGGAAGGAAGGAAGGAAGGAAGGGAGGGAGGGAGGGAGGGAGGGAGGGAGGGAGGGAAGGAGGGAGGGAGGGAGGGAAGGAGGGAGGGAGGGAGGGAGGGAGGGAAGGAGGGAGGGAGGGGGAGAGGGAGGGAAGGAGGGAGGGAGGGAGGGAGGAAGGGAGCAAGGGAGAGAGGGAGGAAAAATCAATTTAAATTTTAGACAGTTGCTTTCCCTGCAACAGGATACTATATCTCCCAACTCTGCATTTTTCAATGATACCTTTTGTCTGCAATGAATTCCCATCTAACCACAGATACATTTGTCCCCCTCAAAACCTTGTTCAAGTGAAGACCCTAATTCATAAAGCATTTACTAATCCTCTCAAACAGTAGTGCTTACACTTGGCATTCAGCATGTTTATATTTTCAATAGCCTTATATACTTACACATTATCTCCTTGCTTGAGGGCACGGACTAATTCTACTTTTGTTAAATTTTTTCTCAGTGTCTAGCACAATGCCTATCATCATAGTACACATTTTAAAATGTTTGTCAAATGCATTAAAACAAATTCTTACCTGCCTAATATGTGCTAAGCACTGAACGAAATTGATCGATTCATTGCTTTTGGTTTGCTTTAGTTTCGACAAGGTTAATTGATTTGTCAGTAATCACACAGATGATATATGTGGGAGGCAGGTCTTGAACGGAAATCTTTGAAACTGAGGACAGTTCATACTCACTTGCACGCATGTATGTAAGTATGTATTCACATCCACATACATACAAACACACATGTGTATATATATATACACACACAAAGATATATACACACAGAATCTGAGTACAGTTATAATTAATAATATTTAATAATTGTATTAATAATAATTATGCATTATATAATCATATATAACTACCTAAAATTAATAAGAATAGCTAACATTTATATAGTACTTATTAGAAGATATATCTGCCAGCTCGAAGGCTGTAACCCATGTGCAGGTTCTACAATCGAAAAAACATAATAAATGAGTATAATAATATTATGTTATTATTATTATACTTATTTCATTTGATCCTCACAAAAACCTTGAGAGGAAGATGATATTAATATCCTCATTTTATACATGAGGAAACTGAGACAAATAGAGATTAAGTGAATTGCTCCGGATCACAGAGGTAGGAAGTGTTGGAGGTTGGATTTGAACTCAAGTCTTCTGGTCTGATTCCAGATCTGGTTCTCCAGCAGTTTGCAGTCTAGCATGCACACACATACACACACACACGTATATGAATGTTTGTGTGTATACATATTAAATAAACTTTCACATATATAGTTTTCTGATTATAAATTTTTATAGGGAGTGAACGAGCAGGCAGTAGGGTGTAATAGAGAGAATATTGGAATTGTCATTTACCAATTGATGGGCATCCCCTTCATTTCCAGTTCTTGGCCACCACAAAGAGTGATGTTATAAATGTTTTTGTACATGTGGGACCCTTTCCCATTTTTATGTTCTCTTGGGGATACAGTTCTAGAAGCAGTATTGTTGGATCAAAGGTTAAGAACATTTTTGTAGCCCTTTGGGCATAGTTCCAAATTGCTCTCCAGAATGGTTGGATTAACTCACTGCTCCATCAAGAATTAGTGATCCAACTCTCTCACTTCTTCTCCAACATTTATCATCTTTCTGTTCTGAGGTATCTCAGAGTTGTTTTGATTTTCATATCTCTAATCTATAGTGATTTAGAGCATTTTCTCAAATGACTATAGATACCTTTAATTTCTTCCTCTGAAAACTGCCTGTTCATATCATTTGACCATTTATCAGTTGGGGAATGACTTGTATTCTTGTACATTTGACTCAGTTTTCTATATATTTTAGAAATGAGGCCTTTACCACAGACACTAGTTGTGAAAATTCCTTCTCAGTTTTCTGCATTCCTCTTAATCTTGGTTGAATTGGATTTGATTATGCAAAGTTTTTCAGTTTAATGTAATCAAAATTATCCATTTTGCACTTCAAAATGCTTTCTATCTGTTCTTTAGTCAAAAATTCTTACCTTCTCCATAAATCAGATGAATACTATTCCTTGCTCCATTAATTTGTTTATAGTATCACTCTTTATACGTAGATCATGTACCCATTTGGACTTTATTCTTGTGTATGGTGTCAGGCATTGGTCTATGCCTGGTTTCTGTCACACTTTCATTCAGTTTTTCCAGCAATATTTCTCAAACACTATGTTCTTATCCCAGAAGCTGGGGTCCTTGGGTTTCTTAAACAGTAGATTGCGGTATTCATTGCCTACTGTGTCTTGGGTACCTAGGCTATTTCACTTGTCTATCCTTCTGCTTCTTAGTCAGTACAAAGTGGTTTTGATAATTGCTGCTTTATAATACAATTTGGGATCTGGTAGCATTAGGCCACCTTCCCTAGCATTTCTTTTCATTATTTCCCTTGATATTCTGGACCTTTTGCTCTTCCAGATGAATTTTGATATTATTTTTTCCAGCTTTAGAAAATAATTATCTGATAGTTTGATTGGTATGGCACTAAATAAGTAAATTAATTTTGGTAGAATGGTCATTTTTATTATATTGGCTCGGCCTACCCATGAGCAACTGATGCTTTTCCACTTTCTTAGATCTGACTTTATTTATGTGAAAAAGTGTCTTGTAATTGTTTTCATATAGTCCCTGGATTTGTTTTGGCAGGTACACTCCCAAATATTTTATAATGTGTACCCTAGCTTTAAATGGAATTTCTCTTTCTATATCTTGCTGTTGGGCTTTGTTACCAATATATAGAAATGCAGAAGATTTGTGTGGGTTTATTTTGTAACCTGTAACTTTGCCAAAATTGTTTATTATTTCAAGTAGTTGAAGTACTTTCAAGTTTCAAGTTCAAGTACCTGAATCTCTGGGATTCTCTAAGTTTATCATCATATCATCTGCAAAGAGCGATAACTTAGTTTCTGCTTTGCCTGTTCTAATTCCTTCAACTTCTTTATCATCTCTAATTGCTACAACTAACATTTCTAGTACCATATTGAATAATAGTGGTGATAATGGACATCCTTGTTTCATCCCTGATCTTATTAAAAATGCATCTAGCTTATCTCTATTGCATATAATGCTTGCTGAAAGTCTTAGGTAGATACTGCTTACTATCTTATGGAAAGTTCCATTTATTCCTATGTTCTCCAATGTTTTTAATAGGAATGGGTGTTGTATTTTGTCAAAAGGTTTCTCTGCATCTATTAAGATAATCATGTAGATTCTACTAGATTTGTTGTTGATATGATCAATAATGCTAATAGTTTTCCTAATATTGAACCAGCCCTGCATTCCTGGTACGGATCCTACCTGATCATAATGTATTATTCTCATGATAAGTTGCTGCATTCTTTTTGTTAATATCTTATTTAAAATTTTTGCATCTATATTCATTAGAGAAATTGGTCTATAATTTTTTTCTCTGTTTTATCTCTTCCTGGTTTAGGTATAAAAACCATATTTGTATCATAAAAAGAATTTGGTAAGACTTTTTCTTTCCCAATTTTCCAAAATAGTCTAAATAGCATTGGAATTAACTGTTCTTTAAATGTTGGATAGAATTCACTTGTAAATCCATCTGGCCCTGGAGATCTTTTTCTAGGGAGTTCATTGATGGCTTGTTCAATTTCTTTTTCCGAGATGGAGTTGTTTAAGTATTCAACTCCCTCTTCTGTTAATCTGGGAAATTTATGTTTTTTAAAATAACCATCCATCTCATTTACATTGTTAAATTTATGGGCATAAAGTTGGGCAAAGTAATTTCTAATTATTGTTTTAATTTCCTCCTCTTTGGAGGTGAGTTTACCTCTTTCATTTTTGATATTGTTAATTTGGTTTTGTTCTTTTGTTTTTTTTTAAATAAAATTGACCCAGAGATTATCAATTTTGTTGGGTTTTTTCATAAAACCAACTCTGTGTATTATTTATTATTTCAATAGTTTTCTTAATTTCAATTTTATTAATCTCTCCTTTGGCTTTCTGTATTTCTAATTTGTTATTTACTTGGGGATTTCAATTTGTTCCTTTTGAGCTTTTTCAACTGAAAGCCCAAGTCATTGACCTCCTACTTCTCTATTTTATTCATGTAAGCATTCAAAGATATAAAACTTCCCCTAATAACTGCTTTTGCAGTATCCCATAAGCTTTGGTATGTTGTCTCATTATTGTCATTCTCTTGAATGAAGTTGCTGATTGTTTCTATGATTTGTTGTTTAACCCACTTCTTTAGAATTAGATTATTTAGATTACAATTGATTTTTGGTCTATCTTTCCATGGCCTTTTATTACATATGACTTTTATTACATTATGATCTGTGAAGGATGCATTGACTATCTCTACCTTTCTGCACTGGATTGTGAGTTTTTTATGCCCTAGTACATGGTCAGTTTTTTTATATGTGTCATCCTTAATGATTTCTTGGAAGATAATTTCTAAGTTCCTTTTTACATCATGGATTTCTGGCAGACCTATAATTCTTAGATTTTCTGTCCTCGATATTTTTTCCAGGTCAGTTGTTTTTCCCATGAGATATTTTACATTTTCTTCTTTTTTTTTTCATTTTTTAGATTTTGATTGATTCTTGCTGTCTCATAGAGTCATTAGTTTCTACTTGCCCAATTCTAATTTTTAATGACTTGTCTTCTTTAGTTAGCTTTTGTACCTCCTTTTTTTTAAAGGGTTATTTTCTCCACTTAGGTTTTGAATCACCTTATCCATTTTGCTAGTTTTACTTTTTACAGAGCTCAATGTATTTTTTAAAATCATTTGTCAATTTTTCTTCTACCTCTTTAATTTGACTTTTAAACTCTTTTTTGAGCTCATCCAAGCATTCTCTTTGCCATTGAGATCATTTCGTATTCCCTTTTGAGGTTTCAGATGTGAGTATAATGTCAATTCTATCCTCTTTTGAATTCATACTTTGTTCTTCCCTGTCCATATGATAATAATGTATGATATTTGGTTTTCCAATTTGATTCTTGCTCATGATTGCATTTTCCTGGTTTTTAAAGTGATCTCTGCTTCTGGGGCATAGGGGACTCTGTCCCATGTTTCTTGTACTGGGTGCTAGGGTCCTGCTTGCTGACTATATTCTGTGGCTTCTTGTTCTTTCACTTAGAAGCTATATAATGCTGTGCCTTATTTGGTGCTGAGCTGGCTGGTGTATGCCAATGCTGAGGCCAGGTGAAGTCTGAGTTTCACCAGCATTACACTTAAACTCATGGTGTGAGTTGTGAGGGAGAGGTAGTTTGGCCTCTGGTGGTCTCCTCTTTCTCTAGGACTGCACTAACACCATCTGTGCTGATGTCCACCCAATTTTCCTGGCTGTGCTAAGGCCCACCTGGGGTCCTGGTGTTGATGTGTACTAGCTCCACCTCTGATAATCTCCTGCTGGTGCAGTCAAGTGGGGCTTCCTCTGATGCTTCAAGTCCTATACTGGTTTCCTTCAGCAACAGCAAGAAGGGCCATTTTTCGTGATCTCCCTAGCCTCCTGAGATAAAAGACTGTTTACCCCTTCTGCTGACTCCACTATTCCAGGGCTTTTCCTGGGGCAATATTCTATGGGTTTTTGAAGGTTAATCAGTGAGGCTGAGAGCACTTATAGTTTTCTCCTCCAGCTTGACTTCCAGAAGTCAAATGGTGACTTTCAAATATTTAGTCTGGGGGCTAAAAGTTCCAGCAGTAGATGCTGAAGCTGTCATGTGCCTTGTGCTTCTCTCTGATCCAGTTCTGCTGTTCTCCCATCTTATGCTGAGAAATTTGCGAATCTGAACTGTTGCTGGAGTTTCAGCCTGTCCAGGACTGTTACTGCTCAAATAGCCCTGGACTGGTGCCTCTGCAGTCAAACCCAGTCTGGTATAACAGATCATTCCTGTTTATCTTTCTGGTTGTCCTGGGCTGCTATCTGACACCCTCTGTTTCCAAGTGGATTCTGCCACTCTAAAATTCATTCAGATGAACTTCTTATTGGTATCTGAGGGAATTTGTGGATGAGCATAGGTAGGTCCCTGCTTTCACTCGGCCATCATTGCTCTGCAGAAAACAATTATCTAAAAATTAAGATTGAGCAAATGGAAGCTAATGATTTTATGACAAATCAAGAAATAAACAAAATGAAAAAAATAGAACACTCTGTAATATTGTATGAGTTAGCACCCCAATGTACACGATGTGGGCGTGCTACTATCACAGGTTCTTAAATCTGCATTAATAAAATGAACAGCAACTTTTGAGGCATCAACAATCACTTTAATCAGTTGAAACAACTGCTTCCAGATGCACTTTTTTATCTTTTACATTCCCGGAGTTACCAAGCCTTCCATCTACTCAACAAACAACCTTTTGTATTTTTGTCAAAACCAGCAGACAGGGCTGGACTGCCCAAATCAGAGCAATTTACATACATTCCTGGATCAAGAGAGCCTTTACATCTGAGCAGTCAGGGTGTCTCAACAAATGGCCACTCAGAGTCTTGACCATGTAAACACAAGATCCTTCTCACAAGTGAACCCCCAAAGTAAAACATGAACCTCCCAATTTATATAATGGAGACTCTACCCGTGATTGGCTCAAAGTCAACAGGCATGAAACCCACATGACTCAGGACAGGTGTGAACCATCAGGGCTCAAAGGGGAGTGAACCTTCAGGGGCTTACAATATAGCCTGAACCTGGAAAACAACTCCATGCAAACAAATCCCACCCTACTTGCTGCCCCAAATATCTTCTTGCAAAAGCAACTGACCTGGAAAATAGATCCAAGAGAGTTAATTATATATGTATATGTATAGAGAGTTAATTATATATTAATTTTAATTTAATTTAAATTTAATTAATTTAATGTATATTAATAAATTATATATTAATTAGAGTTAATTATATATGTATATGTGTATATATACATGTATATATGCAAACATATACATATATAATATGTATATATACATACACACATGCACACATATGCATGTACACATACATACATATATATACATATCAGAATATCTGAAATCAATGATCCAAAAAAAAAGAGAACCTAGACATCATCTTTCAAGAAATTATCAAGGAAAACTGCACTTCTAGTCTACAACCAGAGAGCAAGATTGTTGTATTCGTTCTTTGTTGCGGAAGAATACAATGCCATCAGAAAAATGATGACATGACTTGCACTTGACTTTGTTTTCAGTGAGGGAGGGCTGTGCAGGTCACCAGCCTCACTTCTCCTCCAGAGCTATCTGAATACAATGAACAGATATTTATCAGGATGACTGGAGATGACCCAGGATGCACTGGGAAACCTTGTATCCTTTAGGTCAAGGTCTTAGCAGGTAATCACTTAGGATTAGTCTATTCATTGAATAGGCCTGTTTGAGAAGTAGCCAGGGCATGGTCCCTTTAATGAGGCCAGAAAAAAGAAAGGCATCAGACTGGGAAGGAAACAACAACAGTTACTATTAATAATCACTCTATTGCTAGGAGGGTCCAGAGGAGGCCTTAGGCAGAGGCCCATTGTGGTCTCAGATTCAGAGTGCAGTAGGTTTAAGGTTTTGGGAGAGGACAGGACAGCACAGGGGACAGGAAGGGAAGGGAAGGGAAGGGTAGGAAAGGGAGGGGAGGGGAGCGGGGTGGAGGAGGGGAGAGAAAAGGAAAGGAAAGGAGCCAGTAAAACTCAAGTCAACTGGGCATTTTTTTGTCTGACTGAATAACTCACCTCCTCTTCTCCTATCTGCCTCCCCTCCCCTTTGTTCTCCTCTCCAAAGAGAGTGGAATAGAATTTGAAAGAATACACCAAGCATCTCCAAAAATGAAAACTCCCAATAATATTATGGTCAATTTTCAGAAGTCCCAGGTCAAGAAGAAAATATTGTAAGAAGCCAGAAAAATAACCATGTATCATGGAGCCATAGTTAGGATAACACAAAACTTAAAGGTGTCTACATTAAAGAATCAGAGGACTCAAAATGTGATATTGCAGAGGGCAAAGAAGCTAAGATTCCAACCAAGAATCACTTTTTCAGCACAACTGAATATAATCTTACAGGGGAAATGAGACATTCAATGAAATAGAGAGTATCAAGCATTTTTATGTGGAGAGTAGAGCTGAATAGGAAATTTGAATTTCAAGTACAAGACTCAAGAGAAGGATAAAAAGGTAAAGAGGAAAGGAAAGAGGTTTAATAAGGTTAATAAGGTTAAATTGAAGATTGTACTTGCAATGCATATGAACTTTCTCATTATTAGGACAGAAGGACTGTATATAAAGAGAGGACACAAGTGTGATTTGAATATGAAGGAATGATATAAAAATTAAATTAAGTGATGAGAACACTCTGGGAGAAAGGCAAAGATAGAATGGGGTAAATTATCTCACTTCAAAGAGACAAAACAAAGCTTTTACAATGGAAGGAAAAATGAGGAATTAGAGAGAATGAGTGAACCTTACTGTCACCAGAACTGGCTAAGATGGAAGAGCATACACACTCAATTGGGTGTAGAAATCTATCTCAAACTACAGGAAAGTAGGAGGGAAAGGGAATAAAAGAAGGGGGATGATAGAAGGTAGGTCAAATTGGGGGAGGCAATCGTCAAAGGCAAAACACTTTTGAAGAGAGACAAGGTGAAAGGACAGAAAGAATAGACCAAATGGTGAAACAGAGTGAAGGAAAATTCAATTAGAAATCATTGCTGTGACAAAAAATTTGAAACAAGTTTCTCTGTTAAAGACTTCGTTTCTAAAACACATAGAGAACTGGGTCAAATTTATATAGAAAAAAATAGTCATTCCCCCACTGATAAATGATCAAAAGATAGGAATTATTTTCAGGTGAAATAATCATAGCTATCTCTAGCCATATTAAAAAAAATATCTAAATCACTTTTAATAGGAGAAATGCAAATTGAAACAATTCTGAGGTATTACATGCATATTAGATTGACTAACACGATGGAAAGGAAAAATGACAAACAGTGGAGGGGAAGTGGGAAAAATTAGAAATTAATGCACTGTTGGTGAAGAGGTGAATTGGTTCAACCTTTCTATAGTGCAATTTCAAACTATGCCCAAAGGAATAAAAAATCATGCTTACCTTTTTGATCTACTGAGACTACAAACCAAAAAAGATAAAATAGAAAAACTATATGTACAAAAATATTTATAGCAACTCTTTTCTGGTGGCAAAGAATTGGAAATTAAGGGGATGCCCACCAATTGGGGAAAGGCTGAAGAAATTGGAGTATGTGATTGTCATGGAATATTAATGTGCTGTAAGAAATGATCAACAGGATGCTTTCAGAAAAAAAAGCAAAACACAGAAGCTGATGCAAAGTGACATGCTGTGTACAAATAACAGCAGTATTGTTAGATTAGCATCTATGAATCCCGTAGCTCTTCTCAGCAATACAATGATTCAACACAACTCTGAAGTACTTATGATGAAAAATGTTATCCATCCCCAGAGGAAGAACTGATGGTGTCTAACTATAAATTGAAGCATACTTTTCTAACTTTATTTTTCTAGAGTTTTTTTGTCTATGTTTTGCTTCATAAAATGACTAATATGGAAGTGTGCTTTTCATGACTGTATATGGATAACCTATACAGAATTCCTTTCCTTCTCAATGACTTGGTGGGGAAGGAGGAAGGGAGAAAATTTGGAACTCCAAGTTTTAAAAGCAGATGTTAAAATTATTTTCTTTTTTACAGGTAATTGGGGAAAAATAATGATAAATTAAAAGAAAAAGGATTGGGATCCTGCACCACTTAGTGTATATATGTTTAATATTGATATTTCATCATTGTCTGTGGTACCTTTTAGCAAGATGTAGCTGCCTTCTTATCTCTTTTAATTAAGTGCACTTTTTGTTGTACTTTGTATGAAATCATGTTATCTATGACCTTTTTTAACTTCAGCTGAACCATAGCAGATTTTACTCCGTACCTTTTCCTTTACTTTTGTTCGTGCCTCTCTGCTTCAAGTGTGTTTCTTGTAAACAATGTAGGATTCTTTTTGTCCACTCTGCTGTCTGCTTCCATTTTATAGGAGAGTTCATTCCATTGATATTGTAATTTATAATTAGTAAATGTGTATTTCCCTTCATCCTATTACTTTTCTTCTTTATCCTTCTCTCTCTTCTTCCATTCTTTCCCTCCTCAGCAGTGTTTTACTTCTGACCAGCACTCCTCCAATATGCCCTCCCTTTTGTTAGTCCTCTCTCCCTTTACTTCATTTTCTTCCCTCCTGTTTTCCTGTAAAGTAAGATAGATTTCTATGTTCACCTGATTGTGTATGATATTCCCTTGTTGAGCCAATCCCAATGAGAGTAGTGTTCAAACGACATGCACTACCCATACTTCCATCACCCCTCCAACATAATAGATATTTTTAGGACTCTTTATGTGAGACAATTTATCTCATTCTGCCTCTCCCTTCTGCTCCCAGTGCTATTGTCTTTCTCACATCTTAATTTTTTTTTAATATCCTTTCTTCAAAATCGTCTTATATCTATACACTCTATGTACACTCCTCATAACTACACTAATAGTGATGTAATTCTTACCAATTACAAGCATAATCTTCTCATGTAGGGATGAAAACTTATACTTTCTCTGTCCTTTAAACCTTTTTTTATGGTTCTCTCAAGAACTGAAATTGAAAGCCAAAATTTTTGTTCAACTCTGGTCCTTTAATCAGGAAAACTTGAATGCTTTCTATTTCAGTGAATTATCATTTCCCTGTGAAGGATTATGTTCAGTTTCACTAGGTAGGTGATTCTTTGTTGTAGTTCTAGCTCCTTTGCCTTCTGGAATATCATATCCAATGCCCTCTGATAACTTAATTTTGAAGCTTCTAAATCCTGTGTAATTCTGACTGCAGCTCCCCAGTGTTTGAATTGCTTCTTTCTGGATACTTGCAATATGTTCCTCTTGACCTGGAAATTCTGGAATTTCTCTATAATGTTCCTGGGAGTTTTCATGTGGGAAAGTCTTTCTAGAAGTGATTAGTGGATTCTGTCAATGTCTATTTTAGTCTCTACCTCTAGGATGTCAAGGCAGTTTTCTTTAATAATTTCTTGAAGTATAGCATACAGGTTCTTTTTTGGTCATGGATTTTAGGTAGTTCAATGAATGAACAATTAAATTATCTCTTCTAGATCTATTTTCCAGTTCATTTTTTTTGTTTCATTTTTCTAATGACATAGTGTACATTTTCTTCTTTTGTTTTTATTTGATTGTTTTGGTATCTTATGGAATCCTTGGCTTCTTCTTGTGTAATTCTAATTTTTAAAGTGCTAATTCCTTCAGTTAGCTTTTTTTTACAAGCCTTTCCATTTAGCCAATTCTACTTTTTAAGGAGTTGTTTTCTTCAATAAATTTTAGTGCATATTATTTTTTCAATTTCTTTGTTTTTCTTTTAGTATTAAGCTTTGCTCCTGAGCTGGAAAAGGTATTGTATCAAGCTTCTTGTGCCAGGGCTTTCATACCTTGGCTGTGTGCTTGATGCCATGCTGGTGCTTCCCTGAGACATATAGGAGACCTTCATGTGGCATGGAAATTGTGTGAGTCTGGCAGCTTTCCCAGTGCTGAAGTGTTGGAAGTGGGGTTGAGAGTGGCGATGAGGTGACTGATGCTGCTGACAGCTCACCTGGTGCTCCAGGGAGGCACTTGTGGGGACCTGGTAATGACTTTTACCCACCTCCCTGGTGCTACACTAGGACTGAGAACCTCCTACTGGCTTGCTGAGGCAGGGCCTATTTCTTTCCTGCTGGCAAGCTGCTTGCCCTTGAATGTACTCCCCTTTTATCTGAGTGAGACAAATGTTTACTGCCAACCTTCCAAGCTGTCTGAGTCTAAGAAATTGTTTCACCCCACTTTTTGTTGATTCTATTGTCCCATAATTCATTTGTGGACACAACTCAGTAGTTTTTGGAGATGAATATGGGAAAATTCAGGTGATTTCCTACTTATTCCACCATTTTAAATTGTTAGCTTAATGAAGTTAAAAAACTGTACATCCTCTATGTAGAATCTGTGTACTAGAAAGCTATATGATGATACAATCAATAGAGGGCTGGACCAGAAGACAGAAAGAGCTGAGCTTAAATATGACATCAGAAATTTACTAGCTATGAGGCCTTGGGCAAGTCACTTAACTTCTGTTTGCAGTTGTTTCCTCGGTTTTTAAATGTGGATAATAATAATACCTACCACCCAGGGTTCCTGAGGGGAATCAAATGTGATAATATTTGTTAAGTGCCTGGCATATGTTATACACATACACATACATGAATACATACATGCATGCAAAAATATTCCTATACACATTTCACATATATATGTATGTATGCACTTATACCCTGTGTAATATTCTTTTACTCAAATCACATCTTTCTTCTCACCCTCTACCTCCTAAACCCTCCTCTCTCCATTAAGAACACAGAAAAAGTAAAATCTATTATAGACACCTATAGTTAATCCAAATGAATGTCCATATTGGACTTGCCCCAAAATGTAAATATATGTGTTTCAACATATATTTGGTGCTCTTCACTTCTTTATCAGGATATGTATACTAGGCTTTATCATCAGTCCTCTGGAATCATGGTTGGCCATTATCCTCATAAGAGTTCAGAATAATAATATTCCACCACATTTATTTTTTTCCAAATTTATTAATTTATTTGTTTTCAGTTGTCAACAATAACTTCCATAATTTCCAAATTTTCTACCCCTCCCCAAGATGGTGTGTAATATTATATGGTTTCCACACATTAATTTCTATGAAACACCTTTTCACATTAGTCATGTTGCATATAGGAATTAAAATGACTGGGAAAAACCATGAGAAAAAGAAAGCAAAACAAAACATGACAAAAGAGACAATATTTTGCTTCATTATGTGTTCCATCTCCATAGCTCTGCCTCTGGATATGAATGTCATTTTGCATCCTGAATCTTTTGGAAATGTTTTAGGTCCTTGCATTGCTTTAAAGGAAAAAGTTTATCCAAATCAGTCCTTGCACACTGCGGCTATTACTGTATACAGTGTTCTCTTGGTTCTGCTCACTTCAATCAGCATCTGTTCATATAAGTCTTTTCAGTATTTTCTGAAGTCTGGGGCTTCATCATTTCTTATAACACAATAGTATTCCATTATATTCATATACCGCAACTTGTTCAGACATTTCCCAATTGATGGGCATCCCCTTGATTTCCACTTCTTGGCCACCACAAAAAGAGCTACTATAAATATTTCCTGTACATGTAGGTCCTTTCTCCGTTTTTATGATCTCTTTGAGATATAGCCCCAGAAGTGACCTTGCTGGGTCAAAGTGCATGAGCATTTTTATAGCCCTTTGGGCATAATTTCAAATTCCTCTCCAGAATGGTTGGATCAGCTCAAAGCTCCACCAAAAATGAATTAGTGTTCCAACTCTCCCACATCTTCTGCAACATGCATCATTTTCCTGTTTTGTCATGTTAGCCAATCTGATAGGTGTGATGTGGTATTTTACAGTTGCTTTGATTTGCATATTTCTAATCAATAGTATTGTAGAGTATTCCTTCATATGACTATAAATAGCTTTCATTTCTTCCTCTGTATACTGCCTGTTCATATCCTTTGATCATTTATCAATTGGGGAATGACTTGTATTCTTGTACATTTGATTCAGTTCTCTATATATTTTAGAAATGAGGCCTTTATCACAGACATTAGTTGCAAAATTTCTTTCCCAGTTTCCTGCTTCCCTACTAATCTTGGTTGAATTGGATTTGTTTGTGCAAAATCTTTTCAATTAATGTAATCAAAATCATGCTTTTTACATTTCATAATCATCTCTATCTCTTGTTTGGTCATAAATTCCTTCAGTCCCCATAAACCTCAGAAATAAACTACTCCTTCTTCCCCTAATTTGTCTATAGTATCATCCTATATACCTAGATCATGTACCCATTTGGACTTTATTCTAGTGTATGTTGTCAGGCATTAGTCTACACCCAGTTCCCACCACACTATTTTCCAGTTTTCCCAGAAGTTTTTGTAAAGCACTGAGTTCTTATCCCAATACCTGGGGTCCTTGGGTTTATCAAGCAGTAGATTGCTATATTTATTGACTACTGCATTTTGAGTACCTAACTTATTCCACTGATCTACCTCTGTATTTCTTATCTAGTATCAAGTGGTTCTGATGATTGCTGCTTCATAATTCAGTTTGAGATCTTGTATATCTAGGCCACATTCCCTGCCACATCTTTTCATTAATTCCCTTCATATTCTTGACCTTCTGTTTTTCCAGATGAATTTTGTTATTATTTTTTTAGATATGGAATGTAATTTTTGGTAGTTTGATTGATATAGCATTCCATCACATTTACATACAATGACCTTTTTATTCATTAACCAATTTATGGGCACTCCCTCAGATGTCCATTATTTCCCATTTCAAAAATACCTCTCAATGTTTTTCCCCATATATACTTAGAGATTGTTTGGCTTAATACTAAACCAGCCATTAATCTATTCTCCAATCATTTCTAATTCTTCATTCAATTTCTCTACTATTTCACTGTTGAATACAATTTATTTTTCTATCTAGTTGTTTGTGCTTGAGTATGGGAATTTTTCTTGTTTGTTTCAAGAAATCTTTTTTTTTTTGAATTAATTAATTTAACTTTTAACATTAATTTTCACAAAATTTTGGGTTCCAAATTTTCTCCCCATTTATTCCCTCCCCCCCGACCCCAAAACACCGAGCATTCTAATTGCCCCTATCACCGATCTGCCTTCTCTTCTATCATCCCTCCCTTTCCTTGTCTCCATCTTTCCTTTTGTCCTGTAGGGCCAGATAACTTTCTATACCTGGCCAGGCCTAGAGGCCTGTGTGGGCTACCCGAGTCTTCTTACCTCACCTCCGAGGTCTTCGGTTGGCCAAAACCGGATGCTCATATGAGAGAAAGGACGTTCCAGAGTCGAACAAGGGTTGAGCTTTATTTCAGGGTCTCGGTTACAAGTGCAGGGGGGTCTTCCTTAGGAGGAAGAGGGGGAGATTTTCTAAGGAGGCTAAGATCTTAAGGGATTGGAAGTAGAAGTACAAGCAGGGAGAGAGGGGGAGGGGAGAGAGGAAAGAAGAAAAGCGGAGCCTACTGTCCTCTTGGCTCCTCACGTGCTAAGAGAGCTTTCAGGCTTCCTCAATCCTACTTAACCTTCAGACGCATAGTTTGCATCTGAATACCGTGCTGTTAGGTAACTAGGTGTGCCCAGATCCGGGACAATCTCGAGGGCGGGGAGATCTCTCTCCCATCACGTTTCTCACGGGAAGAGGTGGAATTACTCGAGATAGCTCAGTTCACCTCGATTCCCTGCCGTTTCCTGGGGGGGTCTCGTGAGAGCTCTAAGATTTAGAAGCTCCCACCTTTACCCGCCCGAGACTGTCCACACGGAACTGAGCTTCCAATCCCAACAATACCCCATTACCTGTATTTCTTATTTCCTAGTAGCAAGAACAGTACTCAAGAGATGTTCCTAAAACTTTGAGTTCCAACTTCTCTTCATCCCTCCCTCCTCACCCATTCCCTTTGGAAGGCAAGCAATTCAATATAGGCCATATCTGTGTACTTTTGCAAATGACTTTCAAAATAGTCGTGTTGTGTAAGACTAACTGTATTTCCCTCCATCCTATCCTGCCCCACATTGCTTCTATTCTCTCTTTTGATGCTATCCCTCCCCAAGAGTGTTGACTTCCAATTGCTCCCTCCTCCCATTGCCCTCCCTTCCATCCTCCCCCCCCCCTGCTTATCCCCTTCTTCCCCACTTTCCTGTATTGTAAGATAGGTTTTCATACCAAAATGAGTATGCATTTTATTCCTTCCTTTAGTGGAGTGTGATGAGAGTAAACTTCATGTTTTTCTCTCACCTCCCCTCTTTTTCTCTAAACTAAAAAGTCTTTTGCTTGCCTTTTTTATGAGAGATAATTTGCCCCATTCCACTTCTCCCTTTCTCCTCCCAATATATTTCTCTCTCACCACTTAATTTAATTTTTTTAAGATATGATCCCATCCTATTCCATTCACTCTCTGCTCTCTGTCTCTCTGTGTGTGTATGTGTGTGTGTGTGTGTGTAATCCCACCCACTATCCAGATACTGAAAAGTTTCAAGAGTTACAAATATTGTCTTTCCATGTAGGAATGTAAACAGTTCAACTTTAGTAAGTCCCTTATGACTTCTCTTTGCTGTTTACCCTTTCATGCTTCTCTTCATTCTTGTATTTGAAAGTCAAATTTTCTTTTCAGCTCTGGTCTTTTCATCAAGAATGCTTGAACGTTCCCAATTTCATTGAAAGATCATTTTTTCTCCTGAAGTATTATACTCAGTTTTGCTGGGTAGGTGATTCTTGGTTTTAGTCCTAGTTCCTTTGACTTCTGGAATATCATATTCCATGTCCTTCGATCCCTCAATGTAGAAGCTGCTAGATCTTGTGTTATCCTGATTGTATTTCCACAGTACTTGAAGTGTTTCTTTCTACTTGCTTGCAATATTTTCTCCTTGACCAGGGAACTCTGGAATTTGGCCACAATGTTCCTAGGAGTTTCTCTTTTTGGATCACTTTCAGGTGGTGATCAGTGGATTCCTTGAATACTTATTTTACCATCTGGTTCTAGAATCGCAGGGCAGTTTTCCTTGATAATTTCATGAAAGATGATGTCTAGGCTCTTTTTTTGATCTTGGCTTTCAGATAGTTCCATAATTTTTAAATTGTCTCTCCTGGATCTATTTTCCAGGTCAGTTGTTTTTCCAATGACATTTCACATTATCTTCTATTTTTTCATTCTTTTGGTTTTGTTTTGTGATTTCTTGGTTTCTCATAAAGTCATTAGCCTCCATCTGTTCCATTCTGATGTTGAAAGAACTATTTTCTTCAGTGAGCTTTTGAACCTCCTTTTCCATTTGGTTAATTCTGCTTTTGAAAGCATTCTTCTCCTCATTGGCTTTTTGCCAATTGAGTTAGCCTATTTTTCAAGGTGTTATTTTCTTCAGCATATTTTTGAGTCTCCTTTAGCAAGGTGTTGACCTGCTTTTCATGCTTTGCTTGCATGTCTCTCATTTCTCTTCCTAGTTTTTTCTCCACCTCTCTAACTTGATTTTCAAAATCCTTTTTGAGCTCTTCCATGGCCTGAGCCTGTGGTATATTTATTTTGGATGTATGGGATACAGAAGCCTTGACTTCTGTGTCTTCCCCTGATGGTAAGCATTGTTCTTCCTCATCAGATAGGAAGGGAGGAATTACCTGTTCACCAAGAAAGTAACCTTCTATAGTCTTATTTTTTTCCCTTTTCTGGGCATTTTCCCAGCCAGTGACTTGACTTCTGAGTTTTCTTTCCACTCCCACCACTCCTTCAGATCCACCCAGCCAGTGCTTGGGGTCTGACATTCAAATGCTGCTTCCCAGTCTTAGGGCTTTGGGTCGGGGAGGAGCTGCTATTCAGTGTGAGATTAAGTTCAGGTGCTCAGGTGGGGGCAGGGCCACCTCATGGGGCTCAGTTCCCTCAGGGGGTTTATGCGGAGACCTTCAACAATGGATCTGGGCTCCTGCCTGCTCAGGGAGCCCCCGTGCACAGTCTCTGCTGCTGCCTTCCTAGGGAGACTGAGTTATGGGGACACACCACTCCCCTGTCGGCCACCCAAACAGACTCTCTCACTGACCCTTGTCACCTGTGGGTGGAGGGACCTGCATGGCCACTGGAGATTTTGTCCCTGAAGTCCACTTGGATCTGCTCCCCTTGGTGCCGCGTGGCCAAGGCAGGGCTGGGCTCCACGGACCTTTCGCATCAGGTTTTCAGGTCTCTCTGGAACAGAAATCTTGTCCGCTCCTTCATTCTGTGGCTTCTGCTGCTCCAGAATTTGTTGGGAGTTCTTCTTTACAGATATTGTATGGGCTGTGGGTTTGGAGCTAGCATATGTGTGTCTTTCTACTCTGCCATCTTGTCTCCTCCCCCGGGAATTTTTTTTTTTTTACCAATTCTAATGAAAATGATGCTCAACTGTTATTAGGTTTTGCTCTAACCTCTTCTTTTTTATGTAAATATCTACTTCCATATCTTGATTATAAGAAATGTATATCCTTTCCCTCTCCCACTCCCACCTGCAGGATAACTTTTTTGCTCTCTCTTTCCACTCTTTCTTAAGATAATAAAACATAACAGAATTACTTCCAGATCTTACTTAATTGGATTTCTTTGATGACTCCTGAGGAAGATAGGGTTCATAGAGGACATAAATCATCTTCCCATGTTTGAATGTAAGCAATTTATACTTAACTAGTCCTTTACATTCATTCATTCATTCATTCATTCATTCATTCATTCTGGTTTGACTTTTTATGTTTCTTTTTCCTCTCTTTCAACTTCAAAATTTCTATGCAGCTCTGCACTTTTCATCATGAATGTTTGAAAATCTATTGTGTCCTCTAGGGTTCATTTTGTTCTTCTGTAGAATTTTTAGTAAATTTGTATTGATGTGTTTTGTTACTTACATGACCATAATATTTCATGTATCCTTCTCCTATTACTCCAGAGAAAGTCATTCCATATGCAAACAGTACCTCTTCTGACATTCGGATCAATTTTTCTGGATAAGTTGTTCTTGTTTCCAAAAAAAAAGTTTAATCGTGGGCATAGGCAAGTCTTCCACATGAAAAAATGCCTCGTTTTCTAGAATAGCTCCCTTTGTCATTGGCCACTCCTCTGCCTACTTTTAGACTCCCTTCTACTAGTATTCACTGTGCAATGAACTTTACTCCTGTCTCTTCATGGGAGAATTTCTTGTGGTCCTAAGTATTTATATTTTGAAAATGAACAGCATAAATCTCAGAGAAGAAAAACTACTTGCTCCAGGTCACACAGTTAATAAATAGTTGAGCTGAGACAAATAATAATAGCTAACATGTCTAGAGTGATTTAAATTTAGGGAAAAATATAAACTCATATCTCATTTCATCTTCCTAACATCTTTTGAGCCATTATTATTGTTTTCCCCATTATATGGTTGAAAAATCTAAGCTAGCTGTCTTCTCCTGACTGTCAACTGAACTCTTCTTAACTACTAAATCAAATTGCATCTCCAGGTCAATTTACAACAAATGTCGTAGTATCAGTTGTTTCACTAAACCCTAATAACAACAAATATCCATTGTATAGTGTCCCAGAAATTCTAATAAGCAAAGGGAAGCCAGAGAGTATGTAAAGCTTCCATGAGATAGAAAAGTCCCAACCACATTGTTCCTAATTCAGTCACTAAAGATACCAACTGCCAACTTTTCTCCCAATTTTGATCTATACTGATGGAGAGGGACTTATTTTGTTTAAGGCTGGTGCACTCTTCATTCAGAACTGCTTGCTCCCATGGAGACAAAGCCATTGTTGGGCACAGAGATAACAGGGAAGCATTTTACCCCTCTCCCTGTTTCTCTGACATTCTCACCACTTTTGCCATGTTCTGGTTACCTGTTACATATCACTTGGGAAATTCTAAGTCATCCCATTGTCTTGAAGTTTTTCTGCTTCATGAAATTTGTTAAGAGTTAAATCTCTTCCTGGTTTGGGTTACAAGAAAGTGAGCAGCCAAATCCTATCTACAAAAGCCAATTGAAGGGAATACTAATTATATATTGTGTGATGCTAATTTCATTTCTACTTTCAAAATCGATTGCTTTTTCTTTGCACTTTTTGTCAGGCTTTGTGTGTTGAGGCCCACACAGGCTGCTTTTATATTTTTTTCCAGGAACTCTTGATTATCCATGAGGACATTCTACACATCTTTGTTACTCACAATCAGGTCCTGAGTTACCTGAATTAATCACTAGCTGATGAGATATGGACATCTTGCTCTCCTGGGAGTCAACCCTTATTAGCTCAGGGTCGCGCAATTACTGTGGCTCTGACAACAGGCTCTTGGAACTAGAAGGAACTCAGAAATCCATGAAGCTCAACCTGGTCCTGAACAGGAAGCTCTTGAACCATAAACCCATAGGAGGTCAGAAATTCTTTGATGATCAATTCTTCAAGGTCTTCAGTGAGAAGGCCATTATCCCCTAAAGAAGGTAATTCAACAATATATCTATACCTATATGATATATCAATATTCATTCATATAACACATGGAAGAATGTAAATATATGTACACACATGCACACACACCCCACCGTTTTTGTTGTTGTTCCATTTGGAACTGTTCTTAGTAGAGATTGTGGAGTGATGCGCCATTTCCTTCTCTAGATCATTTTACAGATTAGGAAACTGAGACAAACAACATTATGTGACATGACCAGCATCACTCAGATAGTAAGTATCTGAGTCCGTATTTGAAGTTCAGAAGATGAATCTTGCTAAATTCAGGCCCAGCACTCTATCCGCTGCACTACCAATCTACCCTAATACCATTGCCAAGTTTTTCTTTTCCTTATTACCTGAAGTTTCATTTTGAGTCTTCTCAACTTTAGCTCTATATTGTCCTCTGGGGTAAAGTAATGACAGGTCAAAGTCATCTCGCACATGAGACAGCAACCTTGTACCCCCTGAGTTTTCTCTTCTCCAGGGCAAACAAACCAGTTTCCTACAAGTGACCTTCCTATGGCATACTACTGTGACCTTGAACCATTTTGACTGTCCTCTTGGGAACAACATCCACTTTATTAATGTCCCTCACAAAATGGGGCCAGACCTTGATCTGCTGTTTATTGCTGTCCACAATCTTGCTAGTGCCTGCTTTTCCAGTCTTACCTTGATTACCCTCCACTTTCCCCTACAGTAACTTAAACTGATGATCAGTCAATAAACACGTAGCAAACATCTACTTTATGTCAGGTACTGTGGTAGGGATATAAAATATACATACATATATGCATATGTATGCATACAAAATACATAAACACACATATATGTATGTACATATATTATACATAAACATACAAACATATATATGTGCGTGTATGTAAACACATGCAGAGCAATTCATTCCTTCATGAACTTTTCATTTTAGCTAAATTGGGTTACTAAATATTGGACATCAAAAATTATTCCTCTTGTCTTTATACATGACTATTTATTATATCTCCAATGCATTGTCCTCCATTTTCCCCCAAATCCTTACCTGTTTTGGAACTTCTTTCAGGACACACATCTGGAAAGTCTTTGAAGATTGTTTTACTGATTAAAAATATCTGCCTCTAAAAATTATTTTCGTATATGACCTAAATCATATACTATGTCCTCAGCAACCCTCAGATGAACATAAAGTCCTGGATTAAAGACACATTCATTTTTGTTTTCCTCTGCTCAGATCGTAATACAGTGTGTGGTTATATATTTCACACTGAAAATGATTGTTAAATTGTAGAATTACCAGAGATGTGAAGGACATGAAAATCAGAATAACAATAGCACCCACTTTCCTGGGTTGCTGTTAGGATCAAATGTGATAATGTGATTTTAACATTGTGTAAACCTTAATGTGATATCTAAACACCAATTATTCTCATTATATATCGAATGACCATAATGACTGCATTCTCAAAGAAGAAAAAAAATCTCTGGAAAATGTCAGCCCTACAGAAGCAATAGTGTTTTGTTAATAATAAATAAAAAGCTCACTACAGATGTAATGGTTACTCCTGAATCAGCTGCCTATATGCAATCAGACCACTGACTTATAAGACCAAATATCAAAGCTAGAATAGGTCTAGAGGAAGGTGGAAAAATAGACTAAAGTGGAATATACAATTGAGACAGTTTAATCCTGACCTATTTTAAATGGGCCTTAGGAAGCATTGCTAACACTAAGGCTAGTGGAGGTGTTGGAATTCCATGTGAGCTATTTAAAATCCTAAAACAAGATTCTGTTAAAGTGCTGTCCTCAGTATGCCATCAATTTTGGAACACTCAGCAGGGGTCATTGAATTGGTAACATTAGTTTACACCTTAATCCTAAAGAAGGACAATGCTAAGGAATGTCCAAGTTACCAAACAATTATGCTCATTTCACATGCCAGCAAGGTTATGCTTGAAGCTCTGTAACCTAGATTGCAGCAATATGTCAACCAAGAATTACCAGATATCTGGAAGTGTACTTGCCAAAACAAACCCAGGGACAATATGAAGACAATTACAAATCACTTTTTACAAAAATAAAGTCAGATCTAAGTAATTAGAAAAACATCAATTGATTGTGGGTAGGCCAAGCTAATATAATGAAATAACCCCAATGTACTCTTGAGGCAAAATGCCACCCCCCTCCAGAGAAAGAACTATGGAATCGTATCACCCAATGAAGTTGACCATTTTTCCCTTTTGCGATGTTTTGTTTTGTTTTTTCATTGATTCTCCTATTAGTTTTAATTCTTCTACGCAACATGACTAATGTGAAAATGTGTTTAATAAGAATGTATGTGTAGAACTCATGTAAGATTGCATAATGTCTTGGGGAGGGAGGGTAGAGACAGTTGGAGAAAATTTAAGACTTATGGAAGTTACTGTTGAAAACTGAAAATAAATGAATTATTTAAATTAAATGAAAAGACTCACCAAGAATGAGAGCTTGTTTTCAAAGAAGCAGAGAAACTACAAACTGAACTATTAACCTTTGTTTCATTGTGGAAAACGCAAGGAAATTCCGAGGCAGGGTTTGGGGGTTGGGAATCTACTTCTGCGTCTTTGGCTCATAAGAAAATACAGCAAGTTATTAAAGAGATAGAAGTACCAGTTCATCTTACATCTCTTGAAAAAACTGTATGTGGGTCAAAAAGCAACAGTTAGAATTGAACATGGAACAATCGATTGTTTTAAGAGTGGGAAATGGATACAAATGTGTTCTATATTGTCACCTCACTTGTTTCACTAGTTTACAGAATATCCCATCTGAATTGTCAGGCTGGGTTGGATCAAAAGCCTGAATTAAGATGGCTGGGAGAAATATCTATAATTTCAGATATGCAGACTGACACTATTCTATTGGAAGACAGTGAAGAATTAATAAGCAGTTTGATAAGGGTGAAAGAAGAGGGTCTAAAAGCTGACTTGAAGTTTGATATTAAAAAAAACTACAATATTGACAACTGGTCCAATAGTCTCCAGGAAAATAGGGAGGGGGATGGGATCAGTGACAGACTGTATATTCTTGGGCTAAAAGATCAGTGTAGACAGTGACTGTTGCCATGAAATTGAAGACACTTGTTCCTCGAAAGGAAAGTCTTGAAAAATCTGGACAGTACACTAAAAAGCAGAAACTTCAATTTCCTGCAGATTCGTAGAGCCAACGTTTTGTCTTTTCCAGTAGCAATGTATGGCTGCAAGAGTTGGATTATGAGGAAAGTTGAGTACTTTAGAATCAATGATTTCAAATTGTGTACTGGAAAAGACTTCTGAGAGTACCTTGAACTGCAAGGAGATAAAATCAGTCAATACTTAAATTAATTCAGACTACTCATTGGAAGCTCAAATAGTGAAGCTTACATTTAAATACTTTGGTCACATAAGCAGAAGAAAAAGACTCATTGGAAAAAGATCTTTGTGTTGGGAATGATTGGAGGCAAAATGAGAAGGAAATGACAGAGAATGAGATGGATAGTGGCATGGAAACAGTGAATATGTGCTTGGGTAGACTTTGGGAGATGGTGGAGGATAAAAGGGCCTGGCATGCTATGATCCATGGAGGAAGACAATGCAGGAAATAAATAAAGAATAATATCAATTTAAATGGCAATGATAATCAAAAGAATAATTAACAATAATGGATGAAAGAAAGGCTGCATCATAGAATTTGGGTATGTAATTTCATTGATAAAGGAAATTTCAGATAAGTAACTTCATTTTATCCATACAGAGTGATATATTCTTGGGAATTTATATTCGTAGAGAGTTGCCTCTAACACTCAGAAATTAAATGACTTCCCCAGAGTATCATGGACAATATTTGTCTAAGAAGTGATATGAGCAAAGGTCCTCCTTGTTCTAAGATAAATTGTCTATTCATCATGGCATGAAGCCTCTTAAAAGACAAAATAAAGGATCTAAAGCATAATATGATTGTTTAATGCCAAAGCTGATGCAATATCAATCATTTGGAGAAAAGAAAATTCTACCGTTAAAGCAATGTCATTCAATAGTCTCTATCCACAGATAGATTTGTTCAAGTTTTCTCTGAAAGATACAACAGAGAAAGCTTTATTCATTGACTCTCTCATAAAAAGCAGTGGAACATAAATCGGCTCCTATACACCTTTACTATACAGTGTGTGAGGTAGTTATGTGCTGCAATGAATATAGTGCTGGGTCTGCCATAAGGAAGATTCATCTTCCTGAGTTCAAATCTGGTCTCAGACACTTACTAGCTATATGACCCTGGACAAGTCACTTAACCCTTTTCATCTCAGTTTCCTCATCTCTAAAATGAGTAAAAGAAAGAAAAGGCAAACAATTGTAATGCCTTTACTACAAAAAACCCCAAATAGCATCACAAAAGTTGGGAACAACTGAAATGACTGGACAACAACAATACATTCCATCAAAATCATATAACACAACTGTTTCAGCCATTGCCCCTGATGAGGGGCATCACCTAAATTTCTAATGCTTTCTCATCACAAAGAACTGCTTTTAGTACTTTATATATGAAAATTTTTTCCTGATTATTTAATCTTTTGGGGATACAAACCTAATAGTTATATTACCCAAAAAATTTTTTTCTGAGAAATAAGATCTCTTTCAGACTATTTTTCTTTCAAGCATGAATGCTCAATTGAAGGAGTAATCTTAGAGAAAGTGTTAGTCAAATAAGAAACTAAAATAAAGAATGTCATTAAAAAAACATTAAAGTAATATGAGCTTATGAAATGTGGAGGTCAAGAATTAATAAGTAGGCTACATTTCCATTCTACTTCTATCATACTAACTTGAGGAAAACGTGTCAAAGGTCCATTCACGTTGATTTTGTGGTATATGATAAACTTAAGGGATGACACAGAGAGGAGCTGCGTAGGACGCTCAGAGATGATATACGCCATTCTCTGAAGGAAATTTCAATTGATGACATCATAGTTGTATTTGTAATTGCTAAATCAACATCATCAGCAACAAGATGTTTTAAAGACAAATTTAATAAGAACATTTCTTTCATTCTGTTAAGTAAAACTTCCATTAAGATTATCTTCCTTTCTATCCCTTTGCCTTTCCAATGGCCATTTCTCTAGCCTCTTGGCAACCTTGAAACAATCCTAACAATTTGACTGATTACCACATTTAATTGAGATGGAAGTCGCTAATAATTTTCTTTCTGGTGAAACAGAAAACCATCAAGACTGCATCTGGATACCATTAGGCTTCTACTATACACTCTACTTCTGGTCCATTCCATCCACCCTGAAGCTAAACATCTTTATGTGGCATCACTTTCAATTAGAATATGGAATCTTTGAGAGGGACTTTCTTATTCTGTCTGTTTGTAAACCCAATATTTGTAACTTATAAACACTTACAATTGATTTTCATTCCTTGAATTTTCTTCCTTCCTTGAATTTCGTCCTTCCCTCCCTCCATTACGTCATTTTTTCTACCACTTTTATGATACCATTCCTGGCTTAAAGTCTTTACATTCCAAACCCTGATGGTGTATACATGGGGGAAAAACAAGAAATTGAACTACATATCATGAACAAATAGCCTGTGGCAGGAATCAACAAGGGTACAGGAAAACATTGCAGATGAGGCTCCCAGCATGACAGAGCACACACTTGACAACACTGCTAGACTTTTATCAGAGCTTTGGGGGGGAAAGTGACAGATAAATCAAAATGTCAATTGTCCTTTGGCCTTCTTTGTTCCCTGAGGTCATTAGGAAAAGCAACATAGAACCTAGTGGCCATGAAGAAACTCCACCCTCACCCCTCAGAGAAGCCTTCACATGTCACTTGGACTAAATAGCCTTGGAGGTCCTTTGAAACCCTGAGTTTCTATAAATTGACTAGAGACAAGTTATTAGATCAAAGCAGAATTGGAAAGGAACAGAAAAAATCACTACTGGAGAGCCGTAAGACAAAGAATTAAATGACCACAAGTTAGGAGGAGAGTGGAGCACTGAAAGGGTGCCTGTTCAGGCCATGTAGGAGAGTGTGGCCTCTTTATTAGCCTCCATTTTTAAGACTTTCTTATTCTATTTTCAGAAGAAAACATCATTAAGGCCAAATTTTACCAGAAAATGCTCTTTCTTCTGTCTTGTACAATCCCTGTCCCCAAATTCACCTGTGTATTACATTGAAAGGAATATTGAATTCAGGCTCAGACTACCTGGGTTTAAATCCATAAGGTTCGCCTGTGTGGGCTTGTAAAAGTCACTTAACTGCTCTGAGCCTTAGTTTCCATATTTTTAAAAAAAAGATAAGGCTGAAGGTTATCTGTTCTAAGATTCCTTTTAGCTCTAAATCTATGACCCCGGTTCACACTGAGTACCTCACTCTACAATCACATGTCATGACACTCTTCAGGTCTTAATAGGCAAAGTGTTCAGGGTATCATCTTTTAAAATATCATTTTAAATGATTAGGACAAAATTAAATACTCAATATGACTGTGTCCTCACAGTGAAAAAGCATTGTACTGGACTTCCTTGGTGATCTTTAAAGAACAGGATGGTAGAGGTTGCTATTTATCTCACAGCGTTCTTACAAAGAGAGTCCCTTGTGATTGGATGAAAGGCTAAATGGATTGATGATGCTTACACTAAAGAAGAAAAGGCTGGGGAAGACATAGATGACAATGATCCTATTTATAATGACAGTGAGGATGAAGACAACTATGACAAGGGTGATGATGGTGGTGTTTGTGGTAGTGATGGTGGTAATGGTGATCAGAGTAGCAATAGTATAATACTAGTAGCTGCAAGAGCTCTAAAGTCTGTATAACACAACATACACAATTTCATTTGATCTTTACAAGTATCTTCAGAGCTATAAGCATTTTAACATGGAACAGATGAAGAGATGAAGGTTGGCAGAGTATCAAAGACTTCCTTAAACTGTAGAACCTGTGTTTAAAGATGGACTGGAGTCACATCTTATTGGTTTTACCTGTATCACCAATATAATACTTCCCACGATGTATGCCTCTCTTCAAAGGAAATACTTTAAGGGGATGTCTTGGGCGAGAAAGATTATGTTTCTTTTGCCTAGACTCAAATGAGACAGGTGAGGCAAAGGTGTGGAAAGAGTTAGGAGCAGTGACCAAAAATTATAAAGAAGTCAATTTAATTTTGGTGTAAGGAAAATCCTTAATTGTAACAGCATTTTGCTTTGTGGACAATGGCAGTGGGTAATTTATTGGAAGTATTTCAGCAGAGGCTGAACAACCCATTATTGAACATTCTTGATGCTTTTTCTAGGAATTAGTTGAGTTATATGGCTATGTTAGGCCCTTCCACTTCTGTAATTCTGTGATCCCATGATACCCAATTGGCTATTTTTAGCTATTATTATTATTTTACATCATTATCATCATCACCACCATCACAAACATCACAATTCAGAACCAGATCATAACCACTACAGATTTTAGAAGGTCAGGGAATTCAAACTCACTCTTCTATACAGATTATGCAAAGAAATGGAAGAAACTGTACAACACATGGCTGATAGTTGCAAAATTTAGCACCTACTGAACAACCAGAAACACGCAGCCTGGAGGCTAGAATCACACAACAGAAGCTTGCTGTCAGTCATAAACTAACATGACACATCTTTAAGCTAGAAATTCATCCCTGAAAATAGTCTTTAGAATTCAACAAATAAATAAGACCAGACATCAGAGCATTATCATAGATAACACCATAGCCTATAATCATTCAGAAGCAACATTTATCCATAAAAGGCAAAATTTTAATTGATGTTTCCATAGCAAATATTCATAATATGCAAGTTTTGTGGGATGTAAAACTTTCAAAATATCAGGAATTTAATGAATGACATCAGCGCCGTCTCTCTTCTGCTTTTGGATTTGTGCCACATAACATGATGACATATGCTAATACTTATATTCAGATATCAAAAACAAAGCGAAATATGTATTGTATCCATAACTGCAACAACAATCCACAGAACATCGAATATCAAATATCAAAAAGATTTCTCACCCTTTCTATCTGAATTGCATCAAACTAATAAGATAATAATCAGAATTATTATGGTAGAAAGGACAGCATCATCACGATCATGGTCATCATCAATGGCAGTCACAAGAGCAACAGAATGATGATGATGATGACGACGATGATGAAGAGGAGGAAGAGGAGGATCTTATTATTGTGAATTCCATGAATGTACGTTTGTGGACAGCGCCCAACTCATACAGATACGTTTGTGATTCTCCTGCAGCTTCATTTTTAAAGCAAGGGACATTTGGAGAGAGACTGTTTTCACAGTAAGACACCCTTCACTTCAGACAGCATGTGGGTTGCCCAGCTGATCAGCGTGAGACGTGTTTGGAGATTTGAGAGTGTTCTCTGAGCACCTGTTGGAACCTGTTTAGTTTCCTGGGAGATCTATCAGCTCCGACCTCCTTATTGTCTCTTCCCCTTCCTGTACACCCACCATAAACCAAAGCTTAGGCTTGAAAGAATAATACTTACCTCATTTGAACCCTGAGGCATAACCCTCTCTTCTAGCAGAGCTGACTTTGCTAATAGAATTATCCCATTTCTCACTTCAGAAACTTTGACCATAGGAGGAGCAGCTGCAATTGTAAAATTCATTATGATTTTCCAAGAATTCTATGTGCATAACCTCATTGTATCACTACAACAAACTCATGAAGCAAGGAACAGCACACTAACTTGTATTCAATTTTTAGATGGGCAGATTGATAGTCGCACTGTTTTTAAGTTTGAATTGGGACTAGAATCTGGATCTTCCACATTCATCTCCATGGCATTCCAAACATGGCACAGCCATCTCCCTACAAACTAGCTTTCTCATAACATTACAATCTGATAGCCTGGGACAGTGCTCAGAAGACCTGAGTTCAAGTTCTGCCTATGAGACATACTGCATTGATGACTCTGGGTAAGTCATTTAACTTTTCAGCATCCTAGGCAACTATTGAAGACTCTGAATGGCAGTGAAGGTGACACAGGAAGTTGCTGACCAGGAGCTCCATATCTTAACCAAATCAGAGGTACTTCACCTCACCAAAGGAAAAATGAATATAATTAAATAATTATGATGGTATGTAGTTGAAAAGCGAAAATGGATTTCGCCTATTTTTAAAAGAGAGTAGAGAAGAAGTTACACAGATGGTGTGGTTCCGTGGAAAGAATGTTACATTTAGAGACAGAGGCTCTCAATTCAAATTTCAGCTCTAGTATTCAAAAGACGATGTCATTGAGAAATCCTCATCTAGTACTGCCAAATGTTTGTCATGGTAGTGGGAAAATAACTATTAGTATCTGACACCATCCCTGAACACCTCCAAAATACACATCTGATTAATTAGGCTCATGTTTAGCCTTTAAAATGCTGAGTGCAAATATACATATGCACAAATATCCACACTGTATGTGTATATTTTTTCTGTTCTAGTAATGGATATTTTATGTGATGCTTAGCAAGTCCATACAAATCTCTGCACTTCTCATCTATTATATAAGAGAATTGAACAGGCTGAACTTTGGAGTCATTTCCAAATAACAATAATAATAACAATAATACTAATAATAAACAAGAATAATAGTCAGAAGATGAGGATTTTTATATAGCATGGTAAGGTTAGCAAAATACTGTTACAATATGTAGTCTTCTATGATCCCCACAATAAGTCTGCACAGAATTTTACTTATTATCCTTTTTTTTACGGTTGAGAAAACTGAGACAAACAAAGCACAAATGACTTCCCCAGGGTCATGCAAACACTTCTTAGGGCATATTTAAACTGAAGCCTTCCTACCTTTTCCTGTGATATATTGTTTCCATTCATAGGTAATTTTGAAGAGTTGCAATTCAGCTCTGTCAAGTGGTAAAAGAGAATGGTGTGGTGTCAATGGCCTGGGTCACACATATATAAGGAATAGCCATGGACAGATATCATCAGAGTGATGTATAACCAGAGAGGATAGACTTCCACTGCAACAAAAATGAAAGGAAACTTCTCAACAACTGGAAATGATATCCAGGAAGTATATTCTCATTTAATCTTCAGAAGATCCTTGGAACCAGGCACACAGTATTATTAATCTCATTCACAGATGAGGGAAGTATATAAATGAAGTTGTGTGAATTACAAAGTATCACATAGTCAGTAACTGAGACAGATTTGAACTCGAGTATTCAGTTAGTATTCATAATTTCACCTGCCTTCCTCTAGTCACTTCTTATTCCTATAACTAGGAATAGAAAATATCACCTCCAGAATTGTCTCTCATTTTTCTTATAAAAAGAAGTAGAAAATCAGTCTTTTTTCTATTGCTTATGAATTTAACACCTTTATTAACAAAACAAATTATTTGAAATCTCCTGGCCTGCCCCTGTGCATTTTTATAAACCATGTCCAGCTTACCTCTAGCTAATGGAATCTCTTCCTTTTTTCAAAACCACACGCAGGTGGTGTTTCCTAAAAGAAGCCTCCCTCTAGTTGCTCTTCCTTTTCCTGACACCCATAAAAGTAAACATAATTTCGGGGACAATATGAAAAGTAATGCCAACTGTGGGGATGAAGCAAGCTTTCCTGGTAAACAGCAGCATGGGAGCAAGGCTTTGAAAAAAAGGGAAGGAGCTTATGAAGAGTAGGTAAAAACAGAGTTTCATAGGCCTATGGGACAAATTGTTCAAAGCTATTGGAGGCCAGAAAGCTTGCCTTCTCACCAGAAATGGAGATTTCATCAGGGATGACATTGTTTTAGGGGCCTGCAGGATTGAGTAAAAGGCCTAAGAATTGCCATGGTGATGACATGAAATAATGAAATTTGGGTGCCCTGTAATTGGGGAATCAGCAATGCTGACTTGCCCAGGGTCATACAGTTCGTAAATCTCTGAGGCCAGATTTGAACTCCAGGGCTCTGAGTCCAGGGCAGGCAGTCTCCACTGCACCCCTTAGCTGCCCCAGTATTGTAGATGGAGTCATTGACAAATGATTATATTTAGTAAAGGTCCAGTTATTCACAACACAATTTTCCATAATTCCCAAATACTAGCTTTCCTTTTTGACTTAGTTAAATATTTGAGACTCTGACTGAAAAACCTGAAAACTATTAGAGCCAAACAAAAAGAAATGAGAATCCCCAGGAGGACTTCAAGTCTTCAAGTATCTGAAGGGTAGTCATGTGGAAGAGGGATGATCCTGCTTCTGGTTGGTGCCAGAGGGAACAAACATACATAAAGGGTGGAGGTGGGGATAGGGGTGGGAGAAAGACTTAGAGGATGGTCTGATGTAAGGCAAGATCTCTTAGAAGTGGAGCTTTCCCAAAAGTTGAATGTATGTGATAGCTAACCTCCTATTGCTATTCATCTTCTACAGCCACTGGATGACACCTGGTCTAGATTTGTTTGGTGGGAGGTGGGGAGGGCATCCTACAGATGAAAATTGATGTGGAAGACTTCTGACACTCCTTCCAAATAAAATATATTATTCAATGGAAAACATAAATACTAGAAGGAGTACCTATCCTCTCAATGCTTTCTCATAGGTTCATTGTCTCATCACTGAGAAAGCTGTGCCCATATATCCACTGGTACCAATCACAGTCTGAGCTTATGCAAATTTCGTTATTCTTGTCTTCATTTCTGTGTGCCTTCCCAGTGCACTGGAAAGCTCCCCTGTAGCTTCATACTTGGTAGACTGTTTTTCACTCTTCTATTTTATCAAATGAGCAGCCCGTGCCCCTTTCTAGTCATAATGTTCTAATTGTCTTTTATGGAACTCAGATCCCTCAATTCAAAGAGAATGAGAATATGAAGGCAACTGAGAAATGGGATTTGGTGAATTGAGAGGTAATGTGACAGTGGAAAGAGCATTAACTATGGATTAAAAGAATCAGGTTTCAAATTCTGCCTCTATCACTATCTGGAGGATTTGGGGCAAGTCAGTTCATCTTACTGGGCTGCAGATTACATATCTCTAAAATAGAGGTCACATGTTCAATAACTTTCCAGTTCTAGATTTATGATATTGCATTTTTCTCAAATTTCTCATTTTAAAGATGAAGAAAGAGAGGCCCAGATCAATTAACTTCATCAAGGAAACATGGCTTGTAATCTGCAAAATGAGAATTCCAGACTATATTCTCTGAGTTCTAATCCAGTACTCTTTCCACTGTACTAGGAGTCCATAGAGTCTAGAGTTCAACTTCGTTTACTTCAGTCATGGTCCATTGAGAATTGGCATTTGAAGGGATGACCTTATAGTCCTCTAAGGCTGCCCAGTCAGCAAACCAATGTTGTGTACCATTCATTCCCTTCTAAGACTTCATACTATGATGTGTACTACTCAGATTGAAATCCTTTGAGGAAAAAGCCAACATCTTCATTGTCAATGAATTCCAGTCCGCTCTTTGTGGTATTCTCTAAGATGGCTTAATGCTGAAATATTTCCTTTTCTATGAGTCTGGGGGCAAAAAGTAATGTGTAATTTAAAACTAACAAGTCACCTAGCCAACTGTAAACACCAAATTAGGCATGAAGAATGTGTTTGGCCACTGGGAGATGGGACAGAGCAATAGCATGAATTTCTCATTCAGATTTTTCAATTACGTAAGTGTTCATTTAATAGTAATAAAACATTTACATCTGCAGTCAACGATTATTATTGGAGATTAATAGAGCATAGACCCTCCTCCTGGAGCCATACTGCCTCTTTATGAAACAAAGTTTCTACTGCTAGAGTCCCTCAGGAAGCCAAGCTGTTTTACTTAAACTCATGAACTCCTGACAATCTTTTTTCATTTTTATTTTTATTTTACTTTATGAGTAAAGGGAGTTTTATTGTCATTCTCACCATTACCATTACCATAGTACATATTTTTGTAGAACTTCCAAGTTGACAGAGGACTTCCTCTGCAAACCTTTAATACATGCATAATTACATTTCTACAGATGGGGCAAATGAGGCTCAGAAGCATGAAATAATTTGCTTGGGGGTTACACAGTGAGTATCAGAGTCATAAGTGGGACTCAAATGAGCAAAGCAGTTGGAGTGGAAAGAGCATTAGTCTTGGAAGGCCTGAAAGCAGATTATGATGCTAATACTAACAGTGTGATCAAGAGCAAATTAGTAATCCTCCTTGGCTTTTGTTTCCTCATATGGAAGGTAGATAGATGATAGACAGATGGATAGATGGATATATACATACATACATTCATATATAGAACAACAGATGAAAAGAGAAGGGTAATTGATAGAAAATGGAGAGATGAATGCATTCAAAATAGGTACATAGATGTATACCACTGATTAATAGCATGTGCCCAAAACACATCAAAGAGACAATTGTGAAGATATCTATCTCCAGCTTTTCAATTCTATCAATGACATCTAAAATTCCTGAGTCAGATTTATGTGGACATCAGTTCCAGTTCAGCCTTCCTGCCACTCTTCTGTACTCGTGGTTGGGATGAAATTATTGTTTTATGGTGAATTTGATTTGTCCCTCATCTCTCTGTCCTTAGATTCAATTTTGGAAAGACATTAAAGACCTCATGTTGATTGGTGCTTTCCAGAAAGGACCTTTCAAATAACTTTCCTGGTGGAATTGCATACATGATTCAATAATTAAGGTTCTGACAGGAAGATGACATTGACTATATCTTCACACTTGAGAGACTTGGAGAATAAGATGTAGAAAATTATGACAATCTCTACAAAATGAGATAATGAGAATGATTTACATCTGTTTTGCTTTAAAATTTGTAAGGGGAACTCCTCTCAGTAACCATGTGATATAGGTCATGTGAGGTTAAATAATCAGGAGACACTGTTAGCCACTTGCCTGACAATATTCAATAATATAAATCAAACTCTATGATTATCATTTCATCCCAGAAATTTGACACATTTCATGCTATAACTGAAAGAGCTATCAGGAACTACTTTGCCCTCTTCAGTTCTCAGTGGTTGGCTGATTCTATTTCTTAGCAATCCAAGTTTTGTGGGTAGTTGTCCTCATCTCATTAAGCTAACTGTGTGATTTATATGAATTAATCAAAGGAGATACTTTTCTCAGCTTTCAACCACTCAAAAAACATATAAGATCATTATTTAGACAGATCTTTTTCCCATAATCCCCAGGCATAACATTCAGTCATTAAAATGTAAAAGTAATGATTTTTATAGAAATCACCGCACAAAATTCTTTGAATTTTGAAAATATAGAGACTAAATGTTTGATAAAACCAACGACACAAAATTCTGGTATAAGAACTACTGCTGGCAAAAAACCTTGTGGGAAAACTGGAAAATAGTGTGGTGGAAACTGGGAATAGACCAAAGCCTGACAACACAAACCAGAATAAAGTACAAATGAGTACATGATGTAAGTATAAAGGCTGATAGTACAAATAAATTGGGGGAGCAAGGAATAGTTTATTTGTCAGATTTATGGAGAAGGAGGAATTTGTGACCCAACAAGAGATGGAGAACACCAACAAATGTGAAATGGAAATAAAAAAATTGATTACACTAAATAGAAAAGCTTTTACACAAACAAAGCCAGTGAAACCAAAATTAGGAGGGAAGCAGAAGACTGGGAAAGAATTTTATAAGTAGTGTCTTTAATGAAGGCCTAATTTCTAAAATATATAGAGAAATAAGTCAAATTTATTTTAAAAAATACACTTTGTTTCCCAATTGATAACTAGACAAAAGATATAAACAGTCAGTTTTCAGTGGAAGAAATTAAAGCTATCTATAGGCATATGAAAAAATGCTCAAAATCACTATTGATAAGGAGGTGGAACCAAGAGAATGTAGTAAAAACACGGACTTGCTAAAGTTCTCCCACCAAACCCAGCCAAATACATATACAAAATGACTCTGGACAAATTCTAGAGATGCCGAACTCATAGAATGATGGAGTGAAGCAAATATCCAGCCCAAGACAGCCTGAAAGGTGAACTGGAAGTGTCTATCCTATCACACTGGGAAAGCAACACTGTACAGCACGGGACACACCAGTATGGATGTGACCTGAACAGATCTCAGAGGGACTGAATCTCTGGGACCTATGATGTTTTTCAGACTTCACAATCACAAAACATCAAGGACAAATTGGAAGGTCAGTGGAAAAAAAAAAAAAACAACTTGTCAGACTTGCATGAGAGAGAGAGTGAAGTGGACTGGCACCAGCCCTTGTGAAGCAGACTGGGTGGAGGAGTCTGCAGCAACCACAACAGCAGAGGCAGTGTCAGGTTCTCTTCTTGGAGATCTAGGCTCACAGATTGTGGGGTGACTGAGTGGCTGTCAGTACACTCCCCACCTCTACTGGAAACAGAGAACTATCTTGACAAAGAGGTAAATAATGTTAAGTAAATTTTGGGGAAATGAGTAAAAACCAGAAAAAAAAAAACATCAGACTATAAAATCTTACTTTGGGAAGAAGGAAGACCAAAATATACAAACAGAAGAAGACAACAAAGTCAAAACTCCTACATTCAAAGCCTCTAAGAAAAATGTGAATTGGTCTCAGGTCATGGAAAAGCTCAAAAAGGAATTTCAAAATCAAATAGAAGTATAGGAAAAACTGGGAAAAGAAATGAGGGTGATGAAAGAAAATCATGAAAAACAAGTCAATTGCTTGCTAAATGAGACCCAAAAAATGCTGAAGAAAACAACACCTTAGAAATAGACAAACCCAAATGACAAAAGAGATATCAAAATCCAATGAGGAAAAAAATTCCCTAAAACGTAGAATTGACCAGTAGGAAAAGGAGGTTCAAAAGCTCACTGAAGAAAATAATTCCTTAATGATTAGAAAGGAGCAGATGGAAGCTTATGACTTTATGAAAAATCAAGAAAATATGAAACAAAACCAAAGGAATGAAAAATATAGCTAACAATATGAAATATCTTATTGCAAAAACAAAAAAAAGCACTGTCCTGGAAAACAGAACCAGGAGAGATATTTTAATCATTATGGGACTACCTGAAAGTCATGATCAAAAAAAGAGCCTAAATATCATCTTTAAAGAAATTATGAAGGAAAACTTTCATGAAATTCTAGCACCAGAAGGTAAAATAGATATTGAAAGAATTCACTTTTTGCCTCCTGAAAGAGATCCCAAAAGGAAAACTCCTAGGAATATTGTAGCCAAATTCCAGAATTCCCAGGTCAAGGAGAAAAATACTGTAAGCAGTCAGAGAGAGAGTTCCAGTGTTGGGGAAACACAATCAGGATAACACAAGATCTAGCAGCTTCTACATTAAGAGAATGAACTGCTTGGAATATGATATTCCAGAGGTCAAAGGAGCTAGGAAAAAAAATAAAAACAAGAATCACCTACCAGCAAAACTGAGTAGAATCCTTCAATGGAAAATTGATCATTCAATGAGATAGAGGATTGTAAAAGCAATCTTGATGAAAAGACCAGAAATGAATAGAAAATTTGACTTTAAAACACAAGAATCAAGAGGAGTATCAAAAGGTAAACATGAAGGAGAAATCATAAGCGACTTACTAAAGTTGAGCTGCTTACATCCATATATAGAAAGATAATATTTGCAACTCATGAGACTTTTCTCAATATTAAGGTAGTTGGGGGGATTTTATATTTAGACAGAGGGCACACAGTTAGATAAACATGAAAGGATACCTAAAAAATAAATCTAAGGGGTGAGAGAGTAATATATTGGGATAATGAGAAAGGGAGAAATGCAATTGGATAAATGAATTATCTCTCACATAAAAGAGGCAAGCAAAAGCTTTTTCAATGGAGAGAAAGAGGGGGAAGGTGAGAGGGAAAGAGTGAACTTACACTCATCAGAGTTGGCCTAAGGAGTGAATAACAGGCACATTCCATTTTGGTATAAAAATCTGTCTTACACTACAGGAAAAGGGGGGGGATGTTTTAAATGGGAGGTGGGGATTATAGAAAGAATGACAAATGGGATGATGGGTTAATTAGAAGTAAACACTTTTTGAGGATGGACAGGGTCAGAAGAGAAAATAGAATAATGGGGGGCAGAATAGGATGGAGGGAGATATAGTTAGTCTTTCACAACATGACTGATATAGTAGTGTTTTGTATGACTATACATGCATAACATATCAAATTACTTGCCTTCTTGGTGGGCATGGGTGGGAGGGAGGAAGGGAGAGAAGTTGGAACTCAAAGTATTAAAAACAAATTCTAAAAAATTGTTTTTACATGCAACTGGGAAACCAGACATACAGGCAATGGGGTATAAAAATATATCTTGCCCTATAAGAAAATAGAAGGAATAGAAGACTTGGGGAAGAGTTAATCAGAATGCACACTGTCTTGAAGGGGTCAGAGAGGAGAGATGGGGAAAAAATTTAGAATGCAAAATCTTATGGAAATGAATGCTGAAAAATAAAAATAATTACTTAATTAACTTATAAAAGAACTCAAGACACTTTGCCTAGGTGAACTAGATCCTTAGATCCTGAAAGACTAACATGTGACTGATAAATCATTAAATTACATTTCGAGAATTTCATAATATAGTATAGATACACCGTGATTAGAGAAAGGCAAATATCATGAATCAAATAAAAAAGATTAGAGGGGGGCAGAGCAAAGATGGCGGAGTGAAAGCAACGACTCACCTAAGCTCCTGGACAAACTCCTCTGGATGCCTGTGAAAGGAGAATCTGACCAAACTTTAGAGGTGCGGAATCCAGTGGGTGACAGACTGACGGATTTGGAGCCCAGGTTAGACTGGAAGGTCCACGGAAAGGATCTGTTCAATGGGGGTGAGCCCCCAGCACACAGCTCAGCACGGTCAGCGCAGCAGGGCAGAAGGGACCTGAGAAGCCTGAGAGAGGCGGGCAGAACCAGCGGAGCAGGAGACAAGTCAAACCAAGCCGGTGAAAGCCGCTGAGCGCCAGATATCAGCGCAGCAGCCCTTGAAACCTTCAGCCTGAAGACTAAACTTCAGTAAGTCACCTACTTGAACTTCCAGGAGCTAGGATGGCAGAGTGATCAGTAAATGCTCTCTCCTCCCCCCTGATGACTGTGAAAGAACCATAAAATATTTCCCCAGAAAAATCCTGGATGAGCGGGAACAGCAGAAGGGGGCACATAGTCTCATAACACCAGAGGCTAGGAAAATAGCAAAGGGGGATTCTTGCTACTGTGGCATAAGCGATCCGGAAGGACAGAGGACCCAAGGCAGAGAAAACTCGCAGTGAGACCCAGGCAAGCCTCAGTGCCAGGAGAGGAGCCCCAAGAGGGGTGGGAACATGCATTAGCATCTAGGCATGCCTCAGCCCTCCAGGGGAAAAGGGAAGGCAATAGGGAAGCTGGGATCACCATCCCCAGAGCTTGCCTTTGCCTCAGTTCAGCTGAGGAGATCTCCTGTGACCAGACCATCCCTCCCACACACTTAATAAGCTAACCCCAGGGTTGATCTGGGAAACAAAAAAAAAAAGCCTGCTTTTAGCCTAGACACACATCAGCTCAACTTAAAGATCTGTACCTTCTGACTGAAAGAACCAGAAGCTACAACACTCAGCCAACATCATGAATAGGAAAAAGCAGAAGTGAGAAAAAACCATGGAATCTTTCTATGGGGATAAGGACCAAAACACAAACACCAAAGAGGTCAGAGCTGAGATTGTACTTCCATCTGAAACTTCAGAAGGGACTATGAACCTCTAGCAAGCACAACTAGCTTTCCTGGAACAGCTGAAGAAGGAAATAGAAGAAAAACTGGCCAATGATTTTAAAATTATAAAAAAAGAATTCACTGATGAGAATATCACTTTGAAAAGGAAAATTGAACAAATGGAAAAGGAAGTTCAAAAGTTAACTGGAGAAAATTATTCCCTAAAAGAAAGAGTTAATCAAAGGGACAAGGAAACCCAAAACCTAATTGGGAAAATTGATGAAATGGAAAAGGAAACACAAAACCTAACTGGGAAAATTGGTCGAATGGAAAAAGAAGTACAAAAATTAAATGGAGAAAATAGCTCCTTAAAGGGAAAAATTGGTCAGATGGAAAAGGAGATGCAAAAGTTAACTGAAGAAAACAATACAATGAAGATTAGAATTGGGCAAATAGAAACTAATGACTCAATGAGGCAGCAAGAATCAGTCAAACAAAATCTAAGAATGAAAAGATAGAAGAAAATGTAAAATATTTAATTGGAAAAACAACTGACCTGGAAAATAGATCCAGGAGAGAAAATTTAAGAATTATTGGCCTGCCAGAAACCAATGATGAAGAAAAGAGTCTGGACAATATCTTCAAGGAAATCATCAAGGAAAACTGCCCAGAAGTACTAGACTCAGAGGGCTAAATAGTCATCGAAAGAATCCACCGTTCCCTTCCCGAAAGGGATCACAAACTCAAAACCCCAAGAAATATCGTTGCCAAATTCCAGAGCTATCAAGTGAAGGAGAAAATACTACAAGCAGCCAGAAAGAAACAATTCAAATATCAAGGACATACAGTCAGGATCACACAGGACCTTGCAGCTTCTACATTAAAAGACTGAAAGAATTGGAACCCAATATTCCGTAAGGCAAAGGAGTTGGGACTTCAACGAAGGATCCACTACCCAGCAAAGTTCAGCATAACATTTCAGGCAAGGAGAAAGTCATTCAACGAAATAAGGGATTTCCAGAGCTTCCTAACGAAAACGCCAGAACTCAATAGACAATTTGATCTTCAAATGCAGGTCTCAAGAGAATCATAAAAAGGTAAACAGGGGGAAAAAACAAAAACAAAATCATGTTACTCAATTAGGGCAAACTGTTTATCTCCTTATAAGGGAAGATGATACCTGTTAATCTTGAGAACTGTGCAGCTATTATGATAAAAGGGATATATGTAGAGGGAACGGGCATAAAGTAAATGATGTCATGTCAAAAATATGGTTTAAGTATGAGAAGGGATTGTAATAGGAGGTGTGAAAAGGAGGAAGCAGAAAATGGCAAATTACATCACAGGAAGAAGTACAAAACTATAGTAGAGGGAAGGAGGGGAGTGAGATGAGCATTGTTTGAGAGGTACTCTCATCTGATTTGTTTAAAGGAGGGAACAATAATCTTAACTAGATAATCCTAAGTAGCTCTATAGGTAGTAGGAGAGGAAGGGGGAAGAAAGGGGAGGGAGGCTAAAAGGGAGGGAAAAAGCAATAAGTGTAAAGGGGAGTAAAAGGGAGGGGGGCTAAAAGAAGGAGGGGAAGGCTGCAGGAGGAGGGGGTGAAAAGTGAATACTATTGAGGAGGGGAAGGGAGACGGGAGAGCTAAAAGCACAAATGGTGGGAAAGAGGATGGAGGGAAATACACAGATTTTAATCATAACTGTGAATGTGAATGGAATGAATTCTCCCATAAAACAGAGACAGATAGCAGAATGGATTAAAAGCCATAATCCAACAATGTGCTGCTTACAAAAAACACATTTGAAATGGGGGGATACACATAGGATAGAGGTCAAAGGATGGAGCAGAGTATATTGTGCTTCAGCTCATGTAAGAAAGGCAGGAGTAGCAATCCTAATCTCAGACAAAGCAAAAGCAGAAATAGATCTAATCAAAAGGGATAAGGATGGAAATTATATCCTGCTAAAAGGCACCATAGACAATGAAGCAATATTATTACTAAACATGTATGCTCCAAGTGGGATAGCATCCAGATTCTTAGAGGAGAGGTTGGGGGAGTTGAAGGAAGAAATTGACAGCAAAACTACACTAGTGGGGGACCTCAACCTCCCTCTCTCTGAACTCGATAAATCTAACCTCAAAATAAACAAGAAAGTGATTAAGGAGTTAAATAAAACTCTGGATAAGGTAGATATGATAGATCTTTGGAGAAAAGTGAATGGGAATAGAAGGGAATATACCTTTTTCTCAGCGGTACATGGAACATTTACAAAAATTGACCATGTACTAGGACATAAAAATCTCACAATCCAGTGCAGAAAGGTAGAGATAATCAATGCATCCTTCTCAGATCATAATGCATTAATAAAATTGCATGTAATAAAAGGCCATGGAAAGAGAAACCAAAAATCAATTGGAAACTAAATAATCTAATCCTAAAGAAGGGTTGGGTTAAAGAAGAAATCATAGAAACAATCAACAATTTCATTCAAGAGAATGACAATAGTGAGACAACATACCAAATCTTATGGGATACTGCAAAAGCAGTTATTAGGGGAAGTTTTATATCTTTGAATGCTTACATAAATAAAATAGAGAAAAAGGAGATTAATGACTTGGGCTTGCAGTTGAAAAAGCTAGAAAAAGAACAAATTGAAAATCCCCAAGAAAATACCAAATTAGAAATACTGAAAACCAAAGGAGAGATTAATAAAATTGAAATTAAGAAAACTATTGAATTGATAAATAAAACCAATAGTTGGTTTTATGAAAAAACTAATAAAATTGATAAACCTTTGGTCAATCTGATTTAAAAAAAGAAAGAAGAAAATCAAATTACTAATATTAAAAATGAAAGGGGTGAACTCACCTCCAATGAGGAGGAAATTAAAACAATAATTAGAAACTGCTTTGCCCAACTTTATGCCCACAAATTCGATAATCTAAACGAGATAGATGAATATTTTAAAAAATACAAATTGCCCAGATTAACAGAAGAGGAAGTTGAATACCTAAACAACCCCATCTCAGAAAAAGAAATTGAACAAGCAGTCAATGAACTCCCCAGGAAAAAATCTCCAGGGCCAGATGGATTCACAAGTGAATTCTATCAAACATTTAAAGAACAGTTAATTCCAATACTATATAGACTATTTTTGAAAATTGGGGAAGAAGGAGTCCTCCCAAATTCTTTCCATGATACAAATATGGTTTTGATACCCAAACCAGGAAGAGACAAAACAGAGAAAGAAAATTATAGACCAATTTCCCTAATGAATATAGATGCAAAAATTTTAAATAAGATTTTAGCAAAACGAATACAGCATCTTATCACGAGATTAATACATTATAATCAGGTAGGATTCATACCAGGATTACAGGGCTGGTTCAGTATTAGCAAAACTATTAGCATTATCGATCACATCAACAACAAAGCTAACAAAAACCACATGATTACCTCAATAGATGCAGAAAAAGCTTTTGACAAAATACAACACCCATCCCTACTAAAAACACTGGAGAATGTAGGAATAAAGGGATCTTTCCATAAAATAATAAGCAGTATCTATCTAAAACCTTCAGCAAGCATTATATGCAATGGGGATAAGCTATATGCATTCCCAATAAGATCAGGGGTGAAACAAGGATGTCCATTATCACCACTATTATTCAATATGGTACTAAAAATATTAACTCTAGCACTTAGAGAAGATAAAGATATTAAAGGAATAAGAATAGCCAAAGAAGAAACTAAGTTATCACTCTTTGCAGATGATATGATGAATTACTTAGAGAATCCCAGAGATTCAAGAAAAAAATTACTTGAAATAATAAACAATTTTGGCAAAGCTGCAGGTTACAAAATAAACCCACAGAAATCTTCTGCATTTCTATATATTAGCAACAAAGTCCAACACCAAGAGATAGAAAGAGAAATCCCATTTAAAGCTAGGGTAGACAGTATAAAATACTTAGAAGTTTACCTGCCAAAAGAAACCCAGGGATTATATGAACACAATTACAAGACACTTTTTGCACAAGTAAAGTCAGATTTAAGTAAGTGGAAAAACATTAGTTGCTCATGGGTAGGCCGGGCTAATATAATAAAAATGACAATTCTGCTTAAATTAATTTACTTATTTTGTGCCATACCAATTAAACTATCAGACAATTGTTTTCTAGAGCTGGATAAAATAATATCAAAATTCATTTGGAAAAACAAAAGGTCCAGAATATCAAAGGGACTAATGAAAAGAAATGCTTGGGACGGTTGCTTAGCACTACCAGACCTCAAATTGTACTATAAAGCAGCAATTATCAAAACCACTTGGTATTGGCTAAGAAACAGAGAGGTAGACAAGTGGAATAGACTTGGCACTCAAGATGCAGTAGGCAAGGAATATAGCAACCTTCTGTTTGATAAACCCAAGGACCCCAGCTTCTGGGATAAGAACTCATTGTTTGACAAAAATTGCTGGGAAACCTGGATAACAGTGTGGCAGAAATTAGGCGTAGACCCATACCTGACACCGTACACAAGAATAAAGTCCAAATGGGTACATGATTTAGGTATAAAGATTGATACCATGAATAAACTGGAGAAGCAAGGAATAATATATTTATCAGATTTATGGAGAAGGGAAGAATTTTTTACTAAAGAAGAGATAGAATGCATTATGAAATGCAAAATGGATAATTTTGATTACATTAAACTGAGAAGTTTTTGCACAACCAAACCCCATGCAACCAAAATCCGGAGGGATGTAGTAAATTGGGAAAGAATTTTTACAGCTAAGCTCGGGGATAAAGGCCTCATTTCTAGAATATATAGAGAACTGACTCAAATATATATTCATACAAGTCATTCCCCAATTGATAAATGGTCAAAGGATATGAACAGGCAATTTTTGGAAAAAGAAATTAAAGATATCTATAATCATATGAAAAAATGCTCTAAATCACTGTTGATTAGAGAGATGCAAATCAAAACAACTCTGAGGTACCACATCACACCTATAAGATTGGCAAACATGACAGAACAAGAAAATGATAAATGCTGGAGAGGATGTGGGAGAGTTGGAACACTAATTCATTGTTGGTGGAGCTGTGATCGCATCCAACCATTCTGGAGAGCAATTTGGAACTATGCCCAAAGGGCTACAAAAATGTGCATACCCTTTGACCCAGCAATATCGCTAGTAGGACTGTATCCCCAAGAGTTCATAAAAATGGGAAAGGGTCCCACACGTACAAAAATATTTATAGCAGCACTCTTTGTAGTTGCCAAAAACTGGAAGTCAAGGGGATGTCCATCAATTGGGGAATGGCTGAATAAATTATGGTATATGAATGTAATGGAGTAGTATTGTGCCATAAGAAATGATGAACAAGAAGACTTCAGAGAGGCCTGGAAGGACTTATATGACCTGATGCTGAGTGAAAGGAGCAGAACCAGGAGAACTTTGTGCACAGCAGCGACCACAGTGTGCGAGAGTTTTTTCTGGTATACTTGGAATTTCGTAATAAAGCAAGAACTTCTTAAAAAAAAAAAATAATCGCAATGGTGGTTCTCTAAGGCAAAATGCCTTCCACCCTCAGAGAAAGAAATATGGAAGTCATTCGCAGAATGTAGCAGATCATGTTTGTGTATGTGTATGTTTTTGTGTATCATGTTTTGATTTGTTATATGATTTCTTCCATTTATTTTAGTCCGACTACATAGCATGACTATAGTGAAAATGTACTCAATAGGAAAGTATATGTAGAACCTACACAGAACTGCACGCAGTCGTGGGGAGGGAGGAGGATAATGGGTAGGTGGGGGGGGAATAAAATCTCAATTGTATGGCAGTGATTGTTAAACATTAAAAAATAATTTAAAAAAATAAAAAATAAAATAAAAAAATAAAAAGATTAGCCAATGTCTAGACCAGTACTTCAGGCAGATCATTGAATTTATAAAACCCTACTTTATTTAACAATGATAAACTCCTCCTTCCCAAATCCTGTGGCCCATGGAATATACACACTCAAATGACATGACAATTAGATGGGCAAAGATGTGTCTTTTCCATGTGTATTTGTGTTGTTGTTGTTATCTTCATCATCATGCTTCATCCTTGAAGAGGACAAAAATAATATCAATATGCTAGAATCAAGTGATGGTGTGTTTAACTGTAGCTATTCAAATCAATATAAACTCCGAATGTTCTACACAGGTCAGGCACAAATAGTACATGTGAACATTTGAAGTGGATTTTCTTTTTTCTTTTTCTGAGGTAATGTGTTTTTATTTCATTTTATTTTTCCTTCTCCCCACAATAAAGAGATGATTTTAGTTTTAGGTAATATAAATTTACAAACTCTTTTTTTGCTCTAGTTTTATTTGTTGATTTTTGGATTTCAACATTCATTTCCACAAAGTTTGGAGTTCCAATTTTTCTCCCCATCTCTCACTCCCACCCCATAATTCCTTCCATTCTGATTACCTCTTTCCTCAGTGTTCCTTCCCTTCTATCACACACCACCCTTCCCTTATTCCAATCTTTTCTCTTTTTTTGAAGGGCAAGGTAGATTTCTACACCCCATTATCTGCATTTCTTATTTCCCAGTTATACGCAATAATAATTATCAGTATTTGTTTCTAATGCTTTGAATTCCAGCTTCTCTCCCTTTCTCTCTCCCCACCCATTCCCTCTGAAAAGGCAAGCAATTCAATACACACTATATATGTGCCGTTTTGAGCAAGACTTCCATAATAGCCATGTTGTGTAAGACTAACTATATTTCCCTCCATCCTACTCTGTCCCCTATTTATTCTATTCTTTCATTTGAGCTTGTCCCTTCCTCAAAGTGTTTACTTCTAATTACTCTTGTCTCCCATTTGCCCTTCCTTGTATCATCCCCCTCACCCCACTTGTCCCCTTCTCCCCTACTTTCCTGTAGAGTAAGCTAGATTTTCATACCAAATTGAGTGAGCATGTTATTCCCTCCTTAAGCCATATGTGAAGACAGTAAGCTTCACTTTTCCCCTCTCACCTCCTCCCTTTTCTACTCCATTGAAAAAGATTTTTCTTATCTCTTTTATGAGTGACAGTTTGCCCTGTTCCATTTCTCGCTTTCTCCTCCCAATATATTCCTCTCTCACCCCTTTATTTTTACAGATATCATTCCTTCTGATTCAACTCAACCTATACTGTGTGTGTGTGTGTGTGTGTGTGTGTGTGTGTGTGTGTGTAATCCCTCCCCCTACCCAAATATTGGGAAAAGTCTCAAGAGTTACACATATTATCTTTCCATGTAGCAATGTAAACAGTTCAGCTTTACAAACTCCTTTATAATTTCTCTTTCCTGTTTACCTTTTCATGCATCTCTTGATTCTTGTGTTTGAAAGTCAAATTTTCTCTTCAGTTCTGATCTTTTCATCAAGAATGCTTGAAAGTCCTCTATATCATTGAATGACCATTTCTTCCCCTGAAGTATTATACTCAGTTTTGCTGGGTAGGTGATTCTTGGTTTTAATCCCAGCTCCTTTGACCTCTGGAATATTCTATTCCAAGTGCTTTGATCCCTTAGTGTGGAAACTGCCAGATCCTGTGTTATCCTGATTCTATTTCCACAATACATTTTGGAGGTACTGGATGCAGAAGCCTTGACTTCTCTGACAGTATGCTTTGTTCTTCCTCATTCAGAAGGATGGAAGGAAATACCTGTTCACCAAGAAAGTAACCTTTTATAGTCTTATTTTTTCCGTTTTTGGGACATTTTCCCAACCAGCTACTTGACTTCTGAATCCTTTGTCAGCAGGAGGGTCCTAGTACTCCTGCTCACCCCAGGCTGAGATTCAGATCAGTTGCTCAGTTCCCCCAGGGCTTTTATATTCAGTGCTCCAACAACGAATTAATGAACACACTGGATGCTGCCTGCCAGTCAGACCACCAGAAGACTAGCTGGTCAGCCTCTGCTGCCCAGCCTCCATGGCAACCTTGACTGGAGCCAGGGGTGGACTCTGCTCCCTTCTAGCTCAAATTGAAAAAGCCCTCTCACTGATCTTTGGAGCCTGTGGGTTGAGGGATCTGTGAACAGCTGCTGCTTCTGGGGATTTCATTCCTGAAGTCTGCTCTGGTCCTCCTCCTCCCAGAGTCACTTGGCAGAGGCTGGGCTGGGTTCCACCCCACATCCAGTGTGACAGACCTTTCCTGTTGGCCTTCCAGGTCTCTCTGGGCTGGAAATCTCCTCCATTCCAACTTCCTGTGGCTTCTATTCCTCTAGAATTTCTTGAGAGTCTTCCTTTACAGGTATTTTATGGGCTGTGGGGGAAGGGCTAAAGTATGTACTTGGATTCTCTAAATTTATACATATCATGTTTCTTTGGAGCTACGTTAATTCTGTTTTCCACAGCACCTTCTCTGATGTGGGCACAACATGCTGAGCGGTCCTGTGCCAGTGTCTCCCATGTCACACAATCAGTTCCACAGTTCTTAAAAGAATCCTTTGAGTGTCCTTTTATCAGTTTTTCTGAGTGCCAGGTGAGAGCTTGCCTTGTGTGAGTTTTCTATAAAGCAGCCTTTTTGACAAGTGGACATTTTTATTTGAAAAATGTGACCAGTCCATCAGAGTTATGCTTTCTTCAGGATACACATATGCACAACCATGTGTATACACATATGTGTATATACACATTTATATGTATGTGTGTGCCTACATACGTGTGTGCATATATGTATATATACACTTACATTATACATGCATATATAATAGTACATAAGATACGGCATAGGTGATATATACATGTATACACATATATATGTATATATATATATATTTATATTTTTAAATATTTATATTACCTGGAAGTCATCAGGTTTTAAATATGACATTTCACGGGGCAATGCAGAACTGGTAGGCCTTCTTGTAAAGGAACTTTCTAACAATAAGAGTGACCCAAGCAAAGGCCAGTTTCTATGAAATGACAGACAGGCAATGTATATGTGTTCAGTATTTATGGTCTGTCAGGTACTGTACTAAAAATGACATATTCATACAAATGAAAGGAAGGAGGCCCTGTCCTTAGAAATCTTACATTCTAATTGAGAAAGATGGAAAAATACTTCTTTTAGGACAGTTTATCCTAATTTTGAACACCTCTAAAGAAGAAGATATTTTCCTGACATAAAGCCTGAATATTGTTCTTTTCTGCTGTGAAACCTTGATATAGTTGCTGTGAATCCCTCAGTTCTCCTTTTGAACCATTTCATCTCAGGCTTTACAATGGAGAGGAGAATGAATATTCAACACCAATCTTATCCATTTGTTAATCAACCTCTGTTTCTTTGTGAGAAATTAGTTATTGTAACTGGAAAGGTGCTCTCTGGGAATCCCATGGGCAGAAATATCACTGACAGGGTGGATTTGGAGCTTGTTTCACAAGATGACTAAGTTATTTGGTAAAACTGGTAGGAGGCATTTCTGACTTCATAGATAAGAATGAAGACAACACACAATGAAAAGCCTAATGAGTAAGCAATGGCCATTTGATCCAAAGACTCATGATGAAGGAAACATTTTGATGCACATATCAAAGGAGATATGGAAACCACACTTTTCTGGCATTTACTTTTGATGGATGACCAGGCCTAATCTTCATGGCTCCTTCTGTTTGTATTTAGATAATTTGGTGATAAGATCCCTTCCTTTTCTGAGAGGTACTATTGTACAGGGGAAAAGTCTCCAGTGGACATAGGACTTGGATTTAAAGTACATACTATTTGTGTGACACTGGGCAACTTACTTTAGATCTCTGAGACTCATTTTCCTCACCTGTAACATGAAGGGCTAACACTGGATGGCTTTTGAGGTCCTTCTCAGCTCTCGATATATGAATACAGTATTGTTACTAATGGCTTATGGATGTGGTGATAAAATGGTTATGTGCTATTCCTGCATGATCCAACAGGCCATTTCCTTTCTCCAAATCTCAGTTTCAGACTTTGTTTTCATTTTTTTCATGCTCCTTCTTCCATTAGGCTATGGCATGCTGAAAGTCAGGTTATCTTTTGTCTTATTTTGTGTCTCCAACACTCATCATGGTGTCTGGAACATAGTGTAAATTAAATGTTTATCAACTGACTAACTGATTGACTAACCTGAAAGAAAGGTCTTTGTGTGGAGAGATTGTGTCTTCTTAAGAACAAAACAAACAAATACAACAACAAACAACACAAAATGTCAGTTCCAAGTACAGTGCCTGGGACATAATTTATAAGAATAAATGCTGATTGAATAAATGAAGTAATGAATTAATGAAATCATGAGATTAATAGAGCACAAGATAAATAGAAAATGCTCAGTGATTAGATGAAAGAGAGGCAAAGGTATCACTTCCTGATCAAGAAGACATCTGAGCTGGGCCTTGAAGGTCTGTGAATGTCAAAGTCCTTGTGTTATCCCCAGTGAGATCTCTCCAGTTACGCTCTACTGCCTGTGCTAGAAGGAAAAGTGAAGATGAGTCATTTAAGAAAGTTGTTACTGGTTTTATAGTTAGTAATTGCCTGACATAGGATTTTTGGGGAAGCTAGATAATAGAGTGGATAAAACAATGGACTGGGAATCAGGAAGACTTATCTGTATGAATTCAAATATGGCTTCATATATATACTATCTGTGGCACCCTGGGCAGGTGACTTAACCCTGTTTGCCTCAGTTCTTCATCTGTAAAATGAGTTGGAGAAGAAAGTGGCAAAGCACTCCAGTAGTATTGCCAAGAAAACCCCAAATAAGTTCACACAAAGTTGGACAAGAGTGAAACAACCTTACCATAGCAAGAGATTGGAATTGAACCCCATTCTCAATCTATAGATGCCAATTTTGCCCATGATTCTTTTATGCTTCCCATCTACCATGGTCTATATGCTCAAAAAGAGCCTTTCAGTGATTAGCATAGCAAAGAATGAAGCTTAATTCCATGTGTGTTCACTGCTAGTGGACTTGTCATTTTGATTTTGAGAGTATATAACAAGATGAACTTATCATAGTCTTCCACCTTACCAGATATTTATAGTATGTGTGAGGGAGAGGTGGTGAAAATGGAGAGGACGCCTCTTCGTGAGCTTAAAATGATGTATCCTTTATCAGTTACTTAACACATCAGAAGCCATTTTCAGGATGTAGCAATACCATCAGTCATAGATGGGGTTTATCCAATTACTCAAAGACAACAGCATAATAGAGATAGCTGCCATTATACAGCCCTTTATGACTTACAAAGCACTTTACCTCCATTATCTCATCTGATTCCCACAACAGTCTTGGAAAGGAGGCAGTCCAAGCATCATTATCTCAGCTTTACAAAGAAAGAAAGTGGGGATCAGGGAGATTAAGCTTATTTTGGCTTAGCTTTTGTAATAAATATATTTCACAGAATCATAGAAACCCTGAATTAGAAGGAATTTGACAGGCAATTTAGTCTAGCCTTTGCTGAAATAAGAATGTTTTCTATATGTAGTCAGATACTGAAGTGAAGACAGTGGCAGAGAAGAGATGCCAGACTTTGGAATTAGAAACTTCATTTGATTCATTTCATTAAGCATTTACTTATGACCCACTTTTTGTCCGATACTGTTAGATACTGGGGATAAAAGGACAAAAAATATATTTGTTCTTGCTCTCAATTGGTTTATATTCTAAGAATAAAATTAAGACCTCAGTTTTAGTCCTGCCTCTGGTATATGCTAATCAGGTGACCAAAGGTAAATCCTTAAACTTTTCATTTCCCTTGTAATTCTGCTATGCCTCTTAAAGGAAAATGAGAGATTTTCATCTTTGGAGGGAATTCCCATAACTGGAATTTTCTACACAGACTAGATTACAAATATGGACCAAAATCCAAAAAGGAAAAAAAAAATTAAGATGATCCTAGAAATGTGAAATTTGTTTTAGTGGAACAACCATTCTGGATGGACCTACCACAAAGGAATGTTTCATAATCCACTTGAGGAAAGAAAGATTTTCTATTGGGCAGAGCCCCTCTTACTAAATAAAGAGATACTCATCATCAGGAGTTAAAACTCCAGGTAACTGACGATGTTGACCATAGCAATGAATGAAGCCATGCCATGAGACTTAATGGGCTTGTTATGTCTGTCCCTGCAATGAGGACCTGTGCATATGAAGTCATAGATGCTCAAAATATTGAGATCAGATTAACAAAAAATCTATTTTTTTGCCTTTCGTATTTAGATCTGATTGCAGTAGAAATTGAGTATTTCGTTCCATGCTGGCTCATTATTTGTAGTTCCTGGTTAAACATTTCTCCAGCAAAGTAGAATTGTGAGTGATCTAATTAGAAAATTTAATTTAATAGTTTTCCTGAATGAAGTGGAGATTAATAGTAGAATGATTCAGAAAAGTTCATTAGAAGTCCCCGATCTCTAAGCAAAGTATTCACAGAAGTTCAGCTCCTTGAGGATCTGTGATGCTATTGGCTCCACCCCATAATTTGATAAAAATTCCCTCTACTATATATATGTATGTATGTATATATATGTATATATATGTATATATATGATAACTTGTCTTATAGACTTTGTTTGAAGAGCACCAATGACCTAGTGCCCTTCACTCCCAAGATAGTCTCTTATTGGAACGTAACAGGGACAGTGGATAAAGCACTGGTCTTGTAATAGGAAGAACTTAGTTCAGATGTGTCCTCAGATCTTTACTGGTTCAATGATCCTGATCAAGTCATTGTTCAAAATTTAACTTCTATTTGCCTCAGTTTATTCAAGTGTAAAATGGGGACAATAATAGCACCTACCTCACAGGGTTGTTGTGAGGATAAAAAGAGATATTTGTAAAGATTTTAGCGCAGTGCCTGGCATTTAGTAGGTGCTAGACAAATGTCTATTCACTTAAAGGTAGTTTTTAGCTACCATTTCTTCTCTTTATCAAGTACAGAATCCTCATTTCTTTGAGCAGACTTATATGGCATGAATTCTGTCATGACCTTTGCCATCCTTCATTTCCTATTCTGATCATTATCAACTATTCCTATTATCCTGTTGCAAGACAACTTAATGCAGTGCTCCAGGTACAATGTCACCAGGGCAGAGAATTGCCCTCTTTGATCTGGGCACACCAATTAAGATTGTGCTTATATTCTTCACTGAAAATGTACATCATACTTGTGGTCCACTAACATCCCTGGCATTTTTTCAAGACCCATGCTTTTCTAGTCAAGCCTCCCTTATCATGCATGTGTCAAGAAAATTCATTAAAATTCTAAAATATTACGTGTATCCACATTAAATATATTTTTATTAGATTCAGGTCAGTACTCCAGAATCTCAAGAAATATCGAATCTTAAAGGAGGGGGAGGAAGAACAGGAGGACAAGATGGAGGAAGAGGAGGAGGAGAAAAAGGAAGTGAAAATAGAAGACTAAGCTCAAATCATTCCAGCAATCCACTGTACACTTCTTGAGGTTAATGACCTCATTTTGAGTAGTCAATAACTATTTCCTAATACACCAAATTCCATTCTGTCTAGTCAACACCTCCACTTTTTAAACAAGACTGTCAAAAATCTCTCTACAATGAATGGCAGTATAGCTAAAGAAACACAAAAGAAAATTCTCTGAATCCCCATGCTCCTCTATGTTTTCCCAGTTCTATTTTCTAATGTTTGCAAGTATATTGTGTTGTTTCTGATTCTTAGAATGTAGAAGAAATATTAGATTTATGAGTCTTATGGGTTAGTTTTTTTTTCCAAAACTATTTCTGAAGAAATAGCTTCCAGATTAGTGAGTTCTTTTGCTGTTTTAAAACTAAAACAAAGAAAGCATAAATTAAAGAAAAAGTAAAAGATATCAAGTCACATATTTTCACATAATTTCCCTGTATGCATTTGGGTACACTTACTGAATGAACCAGTCATTCTCTCATCATAATTAGGGTGTACATTCGTACGATCTGGAAAATCATGGTTTAATGGAAAGAACACTTGACTTGGAGACAGGTGAATGGTTTCTACTGTCCCCACAGTAATTGCTTTGTTGATTAAGTGCTGACTTTTGTACTTAATAGTTTTATGGTTAGGCAAACCAAAACTTAGTGTACTGAGTGTCCATTGCTTCATCTGACAAAAGGAGATGATAAAATAGCAGTTCCCAGGATTTTTTCTTTGTTTTGTTTAGGAAACAAACAGTGATCAATTGACAAACATTGATTAAGGTTCTATGGGGTGCCAGGCATAGTCATAGGTGGTGAGGGTACAAGTGCAACAGTAAAATACCCTCAATCCCCAATTAACTTACAAACTATATGGAAAGGTGAGGAAGATATAATATATTCATGGATAAGGAAGAAAATAGAAGAAATACAAAACAACACAGTGAATTATAGGGGGAGAGTGCTTCTTATTTGTTTCACAAAACAACCCCATCCTTAGACTCCTATGCTTCTTAATCTCTATCTGTTAGAATCCCTGATATTTCCAGGTTCCACTCAAAATATCCTCTCTACATCCCTCCTGTCCAAAATTTATTTATGAATTTATATTTATGTATATATGCATGAATAGATACCTCCATATACATGCCTACATACCTAAACACATACATACATACATATATACATATATCCTTTACTGATTAGATATTGTTTCACCTTGTAGAATTTCTTTTTCATAACTGCAAAGACTTTTCCATATTTGTCTTTATACCCACAGTTCCTACAACAGGAACTGACTGATACATAACAATGCCTTTAAAAATGTGTGTTAAAGACTGATGTGAATTATAAGATTTTTTGAGCCCCTAAGGCCTGATTTATTAGACTTAAGGAATCTTTCAATGATATATAGTGTATAGTATATATAGTGTTTTCTAAAGGTCACAACATGAGAGAAATATGAAATATTATTGTTACCATTTGTCCAATAAGTCAACTCATTTCAATATTGGTTAATTTCTTTTGTAAGGAAAGCTATCATTACATCATTATATTATATGATTCTATTTATATGATTTTATTGAATTGAATTCTATTAATTAATTAATTGGCAATTAATTAATTAACTGAAATCTGTTAATTAATCTATTAAACTGAAATTTGTCTCTTTGTAACTACCTGAATTCCATTGCCCTTCTTGTCTCTTTTCTCATAAAGAGAGTAATTTCAGATATCAAACTCTACTGTATTCTTTTTGCCTCCAAAATCAAAAATAATTTCCTCTGTTAACCTGTTAGAACTTCTCACAGTCTGGCTCCAACCTTTCCTTCCAAGCTTATTATACTTTACTTTCACTTCTTCATTCTGTGATTAAAATGAGTTTTTGCTTTGTTCTCCTTCAAGACCCTCCATGTGCAATCTCTGTGCCTTTTCAATGACTGTCCCTGAAATCAAGAATGTACTGTTTCCTAATCTTGTAATGTTAATGAGAGTTAGATCTTCCCTGCCTATTAATGGGTCTCAGGTGAATCCATTAAGGGAAGCATGATTAGGGGGATGCTTTTTTTGTAGGAAGGTACACACCTTTTGTTAATTGTTGATGAGGCCCTGGGTCAGGAGGGCCTTGCCCTCCTGGTCTGAAAAGTGTGTATATACTTCGAGGTGAGGTTTTGCTTTGGGGCTTTTAAAAAAGTTCATATGCCAGAGGGGACTCTGTGTAGCCAGTAAAGAGCACCCTCCCATCCCGCTTCTGCTTTGAAGACGCAGATGTTGGCATTTCGCTCTCTGGTAACTATGTATATATGTACGATCAGACAGTTGGATCTATCTGTTGATCTATGTATTACTTATGGTCAGACAGTTGGAAGCCATTTCTGTTAGTCTTTCTTTCTCTGTTTGTATTTTCTCTCCTGGTGAATGTAATTAAAATAGTTTGTTGATCCTTCAAAGATTGCTTTCCTTTTAGAAAGGCAACTCTAAGAACCTGTGCTATATCAGGCATGTGGATGTGACAGGGTACTTGCTGCTACAAACCTCCACCTCAAGTAATCAATACACATTTATTATATACTTACTATATTCTAGCCATGTGCTAACACTTCACAGAGTCCCTTAAGCACTGACCTGCTTTTAAGGCATTACTTTTTATCCCTTCAACTATTTCTGTCTGACTTTAAAAAATTAATTTTTATTTGACTATTTGACACCCATTTGTATTATTTTTCTACGTTCATCATGAATAAACATGTACATGTATATGCAGAAATACTTTGACGTGTATATATACACCTATTTTTTAACCATAATCCATTCTGTCTCTATATATACACACACATATTAGACATATATGTACATATCTGTATGTCACTGTTGACTTTCAGTGGTCTCTGTCATTCACTAAGCACCTATGATATTGTTTGTAGATCTGACCAGGCCCTTTGATACTGTTAATTATGAGGGTTATGGAAAATTATGTCAAAATATGGTTGCCTAAAGAAGTTCATCAATATTGTAGGTCAGTTTCATGATGGCATGTTTGCCCAGGTTCTGGGATAGTGGACAATGCTCAGGTACCTTCCCAGTCACCAATGGAGTGAAATAGTACTGTGTGCTTGCTCCCATGCTTTTCAGTATGATGTTTTCAGCAATGTTGTCAAATGCTTTCAATGAGGATGAACATGGTGTCATGGTTAACTGCCAGGCCTAGAGGCCTGTGTGGGCTACCCGAGTCTTCTTACCTCACCTCTGAGGTCTTCGGTTGGCCAAAACCGGATGCTCATATGAGAGAAAGGACGTTCCAGAGTCGAACAAGGGTTGAGCTTTATTTCAGGGTCTCGGTTACAAGTGCAGGGGGGTCTTCCTTAGGAGGAAGAGGGGGAGATTTCCTAAGGAGGCTAGGATCTTAAGGGATTGGAAGTAGAAGTACAAGCAGGGAGAGAGGGGGAGGGGAGAGAGGAAAGAAGAAAAGTGGAGCCTACTGTCCTCTTGGCTCCTCATGTGCTAAGAGAGCTTTCAGGCTTCCTCAATCCTACTTAACCTTCAGCCGCACAGTTTGCATCTAAATACCATGCTGTTAGATAACAATAGTGTGCCCAGATCCGGGACCATCTCGAGGGCGGGGAGATCTCTCTCCCATAACGTTTCTCACAGGAAGAGGTGGAATTACTCGAGATAGCTCGGTTCACCTCGATTCCCTGCCGTTTCCTGGGGGGGTCTCGTGAGAGCTCTAAGATTTAGAAGTTCCCACCTTTACCTGCCCGAGACTGTCCACACGGAATTGAGCTTCCAATCCCAACAGTTAACTACCATGTTGATAGTAAGTTCTTCAGTTTGAAAAGGCTACCAGCAAAGACCAAAGTGGAGGGGAGTATTTGTGCATGATTTTCTGTTTGCAGATGATTATGCATTCAATGCAGCCTCCTAAACTGAGATACAACAAAGTATAGATCAATTCTCTGCTGCCTGTGCTAATCTTGACCTAATAATTAACACCAAGAAAACACAGGTGCTGCATCAGCCACCACCACACCATCCATATGTGGAACCATCAACAACAAATGGAGAAGTTTTGAATACTGTGGATAAGTTCAGTTATCTTGGTAGTGTACTCTTCAGGGATGTACCCATTGACAATGGGGTTGATGCACCCATTGCCAGGGCTAGCTCAGCGTTTGGGAGACTCAGAAGAAAAATATGGGAGAGAAGAGTTATTAGACTGCCTACCAAACTGAAAGTCTGCAGAGCAGTTGTGCTGACCTTATTGTTGTATGTCTGTGAAACACGAACAATCTACCAGCATCATGCAAGGAAACTGAATCAGTTCTTTAAACTGTCTTAGGAAGATTCTGAGGATTACCTAACAGGATAAGGTACCAGAAATTGAGGTCCTTACTTGAGCTGAACTGCCAAACATTCAAACTATGCTTCAGAGAGTGCAACTCCAATAGGCTGGCCATGTTGTTCAAATGCAAAATGTACGCTTTCCAAAAAAACTATTTTGTGGAGAACTCATATGAGGCAGGCAATCACATGGTGGTCAGTGGAAGCAACACAAGGACACTCTCAAGGTCTCTCTCAAAACTTTGGATTTGACTGTGCAATATGAGAGACATTGCCCATATCAGAAATGGTGCTGTGCTCTATGAGGAAAGCACAATTGAGACTGTACAAAGTACACGTAAGATGCGCAAATTTGGAGTATCCAACCAAATATTCACATGCACTATCTGTGCCCAACCTGTAGTAGAGCATCAGTCACAGTTGGTCACACTGAAATTTCACTTTATCATGGTGATGTCATTTTAGTCCTCTTCAAGAAAGAAGGACAACCATCACCACCAGGATATTGAGTCAAAATCATTCTATCTGTGATATATACCCCTCATTCCCAACCTTACACTTTGGGATGAAATAGACCAAATTTAATCTCCATTTCACACAGCAGCCTTTCAATTACTTGAATATAGCTAACTTGTCAACTCTGTCTCTTCCTTTACTAGACTAGATATCCAATAAACACACACTCATATGTATATGTATATGTGTGTATATATGTACATATATATGCCTCAAATTCTTTTTTTTAATTTTTTATTAAACTTATTTAACTTAAGTTTTATTAAACTTATTTATTTAACTTTTAACATTCATTTTCACAAAATTTTGGGTTACAAATTTTCTCCCCTTTTATCCCCTCCCCCCCCAAACATCAAGCATTCTAATTGCCCCTATGACCAATCTGCTCTCTCTTCTATCATTCCTCTCTGCCCTTGTCTCCATCTTCTCTTTTGTCCTGTAGGGCCAGATAGATTTCTATACCCCTTTACCTGTATTTCTTATTTCCTAGTGGCAAGAACATTACTGGACAGTTGATCCTAACACTTTGAGTTCCAACTTCTTTACCTCCCTCCCTATCCACCCCTTCCCTTTGGAAGGCAAGCAATTCAATATAGGCCAAATCTGTGTAGTTTTGCAAATGACTTCCGTAATAGTTGTGTTGTATAGGACTAACTATATTTCCCTCCATCCTATCCTGTCCCCCATTACTTCTATTCTCTTTTGATCCTATCCCTCCCCATGAGTGTCGACCTCGAATTGCATTCTCCTCCCCATGCCCTCCCTTCTATCATCCCCCCCACCCTGCTTGTCCCCTTGTCCCCCACTTTCCTGTATTGTGAGATAGGTTTTCCTACCAAAATGAGTGTGCATTTTATTCTTTCCTTTAGTGGAATGTGATGAGAGTAGACTTCATGTTTTTCTCTCACCTCCCCTCTTTATCCCTCCACTAATGAGTCTTTTGCTTGCCTCTTTTTTGAGAGATAATTTGCCCCATTCAATTTCTCCCTTTCTCCTCCCAATATATTTCTCTCTCACTGCTTGATTTCATTTTTTTTAAGATATGATCCCATCCTCTTCAATTCACTCTGTGCACTCTGTCTCTATATATGTGTGCATGTGTGCATGTGTGTGTGTGTAATCCCACCCAGTACCCAGATACTGAAATGTTTCAAGAGTTACAAATATTGTCTTTCCATGTAGGAATGTAAACAGTTCAGCTTTAGTAAGTGCCTTATGACTTCTCTTAGCTGTTCACCTTTTCATGGTTCTCTTCATGCTTGTGTTTGAAAGTCAAATTTTCTTTTCAGCTCTAGTCTTTTAATCAAGAATACTTGAAAATCCTCAATTTCATTGAAAGACCAATTTTCCCCCTGAAGTATTATGCTCAGTTTTGCTGGGTAGGTGATTCTTGGTTTTAGTCCTAGTTCCTTTGACTTCTGGAATATCCGATTCCATGCCCTTCGATCCCTTAATGTAGAGGCTGCTAGATCTTGTGTTATCCTGATTGTATTTCCACAATACTTGAATTGTTTCTTTCTAGCTGCTTGCAATATTTTCTCCTTGACCTGGGAACTCTGGAATTTGGCCACAATGTTCCTGGGAGTTTCTCTTTTTGGATCTCTTTCAGGTGGTGTTCTGTGGATTCCTTGAATATTTATTTTGCCCTCTGGTTCTAGAATCTCAGGGCAGTTTTCCTTGATAATTTCATGAAAGATAATGTCTAGGCTCTTCTTTTGATCATGGCTTTCAGGTAGTCCCATAATTTTTAAATTGTCTCTCCTGGATCTATTTTCCAGGTCCTTTGTTTTTCCAATGAGATATTTCACATTATCTTCCATTTTTCTATTCTTCTCTCTTTGTTCTGTGATTTCTTGGTTTTGCATAAAGTCATTAGCCTCCATCTGTGCCATTCTAATTTTGACAGAACTATTTTCTTCAATGAGATTTTGAATCTCCTTTTCCGTTCAGCTAATTCTGTTTTTGAAAGCATTCTTCTCCTCTTTGGCTTTTTGAACCTCTTTTGCCAATTGAGTTAGGCTAGTTTTCAAGGTATTAATTTCTTCAAAATTTTTTTGGATCTCCTTTAGCAGGGAGCTGATCTGCTGTTCATGCTTTGACTTCATGTCTCTCATTTCTCTTCCCAGCTTTTCCTCTACCTCTCTAACTTGATTTTCAAAATTCTTTTTGAGCTCTTCCATGGCCTGAGACCATTGGGTGGGCTGGGACACAGAAGCCTTGCCTTCTGTGTCTTTGTCTGATGGTAAGCATTGTTCTTCCTCATGAGAAAGGAAGGGAGGAAATGCCTGTTCACCAAGAAAGTAACCTTCTATAGTCTTATTTCTTTTCCCTTTTCTGAGCATTTTCCCAGCCAATGACTTGACCTCTGAATATTCTCCTCACACCCACCTCGCCTCCTGATCCTCCCAGCCAGCGTTTGGGGACTGAGATTCAAATGCTGCTTCCAGCCTTAGGGCTTTTGGCGGGGGCAGGGCTGCTATTCAGTATGAGATTATGTTCAGGTGGTCAGGTCAGGGCAGGGCCGCCCCTCAGGCTCAGTTCCCTCAGGGGGTTTATGCACAGACCTTCCACAATGGATTCAGGCTCCCACCCGCTTGGGGAGCCCAGGTCTGCAGCCGCCTCTCAGCTTTTACCTCCCAGGGGGGAGGGGGCCTGAATTATGGGGGCACCCCACTCCCCTCTGGACCCACCAAAGAGACTCTCTCACTGACCCCCATCACCTGTGGGTGGAGGGACTTGTGTGGCCGCTGGAGATCCCGTCCCTGAAGCCTGCTTGGATTTGTTTCTCTCGGTGCCGCGGCTGCGGCAGGGTTGCACTCAGCTCCCTGTCCCGGCGCCCAGTCCACAGCGCCAAGGACCCCCCGCGAGAGGTTTGCAGGTCTCTCTGGAACAGAAATCTCCTCAAATTCTTAATAATCATTTTAGATCAAATATTAGAGAGCAATCTCTCAAACATGCCCCATCAGAAATATGGACAGTTTCTTTGAAAATTCAAACAGAAAATGTAGGCCAGTTTGCATCTCAAGACCAGTTGATTGCAGTCTGCCTTCTGGAGAATGCTTCTCTTTTTTCCTAGTGTATATAAAACTATTCACAGTATAAAAACAAACAAATAGACATCTAGGAGAAAGAAAAATAGGTATAAGATGAAATGACTTTCTGTCAGGATGTCAAGGTTCTGTAGGAGTCCAGAGAGTTTAAGGGAGGAAGTAAAAGGTTTCCTTTCCTCAAATATCTGAATTGCTGTAATGTGACAGGGAGGTTAGATTTCTCATTAACTTAGTAACTAAGGAAACTGAGTAACGATCATAAGGATTATGTACTAAATTGGGGTAGGGTGTATTGCCATCAGCACATGATGTTGGGAAGTTAGCTGAGATGTTGATGGCTAAGGCAGGATGATTCAGTGAGTATCATGTGACATCTCCTTTTGTGTTCATCCTTATTGAAATCATTTGACAGCATGGCTGAAAACATCATACTAAAAAGCCTGGGAGCAAGCACACAGGTCTTTTCCACTCCATTGGTGACTGGGAAGGCACAAAAGCATTGTCCAATATCGAAAACCTTGGCAAACATGCCATCATGAAATTAACATGTAATACTGATGAACTTCTCTGGGCAGCTAAATTTTGACATCATTTTCCATAAGCCCTTACAACTGACAGTGTCAAAGATTTTGGACAGATCCACAAACTCTGTTCTGCTCCTGGCATTTTTCCTGGAGTTGTTGGGCAACAAACACCATATCAACGGTTCCTTGGCCCTTTCTGAAGCCACACTGCCTCTCAGGTATATCACCATTTTCCAGGTGAAAGATCAGCCTATTAAGGAGAAATAATTGTATCAATAATGACTAAGAGAGAGACACCTCTCTGATTGTATCAGGATAATCTATTCCCTTTACCTTTATAGAGATGGACAATGGAGGCATCCTTGAACTCCTGGGGAATAACTTCCTATTCCCATATAACCTGGAAAATTTCAGTCAGTTTTTGTATGAGCAGTGGTTCCCCTATCTTATAAATCTCAGCTGGAGTAGAATCAATACCAGGTGCTTGGCCACATGAAAGGAGCCTAATAGCTCAAACCTCTTGTTTATTTAGAAGTTCAACGAAGGAGGGATTGACTTCAGTCATAGGTAAACAGTCAGTGGCCTCAGCATGGATGGTCTGTTGAGAACACTATGGAAGTATGCAGTCCATCTCTCTAGAATCATGTCCTTCTCACTAATCAATGTGGCTCCATCAGCATTGAGTAGTTGTGATGCACCATAGGTTTTTGGTCCATAAATAGCTTTCAGGGAATCACAAAAAGACTTTGGATTGTTACTATCAGCATAAAACTGAATTTCATCTCTCTTCGTACTAAGCCAGGAATCCTATATCTCTGTAAGGTATGTGACACTCATAAATACATACATACATACATATATATATATATATCCATATACACATACATATATACTTATATATACATACACAGGTACATATATGTATGTATGTGTGTATGTGGAGAGAAACAGGAGAGAGGAAGAGAGAGAGAGAGAGAGAGAGAGAGAGAGAGAGAGAGAGAGAGAAAACACATTGGAAGATTCAAGTAGATTAATGATTACCAGGAAAATATGGATCAAAATACATTTGAAAGCCTTAAAAACTAAAGTTATCATGTTAGAGATCTATATTTTTGCTTGGCATACCCTCCCTCTCTCATCTCCTTATTCTAGAATTCTGAGTTTCCTTAATTTTTATTTAACTGGTACCTTTGGCAAAAATGAATTCAGTGTTCATTTTAGTTCTCACTACCTTCCCTGAAAAATTACTCTGTTTGTATTTTGTTCCTGTATCTATACAAGCATGACAGCTTCCCCAGTGCTATGCACACTCCTTTTAGGCACAGCTGTTTCATTTTTTTGGTTTCTCTTAAGTATCTTATACATAATAGTTGCTTAATCAATGTTTGTCAATCAGTTGATTTAGTAGTGATGAAATGTTTCAGACACACTCTTCCTTAAAGTAAGGAAAAAGTTCTACTCAGGAATGTTCAGTACATTCAGTAATTTAATGTTTTAACAATGCTTGTGATTATACTATAATGATGATGGTAATGATGATGATAGAGCAAGTATTTATTAGGCATTGACTATATGCCAGAGTGCCAAATATTTCACCATATGTTGCATTCTCCTCTCAGCAACATTGGGAGGTAGATGCTATTACTATCCCCATTTTGCAGTTAAGAAAACAGAGACATACAGACTTTTAGTGACTTTCCCAGGGACACACAGTTAGGAAGTGTCTATGGTAAGATTTCAACTCAGATCATCATGATGACAGGCCCATCATTGTGTCTATGCTCAACCTAGATGTCTTGGCTACTGCTCCTTCTACTATGTTAAACAAATGGTTAAACCACACTAATTTGCTAAAAACAAAACAAAAAACAGCAACAAAAGAGAGGAGAGCAAAAAAGGAAGAGTCCTAGCTGAGCCTTTCCAACACTCCTCTCTAGACACCTTTAAAATAAAATGTCAAATAGAATTGAAAATGAAATAGACAGCAAAAACTCAGGATAATTTAGGAAATCAAAGGAAAGAAATGTGGCAGTGGGATGCTGCAGCAACACCGACTGTATGCTTAGTAGATATGGCAACAGCAGTTGTACTGGGATTACTTGTTACCCTAGTTGGTAAGGGAACTGAATATCTGGTAAGAAAGAAAATACACACACACACACACGCACACACACACACATATATGACTATATACATATCACTATATATATATAACCATATAAAGCTATATAAATATATATAACTATAGCTATATAAATAATTATATATGCATATAGGCATATATACCTATAGATATATATACTTACATACATACATATATATGTGTGTATGTGTATATGAATACATGTATATATCCACATATATATATATATATGGATGGATGTATTATGTATGGATGTATAATTAGGTATAGTTGATGCCAGAATAACCCTGGGTTCATAACTGGGTGCCATTTGACAGCTCCATTGGCAGTTACCCAGATCTACCTTGCAGTTCTAGGACAGAGGAACTTTTATGGTCTCAACAGAGCAGGAGCCCTAGTTCTGGGTCATGGTTACAGGGGGGAAAAGAGTTGTGTTTGCTAGCAATTGGGGATATTTCCTAAAGACCCAAGCATAAAGCAAGATGGAGCGACCATACTTTTCCCTGCATCACACCACCTTGAAAATACTGAAAATTTTCAGATCACCACAGAACTATCACTGAAAACAGCATGGTAGGTGGGCCCTTTCAGGGCTTCCCTAGGTGCACAGACACTGCCAGTGCCCTTTCCCCCTTCCACACAAAGTCCTCCAAGGCTATGTTTAAAGGGCTGTGGCACCAGAAAAAACCCTCCAAGGATGGTAGGGTCACATTACTCTGGGGGTATGAGTCATCATATAGGCAGCCAGAATTTTCCCTCAGCTCTTAAGCTAGTGGAACTGTGGCTCATCCTGCCCATCAGATTTAAGAGAGCTCAGCCCATTCTCATCAAGGAAAATATGCAATGCCAAAATATCTTCTGATACAAATGGTGCCTTAAATACCTCACATGTCCCAACTTTGGAATAAGATGCTCTGGTTAGACCAAAACCATTTTCTTGAAGTTGTTGAACTTTGCTGGTGCACAGAAAGATACCCACAATGAAGGAGGTTTTTTTTTTTATTAAATTTTGGCCAGTATATTATATCAAAACAATTATATGTTAGAAAACAACAGCACATTGCCAATTGTTCAGATGACCTCCTTGAAGATGTCTTTGGGGTACGCAGACCCAAGTTTCTCTGTGAAACAAAATAAGCAATTATATGCAATGTTTTCTAGGAACTCGATAGCAGTCAATTAAGAATAATTTTGCTAGTCTAAATGCATCTATAAATGAAATCAGATGTCAGTTTGAAATCAGAAGTGGTCAAAAGGAAGCTATGAAAGAACTGAAGGAAGAGAAAACATCACTGAATTTGAATTTAGAACAACTACCTTATCTAGAAAGAGAACACATAGTGAAACAGAAAAAAATTCAGATGACTTGCCTAATGAAAGACATAGAAAATGGTGTGTCAGATATTATTTCCCTTAAATTTAATGAAAACTTTGCCCTATGTGTCACAAAAGAGATGTGTTACTATGAAACAGTACTGGTGACTGAATGGAAATTCCTTTAAGTCGGGATATTGAAATTGGTGTATTAAGTGAAAACTCAGATGATTCATTTCCAGACTAATTCAGTGTTTGGTCTGAGATTGAGTCTATTGACTCAAAATATTACAGTCACAATTAAGGACAAGAACTCACAGAGAAAGATGAAGACATACATATCAGGTGATTGTATATCAGACATGGGAGAGTAACACTGACTCATTTGATGAAGACCCTGAAATATCCTTAGCCAACTATTAGAAGTGCACTTCTGAGAAAATGAATCTTCCAATTCCACCATATTGTCACAGATGCTAGAGTTTGCTAGAGACTTGGTTTCCTTAGGAGAAAGGTGAAGTTTCAGACAAAGGTAAACTAGAAAGCCCCAAAGAGTAGGAAGAGGGCTTTAGTGTTCCAGATTGTAAGATATACAAAATGTATGACTCAAGAATCATGTGTTGAGGAAAATTATGAAGAAATACTACAGACATCAGACTCCCAAGAAAGTGAGGATTATTCCCAAACACAGGCATCTAAATGTATCATCTATAGTAGTGAGGAAAATAGTGAAGAAATTGAGAAACGATTCTCATTGAGGCGCAGAGGCAAGACAGCAGAGTGAAAGTAAAAGTGAGCAAATTTTACAGCGGCAGAATCCTCTAGGGGAAAGAGCGTGGCAGATTTCCAGCCCAGAATAGCCTGAATGGTTGACAGGAAGCAACCAGGCTGGGGAAGCACAGAGTGTGCAAGCTGTACCAGCACAGACTTGGCCATAACAGAGTGGGAGCAGCCCAAGAGGGCTGCATCACCAGCAGCAGTGTCAATTCCAAAACCTCTCATCACAGGACAGGAGTCTGGCAGAGCTGGATGAGAGAGAAGGGGGCCACAGGGCCTATAGCAATGGCAGAAGTTATTCATGAGGATATCAGCATAAAGACTAAATGTTTGAAAGTCACCTACTTGAATTTCCCAGAACTGAGATGGCGGAGTAAGCTGTAAGAGCTCTCATGCTCCCCTTATTGACCTTGAAAAATACAGAGAATATTGTCCCATGGAAAAAATCCTATCATAGTGGCTTTAGCAGAAGGAGAACAGCAGTCTTTTAGCTCATGAGACTAGGGAGATCAACCGGAAAGGTCCTTCTTGCTGTGACTGAGTGAGATAAGTGCAGAACTGGAGATGTGCCATCAAGCCCCACATCAACAGACCAGCAGGAGATCCTGAGCCCCATGGCAGAGGAGCAGGTAAGCACAAACAATAGCTCCTCAGGACTACTTTAGCACAGTCAGGGGTACTGAGCAGACACCAGCGCAGACAAGAGTCCACTAGTGGCTGAGGCTTCCCAGGCTCTAATGCAGCTCTAGGGAAAGAGGGAACCTCCAGTAGCTAGGATACTCCTTCCCCACACCTCAGTCTGCAAACTTCAGTGTAACACCAGGGAAGTTTAGAAAGATTTCACCTGATGTCAACCATGCCACAAACCAGTCAGCTCCAGACGCTTAACGCCTAGCATAAGAAATGCAATACAGAGCCCCCTGTGGTCCAGAAGCAGAGGTCCACTTTAAAACCCAGGGAAAAGGCAATCATCATGAGTATGAAGCAAGTTAGAAAAGCAAAGACTATAGACTTTTATTATGGGGACAGGGAAGACCAAAATATGAATTGAGAAGAGGATAGCATTGACATTGTACCCACATCTGAAACCTCAAAAGGAAACATGAACTGGTCTCAAGCCTAAAAAGCATTCTTGGAAGAGCTCAAGAAGGATTTTAAAAGCCAAAGAGAGGTAGAAGAAAAATTGACAAATGATTTTAAAAATACAATTGATAAAATGAAAAAAAATACTGAAGAGAACAGCTGCTTAAAAAGCAAAATTTGCCAAATGAAAAATGAGGTACAAAAGCTAACTGAAGAAAACAAATTGTTAGAAATTAGAATTAGTGAAGTAGAAACAAATGACTCTCTGAGGTATCAAGAATCAGTCAAGCAAAATCTAAAGAATGAAAAAAATAGAAGAAAACATAAAATATCTCACTGAAAAAAAATGACCTGGAAAATAGAACCAGGAGAGAAAATTTAAGAATTATTTGTCTAGGGGCAGAGCCATGATGGTAGAGTAGAAAGATGCACATACTCTAGCTCTTCCCCCACAGCCCATAAAATATCTGTAAAGAAAGACTCTTAACAAATTCTAGAGCAGCAGAAGCCACAGAACGATGGAGTGGAGGAGATCTCCAGCCCAGGATGACCTGGAAGGCCTACAGGAAAGGTATGACACACTGGATTCAGAGGGGAGCACAGCCCAGCCTTGGTCTTGATGTGCCAGGATGAGCAGGGCCAGAGCAGGCCTTGGGGGGGGGTAGTGGAGGTTCCCAGATCCCTGAACCCACAGATGCCAAAGGCAGTTTCAAAGGTCAGGGAGAGGACTTTTTCACCTCCGTGACAAGGGAGCATGGTCCTCCCCTAGCCCCTCAAGTGGCCAAGGCAGGCATTGTTGGAGCCTCAGTGTAAAGCCCCTTGGGGAACTGAGCAGCTGATCTGAATCTCAGCCATGCCAGGCCAGCGTGGAAACTTCTCTCCCTTGATCATGCCACCTTGGAGGAACTGAAAACTTATAGGTTCCTAGATTATATTTTACTCTTGACAAAGGACCCAAAAGTCAAATAACTGGTTGGGAAAATGCCCAAACAAGAGAAAAAATAAGAATATAGAAGGCTATTTTCTTGGTGAACAGGTATTCTCTCCCATCTTTTCAGATGAGGAAGAACAATATTTACCATCAGAGGAAGACATAAAAGTCAAGGCTTCTGTATCCCAAACATCCAAAATAGATATTCAATGGTCTCAGGCCATGGAAGAGCTCAAAAAGGATTTTGAAAATCAAGTAAGAGAGGTGGAGGAAAAATTGGGAAGAGAAATGAGAGAGATACAAGAAAATCCTGAAAAGCGAGTCAACAGCTTGCTAAAGGAGACAAAAAAAAATGCTGAAGGAAATAACACCTTTAAAAATAGACCAACTCAATTGGCAAAAGAGGTTTAAAAAGCCAATGAGGAGAAGAATGCTTTCAAAAGCAGAATTACCCAAATGGAAAAGGAGGTTCAAAAGTTCACCGAAGAAAATAGTTCTTTAAAAATTAGAATGGAACAGATGGAAGCTAATGACTTTATGAGAAACCAAGAAATTACAAAACAAAACCTAAAGACTGAAAAAATGGAATATAATATGAAATGTCTCACTGGAAAAACAACTGACCTGGAAAATACATCCAGGAGAGACAATTTAAAAATTATGGGACTACATGAAAGCCATGATCAAAAAAAAGAGACTCGATATCATCTTTCATGAAATTATCAAGGGAAACTACCCTGATATTCTAGAATCAGAGGGCAAAATAAATATTGAAAGAATCCACCAGCCACCTCCTGAAATATTATAGCCAAATCCCAGAGTTCTCAGGTCAGGGAAAAAATATTGCAAGCAGCTAAAAAGAAACATTTCGAGTATTGTGGAAATACAAACAGCATAACACAGCATCTGGCAGCTTGTACATTAAGGGATCAAAGGGCTTGGGATATGATATTCCAGAAGTCAAAGGAAATAGGATTATTTGTTTATTATCGTTTATTATTATTATTATTATTTGTTTACAAGAAACAAATTTGAGTAGGCAGAGCCAAGATGGTGGTGTAAAAAGCAGGAACTTCACTGAACTCTCTTGCAAAACCCTCCAGATACCAGTAAAAATGACTCAACAAATTCTAGAGCTACAGAATCCACAAAGATCGTGATGATAACTAAACTTGGAAGAGTTAAATCAGAGAAAGTTAATTATGGATTAATTTCCCTAATGAATATAGATAAAAAAATTAAATAGGATATTAGCAAAACAATTACAGCAGCTTATTACAAGAATAATACACTATTGTCAGGTAGGATATATACAAGGAATACAGAATTGGTTCAATTTAAGGAAACTATGAACATAACTGATCATATCAACAGCAAAATTAGCAGAAACCATATGATTATCTCAATAGATGCAGAAAACCATTTGAATAAAATTCAACACCTATTCGTATTGAAAACACTGAAGAGCATAAGAATAAATGGAGTTTTCCTTAAAATAATAAGTAGTGTCTACCTAAAATCATCAGAAAACTTTATATGCAATGGGGATAAGACAGCCGATTTCAATAAGACCAGGAGTAAAACAAAGATTTCCATTATCACCACTGTAATCCAATATGGCATCAGAAATGTTAGCTTTAGCAATGAGAAGAAAAAAATAGAAAAAGAAGAAACTAAATCACTCTTTGCAGGTGATATGATGATTTACTTAGAGAATCCTTGAGAATCAAATATTGTTGTATTTAATAATAAATAATAAACAATTTTAACAAAGCTGCAGGATACAAAAAGAAAACATAAATCATCTGTATATCTATATATTATTAACAAAGCCCAACAATGAGATAGAAAGAAATTTCATTCAAAGTTACTGTAGACACTGTAACATATTTGGAAGTCTATCTGCCAAAACAAAACCAGGGACTATATGAATACAATTACGAAACCCTTTCATCACAAATAAAGTCAGACCTAAATAATTGGGAGGAAAGTGAGCTGCTCATGGGAAGGATGAACTAATATAATAAAATGATACCTCTGCTCAAATTAATTTGCTTATTTGGTGACATACCAATCAAAATATCAAAAAAATAATGAGCCAAAAAATAATAACAAAATTCATCTGGAAGAACTAAAGGTGGCTATTGAAAAGAAGTGCTATGCCTAGCTATACCAGATCTCAAATTGTATTATAAAGCAGCACTCATCAAAACCCCATGGTACTGGTTAAGAAACAGAGGCATAGAACATACTGAATGTATTGAACAGTGGAATACATTAGGTACTCAAGTCACAATAGTCAGTGATTAGAACAGTCTACTCATTGAAAAACCTAAGGACCCCAGTTTCTGGGATGAGAACTCACTGTTTGATCAAAAAAAGAAAAGTGTTGGGAAGACGGGAAAATAGTGTGGTGAAAACTGGGCATATACTAATAGCTGGCACTGCATAACAGAGAAGTCTAAATGGGTACACAATGTAGTCATAAAAGCTAATAGTATTGAAAATATTAGGAGATCAATGAATAGTTTATCTATCATATTTATGCATAAAGGAGGAATTTATGACCAAAAAGAGAGAGCATTATGAAATGTAAAATGGATAATTTTGATAATATTGAAATGAAAAATTTTTTTAACAGTCAAAGAATCCAAGATTAAGTAGGAAGCAGAAAACTGGGAAAAAATTTTTTCAACTAGTGTCTGTGATAAAGGCTTCATTTCTAAAAAAAATATAGGGACAAAAGTCAAATTTACAAAAATACACCTCATTCCCCAGTTGATAAATAGTCAAAGGTTACTGATAAGCAGTTTTCAGAACAAGAAATTAAAGCTATTTATAGTCATATCAAAATATTGTTTTAAATTACTACTGATTAGAGAGCTCTAAATCAACACAACTCTGAGGCATACATCACACCTATCAGATTGGCTAACATGACTGCACAGGAAAATGATATATGTTGGAGAAAATATGGGGGAGTTAGAACACTAATTCATTGTTGGTGGAGCTGTGAGCTGATTCAACCATTCTGGAGAACAATTTGGAGCTAAGCCAAAAAGGTTTGCGGTTAGGTTAGGGATGCATACAGTTTGAGCAAGCAATAACTCTTCTAGGGTTGTATCGCAAAAGGATAAAAAAGAATGTGTAAAGGTCCCACATATACAAAAATATTTATAGCAGCTCTTTTTGTGGTGACAAAAAGATGAAAACTGAGATGATGTTCATCATTTGGGAAATGGTTGAACAAGTTGTGGTATATGAATGTAATGGAATACCATTGTGCTGTAAGAAATGATGAGCAGCCACACTTCAGAGAAACCTGGAAAGACTTATATGAACTGATGCTGAGTGAAGTGAGCAGAACTAGGAGAACATTATACACAGTAATAGTCACACTGTGAGAGAACTGATTTTTAACAGACTTAGCTGTTCTCTGAAATGGAAGTACCTAAAACATTTTCAAAGAACTCATGACAAAAAATGCCATGCACATCCACAGAAAGAACTGTGGAGTCAGAAAGCAGAATGCAGCAGAATATTTTGTCTTTCGTTATGTTTTGTTTTCTTTTCTCTCATGGTTTCTCCCACTCATTATTCTTCTATGCAACATGACCAATGTGAAAGTATGTTAAATAAGAATGTATATGTGACAGCCCGTATAAGATTGCATGCCATCTTGGGGAGGGGGAGGGAGGTTGGGGGAGAAAATTTAAAACTTATTGAAGTGACTGCTGAAAACTGAAAACAAATAAATTAAAAAATTTAGAGAGGAAACAATTTGAGAGAGAAGAAGCACACTAGAAAGAAAAAACTATGGGATTTATTCTTGCACCCTGTGTCATCTGTCAGGGCCAACCTAAAAGTGACAAAATTGTGCATAGAAGGAAAGGATGGCTTATAACATGTTTTACATGAGCTCAGAAAATGAAAAAAGAAAATCAGCCTAGTCCAGTGTGCAGACAGCCAATTCAAAAGATTGTGCTAATTTTTTTTCTCTAAATGTTATATACTTAAAGTGGAACCATGAAATGCTATGTATGAACTACTTACAAATGCAAACACATGGCCTGTGAAATATATTTAAATTTTTATTTTTGCATGCCTTTTTTCTGAGAAAATGAATATTTTGATGTATTTTAGTTATCTGTAGCAAAATTTTCTTTTTGGAAGCATTCTTTAAATTTTCTTCCTTTAGGGAAAAATGGTTACAATTGTTTCTTATTTTTTGCATTATTTTATTAGTTTTATTTGCATTATTCATAGAGGCAGAAAGGTAGAGAGTATAGAGTACTAACCTGAAAAGATCTAGGTTCATCTGCCACATTGGACACTTAAAGCTTACTGACCAAGGAGAAATCATTTGCCTTAGTCAATTCTTAAGACTTACCTGAGAGATCTAATAATTTGGGAGTAAGCCATAATCACTCATGCTGGGCTATGATGAAACTAATTATCCTTTACTTCTTTGTACCAATTAAGAATCACTAGTCATTTAGAAGATTTAGTAGTTCTATTTGTTAAATACTTCCCATCTTCTCTAGTTGGGAATTGTCAGATTTTTGAAAAAAATGTTTAAACAGTAAATGAATAAATATTCAGTTAAAATATAAAAACAACTTGGAAAAATCATGAAGAATGGAACAGCCCCCCCCCCCATTCCCAGGTGAGCAGAGCTTAACTCTAACATAAAAAATCTAGAAATAAACTTTAAAAAATAAACAACAACAACAAAAATCTAACCAAAAATAAGCTACTAAGATTACAGGAAAGTTCAATTCACAAACTCAGAAGAAAAAAACAATTCAAAAATGTCTGCAAATAGATTCTCAAAGAAAATTCAGATGCTACACTAACCCATCAAGGATTCCCAGAAGAGCCAAAGAAAGAAATATGAAAGAGCAAATCATAATTTTAAGATCCAGCAAGAGTAGTAACAGAAAAAAAAAAAACGGGAAAGAAATGAGAGTTATGGAAGAAATCAGGAAATGAGATTATACATCTTGCTAAAAGAGGCATAAAAAATGTTAACGTGGCTGATTAGACCAATATGAGCTCAGAATGCTTTACCACAGGTTGGGCACAAATAGTCCGTGTGAATGTTTGAGGTGGACACTCCAAATTTGCTCGTCCTCCATTTACTTTGTGCTGTCTCAATTCTGCTTCACTCATAGAGCACAACACCCTTTCTGATGTGGGTACGCTATGCAAGGCAGTTCTGTGCCAGTGGCTCCCATGTTGCACAGTCAAATCCAAAGTTCTTGAGAATATCCTGGTATTGTTTCTTCTGATCACCATGTGATCACCTATCCCATGTGAGTACTCTGTAAACTAGTCTTTTTGTCAAGTATACATTTTGCATTCGAACAACATGGCCAGTCCATTGGATATGCGCTCTCTGAGGCATTGTTTGAATGCTTGGTAGTTTAGCCCAAGCAAGGACTTCAGTGTCTGTTACCTTATCCTATCAAGAGATCCTCAGAATCTTCCTAAGACAGTTTAAAGAAGTGATTCAGTTTCCTTGCAAGACGCTGGTATATTGTTCATTTTTCACAGGCGTACAACAATGACGTCAGCACAATGACTCTGTAGACCTTCAGTTTGATAGTCAGTTTAATAACTCTTCTCTCCCAAACTTTTCTTTGGAGCCTCCCAGACACTGAGCTAGCTTTGGCAATCTGTGCATCGACCTCATTGTCAATGTGCACATCCCTAGAAAGTACACTACCAAGGTAAATGAACATATCCACAGCATTCAAAACTTCTCCATTTGTTGTAACCAATTGTTCCACATATGGATGGTGTGGTGGTGGCTGATGGAGGACCTCTGTTTTTCTGGTGTTACTTATTAGGCCAAAATTAGCACAGGCAGCAAAGAACTGATCCATACTTTTTTGCACCTCAGCTTCAAAGGCTGCATTGAATGCACAATCATCTCCAAATAGAAAATCATGCACCATTACTCCCTCCACTATGGTCTTGACTAGTAGCCTTTTCCAATTGAAGAGCTTACCATCAGTATGGTAGCTGACCTTGATGCCACATTCATCCTCACTAAAAGCATTTGACAATATGGCTGAAAGCATCATGCTAAAAAGCATGGAAGCAAGCACACAGCCCTGTTTCACTCCATTGTTGACTGGAAGACACAAGAGCATTGTTTCTATCCAGAGAAGGGGCAGAATGACATTATGAAATTGATGTACAATACTGATGAACTTCTCTGGGGAGCCAAATTTTGATGTAATTTTCTATTAGCTTCACAACTAACAGTGTCAAATACCTTGGTCAGATCTACAAACGTTGTGTACAGACCTCTGTTTTGCTCCTGGCAATTCTCCTGGAGTTGTCTAGCAGCAAACACCATATCAACTATTCCTCAGCCCTTTCTGAAGACACACTGACTGTCAAGTAGATGATCCTCTTCCAGGCGAAGGATCAGCCTATTAAGGAGGATTATAGCAAGAATCTTGTCAACAATGACTAAGAGAGGGAACCCCTGTGTCTCAGGGCAATCTATTCCCTTTACCTTTGCAGAGATGGACAATGGAGGCATACTTGAACTCCTGGGGGATAGCTTCCTCTTGTCATATAACCTGGAAAATTTCACTCAACTTTTTTTATGAGCAATGGTCCCCCCACCTTGTAAATCTCAGCTGAAAAATAATCAGCATCAGGTGCTTTGCCACATGAAATGTGCCTGATAGCCTTCAAAATCTCTTCTGCAGTTGGAAATTGAGTTAAGGAGGGATTGACTTCAACCTGAGGCAAACGGTCAACTGCCCCAGCATTGATTGATGATAGTCTATTGAGAACATTATGAAAGTGTTCAGCCCATCTCTTCTCATCATCAATCATAATTACAAATGTAAATTGAATTCGCTCATAAAATGGAAATAGATTTTTAAAAAATGGATCAAAACCCAGAATCCTACAATAAGTTTTTACAAGAAACATACTTATAGCAGAGAGACACATAGAGCAAAGGGGATAAAGCAACATCTTTTGTACTTCTGCTGAAGCAAAATTAAAATAAAACATATAAAAACAAAAAACAAACAGATGAATCAATTGTGATCCTAGACAAAGTAAAAACAAAAATAGATCTAATTAAAAGAGTTAAGGAATGAAGCTGCGTCTTGTTAAAATGTGCCACAGACAATGAAGCTATATCAGTGCTAAACATATATGTACAAGAGGTCTAGTGTTTGAATTCTTTTTTTCTTTTTTTGAGAACTTGTGTTTTATTTTCATTTTTAATTAATTCATTTTTAGTTTTCAATATTAATTTCTCAAATATTTTAAGTTCTATGTTTTTTCCCAATCTCTATCTTCCCCCTATCCTAAGACAATGTGCATTCTGATTGTCCCTTCTCCCAATCCTCCCTCCCTTCTATCACCCCCCTCCACTTCTCTAATCCCCTTCTATTCTATTTTCCTGTAGGACAAGATAGATTCTTATACCCCATTGCATGTATATCTTATTTCTCAGTTGCATGTATAAACAAATTTTATAATTTGTTTCTAAAGCTTGGAATTTCATCTTCTCTCCATTCCTCACTCTTGACCCACCCAAATTTAAAAAGGAAGCAATTTGAAGTAGGTTATAAATATGTAGTCATGCAAAACATTTCCATAATACTAATGCTGTGAAAAGCTATGTTTCCCTCCATCCTATCCAGCTCACTATTTATTCTACTCTCTCCTTTGACTCTGTCCCTCCTGAAAAGTGTTTCCTTCTGATTACTCCTCCACTTAGTTGCTCTCTTTTCTAGCACCCTCCCCCCTTCATCACCTTTCTCCCTACTTTTCTGTGGGGTAAAATAGATTTCCATACCCAGGTGAGTGTGTATGCCATTCTGTCCTTCAGCCAAACCTGATGTGAGCAAGGTTCATTCATTCCCTCTCACCTTCTACCTATTCTCCTCCACTGTAAACGTTTTTTCTTCCCTCTTTTATGGGAGAAAATTTACCCCATTCAACTTCTCCCTTTCTCCTACTCCCAGTATATTCCTCTCTCGCCCTTAATTATATTTCTTAGATAACATGCCTTCAAATTCAAATCACCTTGTCCCCTCTGTTTATATATATATACATATACATATGTATGTATATATATATGTATATGTATATATATATACATATATCTATAGAGAGAATATTATATATACATTATATATATTTACATAAATAAATTATATATATATATATATATATATATATATATATATATATATATATATATATATATATATATTCCCTCCATCTACTATAATACTGAGAAAGACCTTGTGAGTTTCAAATATCACCTTTCCATATAGGAATGTAAATTTTTTAACTTTAACTATATTGTGATTTCTATTTCCTGGTTACCTTTTCTTTTTTCTCTCAGTTTTGTATTTCATAGTCAGATTTTTTAGTCCACTCTGGTCTTTTCATCAAGGTGTGAATGCTGTCTATTTCATTGAATGTTCATTTCTCCCCTAAACAACTATACTCAGTTTTGCTAGGTAAGTGATTTTTTTTAAGCCTAGTTCCTTCGACCTTCAGAATATCGTATTCCAGCAACCTTGATTCCTTAATGTGGAAACTGCTAAATCTTGGGTTATCCTTATTGTGTTTCTGCAGTACTTGAAATGTTTCTTTCTGGCTGCTTGCAATATTTTCTCCTTGACCTGAGAGCTCTAGAATTTGGCTAAAATATTCCAAATTTCCTTCTGGGATCTCTTTCAGGAGGCAATTGATGGTTTCTTTCAATTTCTGTTTTACTCTGTAATTCTAGACTATCAAGACAGTTTTGTTGATATTTTCTTGAAAGATGATATCTAGGCTCTTTTTTTGATCATGGCTTTCCTGTACTACAGTGTTTGTTTTTAATTCTCTCTCTTAGATTTATTCCAGGTCAGTGATTTTTCACAATGACATTTCACATTGTCTTGTATTTTTTTCATTATTTTCAATTTATTTTATAATTTCTTTGTGCCCCATAGAGTCATTAGCATTCATTTGCTCCATTTCAATTTCTAAGGAATTATTTTCTTCAGTGAGCTTTTGGAACTCCTTTTCCATTTTTCCAACTGTGCTTTTCAAGGCATTCTTTTTCTAATTGATTTTTTGGGACCTCTTTTGCAATTTGGATTAATCGGTTTTTAAGTTAATTTCTTCTACATCTTTGCAGATTTCTTTGAGCCATCTGTTAACTCATTTTTCATGATTATCTGACATCACTCTCACTTGTCTTCCCAATTGTTTCTCTACTTCTGTTACTTGATGTTCAAAATTCTGTTTGACCTGTCCCATAGCCTGAGAACAATGTGTATTTTCTTGAAGTTTTGGATGTAGGTGCTTTGGCATTGTTGTATTCTTTTGATTGTATGTTTTGATCTTCCTTGTTACCAAAATAAATCTGATAAGTCTATAGTCTGAATTTTTTTCTGTTTGTTCATTTTCCCAGCCAATTATTTGACTTTTAACTTTTTTCTTAAAATTGGACTCTGCTTCCAGAGGGAAGAGTTCATTGTCCCAAGTTTTAGGCATTTTGTGCAGCTGTTTTCAGAGATATTTCTGTGGACCTATAAATTTTTAGTTCTTCCAAGGTTGTATGATCAAAGGAGAGATGTTTATTCCTCTCCTAGTCTATTATGTGGTCATTGAGTGACCACAAGCACTCTTCTCTGCCTTAAAACTGTGAGGGAGATTCCTTCTTCACCTCCACCACAAGCTCAGCCACACCAGAACTCCTCAGTCCAGGACCACTACTCAGGAATGCAACCCATACCCAAGTAAGGACAAAGGAAGAGAAGTCTGCCTCAGCAGCAGCAAAGAGATCCCTGAAATCCCCCTTTGATCAGTCATTCAAACCTACCCCCCAACTCTGTGAGCCTAGAGCTCTGGAAGCAGGCTCTGCTACTGCTGCTGCCACTGCTACTGCTTTTGCTGCTACCAGTACTACCACCTTGGGACTGGGGTTGGACCATGCTCTTCTCTCAATCAGCTTCCACAGACCTTTCCTACTGACCTACTAAGGACTTTGGTCTTAGTGGGTAGAGAACAATGAAAACTATCACAGTTTCAGATGAGAAGAACAATGCTTACCATCAGGGAAAGACATAAAAGTCAAGGCATCTGTATCCCAAACACCCAAAATAAATATTCAGTGGTCTCAGGCCATTGAAGAGCTCAAAAAGGATTTTGGAAATCAAGTTAGAGAGGTGGAGGAAAAACTGGGAAGAGAAATGAGAGAGATGCAAGAAAACATGAAAAGTGGGTCAACACCTTGCTAAAGGACATAATAAAATATGCTGAAGAAAATAACACCTTGAAAAATAGGCTAACTCAACTGGCAAAAGAGGTTAAAAAAGCCATTGAGGAGAAGAATGCTTTAAAAAGCAGAATTAGCCAAATGGAAAAGGAGATTGAAAAGCTCACCGAAAAAAAGAGTTCTTTAAAAATTAGAATGGAACATATGGAAGCTAATGACTTTATGAGAAACCAAGAAATCACAAAACAAAACCAAAAGAATGAAAAAATGGAAGATAATGTGAAATATCTCATTGGAAAAACAACTGACCTGGAAAATAGATCTAGGAGAGACAAATTTTAAAATTATGGGACTACCTGAAAGCCAAGATCAAAAAAAGAGCCTAGACATCATCTTTCATGAAATTATCAAGGAAAACTGCCCTGATATTCTAGAACCAGGGGGTAAAATCAATAGTGAAAGAATCCACCAATCACCTCTTGAAAGAGATCCAAAAAGAGAAACTCCTAGGAACATTGTGGCCAAATTCCAGAATTCCCAGGTCAAGGAGAAAATATTGCAAGAAGCTAGAAAGAAAGAGTTCAAGTATTGTGGAAAAACAATCAGAATAACACAACATCTAGCAGCCTCTACATTAAGGAACTGAAGGGTGTGGAATATGATATTCCAGAAGTCAAAGGAACTAGGACTAATACCAAGAATCACCTACCCAGCAAAACTGAGTATAATACTTCAGGGGAAAAAAATGGTCTTTCAATGAAATTGGGGATTTTCAAGCATTCTTGATGAAAAGACCAGAGCTGAAAAGGAAATTTGACCTTCAGACACAAGAATGAAGAGAAACATGAAAAGGTAAATAGCAAAGAGAAGTCATAAGGGACTTACTAAACTTGAACTATTTACATTCCTACATGGAAAGACAATATTTGTAACTCTTGAAAACTTTTTTCAGTATCTGGGTAGTTGGTGGGATTACACACACACACACACACACACACACACTCACACACACAGAGGAGGGAGAGAGAGAGAGAGAGAGAGAGAGAGAGAGAGAGAGAGAGAGAGAGAGAGAGAGAGAGAGAGAGAGGGAGAGAGAGAGAGAAAGAGAGCAGGGTGAATAGAATAGGATGGAATCATATCTTAAAAAATGAAATTAAGGGGTGAGAGAGAAATATATTGGGAGGAGAAAGGGAGAAATGGAATGGGACAAATTATCTCTCATAAATGAGACAAGTAAATGACTTTTCAGTGGAGGGACAAAGTGGGGAGGTGAGAGAAAAAACATGAAGCTTACTCTCATCACATTCGACTAAAGGAAGCAATAAAATTCACACTCATTTTGGTATGAAAACCTATATTACAAAACAGGAAAGTGGGGGAGAAGGGGATAAGCAGGGTGGGGGGGGATGATAGAAGGGAGAGCAATAGGAGGAGGGAGCAACTAGAAGTCAATACTCTTGGGGAGGGATAGGATCAAAAAAGAGAATAGTATAAATGGGGGCAGGACAGGATGGAGGGAAATATGGTTAATCTTACACAACACGACTTTTATGCAAGTCATTTGCAAAACTTCACAGATATGGCCTATATTGAATGGCTTGCCTTCCCAAAGGGGATGGGTGGGGAGGGAGGGATGAAGAGAGGTTAGAAATTAAAATTTTAGGAACAGCTATTGGGTATTATTCTTGCAACTTGGAAATAAGAAATACAGATAATGGGGTATAGAAAGTTATCTTGCCCTACAGGACAAAAGAGAAGATGGGTATAAGGGAAGGGAGGGATGCTAGGAGGAAGGGGAGATTGGTAATAGAGGTAATTAGAATGCTCGGACTTTTGGTGTGGGGGAGGGGAGAAATGGAGAGAAAATTTTGGAACTTAAAATTTTGTGGAAGTGAATGTTGAAAACTTAAATAAATAAATTTAAAAAGAAAAAAAAATTGAAGCAATCATTAGGAAGTGTTTTGCACAATTATATGCCAGTAAATCCAACAATCTGAGTGAAATGGATGAATATTTGTGAAAAATATAAATTACCTATATTAACATATCAGAAAATAGAATGCTTTAATAATCCCACGTTAGAAAAATAACAGGCCATTAATAAACTGCCTGGAAAAAAATCCCCAGAGCCAAATAGATTCATGAGTTAATTTTACCAAACTTTTAAAGAACTCTTAATTCCAATATTATATAAAATGTTTTGAAAATTAGTGAAGGATTCCTAACTACCTCCTGTTATGACACAAATATGGTGCTGATACCTAAAACAGGAAGAGCAAAAACGAGATAGAAAATTATAAACCATTTTCCCTAATGAAAATTCATGAAAAATTTTGAACAAAATACTAGCAAGACAAATACAAAAATAATACAATCAATGTATTGCAAAGATTATACATTATGACCAGGTGGGCTCATACCAGGAATGAAGGGTTTCTTCAATATTGGGAAAACCATCAAAATAATTGACCATACCAATAACATAAAGAACATATATCATATGACTCTTTGAATAAATTCTGGTAAATCTTTTGTCAGAATACAGCACCCATTTGCATTAAAAAAAATGTTACACAGCATAGGAGAAGAGAGTGTTACTTAAAATGATAATGCATATCTATCTAAAGCCATTAGCAGGTATTATCTATAAGGTTATTAAAATGGAACTCTTCCCAGTGAAGTCAGCAGTGAAGCAGATATGTCCATTATCACCACTATTACTCAATATAGTACTAGAAATATTTGTAACTGACATGGAAGTAGTTTTTACATGGTAGCACATGTATAAACTATATCAAACTGTTTACTATTTTCAGAAGAGGAGAGGTGAAGTTTAGGAGAAACAAAAATTTGGAACTCAAAATATTTTAGAAATGAATATATATAATATTTATAATATAATAATAATGTAATTATTAAGTGACAGCAAATGGCTCCAGGAAAAATCCCACACAGTCCCCCAAAAAAGGCATTTTTTAATCTAGAAGAAAATGTGAAATTTTCATCAGAAAAATAACTGACCTGGGAAAAAAGGTCAAAAACAAACAATTTAAGTATTGTTACACTACCTGAAAAAATGATAAAAACAAAAACCTACCTATCATATATCAACAAATAATAAAGGAAAACTGTCCATTTGTCTTAGAATGAGAGGGCACAGCAAAAATTAAAAAAAATACATTGATCATCTACCAAAGGATATCTCAAATTGTACCCTTCAGGAATAATATCACCAAATTTCAAATATAGTAAGCAACTATGAAGATACAATTCAAAGAATGTGTACACACAATCAGAATTATAAAATATTTGACATCTATCAGGATCAAGGAACAAAGGTTGTCACATGATATTCCAGGAAGCAAGGAGCTATGATTTCAACCAAGATTTATCTTCCCAGTAAAAAAGCACAATCATTCAGTGGGTAACTGACACTATGAAATAAGAAGGACTCATCTTCATGAGTTCACATGTGGTCTCAGATCCTTTTTAGCTGTGTCATCATGGCAAATATTTCATATATTTTTTTAAACGAGGTGGAGAAGGAAATGGCAAACAACTCCAGTGTCTTTGCTATAGATAGATAGATAGATAGATAGATAGATAGATAGATAGATAGATAGATAGATAGATAGATAGATAGAAAGGCAAATAAATAGGTAAATAAATAGATAGATAAACAATTAAGTAAATAAAAAGAAAAAATAAACAAATGAATGGATAGATAAATAGACAGACAGACAGACAGACAGACAGACAGATAGACAGATAGACAGATAGACAGATAGATAGATAGATAGATAGATAGATAGATAGATAGATAGATAGATAGATAGATAGATAAATGGGGTCACAAAGAGTCAAAAAACTGAAATGACTGAACAGCAACAAATATCAAAAAAAAAAAAAAAACTTCTTTCATAATTAGGTGACTTAGAAAGAGTCCACTCAGACAGTAGCCATGGTATGAGTTATTATGTCGGGATGAGAATAGAGAAAAATATGGAAGATATTTAGAGAATATAGAAATAGAGAAAAAAATTGAAACCTGAGAAGAATGTCCTGTGAAAAGGAGAAAGGGAGTGGAAAAATACTAAAATTATAGAAAAATTAGAAAAAATGGAACTAATTTAAAGAGATAATTAGGGAAATTGCATTTTTGCTAACGGTATTATAGACAATGAAGTAATATCAGTGCCCAAAAAATATGCAACAAATGAAATGGCATTAAAATTTTTAAAGGAAAAATTAAATAAATTCATAGAGAATCAGAGAAAAAGACCCCAAAACAATGTAATATTGGGGATAACTTGTCCCTCCAGATAAATCTAGCAATAAAATAAATACAAAAGATATTTTTTCTCAGCTGGACCTGTCACCTTCGCAAAATCTACCCATCTAATAAGGCATAACAACTTTACAAACAAATGTAGAATAGCAAATATATCAAAAGCACTCTTTTTAGACTATAATGCAATAAAAATTACATTCAATAAAGACGTTGGAAACAGAGATTAAAAATTAATTAGAAACTAAATACTGCAAATCTGAAGAATGAGTAAGTCAGGGAACAAATCATAGAAAAAATCAATAATTTCATTAAAGATAATGACACCACTTTAACAGCATGCCATAATTTGTAACATGCAACCAAAATAGTACTTAAGAGGACATTTCTATTTCTAAAAGCTTACATCAATCCCTCTCTAGCTGAACATCCAACTGAAGAAGAGGTTTAGAATGTTCTTTGGCTCTTCTTGTGTAGCAAAGTGCCTGGTGGGGACTCTATTCTAGCAGAGATTTACAAGGCAGGGGGTCCACTACTCATAAAATAATTGTCTAAAATGTTCTGGGTTATATGACAAAAGGTGGCTATATGCCAGCAATTCAAGAATACCTCCACTGCCCATCTCTATATAGGAAAAGGAAAGACGTTGTCCTTCGATAAACATATTGGGGGAAGGGAGTTTTTCTCTTGTTATTGCAAGGAAATTCTTTCCAAAGTCCTCCTTAACAGGCTGATCCTTCACATGAAAGATGGTTATCTATTGAAGAACCAATGTGGCTTCAGAAAGAACTGAGGAACAGTAGGCATGACATTTGTTGTCTGCAGAAAAAATGTAAAGAACAGAACAGAGGTCTGTACACAAACTTTGTTAATCTGAGCAAGTTCTTCAATGCTGCTAATTGTGAGGAGCTGTGTAATATCATGGTGAAATTTTGTTGCCCAGACAATTTCATCAAGATTGTATGCCAGTTTTGTGATGGCATGTTTGAGCAGGTTCTAGATCACAGACAATACTGTCATGTTTTCCCAGTCATTAATGGAGTGAAGCAGGGATATATGCTTGCTGCAATATTTTTTGGCGTGATGTTCTCTATGATGTTTTCAATATGCCTTCAATGAGGACAAAAATGACATTCAGATCAGCTACCACACTAATCATAAACTATTTAACCTGAGAAGACTGCAAGTCAAGATGAAAGTGGAGGGAGAGTTGGTACCTGACTGTTCATGGTTGATTGGGGAGTCAGTGCAATCTCTGAAGCTGAGATGCAACAGGATATGAATTGATTGTCACTTGGGCAAATTTTGGCCAGACAACAAAAGACAATAGGGATTCTCACTGAAACAACCATGCATAGAAACACTGGTTATAACAAATGAAGAAATTTTAAATGTTTTGGGTAAGTTCACTTACTTTGACAGTATTCTTTCCAGGGATTTCCACATAGATGATGAAATTAGCACATGTATTTTCAGATCTAGCTCAGTATTTGGGAGGCTGCAAAGGGAAGTGTGGGATGGAAGATGTGTTAGGCTGCCTACCAAATTGAAGGTCTACATTGTTGTGCTGATCTCATTGATGTATGCCTTTGAAACTTGGACAGTATATCAGTGCCAACCCAGGAAACTGTATTACTTCTGTTGAAAATGTCTTACGTAGATTCTGAAGATCACCTGGCAAGATAAAGTACTTGACACTGAGGTCCTTTCTTGAGCTAAACTTCCAAGCATTAAACACTACAATAAAAACCATAAATCTGATAAGTTGGTCACATTGTTTGAATTTCAAATATATATTTACGTAAAGGATTATTTCATGGAGAATTTACAGAATGCAAGCATTCATATCGAGGTCAGAAGAGGAGATACAAGGACACTCTCAAAGTCTCTCTCAAGAACTTTGAAATAAATTTTTGAGACATGGAAGACACTGGCACAAGCCTGCTCAGCATTGCATACTCCCATCAAAGAAGGAGCTAGGTACTATGAGCAACGAACAATTGCAGTATCTAAAAAAAATAAGATATATACTTTTAAAATGCGTCTTCAGTTCAAATATTCACATGGACTATTTGTGCCTGACTTAAGGTTGTTTTGGTCTGATCCATCACAGGTACACTGGAAAACATAGTTACTATTTTTGTTTTCTTTGAGCATTAAGGAAAACAACCATGCGAAATAACATTAATTAAAAAGTGAAAACCACACCAAAGAATTGGACATACAACAAAGAAAAATTGAAAAGAGAACATTTTAAAATTCCCAATTAAATGCAAATGTAGTACCCTGAAAATAAAAGAAGAGATGAATAAAATAGAAAGTTAAAAACTGAAATAAAAATAAATTTATGGACTAATTTTGTGCAAAATACAGCTAAATCTTTGGTTAATCTTTTTTAAATCAAAAGAAAGAAAAAAAATCAAATTATCAATATCAAAAATGAAAAAAAAAAGATTAAATTCACCACGAATGAAGATGAAAATAAAGAATTATTGGGAGCTCTTTTACTGAAAATTTGCCAATAAAATTGAGTATAAATGGAACAGATGTTTTTAATCATTCACATTAATAGAAGAGGAAAAAGATTACTTTGGTGTGGAAAAGGAAAATGAATAAGGCATAAATGATTTCTTAAAGAAAAAATAAAAACAAACAATACAAAATAACATCAACAACAACAATACCGTGGCCAGATGAATTTTCAAGCAAAGTTTAGAATCATTCCAAGAATAATAAATCCTCATATTATGGAAACTACTAAAAATAGATATACTTGAAATTCAGAGACAAAAAAACAGAAAAAAAAAAACCAATTTTCCTAATGAATATTGATTAAATATATAAATAAAATGCTGGCAAGAGGATTACAGCAATATATTACTAGAATACATACCAGGAATTCAGGACTGATTCAGTGTTAGTACAATACAAAAATAATTTGTCATATAAATAAGATAAACGTCAAAATCATATGTGTAAATCAAAAGATGTAGAAAAAAAATTTTTGACAAAATATAATGCCCATTCCTATAGAAAACACTAGAAAGTATAGAAATAAATGGGACTTTTCTTAAAATGATAACTGGCATCTCAAACCAATAGCAAGGATTATCTGTAATAGGGATAAAGCAGAAACTTCGCAGTAAAATCAAGGCAAAGAAAGGACATGCATTATCACCATTATTGTTCAGTATTAGATACTAGAGATGCTAGTTATAACTATGACAAAAAGAATCAATTCAAGGAATAAGAATGGTCAATGAGGAAATAAAACTAGTACTCGTTGTAGATGATGTGATTCTATGTTGAGAGAATCCTAGAGAATCAACCAAAAATTAACTGAAATTATTAACAATATTGCCAAAATTAGAGGATATAAAATTATCTACGTGAATAATATTTCCACATATTGCCAAAAAAATTCAACAGAAAGAAATAAAAAAAGTGTTGCTTTTAAATAAGTAAGGTAAAATAAAAATTTTAGGAGTGTTTCTGTCAAGACAGACACAAGAACTATATGAACACAATTACAAAAGCCTTTTCACACAAATATATATCTAAGAATTTAGAGAAATATCAGTTGTTCATAGTTATCACAATCTGATACAACAAATGTTACAATACTACATAAATTATTTATTACATGATATACCAATAAAACTGTCAAAACAATTATTTCATAGATCTAGAAAATTATAACCAAATTCATCTGAAAGAATAAATGTTTAAGAATATCCAAAGAATCAATAAAAATATCAAAGTGAAATGACCCAGTACTACAAAATTTTAAACTCCACTGTAATGCAGTAAAATGAAAACAATCTGCTACTTGACGGAAAATAGAGTGATTGACTGGCAGACAATATAGAGAAGTAAATCACTTTGATAAATGAAAAACATTCAGGCTTTGGGCACAAGAATTGTTTAAGACATCTAATGGTAAAGCTGAAAAACAAGCTGACAGAAACTGAATATAGGTCAATATCTTTCCCCCACTCCTATTTACCAAGATAAGATCAAAATGAGGGTATGATTAGGACATAAATGTGATATCCAAAGCAAATTGGAAGATTGTGAGAAAATATCTGTCAGATAAGTGAATAAGGGAAGATTTTGTGACCAAAAAAGATTTAGTATGGAACATGGAAAATAAAATAGATCATTTGGATTACATCAAAGTAAAACATTTCTTGACAAACAAAACCAGTGCAGAAAAATTTTGAAAGAACACAGTAATTTGGGGAATTTGTTTAAAGGTCCTATTTCACACACACACACACACACACACACACACACACACACACACACATATATATATATATATATGTGTGTGTGTGTGTGTGTATGCATACGCATGTGTATATATGTAATGTATGTATATATATACATATATATATACATACATTACATATATAGATACTATATATGCATGTGTATATATAGTAAACTAAGCCAAACTCATAATAAATAAAAACCATTTGCTAACTGATAAATGCTCAGAGATTTTGAATAGTCAAATTGCCAGAGAAGAAATTAAATCAATTAATACTCATGTCACAAAATGCTCTAAATCAGTATTGACAAGAGAAATCCGAATTAAAACGACTCAGACATATCACTTCACCTGTATCAGATTGGTTAATATGACAGAAAAGGATAACAGCAAAGGTTGGAGGAGATGTGGAAAAATTGGGACAATAGTGCACCATTGGTGGATTAGTCAACTGATTCAACTATTTTGGAGGAAAATTTGGAAATATGACAAAAAGACTGGAAAATTGTCCTTACCCTTTCAGCCAGCTTTACCAAAGTATGTATCCCAAAAAGATCAAGATAAAGAGAAATGGACCTATTTTTTATAAAACAACAATATTTTTAACAGCTCTTAGAAATTGAGTGGACACCCACCAATTATGGAATGGCTGATTGAGTACTATTATACTATACGAAATCATGAACAGAATGGTTTAAGAAAAAATGGGCAAGTACGCAGAACCAAAACACCATATATAGTAAAAATATTTAATGATGATCAACTGTGAGTGACTTGACAATTCTGAAGGACTTATGAAAGGTGCTATTAATTTTTGAAAAGAGAGAACTGATAAACTCTGAATGCAGATTGAAGCATATTTTTTCACTTTTTTTAATGTGGCTGATATAGAAATATGCTATGAATGATTTCACATGTATAATGGGCACCATATTTCTAGCCTTCTCAGTGTGTTCAGGAGAAACTGGCGAGTTGGAGAGAATTTAGCACAGAATGTTTTAAAGGAATTAAGAAAATAAAATTAGGCAAAAGAACGTTAACAAAAACAGGAATATCATTTTAAATATCTGGACTTTTCAAGCAATGCAGATTTTTCAATGACGTCATAGAAAGAGCGTGATATCATTACAGATTTTAAAAATTTTATATCTACTAAAAACTTAGTAATTAACCATCAGTAACATCTCAGAGTCTAAATTTTTATATCTGTAAAACGGGTAATAATAACACCTTCTTCCCATTGATGCTATGAGGATCAAATGAGATACTTAAAGTACTTTACAAAGGTCTATCAATGATATTGTGAAAGAAATAAAAATAAGATGAACAGTCAAAAAGATTTGCTGGATTTGCTGAGAGGACTGTAATAGAGGATACACATCCTGATTGCACCATGTCATACCTAAGCGATCTTGAGCAAGTTATATCCTTGCTGGGCCTTAGGTTCTTTATTTGTCAGACAAAGGCTTGGCCTTGATGACCTCTTCATTCACTCAAGGCTTTAAAACTTATGTGTGCATTACCACATTGTCCTTGACACCTCAGTTCTTTTATTTTGTATTTTGATATCTAGTTCCTTACATAGTGCCTTCCATTTGATAAATTACTGTTGGGTGGTATGCATGTGCATGTGACTATTTATAATGGGCCCATTCTTTCTGGACACACCTTATATCTTATTTATTAGAAACTTGTTTCTATCCCTTGCAACTGCATCTCAGCATTTTTCTTTAATTCATTCAACTTACCAACATGAAGATTGCTTTTGCTAAGTATTATGTAAATGATTCTTGTGTCACTTAGTATGTCTAAGTGCCCAGATTGTTCCTACAGACTTGCTGTGATGGCACTTCTCCAGGAGAACAGAGATCACATCTCATTTCCATAATTATAGTATAGCTTTGATAGCTTCTGGTTTCACATTTCTTTCGCCTTCCAATAGGGCTGTGGATTTAGCAAACTCATTTCTGGCATAGGCTTTGGTTTTCCCATAGCAAGAGCTAAAATTCCCTACCAGAATGGCAGAAAGAACTACTCCTCTCCTAGAGAAACTATCAACTTCTTGAGTTTTCTTTTCTTCATCTATACAAAGTGTCTAATAATGTCTGCACTGTGAGTCTCGTGTGACTATGAGACTAAAAGGAAAAACGGAAATACGAAAACAGTTTGTGCATGATAAATCAATGTACTGTCTTGCATATGTGTAAAAGCGCGATGACAATGACAACAGTAATAATAAAATGCCATTTTAATAGTAATTTAACAATTACAAAGCACTTTGCCTACATTATCTCATCCGGACCTCCCCCAAAAAATCCCTACAAATACAGATTTCATTATTACCATTTCTGAGAGTTATTTCGTTGGGTTAATGAAACTGTCAAATAAAAGAATGTCACCCTCTTGATCAAAAAGCTCTAATCATTCCTGATTTTCTTTAAGATTAAATACATTATTTTTCTACCATTTTAATCTAATTCTACAGCACTTTCCTACATGTTACCTATTTCTCCCCTCTATATATTCTATATTCCATCCATCCTGGTCTAGTCACTATTCAATCTACAAAATATTTTACCTTTCATCTCCAAGACAAGTATATGCAATCCTCACCATCCTTACTCCTACATCGTAGAATCTCTATGTTCCTTAGAAACTCATGTCAAATATTATCTCCTAAATGAGGCTTTTCCTGACTTGCTTAGTCATTATCCTGCTTAATGCTAAATTGTATCTTATTTCCTTTGTTTTATATTAGACATTTGATTATCTGTATCTATATACACTTTTCTCCTGAGAAGAATACAGGTATCTTGAAGATGAAGGATTCACTTTAATTTTTTATTATCTTTTTATCAGCAGGGCTTGGAATTATGGTTGATACTTAGAAAGTACTTAACCACATTTTTTTATTATTAGGTGTTTGACTAAATGTAGTCAAATGTAGTCCTTTGCTTTGTAATCCAAGAGGACCAAAATGACATTATGATGCTTGGGCTAATGTGCAGTATGTGCAACAGCATTTGATCAAAACAGTATGAGCTTAGAAGACTCCAAAACAGAACACAAATAATCCACATGAACATTTGTGAATGAGATGTCTCTAAATGTGTGCATTTCCTGTTTCTTTTCTTTTTTTTAGTTTTCAACATTTAGTTCCACAAAATTTTGAGTTCTAAAATTTCTCCCCATCTCTCCCCTCCCCCATACGAAAACACCATGCATTCTGATTACCCCTTTCCCCAATCTGTCCTCAATTCTATCACACCCCTCCCTTCCTTTATCCCCTTCTCTCTCTTCTTGTAGGACAAGATAGATTTCTATGCCCCATTACCTATAATTTTTTTATTTTCCAGTTGCATGGAAAAACAGTGCTCAGCATTTGTTCCTAAAACCTTGAGTTACGACTTCTCTCCCTTCCTCCCTCCCCTTCCATCACCACTGAGAAGGCAAGTAATTCAATATAAGATATACATGGGTAGTTACAGAAAATTTTCTGTTCAGCCCTGGTCTTTTCATCAAGAATGCTTGAAAGTCCCCTGTTTCATTGAATGACGATTTTTCCCCTGAACAGTTTTGCTGGGTAGGTGATTCTTTTGACTTCTGGAATATCACATTCCAAGCCCTTAAAACCCTTAATGAAGAAGCTTCTAGATCTTGTGTTATGCTGATTGTATTTCCAGAATACTGGAATTGTTTCTTTCTAACTGCTTGCAATATTTTCTCCTTGACCTGGAAACCCTGGAATTTGGCTACAATATTCCAAGGACTTTTTATTTTTGGGTCTCTTTCAGGAGGTGATTGGTAGGTTCTTTCAGTATTTATTTTACCCTCTGGTTCTAGAATATAAGGGCAATGTTCCTTGATAATTTCGTGAAAGATGATGTCTAGGTTCTCTTATGATCATGGTTTTCAGGTAGTCCCATAATTTTTAATTTGTCTCTCTTGGATTTATTTTCCAGGTCAGTTGTTTTTCCAATGAGATGTTTCACATTGTCTTCAGTTTTTTCATTCTTTTGGTTTTGTTTTGTAATTTCTTGATTTCTCATAAAGTCATAACCTTCCATCTACTTCATTCTAAATTTAAAAAAAAAAAAACTATTTTCTTCAGTGAGTTTTTGAACCTCCTTTTCCATTTGGCTAATTCTAAATGTTAAAGCATCTCCTCATTGGCTTTTTGGACTTCTTCTGCCATTTGAATTAGTCTATTTTTTTTTTAGAGCTATGCATAGACTTCTTTAATTGATGATAGAAATGATTTCAGGGCAAGAGATGTAAGGGACTATTCTGTCATTGAATGCAAACATGAGCAGACGTAGGCAACAATACAAACAAGAACTGCCATTTTACCTCACTAGACATTTACTGTGACCTATCAGGGATAGATTATTTTTCTGCAATTGAACATAAAAAGACATAAGCATTATAGTATGCAAAAGATAACACACACACGTATATATGTATATCAAACTGATCTTAAATTTCCTAAACCTATGCACATACTTTTTTTTCTAATTTATTTTTTTAATGTTCTACAGTCATTACCATAAAACTTAGATTTTTACCCCCCCACACACCTACCCCCCCCACCTCCTTCCATCTCCAAGATGGCATAAAATTCTATATAGGATCTGTATATACTTTGCTATTGAATACGTTTTCACTATAGTCATGCTATGTAGACGAACTAAAATAAATGGAAGAAATCATATAACAAATCAAAACATAATGCACACACACACACACACACACACACACACACACACACACACACACATGATCTGCTACTTTCTGTGAATGAATTCCATAGATCTTTCTCTGAGTGTGGAAGGCATTTTGCCTTAGAAAACCATTGGGATTTTTTTTTAAGTTCTTGCGTTATTACAAAGTTCCAAATCCACCATAAAAAACTCTCGCACACTGTAGTCGTTGCTGTGCACAAAGTTGTCCGGATTCTGCTCCTTTTACTCAGCATCAGATCATGTAAGTCCTTCCAGGCCTCCCTGAAGTCTTCTTGATCATCATTTCTTATGGCGCAATAATACTCCATTACATTCATATACCATAATTTATTCAGCCATTCCCTAATTTATGGGTATGAATTAGTCTATTTTTAATGGTGCTATTATCTTCAGCGTTGTTTGGAGTCTCTATTAGCAAGCTGTTGGCTAGCTTTTCATGATTTTTTTTGCATCACTCTCACTTCTCTTCCTAAGTTTTCCTCCACCTCTCCTACTTGATTTTCAAAATTCTTTTTGAGCTCTTCCATGGCCTGACACCATTGCATATTTATTTTGCAGGTTTTGGATGCAGAGGCCTTTACCTTTATGTCTTCATCTGATGGTAAGCATTGTTCTTCTTCATCTGAAAGAATGGAGGAAAATATCTGTTCACCAAGAAAGCAATCTTCTACAGTCTTATTTTTTCCCTTTTTGAGGCATTTTCCTAGCCAGCTACATGACTTTTGAGTCCGTTGTCAAGAGGAGAGTATACTCGGGGAACCTTTAAAGTCATTGTTCCTCCATGGTGGCACAATCAAGGGAGAGGGGTTTACTCTAGTTCTGGCCTGTGCACTGGTCTGGGAGCAACCAAAAACTTTTCTGCCCAGGATCTGTGAGTAGAATTCCCTTTCCACAACTTCCTCCACCTCCACCATACCAGCACTCCTCTTTACCCCAGGGCTGCCACTCAGGGCTAAGATCCATATCAGCCGAGCAATTCCCCCAGGGTATTTAGACTGAAGGCTCCAAAAATGTAAGCTATTGTTGCAGTGGCTGCTGCAGGTGGGGCCAGATCGTGTTCCCTTCTTACCCAGGTGAAAGTACTCTCTCACTGACCTTTGAAGCTGTCTTTAGCATTTGTGAATTGAGTAATCTGTGAGTGAGTTGCTGCTGGGGATTCTGCCCCCTGAGCCCTGCTCTGGTCTGTTCCTGCTACTCTGGTGGCCAAGGCTGTGGTATTCTATGTTCTGAATCTGGTGTGATAGACCTTTCCTGTTGGCCTTCCACGCTGTCTTGGGTTGGAAATCTCTTTCACTCTGTCATTTTGTAGCTTCTGCTGCTCTAGAATTTGTTTAGAGTGATTTTTACAGGTATTTTATGAGCTATGGGGGAGAGCTTTTATAGGTCAGTCCTTCTACTTTGCCATCTTGGCTCTGCACACTCCTGTTTCTTTTGAGCTACTCTAATTCTGTTTTACTCATAGAGCACAGTACCTTCTTTTATGCTGGACATATTGGACAATCCCATGCCAGTGTCTCCCATATCTCAAAATTTATACTAAAGTTCTTCAGAGAGACCTTGAGAATATCCTTATATTGCTTCTTCTGACTTTTATGGAAAAGCTTGCTGTGGCTGAGTTCTCCACAAAAATAGTATTTTAGTGGACATTTGACATTTGAAAAATCTCATCCAGCTGACCAACTCATCAGAGCTGTGCTTTTTACAGTAGAGTTTGAATGTTTGGCAGTGTAACTTGAGAAAGCACCTCAGTGTCCGGTAGCTTAATCTTACCAGGTGATCTTCAGAATCTTCCTAAGATAGTTGAAATGGAAGTGATTCAGTTTCACAGCATGGCCCTGGGGTAGACATGTTTCACAGACATACAACAATGAGGTCAGCACACTAGCTCTGTAGACTTTCAGCTTTATAGGCAACCTAATAGCTCTTCACTCCCACACTTTTCTTTAGAGGATCCCAAATACTGAGCTTATTCTGGCAATGCATGTTTCAACCTCATAATCTATGTGGAAATCCCTGGAAAATATACTGCCAAAGTAAGTGAACTTAAACCCAGCAGTCAAAATTTCTCCATTTGCTGTAACCAACAGTTTCACAGATGGATGGGATACAACATCATAGAACGACATTGCATTGTTACTATCAGTGTAAAACTGAAATTTCACATACTTTCTTACTGAACCAAGTCTCCTGTATCTCTCTAAGTTTCACTAGCACTTGATTTTTGATAATTTTAAATGCTGCCTTCTTAGAGATGAATGAACTATCCTGTTGGTAAATGCCAGGCCTAGAGGCCTGTGTGGGCTACCCGAGTCTTCTTACCTCACCTCCGAGGTCTTCGGTTGGCCAAAACCGGATGCTCATATGAGAGAAAGGACGTTCCAGAGTCGAACAAGGGTTGAGCTTTATTTCAGGGTCTAGGTTACAAGTGCAGGGGGTCTTCCTTAGGAGGAAGAGGGGGAGATTTCCTAAGGAGGCTAAGATCTTAAGGGATTGGAAGTAGAAGTACAAGCGGGGAGAGAGGGAGAGGGGAGAGAGGAAAGAAGAAAGTGGAGCCTACTGTCCTCTTGGCTCCTCACGTGCTAAGAGAGCTTTCAGGCTTCCTCAATCCTACTTAACCTTCATCCGCATAGTTTGCATCTGAATACCGTGCTGTTAGGTAACTAGGTGTGCCCAGATCCGGGACCATCTCGAGGGAGGGGAGATCTCTCTCCCATCACGTTTCCCACGGGAAGAGGTGGAATTACTCGAGATAGCTCGGTTCACCTCGATCCCCTGCCGTTTCCTGGGGGGGTCTCGTGAGAGCTCTAAGATTTAGAAGCTCCCACCTTTACCCGCCCGAGACTGTCCACACGGAATTGAGCTTCCAATCCCAACAGGTAAACCCTGTGGATTTCTTGTTTTTCAGTTAGTAGCTTCTGAGTTTCCCCATTGTTTTCATCAAACTAATTCTGATATTTTCTGGTGTTCTAGCCCAGAAGTGTAAACGTGGGGAATTACACCAAATGTCTGAAAGATGTCCCTTTTCTGCTCCACTGTTGTCAATTGTGTGTTGGTTCAGTTTTACCTCCAATTCAGCAACAACTTGTTCATGCATGGAGCGATGTTCTATTTTGTTGATATTAAGTCTTCTGATAATTATTTTGCATTGACATGTCACTTTTATTGAGAATGTTTAGCCTGGAGAACATAAGTGTATGATTTGTGCAGCATTTGGTGCCACATCCCCTTCATTATTTCTCATAACCTGTCAGTCTCTTCTCTTTATAATGATATGGTCTATTAAATGCCAATGTTTTCTGCAAGAGTAAAAATATGAAGTTTTATTTAATTTAGGTAAATTGAAGACAGTGGTTGCTCTTAAGAAAATAATGAGACACACAACTCTTCTAAAGTAAGTAATTGTTTCTGTTGCTGTTTTCAGTTCCATTCCTCCGAAAGACTCCCTGCCATGTCTGATAGTCTATGTCTTCTGTGGCATTAAAATCACCCAGAACTCAAACATGTCCTCTACCAGCACATTGTTGATGAGGGTCTCCAGATATTCATAGTCTTTTTAACCTTTGCGGGGTTTATCATGGTGGGAACATATGTACTGAAGATAGTGTACTGGCACTTTCCTTCAAGTGAAAAAAATGTTTTCATAAGCCCACCATTCACTCCTTTGTGGAGGCATACCAACTTGTTGATTAGATTAGATGTGATTGTCAAACCTATACCAGCTTAATGAGGCCCATCAGCATGGTGGACACTCCAGAAATATGTGTATCCAGGTCTGCTTCCTGTAAGCTGGTTTTCATTTGCCAAGCTTGTTTCACTTAGTGTTGTTATTTGTACAACAGACCTGCTGATTTGTCTCAGAAGACCAATTTTATTTTCAGGTTTATTGGATTTCATATTGTCCACAGGCATGCATGTATCCTATGTACCAATGGTTAGTGAAACATTTTAGTTTTAGTTCCTTTCCTTGTTTGACTTCCAACATGGGATAGGATCCTCATCTGCCTAAGTAAGAAGGATAGAGATAAGTGAAGTAGACAATTTTGGAGGCACTTTTTTCTAGCCCCTTCCTCCTACTAGGAGTGAGGCAGTGTGGTGCTTAAAAAGGCTGCTCATATACCCAGGGGGCTGCCAAATCCCACTGATGCTTTGATCCAGTGAGAGAAGACCCTATGGTCTTGGCCACCTATGTGCAAGGTGGTGACTACAGACCCCAGTATATCTTCTGCTTCATCACTAATCCACTAGCACAGAATTTTGAAATAGGTAAAATACTAAAATAGTAGCATAATAAAATAGTAAAATAGTTGAGTAATAAAATAGTGAAATAATGAAATAGCAAGGTAGTATAATTAACAATAGTATAGGTGATTTTTGACTTATTCTTAAATTGGATTTAAGTGAGGCAGTGTTGCATGGAGTCCTCGGCCTCCCTCTCGCTTCCATAATCATCAGAGTCCAATGGCAAGACAAAAGTCAAGATGACTGGTAATGGCTCAGGACTCAATGAATCATCATGTCATCTTCAATGTCTGACAAAGATCTTAGTGATTCACAGCACCTGCTTCCACTGCCTTCATGGCCCATTGGAATAAATTATCGTCATCTTCCCAGGGGAAGTATTCACATGTTCTGATATCCTCCTTTCTCACTGTCAGTTACCCTGAACCTGGCTTAACCTGTCTGCCAAGATAGCTTTTATTGGGTGTGGTCACAGCACATGCAGGTGAGATCTGTATGGCAGGGGGACATCAAACGTAGATAAACAGTCCTATACAGGGTTTGGCAAGCCCTGACCACAGAGGGGCCAGTCCTCCTTGGACATCCCATAGACAATAAACGAATGTATTGACAGTAGTTTACAATCCTTAAAACGTTCTTTACCTCTGAACTACACGCACACTCATACACACGCACACTCATACACACGCACACTCATACACACGCACACACATACACACGCACACTCATACACACGCACACTCATACACACGCACACTCATACACACGCACACACACTCACACGCACGCACACTCACACGCACGCACACTCATACGCACGCACACACATACGCACGCACACTCATACGCACGCACACTCATACGCACGCACAATCATACGCACGCACAATCATACACGCACACACTCATACACACGCACACTCATACACATGCACACACTCACACACACGCACACCCATACACACGCACACACACTCATACACACACACACTCGTACACACGCACACACTCGTACACACGCACACTCATACACACACACACTCGTACACACGCACACACTCATACACACGCACACACATACACACGCACACTCATACACACCCACACTCGTACACACGCACACTCATACACACGCACACTCATACACACGCACACTCATACACACGCACACACACTCATACACACACACACTCGTACACACGCACACACTCGTACACACGCACACTCATACACACACACACTCGTACACACGCACACACTCATACACACGCACACACATACACACGCACACTCATACACACCCACACTCGTACACACGCACACTCATACACACGCACACACATACACACGCACACACTCATACACACACACACTCGTACACACGCACACACACTCATACACACACACACTCGTACACACGCACACACATACACACGCACACTCATACACACACTCGCACACATACACACGCACACTCATACACACGCACACTCTTACACACGCACACTCACACACACGCACACTCATACACACACACACTCATACACACGCACACACATACACACGCACACTCATACACACGCACACTCATACACACGCACACACACTCATACACACACACTCATACACACGCACACACACTCATACACACGCACACTCATACACACGCACACACATGTATATATAATATATATACATCTAAATATCTATCTTTCAACTGTCTAGATATAGATATGCATATAAAGTTATTGTAATGTTAATTATGTTAATGAAACTATAACATCTTACCTGCCCATTAATGGGCCTGCTCATTAAGGGAAGCTTGATTAGGTGAGACTTTTTTTTGTAGGAAGTCCCCCACCTTTCCTTAATTGCTAATGAGGCAATGATTCACAAGGGTCAGGATGCCTTCCAGCTCTGCAGAGTGTGTATATACATTGAGGTGAGGTTTTGCTTTGGGACTTACTCATTGGAATTGTTCCTTTCACCTGAGGAAACTCTGTGTAGGCTTGAAGGTGCTCATCCCATCTTTCAAAACCCAGATGTTGGTGCTTCTCTCTCTGGTAACAAGGTATGTATGTATTTGTCAGACAGTTGAATCTGTCTGCTGATCTGTGATGTATGTATTGCTTATGGCTAGACAGTTGGAAGCCCTCTCTGTGGGTCTTTATTTCTCTACTTGTATTTTCTCTGTTGGTATATGTAATTAAAGGAGATTGTTGACCCTGCAAATGTTGCTTTCCTTTCAGAAAAGCAGATTGCAAATATGTGCAGCAGGCCCTCCTTTATATGCCAGCGTGCTTAATGCTGCAGATATATACATACAGATAGACAGATAGATGGATCTATAGATATAGAGATCTATAGATCTATCTATATCTATACATGGATATAAATGGGTAGATAGAGATAGAGATATAGACATAGACATGGATATAGATGTAGACATAGGTATAGATATATGAATAAATATATCTCTATATTTATATATGGATATATACATAGATATAGATAGATACATAGATACATAGACAGATAGGTAGGTACATAGATAGGTGGATAGAGAGACAGATATGATTACTAGAATCGGATGATTATAACAATCACAAAATTTGTAACCACAAGTAGTATAGAATTGCCCCTTTCTTGGCACCCATTTCCTGCATATTAAAAGACACGCTGTGTGTCTCAGGTCATATTCCATGCCAAATGATGATTATGTTGACATTGCTTTTGTTTCTCTGTTCAATTTAAAACTGAATCCCATGGAGAATGAACGACTTCCGTGAAATGCTCAGCAAAGGTGGAGAGTTAAAATGGATGATTTTTAAGGGCATTTACTGCTCTGACATTTTTTATTTTTTGTCCTCAGGTCCTATCAGTTCTAATGTTCAATTCTACATTCATTGGTTATTCCTAATTCTGATATTCTATATCCAAACATCTCACCTAAGTGACATTTAGTGATCTATGCTGTATCTACATTAGATATTTCTTCCTAATTTGAGATTCTATGACACTACAGAATTTCCTCAATTTTGGAGGGGACTCTAGAGCTCTTTCTATTAAAACACACAATTTCTATTCATTTTTAACTGGCATCTTCGTGTTCATGATGATAAAGTTGGTTTTATAAGAAAGGATGCATATCAGATCACTCATTTCTAGAAATCAATCTTAGAAGGTGATTTTCTATGTTTACCTCCTCCTTTTTTAATATTTTAGGTCCTCTAGTTTCTGGATATTTCCAATACAAGAGGGGGCCCAGGTGAAGGAGGAGCACACTCCTTCCCATTTGAATATTTTCATCTGGTGGGAAAACCTCCTGGCCCAGTAGAAGTCAATGAACAATGGACTTACAGGGGTAGAAAAAATAGAGATAACTTCAGGTACTTGGATGTGAATCTCTCCACCTTCTGTATTGACTTGTGTCTCACTCTCCCACACCCTCCCTTCCTATTCATGTTCCACCTTGTCATGACCCTTTTTAATATATCACTCTCTGTATTCATGACCCTTCTTTCCATTATCCTTTTAATTTTTAGAGAATAATGTGAGGAGACAATTGATAATTAAATAAACCTTAAACATTTGCCCACTATGTTCCAATAATGATGGTAGGTGCTGAGGATTAAAGATAAAGAAATGATAGATTCTGTTCTCAAGGAACTTATATGTGACTTGGGAGATGTGTGTGTGTGTGTGTGTGTGTGTGTGTGTGTGTGTGTGTGTATGTGTACAAGTAATTAAATTTATGGAAAGGATTGTTAGGGACAAAGGAAAAAAAAATCAAAGAGAGATTTCTATGCACATGGTAGGTGGTATAGTGGATATAACACCAAACATGGAGTCAAGAAGACCTAAATTAAAATCATTCAGTTTCAATTTTTTTTTTGAGTTTGAGATTCTATGTCTCCTTCCTTGCCTCCCCTTCCCCAACTCTAATAAAAGTCAGGGAATTGATACAAGTTATATACATGCAATCATGTAAACAAATTTGTATATTAGTCATATTGTAAAAGATAGCAGAACAAAACATGCACACACACATGCACACACAGTGAAAAACAGTATGCTTTGATATGTATTCAGAATGCATCAGTTCTTTGTTTGGAGGTGGATAACATTTTTCATTATGATTCCTTTGGAGTTATCTTGGATCATTATACTACTGAAAATAGCTAAGTCATTCCTGGTTGTTCATCAAACAATATTACTGTTACTATATACAATATTCTGGTTCTCCTCTGTTCACTCTGCATCAGATCATGTAAGATTTTCCAGGTTTTTCTTGGAGCACTCTGCCTGTTGTTTTTTTTATAGCACAATAGTATTTCATCACAATCATACTACAACTTACTTAGCCATTTACTAATTGATGGGAATCCATTCAATTTCCAACTCTTTAGCACCACAAAAGGAATTGCTGTAAAAAAGTGCTTCTAAGTATTTTTCTCCTCTTTTTGATATCTTTGGGGTGCAGAGCTAGTAGTAGGAGTCATAGTTGTTGTTGTTTTTTGCCCTTCATTCTCCAATGGGACCATGTCATCCGAAAGTGATACCATAACTTGCAAGTGAGTTGAATTTAAGTGACAGAGGTCTATGCAAAGTCATCAACTTCACTTTTTTCCTCTGGAGTCATCTGGGTCCAGTGACAATATATAAATCAAAATGACTGCACATGGTCCCCTCCACCAATAGTGGTATTGCTGGATCAAAGAGAATGCACAATTTTACCATCTTTTCGGCATAGAAACAAGCTGCTCTCCAGAACAGTTGAATCAGTTCACAATTCCACAAATGATGCATTAGTGTCCCAGTTTTCCCACATGCCCTCCAATATGTATTCTTTTCCTGTTTTATCATGTTAGCCAATCTGATAGCTGTGATGTGGTACCTCACAGTTGTTCTAATTTGAATTCCTCTAATCAACAGTCATTTACAGCATTTTTCATATGACTATAGATGGCTTTGATTTCTTCATCTGAAAAGTACCTGTTCATATCCTTTGGCCATTTATCACTTGGGGAATGACTTGTATTGTTATAAATAAATTTGACTCAGTTCTCTATGTATTTGAGAAATGAAGTCTTTATCAGTTATACCTGCTATAATGTTTCCCCCCACTTTCTACTTTCCTTCTATCTTGAGTGCACTGCTTTTGTTTATGAAGAAACCTTTAAATTTAACAATTGAAACTATCCATTTTGTATCTTGTAATGTCTTAGATCACTACTTGTATCTACATCAGTCTTGTCGATTTTGAGAACATCTCTTGAATCACTAAAATCTTATGCCTCTACAATACAATAATAATTCTGGTTTGCAAGGAATATGATTTGTATCTGAATGAAGAAAGAATATATTCTGTCTTTGCTGTTATTGTTACTCAGTAGTTTATGACCCCATGAAACATAGTACACCATGCCCTTCTATACTTCTCTAGCTCTACACTATCTGTACAAGTTCATATTCATTGTTTCTCTGATACAATCTACCTATCTATTTCTCTGCCACTCTCTTTTCCTTTTTCCTTCAATCTTTCTCATGATCAGCATCTTTTTCAATGAGTTCCATCTACTAATTATATGACCAACATATTTGAGTTTCAGATTCAGTGTTTGACCTTCCATTGAATATTCAGAATTGATTTAGGTATTGACTGGTTTCATTTCCTTACTGTCCAAGGGACTCTCTAAAGTCTTCTCCAGAACCATATTTCAAAAGACTATTTTATGGACAAACTTGCATTGGGCAGGTGATCACATGGTGGCCGGAAGAAACGATACAAGGACACTCTCAAGGTCTCTCTCAAGAACTTTGAATTTGACTGTGCAACATGGGAGACACTGGCACAGAACCGCTCAGCATGGTGTGCCCACATAAGAAAAGATTCTGTGCTCTTTGAGCAAAGCAGAATTGAGACAGCACAAAGTAAACACAAGATGCACAAATTTGGGGTATCCATCCCAAATATTCATACGGACTATCTGTTCCCAACTTGTGGTAAAGCATTCCGAGCTTGTATTGGTCTGATCACAGTCGGACACATTGAAATTTCACTTTACAATGGTAATGTCATTTTGGTCTTCTTTGAAGACGAAGGACAACAACAAACCAACCATTTCAAAAGTATCAGTTCTGAGGTAGTCAGCTTTCTTATGGTCCAACTTTCACAGTCATATATTATTCATGGAAAAACCATAGTTTTGACAATATTTGACAGTATGGACCTTAATTGACAAGGTAGTGTCTGTGATTTTTAGTATGATGTCCAGATTTGCCACAGTTTTCTTCCTAAAGAACTAGCATGCTTTGACTGTAGTCACAATCTGAAGGGATCTTTGAGCCCAGTAATATAAAATTGCCATTGTTTCCATTTCTTTTCCTTTCATAAGAATGTGATGGGACTACTGGCCATGAACTTAATATATTTTTGTTTATCTTCAAGCCTGATTTTATGCTCTCCTCTTTCAATCTCATGAAGAAGCTTCTTAATTCTTTATATTCTGGCCTTAGAACATGTTATTTGCAAAAGCTAAGATATGTTTTAGCTATCATAAAAAAGTGTCAAAAGTCATCAATAAGACATCAGTCATGCAACAGTGTAATCCTATTTGAACAAAATAAGGCCTTGGATGTGAATCTCATCACCTTATCATCTCATAGTCATGAATTTTCTCTTCCTGCTCATGCTTGATCATTAAAGGTCTTTAACATGGTTTTGCAGTGCACTTACATGTGAAGTGACTTGTCCAATGTTACACAGACAGTATGTAGGAGAAGTAGGATTAAATCTCATGCCTTGTACCTGCCACCATGTTGAACATTACTCCCACTGTATAGCATTGTCAGGTGAAAGGTTCAGATAATAGAACAATGGAAAGCATTTTGTGAATCTTAAAGTACTTGAGACATGTCTATAGCTATTTATTTATCTCTTGCTTATAGGCTTTTGAAGTTGAAGAATTTATCATCAGTGCCGTAGCTGACCTTGATGCCCTGTTCATCTTCATTTAAAGCATTTGATAACATATCCGAAAACATCGCGCTAGAAAGCATAGGAACAAATGCATAGCCCTGCTTTACTCCATTGGTGACTGGGAAAGCATGAGCTCATTGTCTATTATCCAGAACCTGGACAAGTATGCCCTCTTGAAATTGATGTACAATGCTGATGAACTTCTCCAAGCAAGTAAAGATTAACATAATTCTCCAGAAGCCCTCACAGCTAATAGTGTCAAAGGCCTGGGTCAGATGTATAAACATTGTGTATAGAACTCTATTCTGCTCCTGGCATTTCTCCTGGAGTGCTTGCACAACAAACACTATATTGACCATTCCTCAATCCTTTCTGAAGCCACACTGGCTATCAGATAGATGACCATCTTTCAAGTGGAGGATCAGTCTATTAAGAAGGACTCCAGAAAGAATTTTGCCAGCAATGACTAAGAGAGAGAGACCCCCCCTGTGATTTTCACAGGATTATCTATTTCCTTTTCCTTTATACAGATGGAAAATGGAGGCATCCTTGAACTCCTGGGGGATAATCTCCTCTTGCTATATAACCCAGAAAATTTCAGTCAGCTTTTGTATGAGCAGGGCACCCACTATATTATAAATCTTAGCTGGAATACAATCACCACCATGCATTTTGCCACACAAAAGGACCTTAATGGCATTCAAAAACTCTTCTTCATGCCAAAATTCAGAGAGGTAAGCTTTGACTTCTACCTGATGTAAACAGTTAATGGCTTTAGAATTGATTGATGCCAGTCTGTTGAGAGCATCATAGAAGTACTCTGTAGGATCATATCCTTATCACTAACCTATGTTGCTCTACCAACATTTGGTAGGTGAGATGCATCATAGCTCTTTGACCCATAAATAGCCTTACAGGATTCATAAAAGCATTTTGGATTCTTCAATATGAAAAGACTACAAGAGAAGACCTAAGTGGAGGGAGTGTTGCTATATGATTTTCTGTTTGTGGATGATTGTGCACTCAATGTAGCCTCTGAAGCTGAGATGCTACCAAGTATGGATCAATTCTCTGCTGCTTGTGCTAATTTTGATCTAACAATTAACAGCAAGGAAACACTGGTGTTCCAACAATCACCACCACATCAGTTATACGTGGAACCACTGGTGACAGGTAATGGAGAAGTTTTGAATGCTGCAGAGAAGTTCACTTTCTTTGGTAGGATACTTTTCAGGGATTACACAAATTGATATTGATGTTTATACATGCTTTGCCAGAGCTAGCTCAGTGTTTAGGAGAGACTGAATGATAGCATAGGAGAGAAGAGGTATTAAAATGATTATCAAACTGAAGGTCTACAGAGACATTGGATTGGCCTTTTTGTACGTTGGTGAAACCTGAGTAGTCTACCAGTGTCATGTCAGAAAACTGAATCGATTCGATTTGAATTGTCATAGGAAGATACTGAATATTAATTGACAGGATAAGATACCAGACACTAAGGTATTTATTTTAGCTAAACTGCCTGGCATTCAAATCCTCCTTCAGAAAGAGAAATATGATGGGCTGTCCATGTTGTTCAAAGACAAAACATACTCTTGCCAAAAAGACTTTTATGGAGAACTCAAACAAAGTAAGCATTCACATGATGGTCAGAAGGAGTGATACAAAGGCATACATGCTCAAGATCTCTCTTAACAACTTTGGAATTGATTGTATGACATGTGAGATATTGAAACAGGACTGCTCAGAATGAATGGTGTGCCCATATCAGAGAAGGTGTTGAACTCTATGAGCAAAGCAGAACTGAAACAGGTAAAAGGAAAGGCCAGATGTGCAAATTTAGAAAACCCATTCCAAATGCTGACACAGACTTTTTGTTGACAACCTGTAATAGAGTATTCTGAGCTCATATTGGTCTGATTATCCAAAGTCAAACACATTGAAACTTGACCCTAGCATAGTGATGATATTTTGGTCTGTTTGGAGAACAAAGGACAATAACCAAGCAATCTTTGTGCTTGTCTTGGTTGCTGAGAAGAGCTGAGACCTTCATTCATAGTTGATCATCATACAATGTCATTGATATTGTATACAATGTTCTCCTAGTTTTCCTCATTTTGCTTTGCATTGGTTCATAAAATCATTCCAGTTGTTTTTCTTTTTTCCTAAAATGAACCTTTTATTCTATCTTATTATATAATCTTAATCCATAACCATTATATACCAAAACTTGTTCAGCTATTCCCCAATTGGTTGGCATCCACACAATTTTCTATATTTTGTCACAACAAAAAGGGCTGCTAGAAATATATTTGCACATGTAGTTCTTTTTCCATTTTTTTTCATGATTTCTGTGGGATGCAGACCTAATAGTTGGTTGGCAATTTGGTTGCCTTTTGGGCATAGTTCCAAATTGATTTCCAGAATGGTTGGATCAGTACTTAACTCCCTCAACAGAAGATTTGGTGCCCCAATTTTCCTACAGCCTCTCCAAATTTATTGTTTTAATTTTTTGTCATATTAGCCAATCTGAGGTGTGAGGTAGTTTCAATTTGCATTTTTTCTAATCAAAAGTGATTTAGAGCATTTCTTCATATCCCTATAAATAGCTTTTATTTCTTTATCTGAAAATATCCTGTTCATATGCTTTGTCCATTTGTCAACTAGGGAATGGCTTCCATTCTTATTAATTTGACCCCTTTCTCTATGTATTTGAGAAATGCAGTCTTTGTCAGAGACACTTAATGTAAAGATTGTTTCCCAGATTTCTGTTTTCTTTCTAATCTTACTTGCATTGGTTTTGTTCATACAAAAGCTTTTTAATTTAACATAACCAAAATTATCTCTTTTGCTTTTCATAATGATCTGTATTTCCCCTTTGGCCACAAATTCTTCCCCTCCCCATAGATCTGACAGGGAGACTATTCTTTACTCTTTTAATTTGTTATGGTGTTGCGCTTTATGTCTACATCATGCACTCATTTTGAATTTATCTTGGTATATGATGTAAGATATCCATCTATACCCAGTCCTATTGTTTTCCAGCAGTGTTTGTGCTTATACCAAAAAAAACTGGAGTCTTTTGGTTTATCAAAGAGTAGGTTAGTATGGTCATTGAATAATGTGTCTTGTGTATCTAATCTATTCCACTGATTTACATGTTTCTTTCTTAGCCAGTATCAGGGAGTTTTGGTGATTATTATTTTGCAATATAGTTTAAAATCTGTTTTTTATAGGCCATTTTCCTTTGTATTTTCCCCCTTCAATTCCCTTGATATTCTGGAACTTTTGTTCTTCTAGAAGAATTTTGTTGTTATTTTTTCTAACTCTATAAAATATTTTTGGTAGTTTTATTGGTATGGCACTGAAGAGGTTAATTATTTAAGGAAGATTTGTCATTTTTATTATATTGGCTCATCCTGCCATGAGCAATTGGTATTTTAAAAGTTATGTCTAATTTTATTTGTGTGAGAAGTGTTTTGTAATTGTGTTCTTAAATTCGTGGGTTTGTCTTGGCAGGTAGATTATTCAGTATTTTATATGGTTTATAGTTCCTGTAAGGAATTTTTCTTTCTCTTTCTGTTGGTCTTTATTGGTCATATAAAGAAATGCTGATAATTTCTGCAGCTTTATATTATATCCTGTAATTTTTACTAAGCTATTTCAAGCAGTTTATTTTTTGTCTTTTTAAGTGGATTTCCCAGGATTCTCTATGTAGACCACCATATCAACTGCAAAGAGGGATGGTTTTGTTTCCTCATTGCCTACTGTAATTCCTTCAGTTTTTTTTTGCTTATTCTTATAGCTAATATTTCTAATAGTATATTGAATAATAGAGGTGATAAGGGTCATTTTTTTCTTCACCCCTAATCTTATTGGGAAGGATTTTAGATTATCTCCATTGCAGATAATACTTGGTAACAGTTTCACACACACAAACAAACACACATATACACGTATACAAGTACATATGTGTATATATATACATACATATGTATATATGTGTGTGTGTATACTCACACACATTTGGGCATGTGCATGTATGTGTGTGTAAATATGTATATGTGTGTGTGCCTGTGTACAAAATCATTCAAAGGAACACTCTTTATTCCTATGCTCTCTAGTGTTTCTTTTTGTTGCCATTATGAGAATAGATGTTGCATTTTGTCAAAAGCTTTACCAGCATCTATTGAAATAATCATATGAGAGATATAGTCAATTATATTGATAGTTTGCCCAATATTGAATAAGCTCTTCATTCCTGTTATAAACTCATTCGCTCATAATCTATAATTCTTTTGATATACTACTGTAATTGCTTGCAAGTATTTTGTTCATTTTTTTCATTAATATTCATTAATGAAAATGATTTATAATATACTTTCTTTTTTTTTCTTTTTCCTGTTTTAGGTATCAGTACCATATTTGTGTCATAAGAGAAGTTTGGTAGGACTCCACCAATTTTTTAAAATGTTTTATATAGTATTGGAATTAAGAGTTCTTTAAACGTTTGATATAATTCAGTTGTGAACCTCTCTGGGTCTGGGGACTTTTTCCCAACCAGTTCATTAATGGCCAGTTCAATTTCTTTTTCTAAGATGGGATTGCTAAGGCATTCTATTGTCTTATTTGTTGATGTAGGTAATATATATTTTGGTAAATATTCAACCATTTCACTCAGATTGTCAGATGCATTGCCATATAATTGCAACATCTCACAACATCTACTAATGATTGTTTTAATTTCTTCTTCATTGTTAGTTATTTCATGTTTTTTTAGTTCAGTAGTTGTTTGTTTGTTTTTGCTTTCAGTCTCATTAATCTCACCTTTGATTTTTAGAATTTCCAATTTGTTGCTTAATTGGGGATTTTAGTTTGTTCTTTTTCTATTTTTTATTTTATTTCTATTTGCATGCACAATTCACTGATCTGTTCTTTTCCAATTTTGTTTTTGTAAGAATTTAGAGAAATAAAAGTTTCCATAATATTTCTTTGGCTTCATTCCACAAATTTTGGTTTGTTGTCTCATTGTAGTCCTTCTCTTTAATAAAATTATTGTTTCTGTGATTTATTCTTTTATACACTTATTCTTTAGTAATTTATCATTTAGTTTCCAAATATTTTAATCTATATTTTCATTATCTTTTTTGAATGTCAAGTTTATTGCATTTTGATCTAAAAAATATATTTGCTATTTCTGCCTTTTTACATTTGATTTTGAGCTTTGTACACCCTATTACACGTTCAGTCTTCTATTGGGTGACATGAGCTGCTGAGAAAAAAAAAAAAGAAATATGCCTTTTTCTGTGTTCCCATTCAGTTTTCTCTAAAGGTCTGTCATAACTCACTTCTCTAATATCCTATTCACCTCCTTAATTCCTTTCTTATTTATTTTCTGTGTATGTAGTGGGGAGGATTTATTGAGTTCTGACACTGGACTAATGAGGTACCTCACTAGTACTGTTTTGCTGTCTATTTATTCCTGTAACTCACCTAACTTCTTCATCAAGAATTTGGATGAGGGTGAAGGCAGAACCAAGATGGATGAGTGAAAGCAGGGACTTCCATTAGTTGTCCCTCAAACTCCTCCAATACCTGTAAAAATGACTCTAAACAAATTCTAGAGCAGCAGAACCCAAAAACTGACAGAGTGAAAGAAATTTCTGGCCCAAAACAACCTTGAAGGTGAACAGGAAAGGTTTATTGCACTAGACTGTGAAAGAAGCATAGTCCAGTGTGGGCCATGCCAGCACAGACCAGGCCTCAGCAAATCTAGAATAGGCCTTAGGGGACTTAGGCACCTGTGGCAGTTTCCAATCTTCTCAAGCTACAACCACCAAAGATCACTTCAAAGGTCAGTAGGAAAGTTCTGCAGAATTTGTGTGAGAGAGGAGAATGGTCTGACCATAACCTCAAGGTGAAGGTGCCAGTAGTAGCAGTGGCAGTAGCAGTGGCTGCTTCCAGAGCTCTCAGCCCACAAACAGTGGGGAGATTGAGTGGCTGATCAGAAGGGGATTGCTGGGATCTCTTTGCTGCTGATAAGGCAGGATTCTCTTGCTTTGTCTATGCTTTGATCTGGGTCACAGTGCTGCATGGCTATATTTGGATGAGAAGAAGCACTGTCATGGCAGAGGTTGTGGTGGTGGTGGAGAGGTAATCTGCACATTTCTAAAGGCAGAAAAGAAACCTTGTGGTCATTCACAGACCACAACACAGAACAGGAGAGGAGTGAACACCTATCCTATGAGCATACAACCTTGGCTGGCAGAAGAGAAGGAAAATTCAGCCAAAGCCTCCTTTAGTGGATAGTAACATACACAGAGGTCTCTCAATTTCATAATTGAAAATTAGCATTCTTAAAGGTGTTATCTATTGTTTACCAGTGAGCCTAAAACATGTGGCTACTACTTGGAGTTACTATAACACTAAAAGCAAAGGCATCTGCACTTTTGATTTGAAAATTCAGAATGAGTAAATTATGATGATAATAATCAAGAAGGATGCACTCTAGTCCCAGCTCATGGACTTGCAAACTGGGAGGGCTTGAGAAAGGTAAGTCTCCTCTTTGACTCAGTTGTCCCCTTTCTAAAAGAGGCTATTGGACTGAAAAAATTATACTGTGATATTCTATGTTCTAAAGTCCCTTCTAATTCTGACTCTACCTGTATGACTGGAAGTCTGTATGCTTCAGGAGAAAAAGGAACATCTTAGCTCAACAATGTTTTTTCCCTTATTTCAAGGAAAAGAACTAAAGCACTCTAGGTAACTAATAGATTTTCATAAATGGATAATAAAGTCTAAACTTCAATCCAGGGCAGACTTTGGAAATATTATGTTCTAGGGCCTCTTCCACTCTAACATTACAATTCTACGTTCTAAAGATAATTCCAAGTTTGATTGTCCACTTTTTATTGTTAATATTTGAGGATCTCTTAGCTTCATGGCATCATAGATTTCAAGCTGCCTCAAATTATATATTTGATGAATAAAATATATTTTTATACTTCATATAGTAGTAGAAGCAATAAGAAGTAATTGGTATTTGCTAATAACAACAAAAGGTTGGGATGGTTAGAGTATCTAGATTATGCAAACTGGAATACAAAATGGTCATGGAATTATTTCCAGGGATAATGAATCATTCCCACATTAGGTATTGCAGAATCTTCTAGAATGAATAGCCCTAGAACACAGTCACTAACGAGAAAGTAAAAGATAAAAATGGGGGGGGGGGCAGTATCTTTTGTTTATAATGAGTCATGAAAAATAGAAAACATGTCTCCTAGACCTCATCCTGAGTTGGCCATAAGAAGTATTATTCTTAAGAGAATGCATGGGGGAAAAATATAATTCAGCAAAGCAAAATACTGAACAAAAGCAAGAAGGCAGCCACGTCTAAGATGAAATAAAGCAGAGGCAAAAGGATGATTCACTATTACCAGTGGGAGAAATATCATTCAGTGCTGTCTGGGCATTTCTTTTCATTGTCACTGTAATAATGAAATCCCATTTTGGTGAAGGGAAATTAAAAACTATTGAATACTATCACCTCGAATTGGATTCTGAGACATTTTGGAAGCTATAATATTCCACTAAATATGCCACTAAAACTTACTGCCTCATTTTTGCAAAGTAATTTGCCTTCTAAGAAAAAAAAAATCATTGCCATGAGCCTCCACACACTGCATCCTTTTCTGTGTGATAAACCAATTACTCTACCCAGGGCAGAATACATATATATGTGAATGAGGATCCAGGTTTGTTTTCTACTTTCAAAGACATTCAGGGGAAATAGTGAGATATCTTCATGCTTCTTTGTATCTAGGGAAAGTGCTTTCCAAGTTAGAGCAGACAAAATATTGCCCTTCCTAAGAACAGTGCTTTTAAATTGAAGAATAATGAATTGTCAACAATACTAGAAAATGTTAGAGTCAAAACACAAATTATAATGACATTCAATTAAGGTTGATAATAATTCATTTTAAACACAAATAATAATTAGTAATTCTTATCATAATACAAGTCAATACAACTTTCAGCGAGGTCCCACGTCTCACCCCAAACACTGACAAATGCCAAAAGGCAGAAATGGTCAACGTTGTGTGGGAGTGCAGAAATATAGATAACATTAGCATATGGTTAGTGGAGCTATAAATTGGGAAATAATTTGGAATTATTTAAGAAAAGTGATTACAGTCTTCATATTCTTTGACCCAGAGAAGGCACTCCCGGGATACCCGAAAGAGATCAAAGGCAAAAAGGTAAGTTTCATGTGTAACAAAATATTCAACATTTCACTGTTTCTTCTGGTAGGGAAAAATAAAAGCTGGACACATAGTGTTGCTCCATCGACTGGGGAGATGACTAAATAAACGATATATGAAGGTAATGGGAAAAGTTTCTCTTGAGAATTTGGGATATTTGGAATATGGGAATATTTTTTATGAACTGAAAAAAGTGTCATTCGAAGAATTAGAACAATAAATACCACAATGCAAATTGAAAACAGCAACAGATTCTAACAACCCTAATATGAAGATGTTTTGATTATAATGACCCCTTTTGGCCCTACAGAATGTTAGACACACACACAAACACACACACACACACCTACTATATTTGCTTATGTAAACACATATGCACACACATACATATATATGTGTATGTGTTTATGTGTGTATGCATATACATACACACAATACATATATATGCATACACACATATATACATGTGTATATGTGTACATATGTGTATATGTATATGTGGACTCTAACAGCATAGAAACAAATGACAAAAATAGTACTTGAAGTACAACCAAAAAGCAGACAAAAACCATTGCTCTTTAACTTAGCCTGACAACATGTGGGCTACTGAGATGATGTATGGGTTTAAGCTATTAGGAAGGAATTGAAAAAAAAAAAGTTATTCTTATAAAGAGTGGGAGGAACTTCCAACCTCACGTGAATAGTCATTTTTTTTTAAAGTGAGAAAAAAAGCTGTTCATCATCTGTTTTTAAACATCCAAAAGACTGCCATGTAGAAAGGGGATTAGAAGGGGCATATTTGATTCCCAGAACCAGAACTTGAACAAAGATTAAACACAGATTCTGACTCAGTATAAAAGGGAAATTCCTAATTAAAATTGAGGCCTTCAACTGCATTCAGAACATATAGATAGAGAGGTGACAGACCCTCTGTTCTCTGCCTTCATGAGGCACACTTCCTTGGAACATTGTGCTCAGACCTGAGCATCACATTTGAAGAAGGGCATTGATGGGCTGGGGTATGTTCAAATGATGGACTATTTATGTCAATGGCAAGTGACCAAAGTTCACTGGGCAAAGAAAATGAAAATCTTATTTGTTTTAAACCAACTTTTTGGTGGAGTCCATTTGAACTTAGTATCATAGGTCTACACTAGGGAAGGAATTTAAACCATGTCATTTAACCCTTTGAATTCATAGGTGATGAAATAGATATGGCCTGAAAGTTTAAGTGACTTGCCTAGGTCATGCAGTTAATGTCAAAGAAGACTTTGTGTGTCTTCTATCAGCATAGAATGCTGCCCTATCATATGGGTGTAAAAGTAAGTACCCCAGCATTCAAAGGGGGATCTTCTATCACAGGTTCTTAGATCTGTATTTCAAAAAGAAAAGCAACTTATAAGGGGTCAATAGTCTCTATAATCAAGCACATGTACAGTTCACTTAGTTCAGGGGAAAAAGTCACCACCTTGAACTTCAGAGAAAATACAGAGAAATCAAAGATCAACAGATGTGGCTTCCAACTATGTGACATAAGCTATAAATACATTAGAGATCAACAGACAGATCCAACTGTCTGAACATTGCATACCTACATAGTTACCAGAGAGAAAAGCAGGAACATCTGGCCTTTCAAAGCTGGAGGGGGGAGTGGGTGGAGGAGGTTCCTTAGTGATTGAGGAGAATCTCATCTGGTCAAGCAAACACTTCGAATCAGTAAGCCCCAAAGTATAACCTCATCTCAGAGTGTTTATACAATTTTTAGAATCAGAGGGCATCACAACTCTTGAGAACCAGTGTCTCATTAAAAAAAGCTGTGGCCCTTCCCACAAATCTTCCGAGGAAGATTTTCCTCAATAGCATTATTCAGTCTGAGGCACCAATCTGAATCAATACCTTGGTTCCTGAATATAACACGGTGTTTCCTAGAGTATAATACAGTGGTGCTTGGTGTGTTTGTCCTTTGTTTTCCAAGAAGGCCATGACATCAAGGAAATGATGACATGACTTGCAGTTGACTTTGATTTGAGTGAGGGAGCGTTGTGTAACATCACCAGCCTCATTTTCTCCTCTTGAGTCATCTGGATCCAGTGACCAGATATTCATCAGGACAGCTGGAGATGACCCAGTATGCAATTAGAAGCACTTGCCCTTTTAGACTAAGACTTTTCCAGACACTCACTTAACATGAGGTAATGCTCATTCAGGGAATAAGCCTCACCTCTTTAAGAAATGAGTTAAAGGTTGATCCTTTTCATTAAAAAAAGAAAACAAAACACAAGAAAACAAAAAAAAAATCAAGATGTAAGGGAAAGATCCTCAGGGTTGCTGCAGTCAGGAAGAGATAAGCTTTCTATATTAAGCTCTTACTAGCTTTGTGACCTTGGGCAAGTCACTTAACTTCTGATTGCTTAGGAGACCACTAGTTGATTCAGTGGATGAAGTTCTGGATCTATAGTAAGAAAGATTCTAACTCCAGATATTCACTGACTCTGGGCAAATCACTTAAGCTCTGTTTGACTCAATTTCCTAGAGGAGGAAATGACAACCCATTCCAGAATCTTTGTTAAGACAGCCCCATGTATTTTCTTGTCTAGTCCATGGAATCTCAAAGAGTCAGATATGGCTGAACAATTGAACAAAATTATTTAAGTTATGTGACATTGGGCATGTCATTTAAACTATTTTAGGTTTAGTTTTCTCATCTTTAAAAAAAGGAGGTATGAGTTTGTTTTTGCAGTCCTTTCTAGCTATAATTATAAGTAACTTATTTTTATTGGTCCTCAGCTTCCCCATTTGTAAAAGGAATCATGCTCTCCATGATATTTTAGGTTTGTGCCAATTGTGAATTTATGATCATTTACTCTGATGGTACTGCCCTAGGAGATCAAGGGAAGCTTCATGGGGGAGGTGGAATTGGAAGTGAATAGATATTGGTGGAGTTGTAAACTAAAGAATGATGAGATAAGAGCTAAGCACATTATTGAGAGGAATGTGAGAACTTTATACAGAGTAGATAGAAAGATGGGAAACCTTGAGACAGGGATAACAAAAACAATTAGGTTATTTAAGGAAGCCAAGTAAGAGGTAAGAGAATTTAGATTAAGATTATGGCGAGGAGTTAAATAAAGAAAGATAAAAGACACCAACAAGGAAAAAGTCACAAAACTTAATGAATGAGATGGAGGGTGGAATCAGGTAATGTTTTCCCTAGTTTCACTCTTTCAATCAATTCTTTCATAGCCAATAGCAATATAACATCCTCTTTAAGGTTTCCTTAATTCCCTCCAAGCAGTTCCCAAAGACATAGTGACATAGTATCACACCTGTGGTCTGAGACACAGCAAGGACCTTTCAGGTCACCAGGTCCAGTTCCCTCACAGTTCAGAGAACTAGGGAAGAGAGCATTTAAGAGACTAGTCCAAATTCACACAGGTATTTACTAGAAGAGATGGAATTGGAATCCGGGTCCTTCTACTTGAAATTCACATCTTTTCCCATACTATCCCACACTTCTAAACTTGCCAGGCCAATGTAGACCTACACAGAACTTCATTTACATCTCTCTGATCTAAGGATCCTGAAATATTGACCATTATAGTTATGCGTTATGTTTACCTCTCTTTTCGTACTACAGTATTCATCAGGACATGTACCAAGTCTCGCTTGCATGTCAGGGAAGCTGCATAAATACTTCTTGAATTAATGGCTGGATGGATATCAGGGACACTTCAAACATGTCAATGGAGATGCTTCTGACAAAAATCCCGAAGGCAAACGACTAAGAACAAAAGAGTGATAGGGTCATTTCTGTCTCATTGGAGGCTTATCAGAAGTTATCTAGCCCAATTCTCTTCATTGAATAAATGAGAAAACTGAGACCCAGAAAAGGTGAAGTGATTTACCCAAGGCAATAAAAGCAGCAAACATTAAATTGGAATTTGAACCCAGGGCCCCTGACTCCAAAGTTACTATTCTTTCAAGACTTAATATCAAGGTCCCTTCCAGTCCTTAGTTTAGTCACTACCCTTTTTTGCCCTGAATTTCCATTTCATAATCTACTTCACTGTGTCTGTATTCTCCCATTGTGTCCAGACACTGAGATTCTTGGTATATCTCCCATTTCTGACCATGTACATGGACGCTGGACTTTCTACTTTGCCCTGCTCTTTCATTCTTCTTTCCCTTTGGGTCTTGTCTGACACTATGGGCTCTGACTCTGAATCTGCTGTGATTTTGGCCCTTCACATAGCAGCTTTTCTCTCTGGCACTGACTTGCAGCCTGGTTTTGTATGAGGTTAACTGCTTGAGGTTATTTGCTTGGTCACTTTGTCTTTGTTGGAATTATCCAGGTCTGGAATAACTCACTGCATTTAAAATCCACCCCAATTTGTGCTTGGCATGACAATATGTGGGGAAGTACTTTCATTTCCAAGGAGAAGAAAATGAATCTTGAGAGTCTTTACCCTCAAAAGCAGAAACATATGTTATGTGCTCATCATCCACTTTTGCTTTGTCAATGATTTAAAAAAGACTACAGAATAAAAGAGGTATATAATGGCATTTTCCTGATTTCTGTGTGTGCTTTGTGGGGGTTTCCCAAAGCTAATAACTCACAGAAATATAATGCCCTAAGATTATGCTAAATAGCGTCTTGAAAAGATATTGAGACAGGTAATGAGTGTGTTATCTTCTCTTGATTGGTGAGGAAATGGAGGGTTAGAGAAATCAAGGAACCCTCATAGTCTAAGATTTTGAAACTAGCTCTCCACATTCTAAATCCAAGGATCTTGGAGTATGGAAGTTCTCTGACTTCTCTGAACCTCTGTTTCTTCACCTGTCAAGGAAAGATAGCAACTCACTACCTATCTAACTTGGAAAGGAGATTAGACTTATTCTATTTGACACCAAAGGTCAGAAAAAAAAAAGAAATGTTCAGAAATTGAAAAGACACCACTTTAGACTCAACCAAATGTTCTTAATTTAGAAACATCTTGCCAATGAGAGCTGCCTCAAGGTCTAACGGGATGCTCTGGAAGATGGTGGCCTTCACATCACTGGAGGTCTCAAAGTAGAAGGTAGAGAACTCAAAGGATCCATTAAATTGGGGATTGTTTCTAGGAGTTGTATTTGATGGTCCGTGGGAGCCCCTCCAACTCTCAAATTCTGAGATTCCCTGAAGTCTCATTCTTCATTTCCATGAGAATCTTATGGAACTTTGATATCTCACTAAGTTTTTTTTTTCCTACTCTTGAACATTTGTGTTCAGATCTTTCAGTTGTTCCTTCCTGGTAAGCTTGGTCTGCAGTTCTCTCGGTATAAAGGGTCGTCCTTTGTCTTTGCTTCATCATTCCTCTGTCTTTCCAAAAATGTGCCTCCAGAAGTGCATACAATATTCCAGCTATCGGCTGTTCAGGGCAGAGTACGGTTGGGCTATCAACTCCCTCATGTTGGACACTAAATCTCTCTTCATGTAGTCTAAAATCCTTTTCTGAATTCTGCTCAATGTAGTCCCTTCAATCCTCTTACCTTTTTTTTTCAAGATAAACTACTATCAAACCACACCCCTCCTACTAAGAAGCTGTTTTTTTTTAAACTTTCTTATTCAGTTGTATCCTATATAATTTAACACATCATTCCAGCTCGTTGAGTTCATTCTAATCCTCAGTCTGGAATCTATTATTGTTTATCTTTCCCAAGCCATGTCATCTGAAAATGTGAAAAAACATTTCATCTACTCCCATATCCAAAGTACTAAAAAAAGAAAGAAAGGAAGGAAGAAAGAAAGAAAGAGAGAGAGAGAAAGAGAGAGAGAGAGAGAGAGAGAGAGAGAGAGAAAGAGAGAGAGAGAAAGAGAGAAAGAAAGAGAGAGAGAAAGGAAGGAAGGAAGAAATAAAGAAAGAAAGGAAGGAATGAAGAAAGAAAGAAAGAAAGAAAGAAAGAAAGAAAGAAAGAAAGAAAGAAAGAAAGAAAGAAAGGAAGGAAGGAAGGAAGGAAGGAAGGAAGGAAGGAAGGAAGGAAGGAAGGAAGGAAGGAAGGAAGGAAGAAAGAAAGAAAGAAAGAAAGAAAGAAAGAAAGAAAGAAAGAAAGGAAGAAAGAAAGAAAGAAAGAAAGAAAAACAGTTGGTGGTGGGGTTGAGGAGAAAGAGAGACTGAGAAGCACAAGGCACAGCCAGATTCCTAGAGTGCTCCATAGAAGAGTCTCCAAGCAAGGAGAAGGTTGGGTGAAAGATGATTTCTGTGGGTCCTTCTGGCTCTCCTTGTCTAAGTATCTAAGACACAAAAACAGATGTCGGGGTTAACTGCTATTTTGATGTGGTAAACTTGATCATTTTAATTTTATTGTGGCAATTTGTGAGATATACACAATGAATTAAGAACCAGGAGCATAATGTGCCTCCAGCTGTGCTCTGCATGTCATAAGCATCAGCAAGAGACAGGAGAGGATACCAGGGAGACCTTAGAATGGCGAATAGAGCTGCTTTGGGGTAATCATCCATTACTGCAGAGACTGAGATAGCATTTCTAATTTATATGTTGCTTGAAACAATGTACCTATAGATGGCTGGTATCACTGAACTCCAGTATCAGCTATTGCTTAATTCACCATTGGCAGTCCCTGGAGGTGCTAGAAGATGTACTGATGTTGCAAATCAATTAGCAAGGAAATTAGTATGGAAATGCTATGGCACTAAATTACTCTGCTACCATATAAATTCAGGATTAATGTTTTCTAAGTGACTTGTGAGAGCATTTGTAATGATTGGCTACTTACCTTTTATTTTTTTAAGTGTTAGCATTGTTTCTAATCAAGGTACTGATGGGGGCACAATCAAAAATGGAAGAAAGATGAAGTCACATGTGTTTCATTATACAAGGTGAAAGTCAGGGCAGCTCCAAAAGGGTTAACCTGAATGAGGCAGTAGGAGATAGGGGAAGGAGCTGGGAGTTGGAAGACCTATTTTAGAATATATTTTTCCTTCTTACAATCTATGTGACCTTGAACAAGTTCTTTTTCGTCTATACAACTCACTGTTCTAATTGCAAAATGAAGATGATAGCTAGAATGAAGCCTAAATAACTACATAGGCATTTTTCATTCATATATCCTAGAATTCAAGGAGCCTGGGAATAGTCAGAATGGAAGATAAGCCCATTAGGGCGATCTTTTCACCCAATGAGGAAAATGTCACTTAAAGTGTTTTTCTCTTTCTTCATACTTTCAACACTTACCCCAGAGCCTGGTACTCAGTAAAAGCTGAATGACAGATTGGATTAGTCCAAAGTTCAGATTCAATCAATCAACTGAACAGAATTTATTGAGTGTTTACAGTGTCAGACATTGTGTAAAGCAGTGGGACACAAAGAAAGGCAAACACAGTCACTGCCCCTAACTAAATCACATTTTAAAAGAGGGAGATGAGCGTCCTTCTGTCAATGGATAAACATTTATTAAATGTCAACACAGGGGATACAAAACGAGATAAGGATATTCCTCACTCTCAAGGAGTTCACTTTTTAATGGGAGAGGCAACCAACAAATATACAAACAAGTTATATATAGGGGAAAATTTATTAAATGAGAAAAGGCGCTGGAATAGGTTTCCAGTAGGAAATGAAATGTGTACCTCTACCAGGAAACCCAGTAGGTGGATATGTGAAGAGAGAATATTTCAGGAATAGGAGACAACTAGAGAATATGACCAGAGCTGATGTCTTGTTGCTTTAACAACAAGGAGGTCAGTGTCACTAAGTCAAAAAAGTCATTTTTGTGATTTGTGATGCATGTATTGCTTACTGTCAGACATTATGAAATAAAGTATAAGAAAACTGGAAAGGTGAGAGGGGTGGATACGTAAAGAAGGACTGTGAATACCAGATGATTTGCATTTTTTCTTAAAAGTGGTAAGGAGACACTGGAGTTTTGTGAGTAGGGGTGTAATATCCTTGGACCTATGCTTTAAGATTGTCTTTAGCAGGAATGGAAGGAGCCAGTGAGAGATTTTTGAGGGTTGGAGGAAGCATAAGCATGCTTCTTGACAGTAGGGAAAGATCCAGGAGACTGGGGGAGATTGAAGGTAGGTGATAGACTAGGGATTATAGAAAGGAAAATTTATTGAAAATAGCATGGAATAATATCACTATTACAGGGGAAGAGATGGGCTTTGGTAAGAAGTAAGGCCCTTTCTTCATGTGAGACGGAGTAAAGGAGAACATAGTGGTCAAAGGCATCTGGTGATAGAAAATTTAGAAGAAGGGAGATTATGACCTCATTTTTTTTCTGTGAAGTATGAGGCAAGTTTCTCAACTGAGATTTGTAACTAGGTACATAAAATACATGCACATGGTAAAGTGAGGTAATATTTAAAGGAACTGAGTTTTTACTGAGAATAGGAGGAGGAAGATTGAGGAAAGACTTTTTGTGTAAATTACAATTTTAACTGGTTCATGAAGTCAGTCAAGGAAGTCAAGATAGTGAAGTATGGGGACAGCTGGTGAAAATGTCCACAGATATTTGGTAATATTCCAGGTCTCAGGATGAAGATGAGGTAGAGAGAAATTATAGAAAGGATTGTTTTGTTTCTTCAGTCATTTCAGTTGTGTCCAACTCTTTATAACTCTATTTGAGATTTTCCAGGTAAAGCTACTGGAGCAGTTTGAAAATTCTTTTTCAGGCTCATTTTATAGATGATGAAACTGAGGTAAATAGGGCTAAGTGACTTGTCCAGAGTCACATATCTAGTAAGTATGTGAAACCAGATTTGAACTTGGGGAGATGAGTCTTTCTGATTCGTGGCTCAATACTCTATACACTGAGTCATCTAGCTGTCCAGAAAGGAGTGACTGGGTACCCAAAAGACACACTGTAATGGTCACCTAATTTCCCCTGTGAACAATTATTACCCTAGATTAACTTAATAACATGAAATGTTGGATCAAAAATTGTAAGGGCGCTCAGGGGTAATTTAACTTAATCATTATTTTCCAAAGCAAATGATGAACCTGAGATCCTTGAACTCTACAACTTGCTAAGCCACACAGGTAAAAACAAGGAGAAAATATTGAAATAAAGCCAGTCAGGATAACATGAGATTTAGCAGTTTCTATATTAAAAGATGAGATGGCTTGAAATATGATATTTTGAGAGGCAGCAGCTCCAGGATTACAACCAAGAATGACCTCTCCAACAAAACTGACTATAATCCTTTAGGTGAAAAATGGATATTTAATGAAATTGAGGCCTTTCAAGCTTTGCTAATGAAATGAATAGAGCTGAATTAAAAAGAAATGTGACTTTCAAAACCAGACTAAAGAGGAGCATATTGAAAGTTGTTTGGAGGGGAATGTGTGAGAAGTTAGGTAATTTTCAGCCTTTTCTCCATTATCTTGGCCATAGAGAGGAAATTTATGTTTTCTGCGACCTGGTCAGGGCTCTTTCCACTGTGGTAGGGCATCTTTCCCATAAATGGCATGTCCTTACCAGTTTTGGCAAACAGATAAGAAATTTTTAGAATTAGAAAAGAATTTAGTGGCTATCTTTCCAAAGCTATATAAGAAATAAACTACTGCCCACCTGACACATGGACAAGAAGGGAAGGACTAGGCACTGAGACAAAACCCCAGCATCTATTGAGGCAAACTTTTTCCTTTTGGACAGGACTATTTGTTCAGAAGTTTGTTCATTCTAAATTGACCTTTTAGCAGCTTCTCTTCCCTTATCTGTCTTGGACATTCTGATCTTTGGAAAAACAAGGCCACTCCTTCCTCCACATAACAGATGTTGTCTTACTTCCATTCTCTCTTCCACCTTTCATTGTTGTCTTCAACATGTTAAAACATTGTCAGTTCTTTCCCCAATCCTTACATTGAATAATTTAGAGAACTTTCACCATCTTCATTCACCTTCAGATGACATACATCTCTCCCAAATTTTGGTGTCAAGAACTAAACATGACACAATACTTGAGATCTGACAAGGACAGAGAGCAAAGGGAAGGTAGGCTTTTGAGCTCTAGAAGCTGTGAATCTTTTAATACTATGCAAAATCCTAATATTGTAGGGGCTACCACAAAAAAAAGTGTAAGATCATATTAATCTTACAGCCAACTAATTCCACATGTATTAAGCATCTATTGCGTACCAAGAACTGTGCTAAGCCCTGGAGATACAAAGTCCTCCAAAACTCCTAAACATTTTTTTTTATTTCAAAATCCTGTCTAGATCTCAAGGAAAGTATGTGGCTCAATAGATTTAGAAATGAACTTGAAATCTGCAAAATCATGCCATAGACATGTGATCTTGGTCAAGTCATTTAACTGATTTTAGCTTTAGTTTCTTTTTCTGAAAAGAAGGGGTAAGAATAGGATCTGTTTCACATGATCATTATAAGATCAAAAGACATACTATTGTAATGACAAGCAAAGTAGGATCTTTTGCTGATTTGGTTTTAGTATAATCAAGTGTCTCTGACTGTACCTTGCCTTTATTAACCAAGTCTTTACTAGGAGTAAAGTACAGAAACAAGAGTTTCTTTAACTAGAAGAATTTTATATGTGCGCGCACACACACATGTACACATATGTACATATGTGTGCATGTACATGTGTATATACATATGTGCATACAGACATGCACACACATATATGTATACATGTGTTGTTAATTATTTTAATGTGATTAGAGATCTAAGCTATCCATTAATGGGACTGACAAGATTTGTAGGAAAGCTCACACCTTTTGTTAATGAGGCACTGGTTCCAAAGGGTTTTGATGACCTCTGGCTCTGAAACTTGTATAAATACTCTGAGGGTGAGATTTTACTTTGGGGCTTAGTTTCTGGAAAATCTTTGTGTGCCAGATGAAACTCTGGGAAGCCACTAAGCAGTCTCTCAGCTTTGAAAACCAAGATGTTGGTGCTTCTCTCTCTGGTAACTATGTATGTATGGTCAGGCAGTTGCTTCTGTCTGTTGATTTGTGATGTATGTATTGCTTACTGTCAGATAGTTCAGAAACACTGTCTGTTGATATAGATTTTTCTGTATTTTCGCTGAAGTTCAGGGTGCTGACTTTCCCCCCTAAGTAAGTGAATGATATATGTGTTCGATTAAAGTGATTGTTAACCCCTCAAAAGTTGCCTTTCCCTTTAGAAAAGCATATCAAAGAACATGTAAGCAGCACCCTGTATATGTTGGGGTGTTTACTGTTCCAACTTTTTCCAAAAAGTATTGAAAACTTTCATACATTATATGTTAATTTCCTCCTCTTCTTCTCCTCCCTCTTAATCATTATAGTATCAAATATAATTCTTCAGAAAGTTAATTTGATATATTTTGCTTGCAGGATTAGAGAAATTGGTCAAAAAGGTCCCTTCCAAAGTTCATTTCCTGTGATCCTACATTTCTGTAATTCATGTAATTTTGTCCGTATAAAGCTGAATTTTTGAACTGATGATTCTATAATTTTCTGCTTCCTTAGAAGGGAGAGAAGCAATTGGATCACAATTAACTTTTTTTTTCCAGTAACACTTAGGTAATCCAGGTGAATATATTTATGAATCCATGTAATCTCCATTTTCTTACCATTACCAATATCTGTGTCCTTGTGATAGGCCTTAGTCATTTTTGAAATCAATGAATCTTTGATGTCATCCTGGGTCCTTTCACCTTGGGAGTCTTAGGAGCCACTTTTAAACAGAGCCAGAAGTAACTTCCTCCCCTTCGGGGACTGCATTTGTCTGTACCCACAGCAGTTCCATATAGCTAAAATGGCAAATTTAAAGGGAACCCACAGTGTCAAAATCAATGGAGAGCCAATCAATGGTTTGGTTGTCAGTAGCTACCTGCTGATTGCTGAGTGGTTGATGGCCCCTGATCGATTCTAACTCAGCTTTGGTGCACTTTCCATCTCAAAGGGAAAACAACAAGTAGAGAAAAAAGTGAGGAACAAGAAGAGGAGAGGAGAGGGGCAGCCCATCTCCCAAATAAAATAAAGGTGGTCTCTGTAGGGAGGATTCATCTACATTTGAAAGATTTCTAAGATATAGTATTTCATGCTTGAAAATCCTTCTTCCAATATGTAGATCATAATTATCCCACTGTTGTCAAATGATTGTAAAATTTTCTGAGCTGAGTTAAGCTGGTCTTCAGATGGCAGACATGAAACTTGCCAGAAGGGTTCTACTCAAGTTCCTCACAACTTGATAGGGTCTACAGGAGCTTTTACATCTCTGATATACTGTTTGAAACTACAGGAGCACCTTGATATTATGATGAGGCAGTTGAGATAGACATGAAGACAGATTCTTAATGATCACTGAATTTCCAGAAACCAATAAAGACAAATAACTGGAAAGATATTTATTGCTTGTGATGAGACTGTATCTTTTTATGACATCTAGCAGGGAATAACTTTTGGACACTCATATATGTACCAATTCTTTATGTAGATTATGAATGCAATACTTTTACTAGAGATATTTGATAAAAGCTCTATCAAGCAAAGATATAGTGTCCCCTAACCCTTTTGTTTGTTTCTCTCTGTTCCTCTGTCTCCCTATTTCTGTCTCTGTGGTGGTGTCTTGGTGTTTCTATGTACCTCTGTTCCTGTCTTTGAAGAGTTATTTTTATATTTAAGATATATATCTACCTGTAGATTATTATGACACATTGTGAAAGATGAACATATATTATCTATGATACAGTTAATATTAAGATACTATCATAACATAAACTATTATGATATATTGTGATAGATAAACACCAATCTAGTTTCCAGATTTAGCAGCAGTTGTTGTCAAGGAATTAATCTATCATTATATAGCTTGAATGCTTGGATTTACTGAATACTGGACTATATTGAATGTTTCTTATTTACCCATAGATATACTTTTCATTTCTTTTTACATTAGAGGGGATAATAATGTAGAGGAGATCACAGATCCATTGCAGTATCAAACTATATATAGAGATATATAGAGAGAAAGATAGATATATGTATATGTATGTACATACACACACATATACATATATATGTATATATACATATATATACGCATATATATGTGCATATATACATACCTTTATATACATACCTATATATGTATATATGCATATATGATTGAGTTTTGATTATAGGATGATAACATATTTTGAGATCTGACAAATTTTAAACTGTTGGGACTGGAAGCTCAAATCCGTGTGGACGGTCTCGGGCGGGTAAAAGTGGGACTTCTAAATCTTAGAGTCTTATGAGGCCCTCCATGAACAGCGGGGATTCGAGAAGGTCAGACTGAGCTAGCTCGGCTAGCTCGGGTATTTCCGCCTCTCTCCCGGAGATACCTGATGGGTGGAGTCTCCCTGCCCTCGAGGTCGTCCCGGATTGGAGCACACCTAGTTACCTAACAGCATGGTATTGAGATGCAAACTGTGTGGCTGAAGATTAAGTAGGATTGAGGAAGCCTAAAAGCTCTCTTAGCACGTGTGGAGCCAAAGAGAAAAGTAGGGCTCCGCTTCTTTTCTTTTCTCTCTCCCCTCCCCCTCTCTCCCCGCTTGTACTTCTACTTCCAATCCCGCCCTGGCCTCTCCGGCCCTTCCAGCAGGCTTTTAATTACACCGAATATCAGAAAATCTAAATCCTCCAGCTCCCCAGGGTATTGTTGCTCGTGAGCAGTCATTTGCTCTCCGACCGCTCCCCATTTTTCTCTTGATATTCCTGCCTGCTTGAGCCAAGGAGAAACTTTCCAAATCCTTTCACAAAATTCTCGGAGGTCATCTAACTCTATTGTGACCCCCGCCTTCCTGCATTCCCTGTGAAGTGTCTCAGCCCAGACCTCCTGTTCCTCTGGCTTTATTACTGGCAATAGATTCCCCATCTCCGCCCTTTTCCCAGGGGTTTGGGAAGCTTCTCTCCACTTTCTCTCCTTCCGAATCTAGGATTCGGGACTCGCTTCTTTCACAGCCCCTTCTGGGTGTACCCCAAAAGCACCCAGGATTATCTACGCTCCCAATCCCTGTTGGGGCGCCAACTGCCAAGCCTAGAGGCCTGTATTGGGCTACCCGAGTCTTTCTTACCTCACCACCCGAGGTCTTCGGCTGGCCACGCCGAATGCATGTATGAGAGAAAGGACGTTCCAGAGTCAAACAGGGGTTGAGCTTTATTACAGGGTTTCAGTTACAAGTGCAGGGGGTCTTCTTTCTTAGGACGAAGAGGGGGAGATTTCCTAAGGAGGCTAAGCTTAAGGGATTGGAAGTAGAAGTACAAGCGGGGAGAGAGGGGGAGGGGAGAGAGAAAAGAAAAGAAGCGGAGCCCTACTTTTCTCTTTGGCTCCACACGTGCTAAGAGAGCTTTTAGGCTTCCTCAATCCTACTTGATCTTCAGCCACACAGTTTGCATCTTAATACCATGCTGTTAGGTAACTAGGTGTGCTCCAATCCGGGACGACCTCGAGGGCAGGGAGACTCCACCCATCAGGTATCTCCGGGAGAGAGGCGGAAATACCCGAGCTAGCCGAGCTAGCTCAGTCTGACCTTCTCGAATCCCCGCTGTTCATGGAGGGCCTCGTAAGACTCTAAGATTTAGAAGTCCCACTTTTACCCGCCCGAGACGGTCCACAGGGATTTGAGCTTCCAGTCCCAACATTAAACTATTAGCCTTTCATTTTTTGACCTTCAGATAATGGGGTAGAGAACATGAAAATAACAATGCTAATAAAATATACAGACTGAATAAATTGGAAATAATCATCAAAGGGAAGACATGAAATCAAGGTGAAGAAAAAATTCCAGAAAGAAAGGAGGGGACAAACAACTGCTAAAGGCCTTTACATAAAGTAAATGAAGATACATCCAAAGAATAAGAGAACTCAGATGAAATATAATGCTGAATGAGAGTTCTAGGGGAATGAGGAACTAGGTGATTCAGTGGCTAGAAAGCTGAACTTGGAGTCAGGAAGACCTGAGTTCAAATCACTCACCACTATTACACACACACTTACAGTTTTGTGGTTCTTGCCAAATCACTTAACATGGGTATTCCTTAGTTTCTTCATCTGTAAAATCGTGATGTTGATAGCCTCTGTCTGATGGGGTCCAAAAAAGAAATAATACTGGTAAAGATATTTGCAGACTTAAAACACAATACAAATCCTTGCTGTTATTATTCTTAGTAGAAAGGTGGCAGACTATCCTTGTGAACTGCTAAGCAATCTCTTAGTACTGGCTGTTGTTTTATTTTATTTTGCTTAAATGGATTGTGTTTGTATTCTAATGTAGAGGGGATTACAGAAGACAGGTAATATTGGCAGGTAAATATGGCATAACAATCAACATGCATTTATTAAAACCTTTTTTAAAAAAGAAAAATACACCTAATTGAGGCACCCAGGTGGCACAGTGGATAGAATGTTAGGTTTGGATTCAAGAAGATGATATGGTGTCTAGCTGTGTGAATGTAGGCAAATCACTTAACTTCTGGCTTGCTTCAATTTCCTCGATTGTGAACTCTCCGTAATAGAAGGACTTGCATTACAGGATTGTTTGGAGGATCACATGAGGCAACATTTGTAAGCATTTACCACAGGGTTTGGCACACAGTGTTATAGCCTTTGCTATATAAGTGCTCTTATTGTCATCACTGTTTATTATTATCTATTATGCTAATTATTATTCCAGATGATAAAGGAAAAGATGCAAGCAGCATTTAAAATATAAAAATTAAGTATTAGTATAATAGCAATAGGTAGGTTCACTAGTACTTTGTTGGACACGTAGCCATGGGCTCTTTTGGTAAATACAAAGACCAAAGTTCAGATGTGACAAGATAGAAGCCAAGGAGGAAATTATTAAACATTCTGGGCTTGACGCCTGCCCCTTTCTGTGGTAAGTTAGAGATGGAATGGACTAAAACCAATTGGAACTCAGAGAGACCAGTTTCAGGTCTTCCAAATGTCAGATTTAAGAGAGAAAAATGTCAGCTCATATTTGGGCACAGATGATTATTGAACATCTAAGTAATGTTGTTCCTGAGTTTTTATTCAGAAAATGTTAAACAGTTACATAAGCAGTTTAGGTGATTTGGAGACAAGATGATATGGTAAGGAAGAATGCTAGCCACTTAACAGAAGATCAGAATCAGTTCCTGACTTTGCCAGAAATTGACTGTGAAATCCTTGACCAGTTCTCTTTCCTCTCAGAATCTCTGATTCTTCATTTACAAAAGTATGAAGGGGGCTGAAAGAGAGCTTCCACAGTCCTTTACAGGTTTAAAATTTTATAATTTGTATAGGCTTGATTCTAATTTCATGTCCATCTTTGTTATGACATCTTCTATCAAGCCAGACTAATCCAATCATTAGAGACCTACAGAATTTAGGAAATTTACCCATTCTCACATAGCTGATACATGTGAGAAATTAGAATTGAACTCAAATATCCAGTACACTAAGTCCAGCACGCTGGTCACTATGCAGATAAAGCTGAAATGTCAGTGATGACTATGAAGGTATTAACCTAAAAAAAAAAAGAGACGAGATTGCAAATGGAAGGTCTGGTATTTCCAAAGTAAGAAGGCTGCACTGGAATAGAGATAACTGAAAGACCAAATAAATACTTACCCGCTCTGTTGCTCTGTAAATGCATTATGAAGACCTCAAATACACAAAATGCAGAATTGCTCAGAACACAGCAACAAACAGGCAATTTCTTCTTCCTCATGAGGGCCTTTGTGCTGAAAAAGAACTAGTGGCCTGCAATGTAGGACCCTCTGAGGGAAAGCAAAATGGAGCAGACAGTAACTTTCCAAGTATAAGAAAGATATTCTGGGTGGTCTGTGGGGTACTCCATTTTTTTTCTACTTGAGCTTAGAATGAGAAACCATCTGTTTGATTCCATTGCTATTATATGGATACATAAGTCTGGAAGAATTCTTATTATTACTTAATTCTACTCTAGTGAGACAATTTGATTCACCAAATTAAACATATTCCTGAGCAGATACTGATAAAGAGAAAACAGAAATGAGGAAGCCAGCTGCTTGAGATTGGGCAGGTCACTTTTTCTGCCCTGGCTTATTTTTCTATCTAACTCAGTCTTAACTCAAGGTTAGATCACCTTCTCATACACTAATCCTATGATGTTTGGTCAGAAACTTTGAATTGGTTCAGATCCTATTGCAGTGTGCTCACTATATGAATGCTGGATTTAGGGGTAACACCCAATCAGTTTGTCCCACTATAACCCAGAACTCCTGAGCCCAAGTCAGCCTCAGTTTCTCCAATATCTAGGATTATAGGCCAGTGCCATGACACCTGGCTCATTCTACATGTCCGACATTTCATGTTTTCTGTTCTAAGATCTCACCAAATACTGAGATACTATGTTATCACAATTCTGAAGTTTTCTATATTTTAAGTTTCCTCTCAACCTTTATATATTAAGTTTTATTTTCCAAGTTCCCTCCCATCTCAGACAATCTGTGTTCAAAGAATGCCTTCTAACTTTGATGTTTTCCATTTTGTGTGATCCTTCAGAATATGAATTCTATTCTGAATGTCAGTTTCATAATTTCCAGTATGAGGATCCAATTACATTAAGCAAACTTATCAATGTTACCGCCACTGTGTCAGCCATCTTGATATGCATGCAGCCATAAAGAGAGAACATTTAAGTTCAGGGTATAGGGGCTGAATGATGCAACCTGCACACAAATAAGACAAAGGAAAATGAAAGAGAGAGTGTACATGGAAAGCTCAAGAACCTAGCAGAGTTCCAAGAAGATCCAGCATCATATCTGACTCTTGAAGACAGGCTAAGAGTCCTGAGGGAAAGGAAAGGGAGGGAAAGAGACCAGGAAGACTGTCTATTCAAAAGATGGAAGAAGGTGAAAAGATCTGAGCAATTTATCATCCCACTTTGTTTGGAATATAGAATTTCTGACAGAAGAGAATATGAAATGAGACCAGGAAAGTAAAGGGATGTCATTTTGTTACAGGTCCCTTAAATTCCAGTGTGCTTTTTATCCTAGAGAGCCACTGATGATATTTGATCAAGGGAGACCGGGGCCAAACCTATGACTTAGAAAAAAATATTTTGATTGCTACTGCCAGAATGGGTTTGAAAATGGGGACATCCTCAATCTGTAGCATGAGGATAGTTACTCTATCATCCTTTTACTGTTTCCTGACTAGAGAAATCTGACTTAGCTTCCTTGGCATCCTCATTCCTAAAATAATCTGTTCTTTGGAGGAGACTTTAGATAACACATGCTCTGTTATATTTACCATTTCCTTTCTTCATGGGATAGGAAGAGACAGAGAAAACCTCTCTCATCTTTGGTGAACTTTCATATTATTAGTTCTTCTTCATAGATGAATAGTAAATGCTGGGCTATTTGCACTATTACTGGCCATTTAGAGGGTTTTACTCACTTGTTTCTGTTTTTGATTGTTGGATTTAAGGATAAAGAGAAACATCTTCCTTTCCATATTCTGTCATCTCAGTGCAAATAGAGAACTATAGAAAGACATATAAAAGTCCCTCACTTAAATTGGAGTGAGCACCAAACTCACACTTGGTGTGCTTTGAATATTACTCTTTTAAGTAAACACATTTTCCAAATTTTCATTTTTCAGAAATGACTACATTCAGAGTGATCGCTCAGTCTCCAAGATCCACCAGTCTCCAAGTGTCCTGATATATTTCCCACCTCTGCCCCTTTCTCTCTAGGCATGCAGCCATGACCTTTTTGTGAGCCCTCATTTCCTCTTGATTTGCAATGACCTCCTAACCATTCTTCCTGCCTCTACTCTCTCTTCTTTGCCAACATGTCTCATATAAGTTTACCTCATCATCTTCCTTATGCTTGGTTCTTACCATATTGTTGACCTGCTCAAGAGATTTTTGTGGCTCTCTATTACCTACTACTCTGGGAAAATTACTTACTTTCTCTGAGTCTGTTTTATCACCTGTATAATGAGGGAATTCTAGTAGATAACCCATAAGGCCTCTTGTAGTTCTAAATCTATCTATCTATCCATCCATCCATCTGTCTGTCTGTCTATCTATCTATCATATATATTATCTCTGGCACTTAATTCTCTAGAGTCTTTAGTGGCTATCATTGATAGAATTATAGCTTGAGAACTATGACTGGGGAACTGAAAAAGAACCTAAAAATGAGGTTAATGGTTAAATGTTTAGGTTAAAGAACCTAAAATATATAGATGATGGAAACTGAGACCCAAAGAAATTAAATTATATGCCCAAGATTTAACTGATGTTTCTGGGGTTTAAATTCATGCTCTCTGGCTTAAAATATAGATTTGTTTGTTTGCTTGTTTTCCCCCTTGTTCCAAACTACTGCTTCAAAAATAAGAAACAAACAAGTCAATGAATTCTCTGTATTCTGTGGGTTAATACTATCTGAGTGCATCACTTAATTTTATTGTGCTAAATGCTGGCACTTATATAAGTGACCATAGCGTTTAGTTCAACTGTTTCATTGACTACTTAATGGGGATATCTTTCTCCATTTTCCAAATTATAATATCAAGAAAAAGAAAGTTGAAGTTTCTTGAATCTCACAAGTTTATGAGAAACAAGTTTTAATATTTTATTTTACACATGAGGCAAGAGGTTCAGGATGTGAAGAAGGAGCAGTGAGAGAATACAAAAGCAATAGATACAGAACTCAAATCCAGAACTTACTATAATATAGTATGAGAATTTATGCAGTCATTTTAACGATTCTCCATTCCAATGCAATTACTTCACTGCTTGAAATATGATGAAAAAATTAAATCATGTAACTTTTTTATATGTTTAAAAGGAATAGCAAATTGTACATAATAGAATTGTAGTTTCATGTGCAGTTATCTTTTATTACTTTACTATGTTGTGGAAATGCTTGTTTTATTTCATAAATTAAAAATAAAATGAACCAAATCTTAAAAAGAAATATCATGCCTCTGATACTAATATTTGTGTTTTTCCAAAATTTAGCACATATGATCTCATTGGAACTTCAAAACAATCCTTAGTGAGGTACTAATAGTTTTATAATATTCACTTTACAGATGAAGAAGTAGAGGCTCAGGGAGCTAAAAAAAAAACTTTCCCTTTGTCAAGAAGCTACCCAGCATCCAAAATGGAAATGACCCCTGCTTTGTAATGTAGGCCTCATTCCACTGATAACCAGTCCACAGTAGCAGAAGCCCGGGTTTTATTCTTTATAAGTCTTTCTGGATTAAAATGATTTCCAAACGGGATTCCAAAGATTTTCTCTCATTTATAAACATGCCAAAGGCAAGCTATTTGAGTTCAAGGGACAATCGAAAGCACTGAAGAAATGTTGAATCCATACTTAGAAGATCAGGGCTCATATTCCAGCTCTCCCACATACAGGATCAGAGACAAGTTCCTTGACTTCTCTGGATTTCAACTTCTTTCTCTATGAGAACATGGTCAGGCTCACATGTGATCTTGGAGTTGGGAGATGAGTAAAGGTGCTAATTGTGAAGGATATTGCTGGTTATTGTCTTTTACTCCAAAAGAGGATCAACATAGCATCACCATGTTTGAACTAAGTTACAGTGTGACTGACTATAACTGATCAGATCAATATAAGCTTGAAATGCTCTACCACAGGCTGGGCATAAATAGTCCATGTGGATATTTGGGGTGGATTTTTTAAATCTGCACATCTCATGTTTTTATTGAGCTATTTCAATTTGGTTTTGCTCACAAAGCACAGCACCTCCTCTGATGTAGGTACACTATGTGTGGTCCTTTGCCAGCATCTCTCATGTCACAACATAAGTTCCCAAAGATTTTCAGGGAATCCTTGAGAATGTCCTTGTGTTGCTTCTTTTGACCTCCATGAGAGTACTTGCTTGGTGTGAGTTGTCCATAAAATAGGCTTTTAAGGAAGCTGATGTTTGGAATTCAAACCATAATATATGTGATAGGTACATTGGTTGCAGATTATAATGTGATGTAAGATTTTGCACATGGCCTATTCTTTTAATTGCATCTGTTTTTTAAGATTTGTAGCGATGAGCTGACATGATATCTCCATCTGAGGTAATCACCATCATCATTTTCATCATGACAATAACAATAAGTACCATGTACAATACTTTATGGCTTTCAACGAGGTTTACATACATGATTTCCTTCGATCTCTACAACAATTTTGTGAAATAAATGCTATCATTATACCCACTTTACCAAAGAGAAAATGGAGGTTAATGAAGAGTTAATGACTTTCACAGCATTAAAAAGGTAGTAAGTATCTGATCAATTATGAAAAATCATGTCTTTACAAATCTGAGTCCAGCACTCCATCGGCTACATCTAGCTGCCTATTTTTAAAGAAAGCAGCTTTTTTTTTTAATTTGGAATGTAGGGATATCATTAAAAAGGGAATTGATCTGAAGGTACTATTTAGATGCTGAGCTGAGGTAAAGAACTCTATTTATCCAGATACTTACAAAATTCTTTCTACTCACTGTAGCTTGTTAAATCAAACTTGTAGGTCACTTGTCCATACTTATTTATCAAATGTCCTAAGCGTGAAAGGAATTTTTAAAGCAATTTCTTCATCCAAAATTGCTAGAGTCTGAGGATTTTTTTCTGAAGGGAGGAATGTCACAAATATGTTGTGTTATTCTTTGCTTGTTTTTTTGTCATGGAGTGAACTAAGCTCAAGAGGAGACTTTCTTTTACTAGCTAGCTAGTACAAAGAAGCAAATGGAATGGGAAAACTCATGGGATAGTCTACCCTCTACACACACACACACACACACACACACACACACACACACACACACACATCTTCAGTCAAAAAGCAAATGACCACTTTTCTGCAGTGAAAATTCTCTTCAGGTACAAGTTGGACTGGGTGACTTCTGTGATTATTTCCCTGAGATCCTGAGACTTTAAGATCAGATCCTTAACACCCTGCACAATAGAGAGAATTCCCCATATTCTCACCAGAGAGACAAATAGGACCTTGGTGATTCAATAAGAGTTAATAGCTGTTCTATCTCAGTACTTTATCTCCTTTTGTTCAATAGCCTAGAAGATAAAATGATTTTCCTGGGAGCCAAAAAAGATATCAAAGATATTATCACCAAGTCTGAGTCTTTTCTAGAGCTTTCATTTTTCACAGCAGCAAAAGACTGAAATCTTTCCTGAAGGCGATAATCATGGTCAATAATGGATTGCAATTCTGATGTCTGAGCTGACTAGCTATGGGGATGTGGGGGGGTGGGGAAGTTTCAGGTAAGTGATTTTTTTCATGCTCACTTAGAAGAGCAATTTACATTTTCACATCACCCTGGCACATGAGGGAGGACAGGTTCTTAACCCACTGATAATTTCTTCAGGAAAGAAAAAAATTCAGTTGAAAATTCCGAGCCACTACTACCAAAGAAGCCAAGTGGACTATGACTGAGGACTCAATTTGAGGCCCATCTCTCCCCTTTAGGAAGAGTCACAAGTCAATTCCCCCTCTTGGCTTTAGTTTTCATAGTGATAAAATTGTGATAATAGTAATTTGAGGTCTCCCCTCTCTAGCGGGGATGAATTGACATACTTGGATTCATCTACCACCTTAGATTTTAAATGTACATGTAGGGAGGATGAAGCAAGGGCAGGTAACACTGGATAAACACTAAAGTGTGACAGTCAGTTCATCAACTACTAATTCTTATAGGCATACTAAATGCTAGGCACTATGCTAAATGATGAGGATACAAAGTAGGCAAAGGATTTTGCTCTCAATCAGTTCACCATCTAATGACAGAGATAACATGTGAACAACTGTGTGCAAATGAATTATATACATAGCCCATTTCCAATATTCAAGAGTGGGACGATGAAGGGAGGTTGGGGGAAGCTGCTTATGGAGAAAGACAATCTTTGCCCATGAGGGTTCACAGTAAAGAGAGACAGAACATGCAAATAGCTGCACAAACAAACTATATGCCAGACAAATAGTAAATAATCAACAGGGTTGTGTTCATCCTTCGTTTTCAAAGAGGACAATGACATCAGGGAAATGATGACATGAGGTGTACTTGACTTTTTTTTTTGAGTGAGGGAGGACTGTGATTGGTCACCAGCCTCTCTTTCTCCTCCTGAGCCAATCAACAAGGTAAAGCCATTAGAATTAAGAAGTATTGAAAAAGGCTTCAGGTACCTCTAATGTGAGGGAAATGAGGGAATAGGTAGAGATTAGATAGGGGTGCATTGCAGGAATGGTAGCCAGATAGCCAAAATGCCATGACCTGGGAAATGGATTGCCTTGTGTGATGAAAGACAGAAATATCAGTTTCACTAGATGGGAAAAGTGTGTGGTGATTATAAGGTGTATGAATGTAGGTGTAGGTGATTATGACTTAAGAAGGTAGTTGTTGGTGATTGTAAGGTATAAGAAGACTGAAAAGGTGAAAGAAGTGTGGGGAATGGAAGACCTTACATGCTCAAAAGAATATTTGATCCAAGAAGTCACAGGGAGACACTAGAGTTCATTGAGCAGGATTGTCATGGTAAGACTTACATCTCATTTGCAAGATTATTTTGATAGCTAAGTGGAATAGTTAGAGACGTGTGGTAGGCAGACCCACTAGCAAGCTATTGCAATATCTAGGCATGAAGTGATCAGTGCCTGAATCAGTGTGCAGGCGTTGTCAGATGAGCAAAGAGACATGTGATATGTGATATTGCAAAGGTGAAATTCCCAGTGCTCAGTAATAGATTAGATATGGAGGTTGAGAGATAGTGAGGAATCAACGAAGACACCTTGTTTCTGAGCTTCATGTGGCAGAGTAATGCCTCTGTGAAATGCTATAGAATGCCACTTGTTGGCTACATGGGCCAAAAATATTCTGTAAACCAAGACCACACCTTGGAGGCTAAAGCTGCAACCAGTGGGCAGAGCCCTTTGGCTTGCTAACAGATGTATTTTCCATTGGACTACTCCTCATTAAAATCAAAGATGAAACAAACCAGCCAAGTACCAAATTGGGTCACAGGAGTGATTCAAAAGAATCGTGACAGGTTGGAATATTGACCTCAATCTAACAGAATAATATTCAATACCGTTAAATGTCTTACATTTGAGCACATGTGTCCACACACAGGTAATTCCACTAGTCAAAGTTAACCGAGGTCTATTCAGATAGCAGGTCTTCTGAAAAACATATGAGGGCTCAGTGGAATACAAGCTCAATAAGTCATTGGTGTGACGTAGGACCCAATAAAAGCTGGTGGGAATCTTCCGCTACCTTAAAAGAGGAAGGGAATGGAGGAGGTGTACCTCCCAAAATTCAGTAGGTCACAGTATCACTCTACTCTGCCTTGGTTGAAACTCACCCAAGGATTGTATTCAGTTCTGTCTATCACTATTTAAGAAGGCCATTGAGAAACTAGAGAGTGTCCAGGGAGGAGAGGAGCCAGAATGATAAAGGGTGCTTAGAGATTTCATGTATTCTCCTGGATCAATGAACACAGAACAAGGAGGAAAGGGTACAAGTTTTAGAGAGGCCAATTTTGTCACATATCGGAAAGACTTGCTAACAATGTCAGCTGTTGAAAAGTGTAATGGACTTCCCAGAAAGAAGAGGGTTCCTCCTCCTTTCACAGAGGCTGGACAACTACTTGTCAGGTAGATTATTTTGGGCGGTCAGATGGGTCAAACAAAATAACTGCTAAGATTCTTTTAACTCTTCTGGGATTCTGTGCATCTTATAAAGTTTTACATTGAGTAGAGTTCTGGACTTGAGTTCAAATTCTTGCTCAGACACTAGCTATGCATCCCTCAGGAAACAACCTTTGAAGGGTAACTGGAATGATTAAATAAGATATTATATGTAAAGCTCTTTGTAATCCTGTATATAAATTTGAGTTATTATTTTATTAACATTATTAGGGAAGAGAGCTAGGATTATTACTAGGTCCTATCAATTTTCAACATTCAAGAAGTATTAGGAATTGTTTAGATCTGATTCATTCAAAGAACTCAATCTGTGTTTCAATGACAAAGGCTGTATGTTCATTAGACTTATAAAGAATGGCATTGATAGTTCATTTGGGCACCTTGCCTTGTTCTGGGGTTGGTCTTACTGCTCTCCTAAGTTCCTTCCATCTTCTCTCTCTGACTGTGGTGACCTTAACAAGTCCATGATATCCAATATTTCTTTCTAATAAGTAACTGGAGTCCCTTAGTTCAAGGGGCTTCTATATATTACTCCCTAGGTTCTCTTCTCACCCAGAATTATAAGCTTGTCCTCTTTTGGCACATTGATGATAAGGGTCTCTAGGTCTACATAAAATTTTTTTTCACCTTCATCAGAGATTGCCATGGTGGGAGCACAGGCACCGATGGTGGTGGCATGAAATTTTTGTGCAAGTGGCAATCGCATTGTCATGAGACTGTCATTCACTCCTTTTGACAGGCATACAAACTTGCTGACTAGATTAGTTTTGATTGTAAAACCTAAGCCAGCGTCACAGCACTCCACTTGATTGTGACCACTCCAGAAAAATGTGTATCCAGCTCCAACTTCAGTAAGCTGGCCTTCATTTGCCAGCCTTGTTTCACTCAGGGCTGCTATTGGAATGCAATACCTGTTGAGTTCTCTTACCACAAGACCAGTTTATCTTTCAGGTCTACTGTATTTTATGTTATCTATATGTGTGTGTATGTTCCATGGTCTGATGGTGAGTGGAATCATCTTTGCAGATGTTTTTGTATATTTTGAAAACAGTTTTTGTGTGTTTCGACCATATAGTGGGATTCTCTGATGCCATAGTGATCAGGCCAGAGTTGAGTAGGCAGATAATATTTAGGGCACCATTTCTAGCCCCTTGCCTCATATCAAGAGACATGCACCCAATCCACCCCTTTCCCAGTTCTGTCCTCCCTTCTATCACCATCGTCTTCCATTCCCCTCTGATTTACTTTTCTGTAGGGCAAAATAGATTTCTATACCCCATTGTCTGTACATCTTATTTCCTAGTTGCATGCAAAAACAATTATTACAGGTTTCAGTTCCATATTGTCTCTCTTCCTCCCTTTCCACCCACCCTCATACAGAAAGCAAGCAATTCCATATAGATCATACATGCATAGCTTTGCAAAACTCATAACAGTTATGTTGCAAAAGAATAACCACATTTCAAACTGTCCTGTCCTGCCCTCCATTTATTCAATTCTCTCCTTTGACCTGTCCCATCCCAATACTGTTTATTTCTGATTACCTTTTCCCCAATTTGCTGTTCCCTCTATTATCTTCCCTATCTTATCTCCTTCCCCTCTGCCTTCTTGCAGAGTAAAATAGATTTTCATACCCAGTTGAGTGTGTTATTCCCTCTTACAGCCAAATACCATGAGAGTAAGGCTTCCTTGTTTCCTTTCATCTTCCCCTTCTTCCTCTCCATTGTAAAAGCTCTTTCTTCCCTCTTTTACATGAGATAGTTTGCTACGTTCTACCTCTCCTTTTCTCTTTCTCCTACTACATTCCACTCAACAGTAAACTTTATTTTTTGGTATTCTCCTTTCATATTCAGGTCACCCTGTGATCTCTCTCTCTCTCTCTCTCTCTCTCTCTCTCTCTCTCTCTCTCTCTCTCTCTCTCTCTCTCTCTCCCTCCCTCCCTCTCTCTCACCCCTCACCACTGAGATCCAGAGCAGCTGCTCAACTTCAACACCTTCTGTAGGCTGAGAGCTCCAGAAGTGGTTGTTGCTGCAGCAGTGCCTACTGCTGCCCTGGTCCTGGGGCTGAGGCTTGGACTGAACCATGTTCCCCTCTCAACCAGGTAAGAGAGCTCTCTCACTGACCTTTGAAGCTGTCTTTGGTGTTTGTGAGTTGAGAAATATAGAAACCACATCAGCTGCCTGTCATTCAGTACCCTCAAGTCTGTTCCAGTCCTGTCTGTGCTTTCCCAGCCCATGCTGGGCTATACTCCTCTCTGAACCCAATGCAATAGACCCTTCCTGTTGACCTTCTAAGTTGTCTTGGGCTGGAAATCTGTTTCACACTGTCATTTTGTGGCTTTTCTGCTCTAGAATTTGTTTAGAGTCATTTTTAAAAAGTTTTTTAAGGACTTGGAGGGGAGAGTTCTTTCAGCTCCATGCCTCCACTACACCATCTTGGCTCCACCTTTCATTCATAATTTCTCTCAAGATATTGTCCAGGGTCTTTTTTTGGTCATTACTTTCAGGTAGCCCAATAATTCTTAAATTCTCTCTACTGGGTCTATTTCCCAGGTGGGTTGTTTTTCCAGTAAGGCATTTTTACATTTTCTTCAATTTCTTTTCATTCTTTTGATTTTGTTTGATTTTTGATGTCTCATAGTTTCCACTTGACCAATTCTAATTTTCATGGAACTGTTTTCAGTTAGCTTTTATACTTCTTTTTACATTTATCCAGTTCTTTCTTTAAGGAGTTGTTTTCTTAAATTTTTATGCTTCCTTTTCAAAGCTGTTTTACCCACTTAATTCTCCTTCAAAACACTCATTTCTTTTCATATTTTTTATTCTACCTCTGTTATTTGTTTTTTCAAAATCTTTGATCTCCAAGAATAATTTTGGGGGCTTGAGAACAATTCATCTTCCCCTTTGAGGCTTCACGTGTAGGTATTTTGACATTTTTGTCCTCTTCTGAGTTTCTGTTTTTATCTTCCCTATTACCATAGTAACTTTCTGAGGTCAGGGCTCTTTTCAGGTTTTTGTTTTATTTGGTTTTTGCTCAATTTTTTTAAACATTTGTGCTCTACTCTTGCATCACAATGGGCATTTTCATAACCTTCTTGTGCTGGTCATTAGGGGCCTGGTCACTGGCTTTCTGGGCCAGAGTTTCAGATCCCTTCACCTTACCCACAGCATTACAGTGATCCAGCCTAGTTGCACCTCTTGTGTCAGGGTTCTGGGGCTGGAAATTTGCCTTCTCCAATAGATTTTGGGGCTTCCCAACTGCCCTGTTAGTCCACTGGCCTCCTGAGAGAGGATTAAGGAACCTCAATAGCTTATCCATGCTGTGACTAAAAACTTCCCCTTGGCTTGCCTGGACACTGTCTACTCTTGGCTGCACCTCTCTTTTCCCTAAGTGAGACCTTTTCTGAAGTTCTTCTATGTTATCTTAACTTAGAAAATAGTTTCACTCCATCTTTGTTGTGGGACCTGTCACTCCAGAATCCATTTAGACATTTAATTTAACATTGTTCCCAAGGGAAACTGAGGAGAGCTCAAGTAACTTCCAGGTTCCTCTCTACCATCTTGACCTTGGAGAGAATTTTGAGCATGGACCATAGTTTAGTGGAGTTTGGAATGGAAGAAGGAATACAGAACTTTATATTGTCAGCAAATTTTAAAATGTCTACTCTAATATCTTCATTTTAAAATGAGAAATATTCTGACAGAAGAAACAATGGCACAATGAGGGAAGGGGGAACAGAACGAAACAGGAAGTTAAAAAAACTTTTCTGATCAATTAATTATCTTAACAATAGCTATCTCTCTTTGTTTCAATCAGAGCTTCACAATTTCCATGGATGTGTGATTTTATTAGAATGAACAGTTTCTCTACTGTTTGAAATTGCAATCCCTTTGTATCATTTTATTCTGAGGTATATCTTCTGTATGGGAAGGAAACATGTGACAAATATTGCTTAGAATGGCAAAGAAATGAATTGTTCTCAAACTGAACAATGCCCTAAGAGCAATGACTGCTGTTATATGCCCTAGACAAAATGAAACAATTTATGCAAAGGCCATCTGTCATTTATGTAGCTTAAAGGTCAGAGATGTAACGTCTTTGTGTTTCAGGTCCACCTCTTATTTAATCAAATGATTTCAACCCATCAGAATCAGATTGTGCTTGAAATTGATCTAGACCATCCCATATGAACAAGAATTCCCAATTCATGCTCGACAATGGTCATTCAAAACCAAGGGCTTCTGCCATTTCTCATTGCAGTCTAATCTACTTGTGAACAGCACTAACTTTTAGGAAGTTGTTCCTCACATCAAATATAAGTTGTCTGTTGATAAATACCATTCATTTCTCCTTGTTCTATCCTCTGGAGCCAAGCAAAATGCCCAACCCATACATTTCAGACTTACTAATGCTTGAAGACATACTTTGTGAGTCTTCTCTTGAATCTTCTTTTCTCCAGGCTAAACATCCTACTTGCTTCCTATCCCATGATCTCAGAGATTCTCTCTGTTCCCTACATCTTGCAGTTTCTCCACTTGACTTACATCAGTTCTTCCTAAATTCAGTTGCCCAGAAATGAGTCCAGTATGGCAGAGATATCTCATAGCTAAAGAGTACTTCTTCCTTCCTGGACTTTAACCTTATATATATTTTAAATTTAACCTAGAATCAAATTAATTTGTTTTTATTTTATTGCTGTTATACTCAGCTCCTTCTCTCTTGAATGAAAAGAACTCCATATGGTTGTCATGTTCAGGTCCATGCAACTGCTCCCTTGTCAGCCTGATATCATGTAGATAGATCCATGCTTTTCCCACCTTCTCATCTACTATGTCTGACTCTGGAAACAGAAATTCAATCAACATTTTCATTCCTAAAAGAGGCATGCTAAGCATATGTTCCATAACTCTGTTCACCAGCCCCGTTACTTCCCTCATCAGAGCACCACTCCCTAATAGGTCTTCCCTCATATGTATATTTCCCTTAATTAAAATAAATGCTCTTTGAGGTAATTGATAGTCTTTGATTATTTTATCTAATTATTTTAGCCTCTCAGACTTGGCCTGCTAGCTGAGAATATAATAAGGGTTAACTAAATATTTCTTTTTATTTATTCATTTGTATCACACACCTATGCAAAGTGTAAAAAACCTCTGCCCCCTTAGCTTTTTGGGCACCTTCATGGTAAAAGCAAGCAAAAAATGGGAATCATTTTGTGTATTTCTTCATACACAGAGGTAACAAAACAAAAATAATCTGCCACACAATTTACTCTTCTGCTGGCAATGAGGCATTCTGCATGAAGTTAATCTGAAAGTCAGTAAAGTTAAAGTGGTTATCTCATCATAAGATCATAGATTTGGCTCTTTAAAAATGGCCTTGGGATGTCCAGTAGCCAAGATAGTAGAGAAAGCAATGAAATCAAGTAACTTCCCCATATTTATCTCCAAATAATCATAAACTAAATCTCCCAAACTAATCCTGAAACAGCAGAACCAACAAAAAGATGGAGTGAGAAACAATCTTTTAGTCCAAGAAACTTGGAAGATCATCAAGGAATCCCTGTCTCACTTGATTAAAGGTGAATGCAGTCCTGGACAGGGAACATCTCAGCAAGCCAGTAGCAAGCCACACCTCAGAAAAACAGTAGGAGATTCTGAGCCCCAGTGCAGTGGAGCATAGTGAACTATCACCAGGAAGCTCCACTTGCCTCAGTATTGTCAAAGAACTTGACAGGCTCTAGCTCTGCCAACTGTAAAAATACTTCATCATAACCCTAGGCAAACAGTCAACCTCTAGTGGCCAGACCTTCATGTGTTTTGGTGTTGGCCAAGGGAAATGCAAAAACACCCCATTGGCTTTGCACACCCAAGACATCAACACTTAGATCCTACCTCAGCATCAAGTAAGCTTCCAGAGCCCTATGACTTCTAGCAGCCCCAGCTACTCAGACCCCACCCTACCTCTTCAGTGAAGCACCAGAAAAATTTATCCCCCATGAACCTCAGGGCCACATCAGTACAATACCAGGTAAATAGCCAGGGCCTGAAGCCCCTAGCACAAGAAGTTTAAGACAGTGCTCATGTACCCTCTGGGAGCAGAGCTCAAATTTAAAAGAAAGAAAAAAAGGAAAAAGTGAGCAAACAACAACAACCACAAAAAAATCTGACCATATAAAGTTATTATGGTTACAGGGTAAATCCAGATACAAACTCAGATAAGGATAAAAATATCAAAACATCTGTGGGAAAAACCCTAAGGAAAAATAGGAAGTGATTCCATGCCCAGTCAGAGTTCATGGAAGAGGTCCAAAAGGAGCTTAAAATCATATAAAATAGTAGAAGAACAATTGGGAAAAGAAATGAGAATGATGCAATGAACTTGGAAAAAAAGAGTCATTAGCTTAGAAAAGGAAAATAACTGTTTAAAAACTATGATTTGCCAAATAGAAAAGGAAGTACAAAAGCTAATTGAGGAAAACAACTCATTAAAAGTTAGAATAAGGCAAATTGTAAGCTAATGACTCTATAAGACATCAAGAATCAATCAAACAAATTTAAGAGAAGGAAAAAAAATAGAAAATGTAAAATATTTCACTGGAAAAACAACTGACCTGGAAAACAGATCCAAGAGAGATAATGTCATAATCACTAGACTACCTGAAACTTGTAATCAAAAAAGGACCTGAACAGCATCTTTGAAGAAATTATCAAGGAAAATTGCCCTGGTGTCCTGGAACCAGATGGAAAAATAGGCATTGAAAGAATCCACTCATCACCTCAGGAAAGAGATTCCAAAATAAAAATTAGAAAGAAGGCTATAGCCAAATTACAGCTGTATCAAGTCAAGGAAAAAATACTGCAAATAGTAAGAAATAAACAATTCAAATATAACGTAACCACAATCAGGATTACAAAAGACTTAAGAGCTGCAATAATAAAGTATTAGGGGTCATAGATGATGAACTTTCAGAAGGCAAAGGAGCTAGGACTACAACCAAGAATCATCCACATATTGAAATTAAGCATAATATTTCAAGGGGAAATGTAATTCAATGAAATGGAAGGATTTAGAGCTTTCATAAGGAGAAGACAAGAATTGAACAACAAAATGACCTGCAGCATCAAGACTCAAGAAAAGCCTAAAAGATTAAAAGGGAAAAGAAAAAAATAAGGGGTTCAATGGATCTGAGCTAGTTACATCCATACCTAGCAAGATGATTATAATTCTTTAAAAAAGTTGTACTACTAATAACACAGCTAGAAGGAATATACATAGATAGAGGATATAGGTATAAGATAAATTTGAGGGAATGACAGAAAAAATAAGAGATGAGAAAGAGGAGTATGCTGGTTACAGAAGGAAGGGATAGTTATAGTGGGATAAAATTATGCACATGAAGAGACATAAGATACCTAGCAGAGTGGAGGGAAAGATGGGAGGATGGGTGACAGGAATTGTTTGAACCTTATTCCCATTAGTATTGGCTCAAAGAGGGAATAATATACATAATTAATTGAATGTAGAAATCTATCTTGTCTGACGGGAAAGTAGGAGTGGAGAGGTTAAGTAAAGGGAGCCATGAAGTGACAGAAGAGAGGGCAGACTGAGTGTGTGGTATACAGAAGTAAAACTTAACATAGGAGAGAAAGAATGAAATGAGAGAGAAGGCAAACAGGAGCAAAACTAGGATGGAAGGAAATACAGTTAACAATTGTAACTTTGAATGACAGTTACACTCAAAGTTTGACACTGAGTCAAAATGCTTTATATTGTAGAATAGGCAGCTGAAGCACAGAAATTGGAATGGATTTGCCCATCATCACTGAGCTAGAAAGTACAGTATTTGAACTCAGGGCTTTCTGAATACAGTTCAGGATATTTTCCTTTTCATTGTACTATGGTAAGAATACATCAAAAAATGTTAGCACTATGGCAACTGCTGCCAAAGTTCAGCCTTTTGACAAAGTCTTTGAGGCATTAAGGTCACCTCTATTCCTCAGTACATCAAACTTTGAGGAGTATGAGACCCAGATTAATTGTCTTTGAAGAACTGTATGTGACATTTTGAGGGTCCCAAATTTTCCTCTGAAACAAAGCTATATTTACTGACAGCAGCATTGAACAGGTTATCCTGAATATTCTGCATAAGATTGCAGTGTCTCCAAAGTTTGAAGTCGAAGGTTATCTAAAGGACAATGCAGACATGTCTTGTAAGTATACCATGTATATCTAATTGTACTAATATCTGGCCCACTTTGAAGGTTTTTGTTCACCTTCCCACTAGCACCCACTACTTTGACAAATTTTGTGTTAAAATAAACTATATGGGGGGGTGGAGCCAAGATGGCGAAGTAAAAAGACACACATACACACAGCTCCGAACCCACAAACCACAGAACGGCTAGAGGGGAAAAACCCAGGGTGAATTCTGCACCCAGAGACCACGGAATATTGGAGCGAGGGAGATTTCTGTTCCGGAGAGACCTCCAAACCTCTCGCGGGGGGTCCTTCGCACCGTGGACTGGGCGCCGGGTCGGGGAGCAGAGGGCAACCCTACCGTGGCAGCGACACCGTGAGGGAAAGATCTGAGTGGGCTATGGGGACGGGATCTCCAGCGGCCACGTGGGTCCCTCCACCCACAGAGGGACCTGCAAACCTCTCACAAAAGGTACGTCGCACTGCAGACGCGGAGCCCAGCCCGGACCTGCACTGGCGGCGGCGGCCGCTGCTCCGAGAAGTACAGATACGAGAAGGCTCCAGAGACGGGATCTCCAGCGGCGGCACAAGCCCCCCCACCAACAGGTGACTGATGGGGGTAGGTGAGAGAGTGTCTTTGGTGGGTCCAGAGGGGAGTGGGGTGCCCCCATGGCTTGGGCCCCCCCAGGAGATAGAAGCTGAGAGGTGGCTGAAGACAGGGGCTCCCCAAATGGGCGGGAGCCTGGATCCATTGTGGAAGGTCTGTACATAAACCCCCAGAGGGAACTGTGCCTGAGAGGCGGCCCTGCCCCTGACCACCTGAACCTAATTCTCACACTGAATAGCAGCCCTGCCCCCGCCAAAAATCCTAAGGCAGGAAGCAGCATTTGAATCTCAGTTCCCAAACGCTGGCTGGGAGGACCAGGAGGCGAGGTGGGTGTGAGGAGAATATTCAGAGGTCAGGTCACTGGCTGGGGAGAATGCCCAGAAAAGGGAAAAGAAATAAAACTATTGAAGGGTACTTTCTTGGAGAAAAGACACTTCCTCCCTTTCTTTCTGATGGGGAGGAACAATGCTTGCCATCAGGCAAAGACACAGAAATCGAGGATTCTGTGTCCCAGCCCACCCAATGGGCTCGGGCCATGGAAGAGCTCAAGAGGAATTTTGAAAATCAAGTTAGAGGGGTGGACAAAAGACTGGGAAGAGAAATGAGAGGAATGAGGGAGAAGCATGAAAAGCAGATCAGCTCCCTGCTAAAGGAGAACCAAAAAAATCTTGAAGAAATTGGCACCTTGAGAACTAGCCTAACTCAGTTGGCAAGGGAGGTGCAAGGGGCCAATGAGGAGAAGAATGCTTTCAAAAGCAGAATTAACCAAATGGAAAAAGAGATTCAAAAGCTCACTGAAGAAAATAGATCTTTCAAAACTGGAATGGTACATATGGACGCTAAGGACATTATGAGAAAGACAGATATCACAGAACATAGCGTGCAGATTCGAAAAATGGAAGATAATGTGAAATATCTTATTGGAAAAACAACTGACCTGTAAAATAGAATCAGGAGAGACAATATAAAAATTCTGGGACTACCTGAAAACCATGATCAAAAGAAGAGCCTAGACATCATCTTCCATGAAATTATCAAGGAAAACTGCCCTGAGATTCTAGAATCAGAGGGCAAAATAAATATTCAAGGAATCCACAGAACACCGCCTGAAAGAGATCCAAAAAGAGAAACTCCCAGGAACATTGTGGCCAAATTCCAGAATTCCCAGGTGAAAGAGAAAATATGGCAAGCAGCTAGAAAGAAACAATTCAAGTATTGTGGAAATACAATCAGGATAGCACAAGATCTGGCACCCTCTACATTAAGGGATTGAAGGGAAAGGAATAGGATATTCCAGAAGTCAAAGGAACTAAGACTAAAACCAAGAATCACCTACCCAGCAAAACTGAGTATAATACTTTAGGAGAAAAAATGGTCTTTCAATGAAATAAAGGATTTTCAAATTTTCCTGATGAAAAGACCAGAGCTAGAAAGAAAATTTGACTTTCTAACACAAGAATGAAGAGAACCATGAAAAGGTGAACAGCAAAGAGAAGTCATAAGGGACTTACTAAAGTTGAACTGTTTACATTCCTACAAGGAAAGACAATATTTGTAACTCTTGAAACATTTCAGTATCTGGGTACTGGGTGGGAGTACACACACACACACACACACACACACACATGCACACACGCACACATACATAGAGACAGAGTGCACAGAGTGAATTGAAGAGGATGGGATCATATCTTTAAAAAAAATGAAATCAAGCAGTGAGAGAGAAATATTGGGAGGAGAAAGGGAGAAGTTATATGGGGCAAATTATCTCTCATAAAAGAGGCAAGCAAAAGACTTATTAGTGGTGGGATAAAGAGGGGACGCAAGACAAAAACATGAGGTCTACTCTCATCACATTCCACTAAAGGAAAGAATATAATGCACACTCATTTTGATAGGAAAACCTATCTCATAATACAGGAGAGTGGGGGACAGGGGCACAAGCAGGGTGGGGGGGAGGATGGAGGGGAGGACATGGGGAGGAGAATGCAATACGAGGTCGACACTCATGGGGAGGGAAAGGACCATAAGAAAATAGAAGTAATGGGGGACAGGATAGGATGGAGGGAAATATAGTTAGTCCTATACAACACACCTAGTATGGAAATCATTTGCAAAACTAAACAGATTTGGCCTATATTGAATTGCTTGTCTTCCAAGGGGAAGGGTTGGGGAGGGAGGGAGCTAAAGAAGATGGAACTCAAAGTGTTAGGACCAAATGTAATGTTCTTACCACTGGGTAACAAGAAATACAGGTTAAGGGGTCAAGAAAGCTATCTGGCCCTATAGGACAAAAGAGAAGACGGAGACATGGACAGGGAGAGAGGATAGAGGAGAGAGCAGATTGGTCACAGGGGCAATTAGAATCCTTGGGTTTGGCGGGGGGGGGAGGGGATAAAAGGGGAGAAAATTTGTAACCCAAAATTTTGTGAAAATAAATATTAAAAGTTAAATAAAAAAAAAAGAAAAACCTGGAAAGACTTATATGAACTAATGCTGAGTGAAGTGAGCAGAATGAGGAGAACATTATACAGTAACAGCCACAATGTACAGGGACTGATTTTTATAGACTTAATCCTTCACAGAAATGCAAGGACCTAAAGCATTTCCAAAGGTGTCATGATTCAAAATGTCATCCACATCCAGAGAAAGAACTATGGAATCAGAACACAGAATGAAGCAGATTATTTTCTCTTTTGTTGTGTTGTGTTTTTCTCATGGTTTCTCCCATTCATTTTAATTCTTCTATGCAATATGACTAATATGAAAATGTGTTTAATAACAATGTATGTGTAGAACCCATATAAGATTGCATGCTGTCTCAGGGAGGGAAGGGGAGAAAATTTGGAAGTTATGAAAGTGATTGTTGAAAACTGAAAATAAATTAATAAATTTGGGGAAAAAAGCAAAACAAAACAAAATAAAAAAAGAAGCTTACATTCTAATAAATATTAATAATGGTGAAAAACTAAACTATATGTAACATATTCCTTTGATCCAATCCTACCTAGTAACCCTGCACTCCCTAAAAATAGTAAAACAGCATATACATAAGCAAAAACATGAATAATGAATTGGGAACATAGAAGAAGGAAAAGACACCCCTTTGCCTTCAGAAAGTTTACAAGTGAAGGAGGGAGACAGCATGCAAACAAATATAGACAAAGCATGCTAAACATAAGATAAACAGGAAATAAAACAATACCAAAGGGAAAACACTAGATTTTAAAAGGGTTGGAGAAGACTTCCAATAAAAGATGTACCTATCGTTAAGAATTAAAGGAACCCAGAGAGGTAACCAGCCAGAGTGCAGGAGGGAGAGCATTTCAACTATGGACTACTGAATATCCAGAGAAAATGTCTGGGGTGGAGAGATGGAGGGTCTTCTTGAAATAGATAGGAGGCCAGTGCCATTGGACTGAAGAACGTTTATCAGCGAGTAAGGTAGAAGAAATCTGGGAAATTAGGAGGAGGACAGGTTATGATGATCTTTGAAGGCCAACCAGTATTTTTTATTTGCCTGGAGGCAATAGGAAACTGTTGGACTTTATTAAATTGAGAGTGTGTGTGATATTATGAGACCTGCATTCTAGGAAAACCACTTTAGTGGTTAAGTGGAAGATATATTGGAGTAGCGAGAAACTTGAAGCAGGCAGACCTGCCAACAGAAATTGAAATAATATAGGTGGGAGGTGATGAAAGCCTTAAGTAAAGTGGCAGCAACTCAGAGAACAGAATGAGGAGAATATGAGAGGTGTTGCAATGGTGAAATCATTAGCCCTTCACAATAGATTGGAAATGTAAATGAGACTGAATGAGCTGAGAATGATTCCAAACTTGGAAACCATAAATAAGCAAACAAGTAAGAAGACAAATACATGAAAAAAATCAAAGAATAGATACATTGAAGAAAATACATAATTAAATGATTGATTATGTGCTGACACATAAATGATTAGTAAATAAAGAGATGATAGATAAATGGATATATAAGTAGAAGATAGACAAATGGATAACATATGCATGGGATGTAATTTGATGATAGATGAGTAGATAATGAGACGATTGATAAATGGATGTATCAATGGATAGGTAGATGATAGATAGATAAGGTGAATAGATTGATAAATGGCTAGATCAGTATATAGATAGGGAGATAGATATTTATATAAATAAACAGATGTAAAACAAGGATGCATTGCCATAGCCTGATAAAGCCATACTTCTTCCTTGTAATCATTTTTTTTTATTTTCTGGATATTCTTCAGAAATCTCTTGGAAAATGCAATCTAGAATGTCTCCACGAATTGGAGGCAAGCTCTCTGGCCTGTAATTCAGAAGTGCCTTCTCCTCCCCTATGCAAAATACTATTTACCCATCTCTGATCTTGGCAAGTTTCTATATTGATTTGTTTTTTTTGAAATGATCTTTACCAAGGCCTCAGCAGTCACATCTCTCTGTCCTTTCATCAGTTCAGGATGTCCTTCCTTGAGTCTCATTGAGTTGACTTAATTGAAGGAGTAGCAGTGTGAAGAAGGATGCTGCATGCAGATTCAGATAATCTGGGCTCACATGGCAGCTCTGTCACTTCTTACTTGTATGCCTTTGGGACATTCACCATATAACAACTCTGGTCCTCAATTATCTCCTCTGAAAAATTAGATTTTAGTTTAGATTGCCTCTGAAGACTCTTTCCATCATAGATCAATTATCTTGTGGTCAAGAATAACTATGAGCTATATTAATGTCACTATTTTGTGAAACAACTCCATTTTATCCATTTCCCCTTGCTTTTTCCCATCCAAAGATATATCTCCTGGATAACAGAAAAATAAAAATCTACAAGTAAAGAAGTTGAGCAACTCTGAAGTCTGTCAGCAATCAACATATTTCCATTCATCTTTTCTTCCTCTCCCTCTAGACTAATTCAAAGGACCTCATTGGTGCTACTTGTAGATTCGTTTACCTATCTCTGAAAGTTCTGAACTTTAACCCTCCCAAGAGTTTCTACTGTGGACTCCCTTATCATATTTGTCCCCATACTTCCTTCCAGTCTATGGTAAAAATGCTATGTTTTACAGGAAGTCTTTCCTCTTAATTCTAGGGTCTACCTTCGGTTAATTATTTCTCATTTATGCTCAATGTGACTTCTTTGTACATAGCTGTTTACATGTTGTCTCCCTCTTTATATTTCAAGCTCCTTCAGGCCAGGGACTGGCTTTTACATTTGTTTCCATGTCCATTGATTATCACAATACATGGCTGGAACAAAGTAGAGACATAATAAATATATTTTTTTTAATTTTCTGACAAAAAAGTCAGACTACTGAGGTACTATAATGGGAAGCATGACAATTTATTAATCTCTCACTTGTCCAGCCTAAATATTCTAATAATAGCCTAATTCTGTCTTGTACATCTTATAGACAGTCCTGTTAAAAAATACCCAGGAGCTATATTCTTAAAATTTATGTATCTTTACTTCCTCTCACTGGACACAATTTCTGTTGGGTGCTATTTAGCTCTATTCTCTGCCAACTTTCACTTTCAACTCAGCTAAAATCCTAAGTAATCCCACCTTCAGAGAAGGGCAAATAACTGCAATATTCTTGCATCTTCATGTTTGTATGATCCAACTCTACCTCTACCCACTGATGTTACGAAAAGATTGGAGAGGGATAAGAATTTACCCAGTGCCATTAAGAAGTCTCTCTATTTTGCATACACCAGAATTGTCGTTATTGGGCCTTCTCAATTGTCTGTCAGATTTGCAACATCAAGAGCTTCATTATTTTTAGGATAAAGAACATACATACTTTTCGACCATTATCTTTAGTCTTCTTCAAATTCATTTGGGTTCCTTCCTAACTTACATCATCTTACTTTACAATGGGTGTCCTTAAATCTTCTCAATTCAAAACACACACACACACACACACACACACACAAAATCACATTCTTTTCAATTACATGTATAATTTTTTTTGTTTGAATTCAAAATTATTATCCTCCCTCTCTCCCTTCTCTCCTAATTGAGAAGGTAAACATACAGATTGTAAATGTGCAATGAAGGAAAATTTATATTTGTCATGGTGGAAAAGAAAACAGGAAAAAAATAAAGGAAATAATATAAAATATTTTAATCTGCATTCAGATTTCATCACTTCTTTCTCTGGAAGTGGAAAACATTTTTCACCACAAGTTCTTCAGAACTGTCTTTGGTCATTGTATTGCTGAGAATATGAAAAGAACCTAAATCCATAGTAGATAATCCAACATAGGTTATAGATCACAATCATGTAAAACATTTCCATATTAGTAATTTTTTATAAAACCACTCAAAAAATGAAACAATGAAAATGCAGAATAGATTATTTCAGGCCATATTAAAAATATCAGTTATTTCTCTGAAGGTGGATAGTATTTTTCATCATGAGTCCTTCTGGATTGGCTTGAATAATTGTACTGATGAAAATATCTAGTGATTCCCAATTCTATCATACAATACTACTATTAATGTTTACAGAGTCTTCCTGGTCCTGTTTATTTCACTTTGCATCAGCCTGTGTCTTTCCAGGATTTTCTAATGTTGTTCCGCTAGACATTTCTTCTAGAAAATCAATATTCTACCACAAATATGTACCACAACTTATTCAGCCATTCCACAATCGATGGGCATCCTATTGATTTCCAGTTCCTCTCCATCACAGAATGATCTGCTGTAAATATATTTATACAAATTGGTCCTTCCCTCTTTGGGGGATTAAGCAGTTTCATTGCCCTTTATTTCCAAATCATTCTCCAGAACAGTGGGATCATCTCACAACTTCACTATTAGTGTGTAAATTTTTCCACATTCCCTCTAATATTTATCACTTTTTCTTTTCTGCCATGTTAGTCAGTCTGATAGGTGGGAGGTGGTATCTCAAAATGGTTTCAATTTGAGTTTCTCTAATAGTGATTTAGAGTCTTTCTTATGACTGTAGATAGTTTTGATTTCTTCTTCTGAAAATGCCTATTCATAGCATTTAAACATTTATTAATTTGTGACTGACTCATATTCTTATAAATTTGACTCAGTTTTTTAAATACTTAAAAAAAAATGATGACTATCAGAGAAACTTGATGAACATTTCCCACAGTTTTCTGCTTTCTTTCTTCTAATCTTCTATGCATTACTCACTTTTACAAACTTCACAAATATTCGACTGTAGAAATGAGACCTTAATTCCTTTGAGATTATTTATCCCACAACCACTAAATGCTTCTAGGGTTTTAGGGTTCTATAATTTTTCATATTCCATTTCAGTTCTTATGGTGCAACCATGAAGGTGAGTAGGTGGAGAAAAAGTAAAGGATAGCACCAAACTCAGAGAGCATGGTATTTATGTGTTCAACTATCTTAATTTTTGAATACAGACACCACTACTGGAATTCTGAAAGACATTGTTTTCCCACACCAGACAGAGGGAAAGTCAAGGAATATGACGAGAAGTTCCAGGAAAAGGGAGAAAATTTCCTGGAATTCCTATGTTCCAAAGATCTCTTTCTGTATGGATTTTTATTTTGGACGACTCCAACTTCTGAAGGCGTTTGAAACCCAAGATGAAAAGAACTCAAGTCTTGTTACTCATTTATGAAAGGAAATAAATTCGATGAACATTTTTCCCAATTAAAAGAAATCAGCAATTCCACCAAGTTTAATACAAAGGAATGTGCCTCCCACACTGCTGCTTGCCCTCCTAGGACATTCAGGAGCTCCAAATGACTGACTTCATCAGCATAGAGGGCTAACAGCCAGCGACACTGGGAGAAATTATAGACGAGTTACCATGCTATTTCCAGATTTTCCTGATGGTTGTTGTAGAATTCTTCTAGCCAAGTATTTATTTCTTCCTCAAATTTCTCTGCTTTGTACCATAGTCCCAGGTCACTTAATATTCCACAGAAATATTAACTCTCACAAAAATCTCTCACAAGCCATTGGATTGGAGGTTTAGAGGGGGAAGAGATTTAAAACTTCATCTAATATACCACCACCTCATTTTTTTAGACAAAGAAACTGAAGCCAAGGGATTTTTGTTTTGCCCAATATCATACTAAAAGTAACTGACATGCCTGAATTAATAATTTGTTGAATTGTATTTAATTTAAAGTAAGTCCTGTAACTACAAATCTATTACCTCTTTTCAACGCTCCACACCGTCATAAAACCCACCATTATTTTCTTCATAAATCTCCTCTGTATTATTCCTCACCTGTGGGGATCCGGCTTTTCCATAAATATGCTGATGAACAGCAAAGCCCTCAGGATATATTTAATCTATTCTCAGAAATCTAGTCCTTTTGCAGCTCATTGAAATCAACAATGCAATCCAGTAGGTGCATATTGGGCATCCAGAATGTGCCAAATATTGTGAGTGAAACTCAGGAAATACAGACAAGATGAAAGCTAGTTTCTGCCTTCATGGAATTTCCAGGTAACTGAGAGGATTCTGGAATCCCCTGCAGCTTGATCTGATGAGGAAGAGTAGTTAGTATGTAATTGTAAGACATATATTTAGGATCAGATCAGGACTTTCTTTTTGAATACTGACTCTAATACTGACTGAGAAATTGCAATTATATTACTTTCATTTTAGGCAGCTCAGCTTTCTCCTCCAAGGGTTAGTTAGTAATATTTGTCCTTGAATATCTCACAAGGTGACCTATCTATGTATCTATCCTATATGTGTATTTATATAACTATCCATCTATGTCAGTATAGCCTCCATCTCTCATCTATCTGTATGTCTATCTAGCTACCTACTTATCTACCTCTTTACCTCCACCTAGGTATATATTTATTTGTGTACATATCTTTTTTTTCCTTCAAAAACATAAATTTGAATTATAAGTTCTGAACCTAATTTTGACCTTTGATCATGTCAAAAAGATATGTAGTTGCACACTTTACACGGTCTCCCTTAAGCTTTTTGCATGTTAGTTTCATGTCCTCACAAATATACCCAGAGAGAGACATTTAAGGCTTTTCTCCAGGATAAACAGCTTCCAGTTGTTTTGCTAAAATACCCCTCAAATAATGGGATTTCTGACAAGTTGAGAAAATGTGATCACCCTTTCCAGAATGGCTCCAACTTATCAGGTTATCAATGACCTTTAAATCTCATAAAAATGTCACTATTTCTTGATTAACCTCTCCGATATAAATGGAAAACTCTTTTGGGTGCATACTGTCTCTACTCTTTCATATTTTGTTGTGCTAATGTATTTTTACTCAGGATTTTATGTTTACAAGATGGTTATTAAATAATAGAAAACCCAATCCCAACCAGCCTTATACATAGCCTCGCGAATACGTGCTCAACTTGAGGGATGTATGAAATGAACTTTCTGTTTTCCCCACCCCCAAGAATAGTGTCACTTGTTCTTCAAGTAGAGACAAGGCTACAGATTTGTAGAAATAGCTCCTGAAGCATGAGGTTTGGTCAGCAAAACATTTATTACTTCAATCAATGTTCACTAAGTCAGCTTCAAAATAGAGTTTTACACTGGGTGAAATTTTCCCATCTGGCTGTCCTTTCTTGCCATAAGCCCATTCAGGTTCAATCTCTAGGTGAGCCTTTTCTCCTTTATTCATTGTTAAGAATTATCTCATCCTGTGATACCTTTACCCACTACAACTTTAAAACTTAGAGGCTTAGCACTCTTTTTCTTCTTTGCACTAGTTTGAATATTAGTATCAAATATAGTGCTATCATGTAATGTTCCTGTGTATCTACAATGAATAACATCTTTTTTTGCAAAGTTAGTTTTATCTCCCTTCTTAAGAATAGGTTTTGTATATTATGGTGGACCAAAGTCTCTTCAGGCTTGACTTCTGTGGATTTCTCTTCATCAAGTTTCACACTTTTCACCTGCTCTGTCACTTTGGCAACACTTTCAGTACTTTTGAAATGCTTACTTTCAAAAAGGTGGTTGTAGGCTGTGACTAAATGATCCTTGTTTGCTGTTTTGGTCACATTTTTTATGTTTCCTAGTAATTTATGTTCCACAAGAAACGAATCTAAACCATTGTCCTGAAGAAATTTGATAATGTCCTTCAAGAGGAGCGCCTCAGTGAGCAGTTGCTTCACACTCCATACCCTCTGTGGTCCAGCAGCCACCACCTTCCCCCTACTGCCTCCAAATGACTGATCCCACAGACCACAGCAGAGCCCATCCCCTCCATCCAATCCCCAAGAGAAACATACTGTCTCTACTCTTGATCTTCCTTCTTTCCATACTTCTAGGAATTTTCATGCTGCTTATTTACCTTTCCTTTTGTTTCACAAACCAGACCTTTACAGACTCAATATTGAGATGTCAGAGATGAAAATCCTCATTCATTTGTCTAATCATCCATTAATTCAATGGAGACTTTAAAATACTCTGCTCATGAATGGCACTATGCTTGGTGCTTATAGGTTGCTGATAGAATGGCATGCTACTAAAGAAATTAGTGAATTTGTGATTTTTCCCTTCATTTTTTTGAGGTCAGTGTGTTCCATGATCTATCCCTAATAAATGTAATTTCATTAAGTGAAGGTTGTTTGCATATATTGGTTTGTTTTCTGTTCCTTTCTTTTACTTTTGTCTTGGAATCCCCTTCATGGAGCAGAAATATTGTTCGTGCCTAATAAATTCACATATACTAGCTTAAATCATTATGGGAAACCAATTGATGAAATATATTGAGCACTGGACATCAAGTTAGGAACAACATAATTCAAATCTAGTATGGGGAAATCATTTAACCTCAGTTTATCTCAATTGCCCTATTTGTAAAATGGGGGTAATACCTATCTTTCAGTATTGTAGTGAGAATCAAGTGAAATAATACTAGTGCTAGGAAATACTTTATGAACCTTAAAGTTTTATGAGAGAGACAGAGAGAGAGCTGGATGTCTGAAAACTGCATGTTACAACTTATTTTTTTTTTTTTTTGCATTCCAGGGAGAAACTGAACAAGCTCACAGGTATAAAATCAGAACCTTCAAATTAATGTTTGTTCCCTACTTGCTTTTTTTTCTTTCCTTCCCTTTGGACTTGTTTGTATTTTCAGAGTTTTCTCCAGGCTTATGTGCCAAAGGAGAAACACATCTGGCATTATAAACATTTTTTTTGACAGCTCCCAGCATTTTTATTGGTCCATCACATTCATTATAGAATGGTGTCTGTGATCTTTAAACACAAGTCTCTCCTCCTACATAGTCTCTAGGAAAGGACAACCTAACTTAGAAGTGGGCAACCTGTGGCCTCGAGGCAAAATGTGGTCCTTTAGGCCATTGGGTGCAGCCCTTTGACTGAATCCAAACTTCATAGAACAAATCCCCTTAATGAAAGGATCTGTTCTGTAAAACGTGGACTTAGTCAAAAGACTACACCCCAAGGACCTAGAAAACTACATGTGTCTTTGAGGCATCAGGTTCCTCACCCCGATCTGTTTCCATCACTCTATTATATTGCATGCATCTGTCAATTTGGAAGTACTTTGGGATCCCTCTGATATTAGACTCAGCAAAGTAGTCATTGCTTCCCTTCTCTTCTTTGCTTCCCCTAGAAGCCTCCTTTTCTCCTTTGTCATCCTGAATCCTGACTTTCTCCTCCTCTAAGAAATTTCCCTACCATTCTCAATTGGCATTCTCATCCCCTAAATTTAGTCTAACCATATTGACCCTTCCCTAGATCCTTCAACATATCTGTGGCTTCAGGAATGTAGGATTCAATGTCAACTCCTTTGCCTGATAAGTAGAGCTCATTCCAACCTGATTGTAATATTATTTTCTTGGTTGATTATACCAGACTTCCCCTTGAACACTTCTTATTCCTGCGCAAGTTTCTCTTCTGTCTCCAAAGCTTGCTAGATCTTGCCTCAGGATATTGGTCCTGCCTTTTCTCTACTGCTGAAATCCTCTTTCTTTCCTTCACCTTTTGGAAAACCTCTACTTTCTCCCATGCTCTGCTTCATTGCCTCTTCTTACAGAAAGCTTTTATCAATTATCTCCTTTGCTACTGCTCTAATTGCTAATAACTGATTATTTCTAGGCCTGAGATAAGTCAATTACTTTCTTAACTTCTTCACTGGGAAACTTTTACACTGGGGACTCCATTTCCTGGGCCAACTCTCACGCAGGCTGACTGGATAAAAGGTTGTGCAAAGGTGAGGAATATTAAATGAGGAAACATAGATGAAACCAAGATTATAGGGTTTTTAATGTCAAAGAGAAGATTTGGACTTCGCCATAAAGCCAGGGCTTTGTAACACTTTCTGTGTTATGGACCATTTTGGAAGTCCATTAAACTCTATGGACCCCTTTTAAAAATCACAGTTTGAAAGGCTTAAAATAAAATATATAATACTTCAATGAAATCTTGAAATACAGTTTTCAGAATAGTAAAAACTAGCAAGAAAGAGAATTCTTGGCTCCAAGTTTAAGATCCTCTGTCCTAGCAGCAGTAGGAAGCCAGAGAAACCACTTGAGCAGAGTACTGGCCAGTTTGATTTTTTCCTTAGTACCATCCAATTGGCTGCTGGGCAAATGGCAAATTGGAGAGGTGACAGACAGTAGTCAGGTGGGAGGGTGGCACAAAGGAGTTTGCTCTAATTATCCAGGTGAAAAGGGATGAGATTTTGAACTCTAGAATACATTGTGTGAGTAGAGAGAAGGGAATCAAAGAAAGGAATATTGGGCAGGAAGTGTTCATAAAGAGCCTTCAGAATTGATGCTATGAGAATCTGATTGAGGAATCTAAAGAGAGCTTTGTCATTTGGTCAAGATTTTGGTGGATTTTTAGCATGTGAAGCTTTAAATCATTCTAGGTGAGGGCAGTTGGCAGAGCAGGATACAGAAAGTTGTCAATGGCTTTCCTTACTAATGGGTCATAGCAGTCAGTCAATAGCACTTATTTAATGTTGGTTAAATATTTGGCAGTGTGTTATAAGCACTAGAGCTAAGAAAAAAAGATTACTTTTGTAAAGACTCTGCCCTCATGGAACTCACAGTCTACTCATGGAGAAAACATGAAAATAGTGATGTACAAACAAGATGAATAGAGGATAAGTTGGAGATAATAAATAGATAGAAGAGGCTAGCTCTGAAGAAGATCAGAAAAGACTTCTTGAAAATGGAATTTTAAGGGGGGCAGAGCCAAGATGGCACTGTACATGAAGGGACCTACTGGATTTCTCCTTCCAAATCCCTCACAAAACCAGCAAAAAAATGAATCTAAACAAATTCTAGAGCAGAAAAAATGGCAAAACGACAGACTGAAACAAATTTCCAGTCCAAGACAATCTGGAAGGTGGAAAGGAAAAGTTTATTACAACGGACTGGGAGTAGAGCACTGTTCAGCATGGGCCATGCTGGTGTGAAGAAACTGGAGCAGGTCATAGGGGACTGAATCACTGGAGGATGTGGTTTCCACAGTTCTCAACCCAGAAACACCAAAGACAGCTTCAAAGGTCAGAGAGAAGGGTCTCTCATCTGGCTGAGAGAGAATGTGGCCCAGCCCCAGCCGTGTCCCCATTCCCAGGGTTGTGGCAGCTCCTGCTAAAGCAAAGGCTGCTTCTGAAGCCCTCTATTTAACAAAGAGCTCAAAAGTCAAGAAATTGACTGGGGAAATGAGCAAATAGGGAAAAAAGAAACAGACTATAGATTCTTACTTTCTGAGTAAAGAGGGTATTTTCTTTCATAGTTGTTGACAAGGAAGTTGAAAACATATAACCAGAAAAAGAAAACAAAGTCAAAGCTCCTGCATCCAAAACCTCTAAGAAGAATATGAATTAGTCTGTGGCCATGGAAGATTTCAACAAAGATTGTGAAAATCAAATAAGAGAAGTAGAGGAAAAATTGGGAAGTAAATGAGAGTGATGCAACAAAATCATGAAAAATCAAGCCAGCAACTTTCTAAAGGAAACCTCCTCTCAAAAAATGGTGAAGAAAAAAACGGCTTTAAAATCAGACTAACCCAAATGGGAAAAGAAGTGCAAAAGCTCACTAAAGAAAATAGTTCCTTAAAAATCATAATGGCTCCATCCATTTTAATTCTTCTATTCAGCATGACTGTGGTGAAATTGTATTTAAAAAATGAATCTGTCTCTTGGCATAGAATTTAATATTGATTGGCTCAGAGTGGCCCTATAACTACTAACATTTTATAACCTTTAAAATTGTTATTTTTTCACAATAATCCCACAAAGAAGATAGTACCTTTATTCATATCTCCATTTTAACAATAAGTTAAGTGAGGCCTATTCATGGTCACAGTTTCCAGGAAATCTTAATGTCAGGATTTTGAACCCTGGTCTCTTGATACATTCCATTCTTACCACAATACCATGCTGTATTTTTTAGACTGGGTCTTCCTAGCTCTTCCAGGTTGGATTTGCAAGGGCTACTCCAAGATTTAAAGATGAAAATACTGCAGACATCCAATTGATTAAGCCCCACTGCAACTCAAAACCTCCGAGCTCAAAAGATCTGCTTGGTCATTCTTAGCCTTCTCAGTAATAGGAATTACACATTGAAACTACACTCAGTCACACTGCCTACCATTAAATCTTAAAAAAAACAGTAAGCCCATCCCCAATGATGACCAAATACACAGTATACCAATAATTGTTACTATCAAAAAATTGATGTTTTCAATATTACAACTAAATTTCAACAAAAGGGCATTAATAAAATTGTCTTGAAACTCAAAAAAAATTAAAATTAAGCAAATGGAAGCTAATGACTTTATGAAAAATCAAGAAATTATAAAACAAAGCCAAGAGAATAAAAAAAAAAACATAATGTGAAGCATCTTATTGGAAAAAAAAATCTGACCTGGAAAATGAATCCAGCAGAGATAATTTAAAAATTATTGGACTGCCTAAAAATCATGATCAAAAAAAGATTGATGTCATCTTTCAAGAAAGTATCAAGGAAAACTGCTCTGAAGTAGAGGGTGAAATTCTAGAAGTAGAGAGTAAAATAGAAATCGAAAGAATCCACTGATCACTGTGTAATGTTAATTTAAAAGGGAAGATCTTTCCCATTCATTAATAGGCCCATGTGACCTCCTTAAGTCACATGGAAGCCCGAGTCACATGACTCTAATCACTTGGAATAGGAAGGGGTTGAGCAGGAAGGATGGGAAAGAAGAGGAGGAGCTAGAGCAGAGCTGAGAGGAAATTGGTCTTTCATATTTTAAATACTAAATACTAACTGTTTCTCTCTTAACCAAGGAACCCCAAGGGTCTTTCCCTCCCAGTTGGAGTCTTTTTTTTATTAAAGGGGCCATCCCTTGAATAGCTACTTAAGGAAGCCTATTCATTGAATGCCTGTATCTTATTCAAACTGAGAATATGATAAGACTTTAGCCTAAAAGGGTCAGGGCCTCATATTACATCCTGGGCCATCTCCAATCATTCTGATAAATATAAGGCTTCTGGACCCACATGACTCTAGAGAAGAAAGCAAGATTGTGACCTTGCAGAGCCCTGCCTCACTCAAATCAAAGTCAAGTTCAAGTCACGTCATCATTTTGATGTCATGGTACTCTTCCAGAACAAAAGAAACACAACAACAACTTTATAAAAAAGTCTCCACTAGAGGTCATCTGATCTCCCCTGGAGTTTCTCCAGTAGAAGAGAATCTACCATTTAATATTATTATTGGAACCCATCTTGTTCCACTCTAGGATAGTCCTAATTGCCACCAAGTCCATATTTTACATCCAAACTAAATTTGTCTTTGAATCTGGGTTGTTTACAGTTATGATTCTGGAACTATTTGCTTTTCTGCAAAATAGCATAACATCTTCTGATGATATCTAGTATCCCTGCACCCTCACCTGATGAAATGTCACTGTCAGGTTCTTTTCTTTTTAAGATCTTTGTACACTGCATCCTTGGCTGTACTCATTGATCTTCATTTGTCAATATGTCTCTCTAAGTAAAGACATGGACTGCATTTGCTTCTTACCTGCTAAATCATACTATTTACTCTTATTGAGAAAAGTTCATTGAAGAATATTCAGATATTTTCCCCTGACATAATACTATTTGATAGTATTATAATTACAAAGTTGATATTTTAGCCCAAATATGAAATTTTATATTTATCTTCATCAAGTTCACTTTTTTACAATAAGATCAACCTTGTAATAATACATAAGAGTGATTTAGTCTGTCAAGATCCTTTTATTTTCCTATCTCTGTCTTCCTGGGTTTCAGATATCCCTCTCAACTTTATATCATCTGCAAATCTGAAAAATCTGCCATCCAAGCTATTAAAAAAGTTACCATTAACAATGTGACATGATAGAGAACTGAGGACAGTTCCCTAGAACAGTCTACTCAAGTTCAGCTTCCCTGTTTACATCTTGTAATGACTATTTAATGACTATTTAATCATTGAGTCTGGTCATTTAATCCAGTTCCAATTCATCTAATTAATCATCCTATTAATGGTCAGCTATTAGCATAGGACCTAGCCCATAATAGATACTTAATAAATGTTTATTGACACCGTCAGCTAGCTCATGTCTTCTTTTACACAAAAAAGAAAAAAAAATGTGAGATAAAAACATTCAAAAATATACGTGACTTATATCTATCTTCTTTCTTTGATATCTTATTCAAGTAACTGTAAACATTCAACTCAATTCATCCATAACATCCCCATCAGTCCATCATAGCCTCCAAGTTGTCTGGGAAAAGCTTGTGCCTGGGTACTTGCCCATCCAGCTTCACATCATATCATTTCCCTCATGTACCCCCTAGATTACATGCACATAACAACCTCTCTCATCCATGCCTTTATGATCAATCATTTGAATTATTGCAATAGCCACTTTATTGGTCTCCCTGTATCCAATATTTCCCTTCTTCAACCAATTGTTCACAGTTTTCAAGGGGATATTCTAGTAGTCTGTGTTTTGGGGGGATTTTTTCCACCTTTTGGCCATTTTCTCAGCTCACTACTTGACTATTTAACTTTTTCTTAAGGTATAGCTCTGCTTCCAGTGCAGAGGGTGTAATGTCCCAAACTTTAGGGGATTTCTGCAGCTGTTTTCTGGGACATTTCTCAGGACCTGTAAGTTTTAAGTTACACCAAGGTAGTATGGTCAAAGGAGAGGTGTTTACTCCTCTCTCGGCCTGTGCTCTGGTCTTAGAGTGACCCCAAGCACTTGGAACCATGAGGAGAATTTCCTTTCCACCACTTCCACAAGTTTTGCTATACCAGCTCTCCTCCTCCTGCCAGGACTGCCACTCAGGACTGTGACTCAGAATAAAGCAGACCAAAGCAAGAGAATCTTGTCTCAGTACCATCAAAGACATCTCCCTTTGAAGAGCCGCTTGATTCCCCCCACCATCTGTGGACCAAGAGTTCCAGAAGCAGTTGGAGCCTCTGCTGCAGATACCATGCTGAGGTTGGGGCCAGACCAGGCATCTCTCTCACCCAGGTCCCACAGACCTTTCCTACTGACCTTGTAAGTTGTCTTTGGTATTTGTGGGTTGAGAAGACTGGAAACCACCACAGCTGCCCGTGATTCAGTCCTCTGAGTCCTGCTCCAGATTTGCTGGGGCTTATCTGTGTCAGTGTGGCCCATGCTTCACTGTGTTCCTTTCCCCAAGTGGTGTAACAGACATTTCCTGTTGACTTTCCAGGCTGTCTTGGGCTGGAAATTTGTTTCACTCTGTCATTTTGTGGGTTTTGCAGCTTTAGAATTTTTTAGGATTCATTTTTCACAGGTTTTCAGAGGGATTTTGGAAAAAGCTCAAATGAATCTCCACTTTTACTCTGTCACCTTGACTCTGCCCCTTCCAAGTGGGTAGTCCTAAAACATAAATCTGACTAGTAACCCACTATCTTAATCAAGAAACTGCAGTGGCTCACTACTTTCTATGGAATGAAACACAAGCTCCTCTTCAGTGGTTTTAATCCTTCACAGTCTGGCTCCACATTGCTCTTCTAGGTTGATTATATATTGTTTTCTGCATTATATGGTTCAGTCAACCTAGCCAACTTACTGTTTTCTGTTAATCAAATTGCATTTACTACCTCCCTTGCTTCCCATAGTCTGTACCCTATGCCTGAAGTGATGTCAGCCTTAATGATTAGAAAGCCTTGTGTCCTTCAAAACACAACCCAGGTTCTACATCCTCCTAGAGGTCGTCTTTGATCTCTCAGCTAGAATAACCTCTATCCTTGAAATCTGCTAGCATTTATTTTACATCTACTTTGCATTTGCACATCTACATATATATATATATATGTAAACACATACACATATGTATGTGTACATATATTCATACACATGTACATGTATATACAAATGCATGCATACACATATATGTATATATATGCAAATATATGCACATACACATGGACATATAAGTTTTATTTCTTTTTTATGTGTCTCTAGTATATAATAGAATTTCTGGTAGATTGTAGGAGCTTAACATTATTGATTGATCAAAATACTGGTCACTGGTATGTATTTCTATAGCTTTGGGTCTCCCCTTCTTTCTTCAATAAGTTTGGTATATACCTCACAAAATTTCTCTCCTCAAATCCTGCACTCATAATAGGAACTTAAACATATATGTTGTCTCTGTTTCAAACATCCTAACCACAGATTTCCTTGATATGATCATTTTCCATGATCTACTCTTCCATCCCACCTGTCACACACAAATATGACTCTATCTTTAAACTTTCCATCAGTCATAGATGCACCAACTATATATTTAAGAATTCCTAAAATCCTCATATCTTCCATTAATCTGTTCACTTTCTATGTCTCTTTATTCTTTCCCTTAGAAAATCATACTTCTTATCCACTCCACGGTATTCAATACTTAACCTCTTCAACTCTCTTCCAGGCTATTTTCTCCAGCACTAGCCACGCTCTCCTAGTTCCCCATGTTGACTGCTTGGTGAAGCAATCCACGTCTATTTTGCCCTATTCTCTGGAGTCCCTTGCCCGTATCATGGCATGGATTATGTCCTGCCAAGCCTAAGATTCAAATCACTTCCCACCATCTGCCACCTTAATGTTTACACATGGGCTGCTGAAAGAAGGTGGAGAAAATCATGCGGTTGTTCAAGTTGTAGTTTGTTATATTACTATACTTTGTTTTTTGTTATACAATTTCAATTGGTCTCTCACTGATGCTAGGTAATTCTCCTGTACCTACCTTATTAACTCAATATCTCTCTTTCAATAAAGGCATTCTTTCAGCCTTTTCATCTCTCCTAAAATCTGCCATGGCTCCACCTCCTAACACCTTCTCAGTCAAGAACCTCACCTCACACTTTACAGAAAAGAGTTAAGACCATTTGCCTTGAGCTCCCTCTTCTCCCCTCTTTCTCATGTCATGTTGCTGAGATTCCTTCTGCCACTCTCTCCTCCTGCATCCTGTCTGTTGTGAACAGGCGGCTTTATTCCTTACCAAGGCTAATCTCAGTAATTGCATAAGTAATCCTATTCCATCCTATATGCCCCAAAGACTGCCTACTCTATCATTACCACTCTATCCTTTATCTCCAATTTCTCCCCATCTTCTGCTGCCTTACTCCCTGCCTACAAACATGAAGATTCTGTATTTGAAACAATGGGGATACACTAGAGTTTGTTGAATTTGGAGGAGGTGACGTGAGCTTTAAAAAGGTCATTTTGGTGACTGAATTGAGAATGGATAGGAAGTGGGGGAAGCTTAAGGCTGGCAAACTATCAGCTAGATATTGCAATGCTGAAGCCTTGATTGAATCTGCTGTTTGACATACAAAGCCCTTCAGAACCTAGCCTCATGCTACCATTCAAGTCTCCTTTATTTTATAATACTCAGCACATAGTCTTCATTCCAGTGACATTGGACTCTGGTTTACTACACACACACACACACACACACACACACACACACACACACACACACACACACAAATACAGTCCCTCTTTAGACTCCAGGCATTTCCTCTGACTGGTCCCCAGCCCCATCCCTGGAGTGCTATCCTTCCTCATCAAAGCCTCCAGGCTTCCCTGATTCCTTCAAGGACCAAATAAAATCCCCTCTCTCAGTCGTTTTTAATTCTAGTGTCTTCCCTCTGTTAATTATTTTCTGTTTATGCTGTTTGTAGCTTTATGTACATACTATTTGCTTATTGTCTCCACCATCAGACTGCCAACTCCTTGAAGGCAGGGACTGCCTTTGACTTCTTTTATTTTTATACCAAGAGCTTAGTACAGGCAATGGCACAGAAGGCACTTAAGAAATGTTTATTGATTGACTGACTACTGCTTGATTGGGCAAGGTCAAACTCTGGCAAAGCAGGAATATAAAATAAGGTACCATGACTTCAAACTCCACATGTTTTCCACAGCACCATGCTGGCTTCCACTGAGACTCTCCAAATCAGTGTCCTATCCATAAAATGAATTTACAATAATTTTAGTTCTTAAATCTGAGGTTTGTTGCAAAGACCAACTGGGATTATCTGCGTAAAACAGTGCTAAGGCTTAAAGTAATTTGTCTATGTCAGTCAATAAACACAAACCAATCCCCTACTATGTCACAAGTATGCTAAGGACTGCAAACACATAAAGCAACAAAAGATGTTCTCTGCTCTTAAGTAACTCACAATTTAACCACGCTATTATTATTATTATTATTAACCAAGCAGAAAGACTTTAGGTTGAACTGTGTCTGAATCCTTTCTAGCTTGACAGAAAATGAGGAACCTAGGCTTTTTTGGCATAGCCTTTGAGAACATGAGGTCACTTTCAAGCCTTTACATAAGCCTTTGGAAGGGTGCATTCTTTAGAATAGGGATTTAATACATTTTCAGAGACTGATTTGTTTATCTGTTAAGTTCTCTATTCCAGGGACAAATTTAGGATACAAATGACTCCTCTCAGCCAGCAAATTGGAATACTCATGCCATGATCCATCATTATTGTTCAATAAATTCTCAAGACTCTTAGTGACCCCAAAAAGGGGTTTTCTTGGCAAAGATACTGGAGTGGTTTGATGTCCCTTTCTCTAGAAGATTTGGCAAACATTTTAAATGATTTGCCCAGGGTCACACAGCTAGTGAGTGTTTGAGGCTGGATTGGGACTCAGGTCTTCCTGACTCCAGGCTCAGTGTTCTTTCCACTGAGTCACCTAGCTGCAATGATTCATAGAACCCACTAAAACAATAACAATAATGTGAATGAGAATATAGAAACTTAAGACTTAGAAAATGATTTATGTAAGAGTATCTCATTTGAGTCATACATGTAAAAAGCATGCTTACTCTAACAAAAACTGTACTCATGAAGCCAGGAAAGTTTTCATTTTATTTTATATTTGTTTTACATTCCTAAAGAATGGGCCCCTTCCAAATGGACAGCACAGTTGCTCAGACATATGGAGTGCTTTTTATGCTGCCCCCCAATTGTTAGAAATAACCATATTACCAAGAATCTCACCTGACGATGAGTGAACTTAGAAAAAAAATGATTTTCATTTCATGTAATTTCTACTGTTGACTTGGCCTTTAATAATCTGTAAAAAGGGACAGGGGTAAGCACACCTTAAGATAGTTACAGAAATCTTTTTTTTATAATTATTCTAATTTCATCCCCCTCATCTACATTGGCTACATGCAACCTTCTGAACCTGCCAACTTCATATTCTCCTCCCTGATAGATTCCCCCTCAAACAGCACGTTAAGCATAGGTACAAGCTGTGACAAGCTGATCAGTAGCCTAGTTCGTCTACCACACAGTTCCAATTAGCTATCACTCAAAGCTGAGAGGAGTTTTAATCCTGTGGAAACAGAATTCCTTCCTTTGTTTCACACACACACACACACACACACACACACACGCACAAACGCACACACGCACACACACACACACACACACACAGCCTTTCATGTGGGTTTCCTTACTCCATTTTAGAAATGAGGAAATTGAGGATGAGAGAACTTACATGACTTTCTCAGAGTCACATAAGTAACTAGTGTCTGAAGAGAGATTTGATCCCAGAGCTCCGACTTCATGTCTAGCTATCTATTGCACCATAATATCTTAATAGGTGGCTGAATTTCACTGAATAAGTAGATGATTTTGCAAGTGAAAGTCAGAGACAGATACAAGCACGGGAAAAGACAGCAATGGACAGAAAGACATAGGGAGAAATATCTGAGAGAGAGAGAGAGAGAGAGAGAGAGAGAGAGAGAGAGAGAGAGAGAGAGAGAGAGATTCTGTCAGAAACAGGAGTCAGAGGTAAAAAGAGATGGCTTGATTGAACGAGTGTGAGCTGTTTATCTCAATATAGTACAAAGACACAGATTCAGCAAAATGTGTGTTTTTGTATAAAGTGAGAATATAATTTCCTAAAAATAATACTAAGGACAGTGATTTTATCTCACAGTTTTCTTTGTTGCTCATAGGGAATCTGTTTTCATAATAGAGTTAAAGGAACACTAACCCTAACTCTGAGAGATGCTTTAATATAAGCCCTACAGCAAGAATGTAATCAAAAGCAATCATGGTGAGTTATCAATACAGAGAGAAGCAGACTAAGTTTCAGAAACACAGACTCTCATGGTGAGAGGGAGTGGAAGAATCACCTCAGTTAGCCTTGGCTTGCTGGTCTCCAATGCAGGTAAATCCATGATTTCCTGAAGCAGCCCATTCCTGCTTGGAATAGCTCTCAAACTACTGGGACATTTTTCAATCTCAAAATTTTCTTAATGCAACCTCAACCTAATATTATTAGTTCTACCATCCAGGTATTTGTCACATGCAAGCTAAAGGTAAAATCGGATGACCTCTACTTCCTTGTGCTCATGGTAGATGATAAGAGAACAAGAGAATGGTGAGTTTTTGTATAAAATTATGTGTCTTTAAGCATTTCCCAGGACTTTTATTTTTTCTCTTTTTCCTTTATAGTTTTTCCTGTGGTGATCTCATCAGCAGCCATGGATTTGAAGAAGGCTAAAAGAGGGTGTGTGAGACCCCCACAAAGACCAGGGTACCAGGGGCAGGTCCCATGGAGAAGAACTCATGGACTCAAGCATTATTAAGGTGAAGGTAATGATTTATTACACTTTTCAGGAAGCAAGAGTTCTTGGGAAACCTGCAACCTTAAAGGAGTACAGGAAAAGTTTATATAGGGTATTCTATAGGAAATATGTGACAAATATGCAAACTAGGTGTTTTGGGGTGGGATTAGGGAGTGATTAAGGAGTGGTCAGCTTTTAAAGGAACATGGATTTTTGATATCTACTGCACAGATATTTTACCCAAAATTCATTGGGAAATAGCCAAAGGTGGGGGGGGCTGCTTGGAGGTGTAGCTTTAGGCCTGAAATGTCACTAAGTCAACTAATGGTCAGGGCTGGCTTAGAAATACCAGGTTGCTCTCATCGATGTCTTGCTAGACAAGATAAATGTAAGGGAGTGTACATATGTCTAAGTCTAGGATACATATGATTGGTCAGTGAGTAGTAAATGTCATTATGACCCATTCAGACAGTACACCGCTGGTTCAGATTAATGAGTTCTATAGGAGCAGCTGGCTACTATAGCAGGAAGGGAGATAACACTAGTTGCTCAGGTAGTGTTTTGAGGCTAGGGGGAAGTGTAATTTTTAAAGAGAAAGGTGATTTTAGAATTGGTGCCCAAGCACATGTACCCAAGCACCCCAATAGATTCACTTATCATCTGAATGTTGCCAATTCTCACATGTTGGTATCTATCGCTAATTTCTCTCCTGATGATCAGACTCAAATCTCCAATGGCATTAGACATTACCAAGTGAATTTCCCGTAGACGTCTTAAATACAATCCACCTCACTATTTTGCCACTCAAATCTTCTTTTCCTCTGAATTTCCCTATTACTAATTTGGTAAGCACCATCCTCTCAGACAACCAGACTCTCTATGTATCCCTATGTATCCTAGCCAGGGATGAGAAACCTGTTTAAACTACTCACTCTCTCATTACTCAAATTTAATCAATTGTCAAAGCCTCTTGATTTTACTTTCTCTGTCATATTAATCTCTCAAATATACATCTTTCTTTTCTTGGACACTGATACTCCCTGACCCTTAACACCTCACATTCAGACTATTTCAAGATCCTACTGACTGTCCCCTTCTCCCTGCCCCCTCTGCCAGTCATAGGTCTCTCTTCACTACAATACATCTGTTGAAGTTTAAGGGTGCTGGTACTCCAAAATAGTGATGCACAGGTCCTGCTTTAATTAATTCAACCCAAGCCTTCTTTCAGCCAAAGAAAAGCTATGTTTGTTAATGATTTGCCATATTGGCCAGACGCTTAAGGCGTTGTGATTCTTGTATCAGCAAGCAGGTCCGATTGAATCTGAGCATTTTCATGGAAATAAGATGGATCTCATATACAGAAAGACTGTGGGAGGGGGATATAGGAGTGGCCAAGTAGTCTGAGGTGATAGGAGAAGGGGTCTAGGGAAGATCTTGAGAAGGAAACAGGATACTAGGGACCTGGACCATGTGGCCAAGGGAGAATGAGGTCTAGATGGGATAAAAGGTGGGAAGCAGCCAGAGGCAATCTGAAGGTGACAGAGCAGGAAGGGCTGGGTTAGGCTAAGTGTGTTTGTGTGCTCATCCTTCCCTGTCAAAAGAGACCATGCCATCAGAGAAATGATGACATGACTTGCATTTGACTTCGTTTTGAGTGAGGGAGGGTTGTGCAGGTCACCAGCCTCATTTCTCCTCCAGAGCCATCTGAATTCAGTGACCAGATATTCATCAGGATAACTGGAGATGACCCAGGATGAGACAATTGGGGTTAAGTGACTTGCCCAAGGTCTCACAGCTAGTGAGTGTCAAGTGTCTGAGGTAAGATATGAACTCAAGTCCTCCTGACTCCTACGCTGGTGCTCTATCTACTGTACCACCTATCTGCCTAGGTTAAGGGTAACAAAGAACTGGGTATAGCAATAATGAAAGGCCAGTTGAAAGCATTATAGACTCAGGCAAACACGAGATCAAGTTGAGAAATTCAAGGAGACTTCAAGCTGGGGTTTTCCAGGGTCCATAGACAAATGGGACCCAAATTCTTTTGGGGTAAGGAGCAAAGGTCCTAACTTGAGCCTCTACCCAGTCAAATGCTCCTCTCAGATGTCAAAGTGATCTTCTTAAAGCTCATGGCATCCCATATTCAATAAATTCCAAGTGGTTCCTTGTCATCTCCACAATTAAATATAAAATCATCGGTTTGGCTTTTATACCCCCACATCATTTTACCCCCACATACCTTTCCAGACTTCTAATACCTTAACCCCCTCACTCCCCCCACACACATTCTTTAATTAAATGACGCTGTCCTCCTTGTTCTTCCTTAGAAAAACACTGAATTTCCTCACATCAAACACTTTCACTGACTGTACTCTCTCCCTCTTCATCTCTGCCTCCTGACTTCCCTGGCTTTTTTCACATTAAGTTCCTATATTCTGAAAAAAAAGTCTTTACTTGTTATCTGTAATTTTATTGTCTTCCTCTGAAATATTACTTCACATATCTTGCTTATATTGTTATTTGTATGTTTTCTCCATTCAGTTATTTATTCATTTATTCATTTATTCATGATTTCATTTCTTTAATTTTTGTTTAATTTGTATGTGCTTAGCACATAGTAGGAACTTTATAAACACTTATTGACTGACTAATGTTTAATCATCCATCTCGTAATTTATATTGTGTATTCTGATCTCAGAATCTTAAATAAAGACCAGGAGAGGTGCAACACCCATTTTGTCAGATAAATTTGTTTGATATTAGGGAAGTTCATCCTTACTAAGAAAAGAATGCTTCTTCCACAGTCAGTCATGTGACTCACTGCTGGTCCGTTTTATTCTGGAATAAATAGTGAGGAATGCCATCATTCCCAAAGGATTGGAGATTTAAAATGAATTGGTGCAAAATATCAACAAATAAAGAAAATAAAACAAAATAACACACAATACAATATTGTCTTCTGAAGAAAAAAAAAAAAAACAACTAAACTTGGCTTTGATTTTATCCAGATAGGGAGGAGTAATCTGTTACCCCATTCTTCACATATAAATGCAAATTTTAGAAAGCTAGAAGGTTATAACGGGTTGCCTTTTGAAGTAAAGTCCTTGAAAGTCTAGACAATTCTCCTTTTTATCTTTCCATTCCCTGCAACTAGAACCGCTTCTGACACACAATAGGTATTTAAAACTTTTACTAAATAGATTGATAGCACGGTTGAGATAATAATAAAGATATTGCCAAAAATGGAGTAGGAGTCATGCTCCCAAGAATTTTCCCATTACTAATTGTTCTTATATTATAAGAATTGTTTGGAGAAATTGAGAATTTTAACTTGAAAAACTCAAGAATTTGGTTGTGTTGGGGAGTGCGTAGCCATGTTCTCGTACTGAAAGGTTATTATGCCATAGAATTTGTCTTTTTCTATTTGGCTCCCAGAGATAGAACCAGAACCAGGGCAGAATCATAGGCAGAAACAGAAGTAATTATATTAGTGGAAGAGATGTATACTTAAGACCCAGAAACAAAACAAAACTAAACTAAACCAGGAAAAATAGCAACAGCAACAGCAAATCTTCCTTATAATTTGGGCTCTTCCCAAAGTGAAAAGAGCTGTCTCTATAGGAGAGAGTTTTCCTTCATATAAAATATTCAGGTAGAGGATTTTACTTTTTCCCCCAGTCTTAGATGGCCCTAGACAGCCTCTGAGGTACATGCCAACCCTAGGGTTATGATTGTTTACTTCTTAATGAACTGCTTCCTCCATTGCCTTGGGCTGATCACAAATCAAGATTGGTTTTCTTTTCATTTATGCTACAAGAGTTTACACTAGGGTATCTCTTAGAGGAATGGTCTCTATTTCTTAAACTCAATTATAAAAACAGATGCCGTATAAAAAGACAAACAGAATGGGGATGTGAAATCATTGCCCAACTTCTGTGAGCATTAACCACAGCAAAGATATGAGCATTTCCAACCTAGATTATAAAGTGAAACTTTTCTGAGCATGATAGAAAGCAAAACTCATTCTACAAAGAGGAAAAACAATTTCAAATGTGGTGGGGTGGCCATCTCTTTATATTACCCAAATATCTTAATTTTACTATTTTTTTTTTTTTGCATCTTGTGCATACAGATATATCCATTCAGGACAGGAGATCACAGACATTTCAGAGTTTCAGAAGCTGAGGAGAAAGGAAAAATCAGCATGCATGAGCTATATCCTCTTTGATGTGACTTCTAAGAGGAAACATCTGGAGACACAAATCACAGCTTATTGCAGAACCCAGAACAAGGTCCTTGGTACCAGGTTTCTTGGAATATTCACTCAAAAAGTGATTTAAAAAATCACCTTTGAATTATTTCATACATTTAGACACCATAGCAAGCATGGACACAATAGGATACTTATCCTATTAAGGAGAATTTCATTCACTGTCCTTCATTCTGGAAGAGTACCGTGACATCAGGAAGGTGATGTCATGACTTGCAAGTGAACTGCCTTTAAATAGGAAAGAGCTGTGGAAAGTCATAAGTCTCATTCTTTCCTCCTGAGTCATCTTCATGCAGCAACATGTAGATCAGGATGACTGGAGATGGCCCCGATCTAGTGGAAGACCTTGACCTTTTTTAGCTAAAATCTTTCCCAGGTTTCAGTTTGAGTATTTAAAGAGGTATTGTGAATAATTTTTTTTCTCTTTTTGTTTGGCCCCAGGGGACAGAACCAAGAGCAAAAATATTAGTAAAAGAGAGGTGAATGTATACTTCAGACAAGGAAATAAAACTCAATTGTCGGAAAATTAAGTGAAAATGAACAGAAGCGCATCCAGCAATTTGATGAAGATTTTGTTTTTATTTCGATTATTGGTTGGTTGTTGTCCATTGTCAAAGAGGACCAAAATGACATCACTATAATAAAGTCAAGTTCCAATTTGTCTGACTTTGCTGATAAGATCAACAGGAGCTTGAATTGCTCTACCACAGATTGGGCACAGATAGTCCTGGTGAACATTTGGCGTGAATGCTCTAAATTTGCACATCATAGATTTCCTTTGGGCTGTTTCAATTTTGCTTTGCTCATAGAACAAGCACCTTCTCTGATGTGGGCATGCCAGGCCAAGTGGTCCTGTGCCAGTGTCTCCCATGTCACATGATATTTTGATCATGATGATGATAATGATGATGATGTAATATAACGACATATCATATCACATCACCTTATATATGTATAATCATGCCTCCTCAATGCTACATCTACCTCTTCACTAATTATTCATCAATGAGTTGATTTTCACCTGTCAGGGGCACTTCCTTTTTCAAAAGTATTTAATCATTTAATGATCTCCATGGTTTTGTCTTTCATTACTGTGAGAATCTACTAACCATAAATTAACTGATTATCATCTAGCCTAATTAATAATTTGATTGCTAACTACCAAGAAATTCTGTCCTGAGTTGTTGATTCATCTCGATTTATTAAATATTATAAGAATAAGTTATTTAGATTACATTTAATTAATCTATCATGTATCGACGATTACATTGAGTGGATAGGATTTATCAGATATTCATAATGTATAATAAGGACTCTTATAAGGATTTATTAATAGTACTCTTCCCCCACTTCTAAGTGTACTGTCTGAAATAAACTTCCTAAGGATTCCCATCATTGTATTCTTGAAACCCAGAAGGCTGCTGAACAAACTCCTGCTGAGATGTTCAGATAGCTTATGGAAGGTCCAAGATCTTGCTGACAGGGTCTTGTGATGTATGGAAGGCCCTGATGTATTGTTCAATGGGTATTAGAACTTTTGGAAAATCCTTATTGAGATAAATTGCAGTTAATGGCCTGTAACTGATGACCTATCAAAGTCTTAATGACAACATGGTGGAGATTTATGGATATTGCCCTTCACCAATCATAAGAATTCTGCTTTTGAAGATTAGCCAATCATTAGAGTTTCCCCACTTCTAAAGAAATTTCCCAATTTCTAGAAGAACTCTCAAAGCACTCCCCAAAGTCTATAAAATCCCTCAGATCCTTAATTTCTGGCTCCTTGACCATGAGGGAGGTCTTGGATACAATTAATTAGGGGCCACCATTCTCTCTCACAAATTGATCATGCTCAGAGCTCTGTATAGATATTCTGCTACAGACTGAAATTTTGTGACCCATATTGGCCATCAAGTGGTTGTGGATTACCATATATTTATTTCTTTTAGAGAACTCTAGTAACCAGTAAGGAGTTTCTAAAAGTTACTGCCAATCAGTTATTGAACCACAACTGATATCATCTTAACAATGAGAGGATAAGACCTTAATTCTGACATTCAAGGTATATTCTTGGTAGACATATCTTGAGATTTAACTCAAGTTAACCTCAGTTTAATTTCGTAGCCATTCTGCTTATAAGAGCAAACTATGGTCACTTATGTGGCATTTGATGTCTGTGTTCCTCAATTTTTTAAAAAATTCCTCCATGATTGTTTAAATTGGCTAAATATCTTTATCATCACCAGTCAAATGTATAATATAAGTATATATTTATCGTCCACATGTATCATAATATAACGATCAGAATCCAGACCATTCTACCCCTTTCAAGTGAATTTTTTTAAATTATTTTTTAATGTTTAACAATCACTGCCATACAATTGAGATTTTATCCAACCCACACCGACCCCCCGCTACCGTCCTCCCTCCCCACGACTGCATACAATTCTGTATAGGTTCTACATATACTTTCCTACTGAGTACATTTTCACTATAGTCATGTTATGTAGTCGGACTAAAATAAATGGAAGAAATCATATAACAAATCAAAACATGATACACAAAAACATACACATACACAAACATGATCTGCTACATTCTGCAAATGACTTCCATATTTCTTTCTCTGAGTGTGGAAGGCATTTTGCCTTAGAGAACCACCACTGGGATTTTTTTTTTTAAGAAGTTCTTGCTTTATTACGAAATTCCAAGTATACCAGAAAAAACTCTCGCACACTGTGGTCGTTGCTGTGCACAAAGTTCTCCTGGTTCTGCTCCTTTCACTCAGCATCAGGTCATATAAGGCCTTCCAGGCCTCTCGGAAGTCTTCTTGTTCATCATTTCTTATGGCACAATAAGACTCCATTACATTCATATACCATAATTTATTCAGCCATTCCCCAATTGATGGACATCCCCTTGACTTCCAGTTTTTGGCAACTACAAAGAGTGCTGCTATAAATATTTTTGTACATGTGGGACCTTTTCCCATTTTTATGATCTCTTGGGGATACAGTCCTAGTAGCGATATTGCTGGGTCAAAGGGTATGCACATTTTTGTAGCCCTTTGGGCATAGTTCCAAATTGCTCTCCAGAATGGTTGGATGCGCTCGCAGCTCCACCAACAATGAATTAGTGTTCCAACTCTCCCACATCCTCTCCAGCATTTATCATTTTCTTGTTCTGTCATGTTTGCCAATCTTATAGGTGTGATGTGGTACCTCAGAGTTGTTTTGATTTGCATCTCTCTAATCAATAGTGATTTAGAGCATTTTTTCATATGATTATAGATATCTTTAATTTCTTCTTCTGAAAATTGCCTGTTCATATCCTTTGACCATTTATCAATTGGGGAATAACTTGTATGATTACATATTCGAGTCAGTTCTCTATATATTCTAGAAATGAGGCCTTTATCCCCAAGCTTAGCTATAAAAAATCTTTCCCAATTTACTACATCCCTCCGGATTTTGGTTGCATTGGGTTTGGTTGTGCAAAAACTTCTCAGTTTAATGTAATCAAAATTATCCATTTTGCATTTCATAATGCTTTCTCTTCTTTAGTAAAAAATTCTTCCCTTCTCCATAAATCTGATAAATACACTGTTCCTTGCTTCTCTTTATTCATGGTATCAATCTTTATACCTAAATCATGTACCCATTTGGACTTTATTCTTGTGTACGGTGTCAGGTATGGGTCTATGCCTAATTTCTGCCACACTGTTATCCAGTTTTCCCAGCAATTTTTGTCAAACAGTGAATTCTTATCCCAAAAGCTGGGGTCCTTGGGTTTATCAAACAGAAGGTTACTGTATTCCTTGCCTACTGTGTCTTGAGGGCCAAGTCTATTCCACTTGTCTACCTCTCTGTTTCTTAACCAATACCAAGTGGTTTTGATAATTGCTGCTTTATAGTACAATTTGAGGTCTGGTAGCACTAGGCCACCTTACCAAGCATTTCTTTTCATTAGTCCCTTTGATATTCTGGACCTTTTGTTTTTCCAAATGAATTTTGATATTATTTTATCCAGCTCTAGAAAATAATTGTCTGATAGTTTAATTGGTATGACACTAAATAAGTAAATTAATTTAGGTAGAATTGTCATTTTTATTATATTAGCACACCCTACCCATGAGCAACTAATGTTTTTCCACTTACTTAAATCTGACTTTACTTGTGCAAAAAGAATCTTGTAATTGTGTTCATATAATCCCTGGGTTTGTTTTGGCAGGTAGACTCCTAAGGATTTTATACTGTCTACCCTAGCTTTAAATGGGATTTCTCTTTCTATCTCTTGCTGTTGGACTTTTTTGCTAATATATAGGAATGCAGAAGATTTCTGTGGGTTTATTTTGTAACCTGCAGCTTTGCCAAAATTGTTTATTATTTCAAGTAATTTTTTTCTTGAATCTCTGGGATTCTCTAAGTAATTCATCATATCATCTGCAAAGAGTGATAACTTAGTTTTTTCTTTGGCTATTCTTATTCCTTTAATATCTTTATCTTGTCTAATTGCTAGAGCTAACATTTTTATTGAATAATAGTGGTGATAATGGACATCCTTGTTTCACCCCTGATCTTATTGGGAATGCATATAGCTTATCCCCATTGCATATAATGCTTGCTGAAGGTTTTAGATAGATACTGCTTATTATTTTATGGAAAGATCCCTTTATTCCTACATTCTCCAGTGTTTTTAGTAGGGATGGGTGTTGTATTTTGTCAAAAGCTTTTTCTGTATCTATTGAGGTAATCATGTGGTTTTTGTTAGCTTTGTTGTTGATGTGATCGATAATGCTAATAGTTTTCCTAATATTGAACCAGCCCTGTAATCCTGGTATGAATCCTACCTGATCATAATGTATTAATCTCGTGAAAAGATGCTGTATTCGTTTTGCTAAAAGCTTATTTAAAATTTTGCATCTATATTCATTAGGGAAATTGGTCTATAATTTTCTTTCTCTGTTTTGTCTCTTCCTGGTTTGGGTATCAAAACCATATTTGTATCATAGAAAGAATTTGGGAGGACTCCTTCTTCCCCAATTTTCAAAATTAGTCTATATAGTATTGGAATTAACTGTTCTTTAAATGTTTGATAGAATTCACTTGTGAATCCATCTGGCCTTGCAGATTTTTTCTTAGGGAGTTCATTGATGGCTTGTTCAATTTCTTTTTCTGAGATGGGGTTGTTTAAGTATTCAACTTCCTCTTCTGTTAATCTGGGCAATTTGTATTTTTTAAAATATTCATCCACCTCGTTTAGATTATCGAATTTGTGGCCATAAAGGTGGACAAAGTAGTTTCTAATTATTGTTTTAATTTCTTCCTCATTGGAGGTGAGTTCACCCCTTTCATTTTTAATATTAGCAATTTGATTTTCTTCTTTCTTTTTTTTAATCAGATTGACCAAAGGTTTATCAATTTTATTAGTTTTTTCATAAAACCAACTATTGGTTTTATTTATTAATTCAATAGTTTTCTTAATTTCAATTTTATTAATCTTTCCTTTGGTTTTCAGTATTTTTAATTTGGTATTTACTTGGGGATTTTCAGTTTGTTCTTTTTCTAGCTTTTTCAACTGCAAGCCTAAGTCATTGATCTCCTCTTTCTCTATTTTATTTATGTAAGCATTCAAAGATATAAAACTTCCCCTAATAACTGTTTTTGCAGTATCCCATAAGATTTGGTATGTTGTCTAACTGTTGTCATTCTCTTGAATGAAATTGTTGATTGTTTCTATGATTTATTCTTTAACCCAACCCTTCTTTAGGATTAGATTATTTAGTGTCCAATTGATTTTTGGTTTATCTTTCCATGGCCTTTTATTACATGTAATTGTTATTGCATTATGATCTGAGAAGGATGCATTGATTATCTCTACCTTTCTGCACTGGATTGTGAGATTTTTATGTCCCAGTACATGGTCAATTTTTGTAAATGTTCCATGTACCCCTGAGAAAAAGGTATATTCGTTTCTATTCCCATTCACTTTTCTCCAAAGATCTATCATATCTACCTTATCCAGAGTTTTATTTACCTCCTTCACATCTTTCTTGTTTATTTTGAGGTTAGATTTATCGAGTTCAGAGAGGGGGAGGTTGAGGTCCCCCACTAGTATAGTTTTGCTGTCAATTTCTTCCTTCAACTCCCCCAACCTCTTCTGTAAGAATCTGGATGCTATACCACTTGGAGCATACATGTTTAGTAATGATATTGCTTCATTGTCTATGGTGCCTGTTAGCAGGATATAGTATCCATCCTTATCCCCTTTGATTAGATCTATTTCTGCTTTTGCTTTGTCTGAGATTAGGATTGCTACTCCTCTCTTTCTTACATGAGCTGAAGCACAATATATTCTGCTCCATCCTTTGACCTTTATCCTAGTTGTATCCCCCCGTTTCAAATGTGTTTCTTGTAAGCAGCATATTGTTGGATTATGGCTTTTAATCCATTCTGCTATCCGTCTCCGTTTTATGGGAGAGTTCATTCCATTCACATTCACAGTTATGATTACAAGCTGTGTATTTCCCTCCATCCTCTTTCCCACCATTTGTGCTTTTAGTTCTCCCGTCTCCCTTCTCCTCCTCAATAGTATTCACTTTTCACCCCCTCCTCCTGCAGCCTTCCCCTCCTTCTTTTAGCCCCCCTCCCTTTTACTCCCGTTTACTCTTTTTGCTTCTTCCCTCCCTTTTAGCCTCCCTCCCCTTTCTTCCCCCTTCCCCTCCTACTATCTATAGAGCTAGTTAGGATTATCTGCTTAAGATTATTGTTCCCTCCTTTGAACAAATCAGATGAGAGTGCATCTCAAACAATGCTCATCTCCCTCCCCTCCTTCCCTCTACTATAGTTTTGTACTTCTTCCTGTGATGTAATTTGCCATTTTCTGCTTCCCCCTTTTCACACCTCCTATTACAATCCCTTCTCATACTTAAATCATATTTTTGACATGACATCATTTACTTTACACCCGTTCCCTCTATGTATATCCCTTTTATCATTATAGCTGCACAGTTCTCAAGATTAACAGGTATCATCTTCCCTTATAGGGTGATAAACAGTTTGCCCTAATTGAGTAACAAGTTTTTGTTTTTGTTTTTTCGCCCCTGTTTACCTTTTTATGATTCTCTTGAGTCCTGCATTTGAAGATCAAATTGTCTATTGAGTTCTGGCGTTTTGGTCAGGAAGCTCTGGAAAACCCTTATTTCGTTGAACGACTTTCTCCTTGCCTGAAATGTTATGCTAAACTTTGCTGGGTAGTGGATCCTTGGTTGAAGACCCAACTCCTTTGCCTTATGGAATATTGGGTTCCCATTCTTTCGATCTTTTAATGTAGAAGCTGCAAGGTTCTGTGTGATCCTGACTGTATGTCCTTGATATTTGAATTGTTTCTTTCTGGCTGCTTGTAGTATTTTCTCCTTCACTTGATAGCTCTGGAATTTGGCAACGATATTTCTTGGGGTTTTGAGTTTGGGATCCCTTTCAGGAAGGGAACGGTGGATTCTTTCGATGACTATTTTGCCCTCTGAGTCTAGTACTTCTGGGCAGTTTTCCTTGATGATTTCCTGGAAGATATTGTCCAGACTCTTTTCTTCATCATGGGTTTCTGGCAGGCCAATAATTCTTAAATTTTCTCTCCTGGATCTATTTTCCAGGTCAGTTGTTTTTCCAATTAAATATTTTACATTTTCTTCTATCTTTTCATTCTTTAGATTTTGTTTGACTGATTCTTGCTGCCTCATTGAGTCATTAGTTTCTACTTGCCCAATTCTAATCTTCATTGTATTGTTTTCTTCAGTTAACTTTTGCATCTCCTTTTCCATCTGACCAATTTTTCCCTTTAAGGAACTATTTTCTCCGTTTAATTTTTGTACTTCCTTTTCCATTCGACCAATTTTCCCAGTTAGGTTTTGTGTTTCCTTTTCCATTTCATCAATTTTCCCAATTAGGTTTTAGGTTTCCTTTTCCATTTGATTAACTCTTCCTTTTAAGGAATTATTTTCTCCAGTTAATTTTTGAACTTTCTTTTCCATTCGTTCAATTTTCCTTTTCAAAGTGATGTTCTCATCAGTGAATTCTTTTTTCATAATTTTAAAATCGTTGGCCAGTTTTTCTTCTATTTCCTTCTTCAGCTGTTCCAGGAAAGCTAGTTGTGCTTGCGAGAGGTTCATAGTCCCTTCTGAAGTTTCAGATGGAAGTACAGTCTCAGCTCTGACCTCTTTGGTGTTTGTGTTTTGGTCCTTATGCCCAAAGAAAGATTCTATGGTTTTTTCACTTTTGGTCTGCTTTTTCCTATTTATGATGTTGGCTGAGTGTTGTAGCTTCTGGTTCTTTCAGTCAGAAGGTACAGAACTTTGTGTTGAGCTGATGTGTGAAAAAACTAAATCAGGTTTTTGTTTTTTGTTTCCCAGATCAACCCTGGGGTTAGCTTGTTAAGTGTGTGGGAGGAGTGGTGTGGTCACAGGAGATCTCCTCAGATGAACTGAGGCAAAGGCAAGGTCAGGGGATGGTGATCCCTGCTTCCCTATTGTCTTCCCTTTTCCCCTGGAGGGCTGAGGCACGCCTAGATGCTATTGCGTGTTCCCACCCCTCCTGGGGTCCTCTCCAGGCGCTGAGGCTTGCCTGTGTCTCACTGTGAATTTTCTCTGCCCTGGGTCCTCTGTCCTTCCAGATCACCTCCGCCACAGTAGGAAGAATATTCCTTTGCTATTTTCCTAGCCTCTGGTGTTATGAGACTATTTGCCCCCTTCTCCTGTTCCCGCTGATCCAGGATTTTTCTGGGGAAATATTTTATGGTTCTTTCACGGTCATCAGCGGGAAGGAGAGAGCATTTACTCATCACTCCGTCATCCTGGCTCCCGGAAGTTCAAGTAGGTGACTTACTGAAGTTTAGTCTTCAGGCTGAATGTTTCAAGGGCTGCTGTGCTGCTATCTGGCGCTCAGCGGCTCTCACAGGCTTGGTTTGGCTTGTCTCCTGCTCCGCTGCTTCCGCCCGCCTCTCTCAGTCTTCTCAGGTCCTTTCCGCCCCGCTACGCTGACCACGCTGAGCTGTGTGCTGGGGGCTCAACCCCGCGGAACAGATCCTTCCCGTGGACCTTCCAGTCTGACCTGGGCTCCGAGTCTGTCAAAGTCTGTCACCCACTGGATTCTGCACCTCCAAAGTTTGGTCAGATTCTCCTTTCAGAGGTATCCTTAGGTGAGTCGTTGCTTTCACTCTGCCATCTTGGCTCCGCCCCCTGTTCCTCAATTTCTTAATAAAAATTTAAATGGTTTAATTGAGTGAGTTCTAAGATTATGACCACGGACTTAATGGCTGAAACGGTATTAAAGGTCATTTCAATCAAGTAGTTCATATTTTCAAGTGAGGAAATTGAGACAGACATGCCCAAGGTAACATAACTACTGAGTGTCTAAGTTGCAGTTTTATCCCAAGTCTGTCTCTACTCATATTCAGTGCTCCATCTAACCCCTCACTTTTTCAATTGAGAATTCTGAAACTTTAAAAACAAATGGTTTTTCCTGTCCACGTCAAACTAGGTAGGAAATGAGAAGAGGTTTTATTTCAGGTCCTCTAACTCCAAATCTAGCACTCTCTGCTATGCAATCTACTGCCTCCTTGAAAGCATCTCTTGAGTCCAATGCAACTCAAGATCTTCCAGCATCTTGACATTTATAGCAGATGCCATTTGGTAGTGATGGTGATGGTGGTGCTCCTGCTGCCAGTCATGGTGGTAATTATAATTTTTTGTTGTTGTTTATGTTTGTGTAACCTGTGACTCAGATCCTTGCTATACAATGACAAGGACTGCATTTCAGGTTAGAAAGACCATGAAAATTCATACCGCACATCAATCTCACTTGGAGTTGTTTCCTGAAAATCTGATAATATGTAATGTTAATACAATTCGTGTATGAATCTTAACAAATTTCTATGCAAAGGACGCTAGGCTCATATTGACATTTAATTTTATAATACGTATTAGGTATAGGCTGGAGCTGTTCATTCATTCATTCATTCATTCATTCATTCATTCAGTCCTCTCTTATCTATCTACCATCTGCTTACTCAATTTCTTTACTAATGTATCTACTTACTTATTTGTATATCTGCTTAGTAATTTACTGTTACTAAGTAATTTCTTTATTCCTTTATTTCTTCAGGCATTAATTTACATATTTATTTATTTTCTCTCCATTTATTTAGCTATATAGTCATTTAAAAAATCCTTCCACAGAAATGTAGGAAGCAGATACATGAGAGACTAGAAGAGTTTCAATTCCAGCCACAGATGGTAGTTTTATGACCCTTGGGCAAGTCAGTTAAAATTCTGTACTTGTTTTTCCCATCTGTATATGCAACACTTAAATGATGTCATATCTATCAATGGCTTTGCAGCCTTAAAAGTGCTATAGAAACACTAGTCTTCATGAGAAACAATTGACTTGCTTCTGCTCCCATTCTTGGGGGATCCACCTGTCCCCAGGGTCCTCCCTACACACAGAATCCCTAGACAAGAGAGAGACATACAGATGCAATGATGAGCATAACTTTTGCCCTGGGGATGTACAGGGGTTTTCAGCTGATGAGGCTCTGCCAAGTGTTTGCCCTTCTTCAGAAGGAAAAGAAGGTGAGGTTGCTAGAGAGCTAACCTCTTCCTATCAGATTTCCACTATCCAAATAACTTAATGGGAGGGCTGTACAAGGTAACCAACCTCACTTTCTTCTCCAAAGTCATCTGGGACCAGTGGCCAGATATTCATCAGAATGACTGGAGATGGTCCAGGATGCACTGGGAGACCCTGGCCATTTTAGGCTAAGGTCTTATCAGATTCTCACTTTGAATGAAATACACCTTAGCAATGAATTGCCTTCTTTAAGTAGTTACACGTGTCACTGAAACTTCCAGTTGTTGTTGTTGTTTTTTTTTTTTTTTCCATTTTTATTAAAGGGGCTATCCCTTGAGTAACTACTTAAAGAGGCCTATTCGTTGCACGGGTGTATCTCACTCAAAGTGAAAATCTGATAAGATCTTGGACTAAAGTAGCCAGAGAATACCATTGCATAGCCCTCCCTCACTTAAAGTAAACTACAAGGCATGTAATCATCTTGATGTCATACTCCTCTTTGAGAAGGAAGGACAAATACATATCAACAAAAACAACAACAGCTTAATGCAAGAAGCAGAGACTGATGTCCAGTGTTTTACTATCCTATTTCCTGGGGTGTAGGGTGTATTCAGGGAGTACCATCACCTTTGATGTGATGGCTGCTGAGCACTTTTCAGGGCTCTTCCCACCTTTGGTCTTCACCTGTTCCACCCAACTCTCACCTCTAGCTCCAAGAAGCTGCAGAATGTGCAGTGACCACACCATGGTAAATTGTTTTGGCAGATAGACCAAACCAGTTTGAGAGTAACCAAGGGGTCTCAAACCCATTGGTGAGTTAAAGAAATGTTTACCCCAAGCATGTGAAGACTTCCTCTGGTGGAATTGGTCGATGAGAACAATTTGTTCCAATGGCCATGAAGGCAGCTAAAGCAAGTAATGTGGAGTGCTTAGAGCCTGGTTAGAAACCAAAGACAACAAGTTCATCCATTGCATCCTGAGCCATTGCAAATATGACTCTGTCCTGCCACTGGACTATGATGACTCTGGAGGAGAAAGTGAGGCTGACAACTTCATGCAACTCTGCCCCACTTAAATTCAATTCACACATTAATCAAAAGACATCACACATACCATTTTACTAGTATACCTCAAAGTCCTGTGTCGACAGGCAAGTGATAAAGCAGCAGGAATGGATACACTGGGAGCTGTATTCACAATACTGCACACAAGTGGCCCAGGCCATAGGGTCCTTTCTCACTAGAAGCATCAGTGGAACTCAGCAACCACCTCAGTGTCTGAGCACCCTTTTAAGGATTGTGTTGCTGAACTCCTGGTGTGAGGAAGAGGTGCCCAAACATTGTCTGCTTACCCAACCATGGCCTGATTCACCACAGCAGGTGAGAATCTCACTATGTGGTCAAAACACCAAAACATGTACAAAATGTGCACAAACATCTGTAAAAATGATTCCACTCACCATCGGCATATGGAATTTGTGCACACTTGTAGACAACACAAATCCAGTTGATGTGAAAGACAATCTGCTCTTGTTGCAAGAGAAGTTAACAGGTATAGCGTCCAAATAGCAGCCCTGAGTGAAACAAGGGTGGAAAATGAAGGCCAGCTTACTGAAATTGTAGATGGATGCACACTTTTTCTGGAGTTGTTGCAGTGAACAGGAGCACCATGAAGCTGGCATGGAATTTGCAGTGAAAATTAATCTAGTCAGCAAGCTGGTATGACTGCCAAAAGGAGTGAATGACAAACTCATGACAATGCAATTGGCACTTGCAGGAAAACGCCATGCCACCATCATCAGTTCCTATGCTCCCACTATGACAAACCCAAATGAGGTCAAAGCGAAATTTTATGAAGATCTAGAGATTCCTATCATCAATGTGCCAAGAAAGGACAAGCAAATAATTCTGGGTGACATTAATGCTAGAGTAGGCTCAGACTACCAGACTTGGCAGAAAGTTCTATGGAGGAATGCAGTTGGAAACAGCAAAAGCAATGGTCATTTACTGCTGAAGATTTGTGCATCACATGACTTTCTCACCAATTCTCCAAACTCACCAAACTCACCAAATCTCTTCCATTTACCTAAACACAATAAAACTTCTTGGATGAGCCCTAGCAGCAAACACTGGCAACTAATAGATTAAGTGATTTTAAGAAGAAAAGACAGATAAGATGGGAGAGTGACAAAGGCAATGTGTGGTGCAGAGTGCTGGACTGATCATAGACTTATTCTTTCCAAGCTACATATTTGCATTCATCAAAAGTCCCACCCCCAAGGCAAAATGACTACTGGAACAATTTACGTTAACAAATTAGAGTTCTTCTCTGAGCCTGAACAGTTTGTGCCAACTTGGAGGCAAAGTTGTGGCAACACATAGCTGGCAACAGTGGAGGAGAAAAGGAGTGAGCATCTTTCAGATATTTGGTGTACAGCACTGCAATTGCTCACAAGGGTCAGAACATTCACAAACACCAAGAATGGTTTGATGAAAATGTTGGAGAAATTCAGAAGCTTTTATATGAGAAATGAGAACTCCACAGGAAATACCAGCAAGATAGTTTATCCTCCTCTAAGAAGGCAGCATTTAATTCCATCAAAAGCGAAGTACAAGCAAAGCTTAGAGAGATGCAAAATTCCTGGCTCAGTAAGAAGGCAGATGAAATTCAGTTTTATGCTGAGAGTAACAATCTAAAGTGCTTTTATAATTCCCTGAAAGCTGTTTATGAACCAGAAATTTATGGTGCATCACAACTACTCAGTGCTGATTGAACCACATTTATTAGTAATAAGAGCAGGTTCCTAGTGACATTGGCTGAACACTTTCACAGTGTTCTTCGCAGATCATCACCAATCAATGTTGAGGCCACTGACCTTTTTCTATAAATTATTTTATTTGTTTAAGTGTTTTAAAATCACTTCCATTAATCTTAGAATTTTTTATTCTCCCTCCCCTTTCCTTCCCCTCTCCATGTCCATTCCTTCCCTGAGACAGCATACAATTTTACGTAGGTTCTATGAATACATTCCTGTTAAATACATTTTCAGCATAGTCATGTTGCATAAAAGAATTAAAATGAATGGGAGAAATCATAAAACAAAACAAAACATAATACAAAAGAAAATTATCTACTTCATTCTTCAATTGAATTCCATAGTTCTTTCTTTGGATGTGGAGGGCATTTTGCCTTAAGAGACCACTGGAAATTTTTTTAGTCCTTGCATTGTAATGAAGTACTAAGATTACCAGAAAAATTCCTCACACACTGTGGTTGTTGCTGTCCAGAAAGTTCTCCTGATTCTGCTCCTTTCAGTCAGCATCAGTTGATATACGTCTTTCCAAGCCTCTCAGAAGTCTTCCTGTCCATCATTTCTCATAGCATGATAGTATTCCATTACATTCATATATGACAATTTATTCAACCATTACCCAATTGATGGCATCTCATTGACTTGCAGTTTTTGGCCACCACAAAGAGAGCTGCTATAAATATTTTTGTACATGTGGAACCCTTTTCCATTTTTTTGATCTCTTGGGGATACAGTCCTAGAGGTGGTATTGCTGGATCAAAGGGTATGCACATTTTTGTAGCCCTTGGGAATAGTTCCAAATTACTCTCCAGAATGGTTGGATCACCTCACTTTTCTACCAACACTGACTTAGTGTTCCAGCTCCCCCACATCTTCTCCAACATTTGTCATCATACTGTTTTGTCATGTTCGCCAATCTGATAGGTGTGGTGTGGTATCTCAGAGTTATTTTGATTTGCATCTCTCTAATCAATAGTGATTTAGAGCATTTTTTCATATGGCTGTAGATAGCTTTAATTTCTTCCTCTGAAAAGTGTCTGTTCATGTTCTTTGACCATTTATCAACTGGGTAATAACTTGTATTCTTGTACATTTGAATCAGTCCTCTATATATTTTAGAAATGAAGCATTTATCATAGATATTAGTTGTAAAAATTCTTTCCCAGTTTTCTGCTTCCCTCCAGATCTTGGTTGCATTGGGATTGTTTGTGCAAAAACTTTTCAATTTAATGTACTCAAAATTATCCATTTTGTACTTCACAATGTTTTCTATCTCCTGTTTAGTCAAAAATTTCTTCATTCTCCATAAATCTCATAAATACACTATTCCTTGCTCCATTAATTTGTTTATAGTATCAATCTTTATAAGTAGATCATGACCCATTTGGACTTTACTCTTGTGTACGGGTGTCAGGCATTGTTCTATGCTGACTTTTGGCCACACTGTTATCCAGTGTTCCCAGCAATTTTTATTCATCATTGAGTTCTTTTCCCAGAACCTGGAGTCCATGGATTTATCAAACAGTAAATTGCTGTGACTTGAGTACCTAGCATATTTCACTTGTCTACCCTTCTATTTCTTAGCCAGTACCAAGTGGTTTTGATAATTCCTGCTTTATAATACATTTGAGATCTGGTAGAACTAGGCCACCTTCTCTAGCATTTTTTTTTTCATTAGTTCCCTTGATATTCTGGACCTTTCATTCTTCCAGATGAATTCTGATATTATTTTTCCTAGCTCTGGAAAATAATTATCTGATAGTTTGATTGGTATAGCACTGAATAAGTAAATTAATTTAGGTAGAATTGTCATTTTTATTTTATTAGCTTGGCCTACTCAAGGGCAACTGAAGTTTGTCCACTTACTTCCATCTGACTTCATTTGTGTGAAAAGTCTTTTGTAATTGTGTTCATATAGTCCCTGGGTTTGTTTTGACAGGTAGACTACCAAATATTTTATAGTATCTACCTTAGTTTTAAATGGGATTTCTCTTTCTATCTCTTGCTATTGCTCATTGTTATACACAGAAATGCAGAAAATTTGTGTGTTTATTCTGTAAACTGCACCTTGCCAAAGTTGTTTAATATTTCAAGTAGTTTTTCACTTGATTCTCTGGGATTCTCTAAGTATCATCATATCATTTGCAAAGAGTGATCACTTAATTTCTTCTTTGCCTGTTCTACTTCCTTGATTTCTTTTTCTTCTCTTATTGCTACAGCTAACCCTATTGAATAACAGGGGTGATAATCGACATTCTTTTTTCACCCCTGATCTTATTGAAAATGCATCTAGCTTATCTCCATTACATATGATGCAGATAAGAGTAAATATCAAACAATGCTTATCTCTCTCCTCTCCCTCTACTGTAATAGAATTTTGTGCCTCTTCCTGCAATGTAATTTTTCATTTTCTACCTCCTCCTTTTCTCATCTCCTGTTACAATCCCTTCACACTCTTAAATCACATTTTTGTCATGACATCATTTACTTTTCACCTGCTCCCTCTATCTATGTATATCCCTTTTGTATTTCATGATAAATAAACAATTTTCAAGATTAACAAGTATCATCTTCCTTTATAGGGCTGTAAACAGCATGCCCATATTGAACAACAAGTCATTTTCCCCTTTTACCTTTTTATGCCTCTTTGAGACTTGTGTTTGAAGATCAAATTTTCTATTGAGCTCTGGCCTTTTCATCAGAAAGTTCTGGAAATCACTTACTTCATTGAATGTCCAACTCTTTGCCTAAAATATTATGTTCAGCTTTGTTGCGTAATTGATCCTTGGTTGTAGTCCCAGCTCCTTTGACTTATGGAATATCATACTCGAATTCCTTCAGTCTTTACATGTAGAACCCACAAGGTCCTGTTTGATCCTGACTGTAGCTCCTTGATATTTGAATTGTTTCTTTCTGGCTACCTGTAGTATTTTCTCCTTCACTTGATAATTCCGGAATTTGACAATGATATTCCTTGATGTTTTAAGTTTGTGACCCCTTTAGAAAGGTAAATGGTGGATTTTTAGAGTAGTATTTTGCCCTCTGGATCTAGGACTTCTGGGAAGTTTTCCTTGATGATTTCTTAGAAGACACTGTCAAGGCTCTTTTTTTCATCATGGCTTTCTGGTAGACCAATGATTCTTAGATTTTCTCTCCTGGATCTATTTTCCAGGTCAGTTTTTTTTCCAGTCAGATATTTTACATTTTCTTCTATCTTTTCTTTCTTTTGATTCTGTTTCACTGATTCTTGATGTCTCAGAGTCATTACCTTCTACTTGCCCTATTCTAATTTTTATCAAATTGTTATCTTCAGTTAACTTTTGTATCTCTTTTTCCATCCTTTTAAGGAGTCATTTTCTCCAATAGTGTTTGTACTTCCTTTTCCATTTGTCCAATTTTCCTTTCTAAGGAACTGTTCTCTTCAGTGAATTCTTTTTTTCATATTTTTTAAAAATCTTTTGTCAGTTTTTCTTCTATTTCTTTAATTTGCCTTTTAAAATCCTTCTTCAACTCTTCCAAGAGTGTCCTTTGTGCTTGCAACCAGTTCATACTCCTTTCTGAAGTTTCAGATGTGAGTACATTCTCAATGTTGACCTCTTTGGTATTTCTGTTTTGGTCCTTGTCCCCGTAGAAAGATTCTATGATCCTTTTTTTCTGCTTTTCTTCTTACTCATGATGATGATGATCACCCTTTTCCTGACTTTTAAAGTAGATCTCTGCTTCTAGGCACAAGGGGTTCTGTTCCACGATTCTTGTGCATTGATCTTGAGGCTTTCTATGTAGTGGCCTCTGGTTCTTTCAGCTAGAAGGTAAAATGCTGCAGCTTACCTGATGCTGAGCTGACTGGTGTGAGAAAACAGAGGCCAGATGAATTCTTTCTGACTTTTTTTTGAGTTGTCCTGGAGCTGGCTGTATTAAGTGTGGGGGAGGGGGTTCTAGCTGCAACAGGTCTGCTCTGCTGAGCTAGAGCATAAGCAAGCTCAGTGGCTGATGATCTCATCTGTGCTAGTGTCTTCTAGATTCCCCTGGGTTGTTGAGACATGCCTGGAATCCTGGTGTTGGTGGTTGCAGGCTCCACCACCCTGGGGCTCAGAATCTCCTCCCGATTTGCTGAGGTGCAGCTGTCTGGAACAGCTCCAGTCCTGCACTGGTCCCCTTCAGCCACAGCAAGAGGAACCCTCCTTAGCGATTGCCCTAGCCTCGTAGACTAAGAGATGGTTTTTCCCTTCGTCTGGTCCCAGTGTTCCAGGACTTTTCTGGGGATATAATTTATGGTTATTTCAAGGTCAACAAGGGGAAGGGGACAGCATTTACTGATTACTCAGCCATCTTGGCTCCCAGAAGTTTAAATAGGAGATTTACAGACATTTAATCTGTGGGCTGATAGTCTCAGGAGTGGCTGTTGCAGTTACCTAGGGCACCAAAGCTATCACTTGATCGATTCTGCTTGACTCCTGTCTTGGACTGGTATGCCCAAAATTCCGCAGTTTTCCCCTGCCTCAGAGCATCCTGGGGCTTCCTGCTTGTCCCTGCTGTGGCAGGGACTTGTTGGTACAGCTTCCATTGACCTTTTACCTAAGATTGAAGTAAGTCCCTCCTTAGCTGCACTTTCAACTGAAGAAGACGTTTTGAGTGCCATTAGTCTCCTTTCATGTGCCAAAGCACCTGGTGCTGTTTCGATTCCATCTGAGATTTACAAGATAGGGGGTATATTCCTCATACAAAAGCTCACTGAAACTTCTCAGGTTATATGTCAAGAGGAAGTTATCCCCCAGGAGTTAAAAGATGCTTTAGTTATCGATCTCTATAAAGGTAAAGGGAATGGATTGTCCTGTGACATACACAGCGGAGTCTCTCTCTTAGTCATTGCTCGAAAATTCTTGCTAGAGTCCTCCTTAATAGGCTGATCCTTCACCTAGAAGTAGGTCATATACCTGAGAGCCAGTGTGGCTTCAGAAACAGCTGAGGAATAGTCAGTGTGGTGTTTGATGCCTGACAACTCCAGGAGAAATGCCAGGAGCAAAACAGAGTTCTATACACAATGTTTGTAGATGTGACCAAGACTTTTGACCCTGTTAATCATGAGGGCTTATGGAAAATCATGTCAAAATTTGGTTGCCCCGAGAAGTTCCTCGGTATTGTATATTAATTTCATGATAGCATGTTTGCCCATGTTCTAGATAGTGGACAATGCTCTCATGCCTTCCCAGTCACTAATGGAATGAAACAGGGCTCTGTGCTTGATCCCATGCTTTTTAGCATGATGTTTTCAGCCATGTTTTCAAATGCTTTCAATGAGAATGAACATGACATCAAGAGTAACTACCAAAATGATGGTAAGTTCTTCAATTTGAAAAGGTTACAATTCAAGAACAAAGTGGAGGGAGTCGTGGTACGTGATTTTCTGTTTGCAGATGATTGCACAATCAGTGCAACTTCTGAAGCTGAGATGCAACAAAGTGTGGATCAATTCTCTGTTTTCTGTGCTAATTTTGGCCTAATAATTAACACCAAGAAAACACACGTGCTCCATCAGCCACCACCACATTATCCATATGCAGAACTGTCATTTGCAACAAATGGAGAAGTTCTGAATGTTGTGAATAAGTTCACTCACCTTGGTAGTGTACTTTCCAGAAAAGTACACTTTGAAATGTGGTTGACAAACTCATTGCCACAGCTAGCCTAGTGTTTGTGACTATTCAAAGAAAAGCTTGGAAGAGAAGAGGTATTAGATTGACTACTAAACTGAAGGTCTACAGAACCACTGTGCTGACCTCATTGTTGTCTGCCTATCAGACATGGAGAGTTTACCAGTGCCATAGCAGCAAACTGAATTTCTTCCATTTCAACTGTCATAGGAAGATTCTTAGGATCACCTGACAGGAAAAGGCACCTGACACCTAGGTCCTTGCTTGAGCTGAACTGCCAAGCCTTCAAACTATGTTTCAGAGGGCGCAATTTCAATTGGCTGGCCATGTTGTTCAAACGCAAAATGTTCACTTGCAAAAAGGATGCTTGATGGAGAACTCACATGGAGAAGACGATCACATGGGGATCAGAAGAAGTGATATAACGACACTCGTCAGATGGCTCTACAGGAGAAGTGAGGCTGGTGACCTGCACAGCCCTCTCTCACTCAAAACAAAGTCAAGTGCTAGTGATGTCATCGTTTCTCTGATGGCATGGTCTTCTTCAGCAACTAAGGTCTGCTTCTGTGAGTAGACACAGCTGGCTGAATGGGGACACAGTTAACTGGGTAACTCAGTTCCTCCTTTCCTGTCTGCCTACCCCTCCCCTTTCTCTTTTCCTAATGAAGGTAAATTTGGATGGCCACAAGATGCCCAGTTGACTGTATTTTACTGGCTAGTTCCCCTCCTCTCCTCTGCTTTCCTTTCCTCTCCTCTTTTCTCCTCTCCCAAAACCTTAAACCTATTACCCTCTGAATCTGGGACACCAGTGGGATCCTGCTTAAGGGCTATTCTGGACCTTCCTAGCTTTAGATTGATTATCAATAGTAACAGTTTTTTTCTTTTTCTTGGCCTCATTAAAGGGGCCATGTCCTGACTACTTCTGAAGCAGTCCTATTCAATGAATGGGAGTTGCCTCACAGTAAGTGAGTACCTGCAAATACCTTGGCCTAAAGGGATTAAGGTCTCCCAGTGAATTCTGGGTCATTTTCAGTCATCCTGATGAATATCTGGTCACTGAATTCAGATGGCTCTGGAGGAAAAGTGAGGCTGATGACCTGCACAGACCTCCCTCACTCAAAACAAAGTCAAACACAAGTTATGTCATTATTTCTCTGATGGCATGGTCTTCTTTAGCAATGAAGGATGAATGCAGTCTCTTGCTTCCTAATTTTTGTTCAGAGAATTGGCAGAATTATAATCCAAATTTTACTCTGTTTGCTTCTGGAAAGAGTGAAGTGATGGAAGAAGATGCCCCACTGCTCTATTTTTGATCATTATTGATTCTGGAACTAAAATTTCATTAGCCACCAATCCTCAACTTGGATTGTTTTGCTATAAGAATAAGGAGCTTAGCACAAGGCTTGAAACATTGCTGTTCAGGCATATTCAACTCTTCATGACCCCATTTGGGGTTTTCTTGGCAAAGATATAGGAGTAGTTTACTATTTCTTTCTCTAGCTCATTTTATAGATGAGGAACTGAGATAAATATGGATAAATGACTTGCCCATGGTCACACAACTAGTAATGTCTGAGGCTGGGGCAACAGCAGGGACAGCAGCAGCAGCTGTTTCTGGAGCTCTAGGTCCACAGATTGTAGGAGGATCAAACACCTGACAGTATACCCCCAAACCCCACTGGAAGCAGAGAATTACCTTGACAAAGCTCTCAAGTCAAGTAAATGATTGAGCAAATGAGCAAAAACTGGAAAAAGAATCAGACTCTAGAAAATTACTTTGGCGACAATGAAGACCAAAATATGTAAACAGAAGAAGACAACAAAGTCAAAGATCCTATATCCAAAGCTTCCAAGAAAAAACATGAATTGGTCTCAGGCCATGGAAGAGCTCAAGATTTTGAAAATCAAGGAAGAGAAGTGGAGCAGAAATTGGGAAGAGACAAGAGAGTGATGCAAGAAAATCTTGAAAAACAATTCAACTGCATCTTAAAGGAGATCCAAAAAATACAGAATAAAATAACACTTTAAAAATAAACTAACCCAAATGACAAAAGAGACCCAAAAAGCCAATGAGGAGAAGAATGCTCTAAGAAGCAGAATTGATTGAATGAAAAAGGAAATGCTGAAAGCTCACTGAAGAAAGTAAAGATTACTTAAAGATTACAGTGGAGCAGATGGAAGCTAATGACTTTATGAAATATCAAGGAATTATAGAGCAAAACCAAAGGAATGAAAAATAGTAGACAATGTTAAATATCTCATTGGAAAAACAGCTGACCTAGAAAATAGATGCAGGAGAGACAATTTAAAAATTATTGGCCTACCTGAAGGCCATAGTTCAAAAAAGAGCCTAGATATCATCTTTCTAGAAATTATCAAGGAAAACTGACATGATATTCTAGAAGCAGAGGGGAAAATGAATTTTTGAAGAATCCACCAATCACCTCTTGAAAGAGATTCCAAAAAGAAAATTCCTAGGAATATTGTAGCCAAATTCCAGAGCTCCCATGTCAAGGAGAAAATTTCAAAAGTAGCCAGAAAGAAGCAATTTGAGTATTAATGAAATACAATCGGGATAATACAAGATCTAGCAACTTAAACAATAAGCTTTTGGAAGTCCTGGAATATGATATTCCAGAGGTCAAAGGAACTAGGATTAGAGCCAAGAATCACCATCCCAGCAAAACTGAGTATAATACTTCAGTGGAAAAAATGGTCATTCATGGACATGCAGGACATTCAAACATTCTTGATGAGAAGACCAGAGCTGAATAGAAAATTAGACTTTCAAGTAAAAAAATCAAGAGAATAATAAGGGACTTACTAAAGTTGAACTGTGTACATTCCTACTTGGAAAGATGGTATTTGTAACTCTTGAGACTTTTCTCAATATTAGGCTTATTGGAGGAATTATATACATATAGACAGGGGGCACAGGTTAAGTTGAATATGACGGGATGATATCTAAAAAAAATAAAACTAAGGAGTGAGAGAAGAATATATTGGGAGAATGAGAAAGGGAGAAATAGAATGGGGTAAATTTTCTCTCACATAAAAGATGTAAGGAGAAACTTGTTCAATGAAGGGGATGGGGGGAGGTTAGAGGGAAAGAGTGAAGCTTACTCTCATGAGATTTGGCTTAAGGAGGGAAAAGTATGCCCACTCAATGTGGTATGACAATCTATCTTACACAACAGGAAAGTAGGGGGAAAGGGGTTAAGCAGGGGTTGTGGGAGGCTGATTTAGTGCAGAGCATATGGGAGGAGGGTATAATTAGAAGTAAACACTTTTGAGGAGGGGTAGGGACAAAAGAGAGAATGGAGTAAGTGTGGGTCAGGATAGGATGGAAAGAAATATAGTTAGTTTTTCACAGTGCGACTTTTATGAAAGTGTTTTACATAACTACGCTTGTATAACATATATCAAATTGTTTGCCTTCTCAGTGGGGATGGGCGAGGATGGAGGAAGGGAGAGAAGTTAGAACTCAAAGTTTTAAAAACAAATGGTAATAATTATTTTTACATACAACTGGGAGATAAGATATACAGGCAATTGGATATAGAAATCTATTTTGCCCTGCAAGAAAATAGAGGGGATGGGGATAAGAGAAGAGAAGGATGTGATAGAAGAGAGGGCAGATTGGGGGAAGGGATAGTCAGAGTGCAAGCTATCTTGGGGTGGGTGTAGGGAAGAGATGGGGAGAAAATTTAGAATTCAAAATCTTGTGGAAGTAAATATTGAAAACTAAAAATGAATTAATTAATTTTTAAAAACTTAACAAAGAGAAGTATCTGGGGCTGAATTGGAACTCAAGAAGATTGATCTTCCTGATTCTAGCCCTGGTGCCACATAGCTGACTTAGCTTGGCAACAGGATGCGCTAAATCGGTACTATTCATCCATCCATCCATCCATTCCTCTTTTTCATTTTCATCAGTATTGCAACATCATCATCATCAATCATCATCATCATCGAACTGGGGAAGACAGAGTCAGTTCCATGGTGAGAGTATACTGTGTGGCATACACTTTTAGCTGTATATCTGACAACATGGAATATTAAAGTCATCAGCCACCCAAAGCAGCTATCCAGATAGGCCAATAAGAAAGAATCAGGAGTTTATGGATGTCACTACAGCACAGGGAAAGGAACATTTCCCTGAACTCATCAGCACCCATGGATTCAAAGATGATCTCTTTGGAAATGACACCCACATCTACAGAGAGAATAGAAACCTCTTTCTTGAAAATCAATCCCATATTACCAAAAACCTATGTACCTCCTATCTTCTTCTCTCCCCTTTTCTATCCTCCCCTTTCCACCATTCCCTTCCATGGATGAATCTAATCAATAGACTGTCTATCCAAATGCATGCCTTAATCTCATCCATGTGAATTTTTCATCCACATTATTTCTTTATGTGCTGATATCTTGAAAATCAGTACATCTTTAACTAATGAGATTTTATTGTGTCCTGGACCACAATGTGACTAGTTCAGGGTAACATGATTTGTTTTGGACAAATAATGTGCATCGTACTGCCATGACTCTTTTGTTTTTAAATTCTAGAAATATATCAGATCATCTGTTTTTAAAAAATAACATTCAGAAAGCAACATTTAGCTTCATTCAGGCAAGCCTGGGATAAGCTTTCTGAAAGATTCTTTCAATGCTGTTTTATTTAGTAGTTCAATGCACTGTTTGAAGTCTATTCATTGTAAACACAAAGACTCCAAATGATCATGAATTTAAAAGGATACTATACCCATCACCTGATTTCCCCAGGCCCAAGTTTAGAAGTGTATGTGCACAGGTGAATTAAAATGAACTGAGGTGAAATATTTTCTCTTGTGACAAATAAGCATCTTTCAAGATGAAGGGGCCAACACCGAGCATGGGGAAGGCAGTGCTAGGTACACCTCTTTTCATATGCCAGATATACAAGGAGGACTTAATCTCGTTTAACTCCCCAATAACCCAACAAATCCCCAGCTGCTCATACACTGTGTTTGTTTCTGGGATTTGAATAAAGTGGTGAAATAATAGGGCCTTTTACTAGCAATTATAAATACTGTAATTCATGGAATTATTTTGTAATAATGTCATTGTTCCCATGTAGAGCTGAAGGCCTTGGCAAACATTTGAACAATTGCTATGCTATTTGATTGAAAGTTTTGTTGTAGATCTCCACCCATGTGACCTCTAGCCAGGAGTTTAGGATCTACAGCCAATTATACCCAGAATAACATGATTAAGCAACTCTGAACCTCATTATCACATGTTTTTCAATTTCAAAATGTAGGCACTTTTTTCTTCTATACTGAGACCCCTACCCATGATAATTACACTACATGACACTCCTATCAGGGTAGTGAGGAGCATTGGAATTATCCAAAGTAGGGCTCTAATAAAGCCCAGCTTTAAAAATACTTCATGAAAGCAGAGAAGTGCAAATTAACTCTTTAAAAGTGTAGCAGGTTTGGTGATTTCAGTTCTAAGGAAGGCATTAATTAGGTTTATTAATGAACTCTAATCCAAAAATTACTTGGAGATAATGCATATAGAAGCCTGAGCTATATTCTACTGGGGGACTACGAATAATTTTACCGATAAGAACCTTGTGAAGCAGGAAGCTCAAGGTTGATTATGCTATGGAGTTCCCTCTTTTCTAGTTGTTTCCTATTCCATTTTCCTCCTCCTCCTCCTCCTCCTCCTCCTCCTCCTTCTTCTTCTTCTTCTTCTTCTTCTTCTTCTTCTTCTTCTTCTTCTTCTTCTTCTTGTTCTTCTTCTTCTTCTTCTTCTTCTTCTTCTTCCCCTTTCTTCTTCTCTTTGTCTCTCTGTCTCTGTCCATCTCTGTCTCTGTCTCTCTCTGTCTCTGTCTCTCTTTGTCTCTTTCTCTCTCTGTCTCTCTCTGTCTCTCTGTCTCTCTCTCTCTGTCTCTCCCCTCCCCCCCCCATCTCCTAGGATAATGGAAGCTCTTTGAGGAAAAGAGCGGTTTCATCTTTGTCTTGCTTCTTCAGCATCTCTTCAAGGATCTGGGACATATAGAAAGGCCTTAGTAAATGGGTTCTTGAAATGGATTGAGTTGTCTTGATTCTACCTGTATAAAACTTGAGTAATAGATAGCTTAGGAATGACATAAAGGGATTTCTGATGCAGGTTTTTCATTTTTCAGTTCCAGGGTTCTTTTTACTATATTTTCCTGCCCCCACTAGCTTTACGCTCTTTTGTTTTTTCAAGTTATTTTTAAATTGCAGTAAATTTGTTTTTTGTCACATTTCAAGTTTTGAACTGTCTCCCTCCCTCCCCACTCCATGCTAGAGATGGTCAGTATTTGACACAGATTTTTGAATATATGTAAAACCATACTATGCATACTCTATGTATCAATTACTTTTCTGGAGATGCATAGCATTTTCCTTGAGAGTACCTTTATAGCTGATTTTAATATTGATACTACTCAGAACAACTCGGTTTTTCTGGGTCTACGCTCTAGAGAAGGGATCCAGAATCAAATGAGAAAAAAGTTAAACACAAGAGTTGAAATAATGGGGGGAAAGGAAATGGAAGGGGAGAAATTTAAAAATTAGGGAAGAGACTGTTGAAAACTGAACAAATACATTAATTAAATTTTCAAAATAAACTTAACAAAAGAATAGAAATGATAAAACTAGAAAATACTTGGTTCATTATCAGATACTTCCCAATAAGGTAATATCAAAACCAAAATGACAATCTGATTCCAATGGCAAATATACTGATAGAGCATTTCAAAGTAAATAAAATACCTTATACAAATTGCCTTATCTGAGTCTCATAATCCCAGGGACAGTTAAAGCAGGTGTAAAGAGGGTTATTATAATCTTTTTTTAAATAAATGAAGAGACAAACTCAAGGAAGTGGAATTCTTATTTATGATCACACAGCTTCTGCGTGTCAGAGACATCGTGTGAATGTAGATTTTCATGCTACCAGTCTAGAAGTCCCTCGATTTCATCCATCTAACTATGCTGATCTCCTTTCAGATTAAGGTGGATAACTGATCACAAAATTCTAGTATTTTAATCTACAGAATCTCTTACTTGGGGGAACAAAATGCATTTAAGGCTCTATCAGCTTCAATACATATCTAAACAAGAGTCATCTATCTCTGTAACTAAGCGGTTGGTCAACTTCTGCTTAAAGAACTTAAATGAAGAGAAAGCATTTATTCTTTTTTATTATTTTATTTGTTTTCAGTGTTCTACAATCACTTACAAGTATCTCAGATTTTTCCCTCCCTTCACATGCCCTCATACACTCCGCCTTGCTCACCGAGAAGGCATAAAATTTTGTATAGGTTTTACACATACATTCCTATTAAATACATTTTCACCATAGTCATGTTGCAGAGAAGAATTAACATGAATGGGAGAAATCATGAAACAAACCAAAACATAATACAAAAGAAAAAGATCTGCTTCATTCTGTGATTAATTTCCATTGTTCTTTCCCTGGACATGGAAGGCATTTTGCCTTAAGAGACCATTGAGAATGATTTAAGTCCTTGCATTGCAATGAGGTACTAAGTCTACCAGAAAAAATTCCTTGCACACTGTGTTTGTTGCTGTGTACTAAGTTATCCAGGTTCTGCTCCTTTCACTCAGCATCAGTTCATATAAGTACTTCCAGACCTCTCTTAAGACTTCCTCTTCATCATTTTTTTTATCACAATAGTATTCCATTACATTCATATACCAAAATTTATTCAGCCATTGCCCAATGAATGGGCATCCCCTTGATTTCTAGCTATTGGTCACCACAAGGAGGTGAAAAAAAAGTTTTTGTAGCCCTTTGAGCATAGTTTCAAATTACTCTCCAGAATTATTGGATCAGTTCACAGCTCCCCCAACAATGAATTAGTGTTCCAACTCTCCCACATCTTCTCCAACATTTATCTTCTTCCTGTTTTATCATGTTAATCAATCTGATAGGTGTGATGTGGTATCTCAGAGTTGGTTTGATTTGCATCTCTCTAATAAATAGTGATTTAGAACACTTTTATATGACTATAGATAGTTTTAATTTCTTCCCCTGAAAACTGCCTGTTCATATCCTTAGACCATTGATGAATAGGGGAATGATTGTATTCTGGTACATTTGACTCAGTTCTCTATATATTTTCGAAATGAGGCCTTTATCATAGATACTAATTACAAAAATTCTTTCCCAGTTTTCTGCTTTCCTCCTAATCTTTGTTGCATTGGGTTTAGCTGTGCAAAATTTTTCAGTTCAATGTATTCAAAATTATCCATTTTGCACTTCATAATGCTTTCTGTCTGTTGTTTAGTCAAAAATTTTTCCCTTCTCCATAAATCTGATAAATACACTATTCCTTGCTCCACTGATTTCTTTATATCATCATTTTTATACCTAGATCACGTACCCATTTGGACTTTATTCTTGTGTATGATGTCAGGTATTGGTCTATGCCTAGTTTCTGCCACACTGTTATCCAGTTTTTCCAGCAATTTTTGTCAAAGAGTGAGTTCTTATCCTAGAAGCTGAGGTCCTTGGGTTTATCAACAGTAGATTGTTATATTCATTGATTACTGTATCTTGAGTACCTAGAATATTCCACTGGTCTACCCTTCTGTTTCCTAGCCAGTACCAAGTGGTTTTGATAATTGTTTTGGCAGGCAGACTCCCAAATATTTTATAATATCTACCTTGCCTTTAAATGGATTTTTTTATTTCTTTCTCTTGCTGTTGGGCTCTGTTAGTAATATACAGAAATGTGGAAGATTTGCGTGTGTTTATTCTGTAACCTGCAACTTTGTCTAAGTTGCTTCCTACTTCAAGTAGTTTTTTATTTGATTCTCTAGGATTCTCTAAGTATATCATCATATTATCTGCACGGAGTGATAACTTAGTTTCTTCTTTGCCTATTATAATTCTTTGATTTCTTTTTCTTCTCTTATTACTACAGCCAATATTTTTAGTACCATATTGAATAATGATAGTGATAGTGATAATGCACATTCTTGTTTCACCCATGATCTTAATGGAAATATGTCTAGCTTATCTCCTCTGCATATAATACTTGCTGAAAGTTTTAGGTAGATACTGCTCGTTATTATATGGAAAATTCCATTTATACCTATGCTCTCCAGTGTTTTCAATAGGAATGATTGTAGTGTTTTGTCAAAAGCTTTTTCTGCATGTATTGAGATAATTGTGTGGTTTCTGTGAGTTTTGTCAATATGACCAATAATCCTTTCAATTTTTCCACTATTGAACCAGTCCTGCATTCCTGGTATAAATCCTACCTGATCATAATATTTTTCATGATAAGTTGCTGTATCCTTTTCTCTAAAATCGCATTTAAATTTTTACATCTGTATTCATTAAAGAAATTGCTCTATAATTTTCTTTCTCTGTTTTGGTTTTTCGTGGTTTGGGTATCAAAATTATATTTGTATCATAAAAAGAATTTGGGAGGATTCCTTCTTCCTCAATTTTCTCAAATAGTTTATATAGTATTGGAATTAATTGTTCTTTAAATGTTCACTTGTAATGAATTCACTTGTAAATTCATCCAGCCCTGTAAATTTTTTTTCTTAAGGAGTTCACTGATGGCTTGTTCAATTTCTTTTTCTGAGATGAGGTTACTTAAGTATTCAAATTCCTCTTCTGTTAATCTAGGCAACTTATAATTGTTTAAAAAAATAATCATTCATCTCATTTAGATTGTCAAGTTCATGGGCATAAAGCTGGGAAAACTAACTTCTAATCATTCCTTTAATTTCCTCCTCATTGGAGGTGAGTTCACCCTTCTCATTTTTGATGTTGTTAATTTGGTTTTCTTCTTTCTTTTTTTTTATTCAAATTGACCAAAGGTTTATCAATTTTATTGGTTTTTTCATAAAACCAACTCTTAGTTTTATTTATTAGTTCAATACATTTCTTAATTTCAATTTCATTAATCTCTCCTTTGGTTTTCAGTATTTCTAATTTGGTATTTACCTGGGAATTTTAATTTGTTCTTTTTCGAACTGTTTCAGCTGCATGCCCAATTTATTGATCTCTTCTTTCTCTATTTTATTCATGTAGGCATTCAAAGATATAAAACTTCCCCTAAGAACTGCTTTTGCAGTATTCCATAAGATAGTATTGTCTTTCTCAATATTGTCTTTCACTTAAATGAAGTTGTTGATTGTTTATAGGATTTATTGTTTAACCCACTCCTTTTTAAGGATTATATTATTTAGTTTCCAATTAATATTTGGTTTATGATCTGAGAAGGATGCATTGACTATCTCTGCCATTCTGTATTCGACTGTGATGTTTTTATGCCCTAGTGTATGATCAGTTTTTGTATATGTGCCATGAATCTCTGAGGAAAAGGTATATTCCTTTCAATCTCCATTCAGTTCTCTTCAGAAATCAATCATATCTATCTTATCCAGCATTTTATTCACCGCCTTAACTTCTTTCTTGTTTATTTTGAGGCTAAAATTATCAAGTTCAGAGAGGGGGATGTTGAGGTCCTACAGCAGTATAGTTTAGCTGTCTATTTCTTCCTGTAACTCCCTTAAATTCTTCTCTAAGTATTTGGATGCTATACCACTTAGAGCATATACATTTAGTGATGAAATTGCTTCTCTGTCTATGGTGCCTTTTAGCAGGATAAAGTTTTTCTTACATCAGCTGAGATTAGGATTGCTACCCATGATTTTTTTTAACATCAGATGAAGTACAATATGTTGTGCTCCAGACTTGTACCTTTACCCTGTGTGTATCTGCCTGTTTCAAATGTGTTTCTTGTAATAGACATGTTGTTGGATTATGGTTTTTAATCCATTCTGCTTTCTCTGTTTTATGGGAGAGTTCATCCCATTCACATTCACAGTTAGGAGTACTACCTGTGTCTTTCCCTCCATCCTCTTTCCACCATGTGTGCTTTTAGTTCTCCCTTCTCCCTTCCCTTCCATAATAGAGTTTTAATTTTTGACCATCGCCTCTCTCAGTCTTCCCTTCCTCCTTTCACCCCCCCTCCCTTTTACTCCCCTTTACCCTTACTACTTTTTCCCTCCCATTTGGCCTGCCCACCTCTTTCTTTTGCCCTTCCCTTCCTACTGCCTACAGAGCAAGTTAGATTTATATACTTAATTAAGTTTGTTGTTCTCTCCTTGAACGAAATCAGATGACAGTAACCTCTCAAAAATGCTCATCTTACTCCTCTCTTTCCCTTTACCGTGCTATAATTTTGTGCTTTTTCCTGTAATGTAATTTCCCATTTTCTGTCTCCTCCTTTTCTCATTTCCTGTTCAATCCCTTTACACCCTTAAATCACATTTTTATCATCACATCATTTACTTTATACCTCTCCCTCTATCTGTGTATACACTTTTCATATTTCGTTAAAAATATACAATTCTCAAGATTAGGAAGTATCAGAGGAAGAGTCAAGATTGTGAGTGGGAGCAACTACTCATCTAAACTCTTAGACAAACTCCTTCAGATACCTCTAAAAAGAGAATCTGATCAAGTTTTGGAGGTGCAGAATCCAATAGGAGACAGACTGTGGCAGACCAAGACAGACTGGAAGATAGACAGGAAGAATCTGTTCCAGGGGGATGAGCCCACAGCACACAGCACAGCAGGTCCCTCAGTGGGGTGGCCAGGCGGGAGACCCCCAGGGTAGCCTCAGGTAGCAGCAGCACAGCGGAAAGGCAGAGTGGCAGCCCAGGGCAGGAGACCAGCAAAGCTGAATGAGTGACAGCCGCTGAGCCCCAGGTACCAGCTTGAGCTATTCTGGAGACTCAGCTCTCAGATTTACAGCCCAGGAAAGACTGGAAGGTATCTGAGAAGGATCTATTCTGCCAGGATGGAGGAGCACACAGCAAACAGCAAAGCGCGTCCCTGCTGCTGCAGGGTGTTGCAGAAAGCCCCAGAGCGATCTGAGGCAGCAGCAGCACTGTGGAATCTCAGGCACAACAGCCCAGGATGGAAATCCAGTGGAACCAAGCAAGTGAGAGCCATGGAACCCCAGTAACCTGCAGCGACTGCTCCTGAGACTATAAGCCCACAGATGAAATGTCTGTAAGTCACCTACTTGATCTTCCAGGAGCCAAAATGGGAGATAGGTAAATGCTCTCTTCCCCTACCCTTATTGACCTCAGAAGAACCAAAAAATATTTCCCCAGAAGAATCCTGGATCAGTGGGAACAGCTGAAGGAGCAAACAGTCTCATAGCACCCAAGGCTAGGAAAATAGCTAAGGGGGATTTCTTACTGTGGCAGAGGCTAATCGAAAGGAGAGGAGCTCCAGAGGGGTTGGAAATTTGCAGTACGACCCAGGTGTGCCTCAGCACTAGGAGAAGAGCTCCAGGGGAGGTGGAGACTCGTGCTAGGACCCAGGCCTGACTCAGCCCTAAGAGAGGAGACACAGAGGGGGTGGAAACTCTCACTAGGACCCAGGCTGAGCTGAGATTGCGTTTGCTCTAGCTCAGCTGAGGAGATCTTCTGTGACTAGACCACCCCACCCCTACACTTAACAAGCTAGCTCCAGGGCTAAGCCCAGAAACACAAAACAAAAGGAAAAACAAAGGCTCCTGCACTTAGATTTCCCATACCTGTAGCTCAACAACAGATTCCCCAGCTTCTAACTGAAAGAACTGGAGACCACAACATACAAAGTCTCACCATCATGAGCAAGAAGCAAAGTAGGGAAAAGACCAGAGAAACTTTCTCTGGGAACAAGGAGCAAAACAGGATTACCAAAGAGGTCAGTATTGAAACTTTACACCTATCTGAAACTGCAGAAGGGACTATGAACTGCTCACATGCAAAAACAGCTCTCCTGCAACAGCTGAAGAAGGAAATAGAAGAAAAACTGGCTATTGATTTTAAAAGCATGCAAAAAGAATTTTCTGAAGAGAACACCCTTTTAAAAAGGAAAATTGAACAAATGGAAAAGGAAGCACAAAACCTAACTGGAAAAATTGGTCAAATGGAAAAGGATGCAAAAAACATAACTGGGAAAATTGGCCAAATGGACAAGGAAGCACAAACATCTAACTGGAAACATTGGACAAATGGAAAAGGAAATACAAAAACTTACTGGAGAAAATAATTCCTTAAAAGAATAATTAGACAGATGGAAAAAGCGATGAAAAAGTTAAATGAAGAAAACAATTTGATGAAAATTAGAATTGGATAAGTGGAAGCTAATGACTCTATGAGACTTCATGAATCAGTCAAACAAAATCTAAAGAATTAAAAGATAGAAGAAAATGTAAAATATCTCATTGGAAAAACAAGTGACCTGAAAAATAGATCCAGGAGAGAAAATTTAAGAATCATTGGATTACCAGAAAGCCATGACGAAAAAGAGTCTGGACAATGTCTTCCAAGAAATCATCAGGAAAACCTTCCCAGAAGTGTTATATCCAGAGGGCAAAGTGGACATCGAAAGAATTCACCTCCTGAAAAGGATCTCAAACTAAAAACACCAAGAAATATTGTAGACAAATTCCAGAACTATCAAGAGAGGGAGAAAATACTACAGGCAGCCAGAACCATTCAAATATTGAGGAGCTACAGTCAAGATCACATAGGACTTTGCAACTTCTACATTAAAAGATCACAGGAATTGGAATGGAGCTGAGACTACAACCAAGGATCAATTACCCAGAAAAGTTCAGCATAACATTTCAGGAAAGGAGATGGATGTTCAACAAGATAAGGGATTTCCAGACCTTCCTGACAAAAAGGTCAGAACTCAATAGAAAATTTGATCTTCAAATTCAGGTCTCAAGAGAGGAATAATAAGGTAAACAGAGGAAAAGAAAAACCTGTAATTCAATTTGGGCAAAGAGTTTAAATCCCTATAAGAGAGGATGATACATATTAATCTTGGGAATTATACATCTATCATGAAGTACAAAAGGGATGTAGATAGAGAGAGGAAATAGGTATAAAGTAAATGATATGATGATAAAAATGTGATTTAACCATGCAAAGGAATTGTAGCAGGAGATATGAAAAGGAGAAAACAGAAAATGATAAATTACATTACAGGAAGAAGTAGACAATTATATTATGGTAGATGGAAAGACTGGAGGGAGAAGAGCATTGTTTGAGAGATGCTCTCATCTGACTTGGTTCAAGGAGGGAACAATAAACTTAAGTATGTAAATCTAACTAGCTCTATACACAGTAGGAGGGGAAGCGGGAAGAAAGGGGATGGAAAGCTAAAAGGGGGGAATAATTAGTAAGGGTAAAGGGGAATAAAAGGGAGGGGGACTGAAAGAAGGAAGGGAAGACTGCAGGAGGCGGTGGTCAAAAATGAAACGTATTGAGAAGGGGAAGAGAGATGGGTTAACTAAAAGCACAAACGGTGGGAAAGAGGATGGAAGGAAAGATAAAGATTGTAATCATAACTGTGAATGTGAATGGAATGAACTCTCCCATAAAGTGGAGACGGATAGCAGAATGGATTAAAAACCATAATGCAACAATATCTTGTTTACAAGAAACACATTTGAAAGGGGAGGAACAAACAGGGTAAAGCTAAAAGGTTGAAGCAGAATATACTGTGCTTCATCTGACGTAAGAAAATCAGGGGTAGCAATCCTAATCTCAGACAAAGCAAAAGCAGAAATAGGTCTAATCAAAAGAGATAAGGAAGGAAACTATATCCTGCTAAAAGGCACCATAGACAATGAATCAATATCATTACTAAACATGTATGCTCCAGGTGGTATAGCATCCAGATTCTTAGAGGAGATATTTGGGGAGTTGCAGAAAGAAATAGACAGCAAAACTGCAATAGTCCAGGACCTCAACCTCCCCCTCTCTGGACTTGATAAATCTAACCTTAAAATAAACAAGAAACAAGTTAAGGAGGTGATTAAAACTCTGAATAAGATAGGTATGATAAGTCTCTGGAGAAAACTGAATGGGAATAGAAAGTAATATACTTTTTTCTCAACGGCATATGGCACATATACAAAAATTGACCATGTTCTAGGGCATAAACACCTCACAATCCAGTGCAGAATAGCAGAGATAATCAATGCATCCTTCTCAAATCATAATGCAATAAATAGTATATGTAATAAGAGGCCTTGGAAAGATAACTAAATAATCTAATCCTAAAGAAGAAGTGGGTAAAACAACAAATCATAGAAACAATTAACAACTTCCTTCAAGAGAATGACAATAATGAGACAACTTACCAAATCTTATGGGACACTGCAAAAGCAGTTCTTGGGGTAATTTTTATATCTTTGAATGACTACATGAATAAAATAGAGAAAGAGATCAATGACTTGGGCATACAGCTGAAAAAGCTAGAAAAAGAACAAATTAAAAACCCCCAAGTGAATACCAAATTAGAAATACTGAAAACCAAAGAAGAGATCAATAAAATTGAAATTAAGAAAACTATTAAACTAATAAATAAAACTAGCAGTTGGTTTTATGAAAAAAAACTAATAAAATTGATAAATCTTTGGTCAATTTCATTAAAAGAAAGAAAGAAGAAACACAAATTAGCCATATCAAAAATGAAAGGTGTGAACTTACCTCCAATGAGGAGGAAATTAAAACAATAATTGGAAATTACTTTGCCCAACTTTATGCCCACAAATTTGACAATCTAAATGAGATAGATGAGTATTTTAAAAATATAAAAATTGTCCAGATTAACTCAAGAGAAAGTTGAATACTTAAACAACCTCATCTCAGAAAAAGAAATTGAGCAAGTCATCAATGAACTCCCTAGGAAAACATCTCCAGGGCCAGATGGATTTACAAATGAATTCTATCAAACATTGAAAGAACAGTTAATTCCCATATTATATAGACTATTTGGGGAAATTGGGGAAGAAGGAATACTTCCAAATTCTTATTATGATACAAATATGGTTTTGATGCCTAAACCAGGAGGAGACAAAACAGAGAAAGAAAATTATAGATCAATTTATCTAATGAAAATAGATGCAAAAATTTTAAATAAAATTTTAGCAAAAGGAATACAGCAACTTGTCATGAGAATAATACATTATGGTCAGGTAGGACTCATACCAGGGATGCAGGGCTGGTTCAATATTAGGAAAACTATTAGCATTATTGATCATATCAAGAACAAAACTAACAGCAACCACACGATTATCTCAATAGATGCAGAAAAAGCTTTTGACAAAATACAACACCCATTGCTATTAAAAAACATTGGAGAATATAGGAACAAAGGGAATTTTCCACAAAATAATAAGCAGTATCTACCTAAAACCTTCAGCAAGTATCATATGCAATGGGTATAAGCTAGATGCATTTCCAATAAGATCAGGGGTAAAACAAGGATGTGTATTATCACCACTGTTATTTAATATGGTACTAGAAATGTTTGCTATAGCAATTAGACAAGATAAAGAAATAAAATTATAATATGCAAAGAAGAAAGTAAGTTGTCACTCTTTGCCGATGATATGATGTTACACTTAGAGAATCCCAGAAATTCAAGTAACAAAGTACTTGAAATAATACACTTTGGCAAAGTTGCAGGTTACAAAATAAATCCACACAAATCTTCTACATTTCTATATATTAGTAACAAAGCCCACCAGCAAGAGATAGAAAGAGAAATCCCATTTAAAGTTAGCATAGACACTATAAAACATTTGGAAACAGGAAGATGATAAATATTGGAGAGGATGTGGGAGATGTGGAACACCAACATATTGTTAGTGGAGCTGTGAGTTTATCCAACCATTTTGGATAGTCATTTGGAACTATGACCAAAGGACTACAAAAAATAGTCATACTCTTTGACCCAGCAATGTTGCCTCTAGGATTGCATCCTCAAGAAATCATCAAATTGGGAAAGGGTTCACACGTACAAAAATATTTATAGCAATACTCTTTGTGGTGGCCAAAAACTGGAAGCCAAGGGGATGCCCATCAATTGGGGAATGGCTGAATAAATTATAGTATATGAATGTAATGAAATACTATTGCGACATAAGAGATGATGAACAGGAAGACTTCTGAGAGGCCTGGAAAGACTTATGTGATCTGATGCTGAGTGAAAGGAGCAGAACCAGGAGAACTTTGTGCACAGCAACGACCACAGTGTGCGAGAGTTTTTCTGGCAGACTTGAAACTTCATACCAGTTCAAGAACTTAAAAAAAAATCCCAATGGTCTTCTAAAGCAAAATGCCTTTCACATCCAGAGAAAGGTCTATGGAATTCAATTGCAGAAGGTAGCAGGTCATTTGTGCATGTGTGTGTGTGTGTGTGTGTGTGTGTGTGTATGGCATTTTGGCTTGTTAGTTGATTTCTCCCATTCATTTTAATTCTTTTACACAGCATGACTATAGTGAAAGGGTGTTTGGTAGAAATGTATGTGTAGAACCTATGTGGGATTGTATGCCATTTCGGGAAGGGTAGTGGGAGGGAGGAAGGAGAAAGGGAAAAATAATAATCTATGTATTATGGTAGTGATTGTGGATCACTGAAAATAGATAAAATTAATTTTGAAAAAAAAAGATTTAACAAGTATCTTCCCTTGTAGGTATATAAAGTTTTCCCATATTGAGGCACAAGTTTGTTTGTTTTTTTCCTTTGTTTATCATTCTGTGCTCTCTTGAAACCTGCATCTGAAGATCAAATTTTCTTTTGAGTTCTGGCCTTTTCATTAGGAAGATCGGGAAATCCCTTATTTCACTGAATTTCTCCTTGCCTGAAATATTATGCTCAATTTTACTGGGTAATTGATCCTTGTTTGTAGTTACAGCTCCTTAGCCTTACGGAATATCATATTCCAATTACTTTAATCTTTTAATGTGGAAGTTGCAAGGTCCTATGGGATCCTGAATGTAGTTCCTTGATATTTGAATGATTTCTTTCTGGCTTGCTGTAGTATTTTCTCCTTCACTTCATAGTTCTAGAATTTGCAGTGGTATTCCTTGGTGTTTTTAGATTGGGATCCCTTTTTGATTGGGTAAATGGTTGATTTTTCTGATGACTATTTTGCCCTCTGGGACTTCTGGGCAGTTTTCCTTTATGGTTTCTTGAAACATTATCCCGGCTCTTTTTTTCATCATTACTGTCTGGTAGACCAACAATTTTTAGATTTTCTCTCCTAGATCTATTTTCCAGGTCAGTTGTTTTTCCAATTAGATATTTTATATTTTCTTCTATCTTTGTATTCTTGTTTTTTTGTTTGATTTTGTTTGACTGATTCTTGATGTCTCATAGAGTCATTAACTTCTACTTGTCCAATTCTAATTTTTATCAAATTATTTTCTTCAGTTATCTTTTGCATCTCCTTTCTATCTGTCCAGTTATTCCTTTTAAAGAATTATTTTCTCCAGTAAGTTTTTATACTTCCTTTTCCATTTGTCCAGTTTTCCTAGTTAGATTTTGTGCTTCCTTTTCTACTTATCCAATTTTCCTTTTTAAGGAATTGTTCTCTTCAGCGAATTCTTTTTTCATACTTTTAAAATCATTGGTCAGGTTTTTTTCTATTTCTCTAATTTGACTTTTAAAATCCTTCTTCAGCTCCTCTGAGAGTGCTCTTTGTGCTTGCGACCAGTTTACAGTCCCTTTTGAAGTTGTTCACCTCTTTATTATTTGTGTTTTTGTCCTTGTCACCATAGGAAGATTCTATTGTCTTTTCATTCCTACTTTGTTTCTTATTCATGATGATGATGCTTTGTGTGCTGTGGCCTCTGGTTCTTTCAGCTAGAAGCTAAAGAACCTGGTACTGAGCTGGCTGGTGTGAGAAACTAGAAGCCACATAAAGTCTTTTTCTGTTTTTCCCTGGATTTGCCCTGGAGCTAGTTTGTTAAGTGTGGGGGAGAAGTTGTCTTGTCATGGAAGATCTCCTCAGCTGAGCTAGAGCAAAGACAAGCTCAAGGGCTGGTGATCCCAGTTGCTCTACTGTCTTTCTCTTTCCTCTGGGGTGTTGAGTCCAGCCTGGAGTCCTGGTGTTGGTGGCTGCTCTATTCCACCTCTCTGGGGCTCTTGATCTCCTCCTGGTTCACTCAGGTGGGGCTGTCTGGGGCAGCTCTGATCCTGCACTCTTCTGCTTTCACCGCAGCATCTAGCCTCACATGCTACGAGACTGTTTGCCCTTTCTGATGATCCAACTGATCCAGAATTTTTCTGGGGAAACATTTTTTGGTTCTTTCAAGATCAACAAGGGGAGGAGGAGAGAGTTTTACTTATCCCAGAAATTCAAGTAGGTGACTTGCAAACATTTAATCTGTGGGCTGATGGTCTCAGGAGCAGTCGCTGCTGGTTACTGGGGTTCCACGACTCTCACTTGCTTGGTTCCTCTAGATTCCCATCCTGGGCTATACCTGAGATTCCGCAGTGCTGCTGCTGCCTCAGATTGCCCCAGGGCTTTCTGCAACATAGTATAGCAGCAGGGACCCGCTGTGCTATGTTCTGTGTGTTCCTCCACCCTGGCAGAACAGATCCTTCCCTTTGACCTTCCAATCTATCCTGCCATGTAAATCTGCCACAGTCTGTCTCCTACTGGATTCTGTACCTCCAAAATTTGGTCAGATTCTCTTCTTAGAGGTATCTGAAGGAGTTTCTCTAAGAGCTTAGATGAGCAGTTCCTCTCACTCTACCATCTTGCCTCTGCCCCCCGAAATCATTCTTGAAAAAACTCATTTTATTTTAGAATATTCCACATAGCTTCTTGCATTATGTTTGCTAGATTCAATGAGAGGCAGAGGTGAGTGAATTGGAAAGAGTATTTGTCATGAAACCAGTAGAGAGTTGGGTTTGATTTCCAAATCAAACTCATAAGCTATGTAACCATGAACAGATCACTTAATCTCTATCTGTTTTCTCATTTATAAAAACAAATTGGGAATTATAGTAATGGTATTACCAGTTATGTGATACACGAAATTCTCAATGTTTAAAAGATAGCAGGATCACATTTCTTTTTTCTGATTGAAGGGAGCTCAGCAGAAACTCGTAGTGGAAATGAATCCCCATCAGAGCAAACCAACAAATAGTCCTCTAGCCTCTATTTAAAGACCTTCTCTAAAAGAAAACCAGCAACCACTCTAGGCAACTAATTCTAATTTTGGATCTCACCAGTTTAGAAACTTTATTGTTTGTTTATATCCTTTTATTTTGTTTTCTATCATCCAATCTATCTCTTCCTCCCCACAGCTTCCCCCATTGACTCCTGATTCTGAAAACATAGACCAAATCAAATACGACTGATCCCTCCAATATGTTGGCCATTCAATTCATGATTGACATCTATGATGTCCCCAAAGAGTCTTTTCTCCTTTAGGTTGAACATCTTCAGTTTCTTCATCCAATTATATGTGTGTGACTATGTAAAAAAATTCCTTTACAAATTGCCTTTTAAAAGCCAAGTGCATAGGTCAATGGCTAGAACATGAGATAATAAGTGTATTATTCTTAGCAAATGCTATAATGGTATTATATGTCATTATAATTGTTAACCACTTAATAAATACTTGTTGAATCAATGAATACATGCTAAAGTATAACATAGATGCCAGCTGTCTGTGTTATTCATAACAAGCTATTAGATTCGTATTTAAATTCAAGAATTATCTAATGGTTGCAAGTGTGCTTCTGTCCCTGCTGTACAAATGAAGAAATTATCCCTGGAACTTTCAGCATCTTCTCACTTCCTTGCCTTCTAAGTGAATTTTGTGTCTTTAGGAAGAAAGCCAACATTCTCTTGCTACTGTGAACTAACAAGTGAAAATAGCTGCTGCCCCACTGGATAAAACACAGCACTGAAGAAAATTAGGAATTGCTTTGCAATTTAGGGGATGGAAATCAGCTCTTCTAAGGGATTACCTTGTAGGGTTCTAGAATTCTGGGTAAAAGTGAAACATAAATTAAATGGAACCAAAAGTAGGTGGTTCAATTATACCTTTTTTCCATCAGAGGAAAGTTTTGCTTCTTTATTCTTCCTGTGTGTGTGTAAGTCTATGTGTGTGTATACAGTGAAGCTAAGGAATATATACATATATACGTATACACACACACACATATACGTGTGTGTGTGTGTGTGTGTGTGTGTGTGTATTCCTCTGTTTTGCTGTTGAATAATAGTGGTGGTGGTGGTGGTGGTGATGATGATGATGATGATAATGGTAACCTTGGTGTAAGAGGCTATTTTTTTTCATGAAATGAAAATGAAGCTCAATGCCTCAAAGAATTCTACTACTAAAGACACAAAATGACCTCTTCTGACAAAGTTTAGGCTTGTTTTCTTTCTGATTTGGGAGTCTCGGAGTTTTCCCGAAATTTTTCACATTGATGAGCATGGAGAATCACCATATCAAGCACTGAGCAAGAAGCATGGGTAATTGCTGATGTCACACTGGTAAAAAAGGGTCTGAGTTCAGAGTTCAGAGAATTGTTAGAGGTCTGGGTCAGCCAAAACCTCAAACGTAATGTAGTCTGACTTACATTGGAACAAAAGGACCCATATCCACACTCCTGACAAGTGGACTTCACAACTCTGCCTAATGACCTTGCAGAAGAGGTTCTTCCAAATGCTTGGGGCACAAATTCTATTATATTTCTTCCTCTTTCCAACATACACACACCTTCGTCATGGCCCCAAAGGGCAGAGTCAGGAACAGGGAATAGAAGATGCAAAGAGGCCCTTTAGACTTGATGTCAGAAAAAGTTTCTTAGTAATTGTCCCGAACTGAAAGGTGTCCCAAGCGTCATGTGTTTCACATTCTTGGAGGTCTGCACGTGAAGTCGGATCTTTACTTCCCAGGCATGCTATTATTTAGATGCTTTCTTTTTTTAAATAAATTTAACTCTCTTCAATACCATCCTTTCCAATGTATTCCCATTTTATGTGAATCTGTGACTGATAGGTGACTGAGAGTAAGGCATTTACCTTTGTGGTGCCTCAGTTTCCTCATCGAAAAATAGGCATAATAATATCACTTACATTTCAATGTTGTAGTTATAAAAAAGTAATCATTTGATGTACTGTAAAGCCATAGACAAATCTGAACTGTGATTTTCCACATTTTTAGCCTCTGACTACCCCGTCTTTCATTACACTCCTGATGCCTCTGAATGATGATTTTACCCTGTCAGTATATTTTCAGGCTGAGATGATAAAGCCTATTAGGTGTCTTAGCACTTGGGACATCCAGAGAGTCCCTCTTCTCCATCAAATTAAGTGATGGGTCAGAGAAATTTAAATACATCCATATTTCATAAGCTTTCTGAATTCTACAAAGGACATCTCTCTTAGAATCAAATGGAAAAATCTTGTCTAGTGTGATTGTGAAAATAGTCTACCCTGGAATCCTTAATAGGAGAGTGCTCAGATCTTTCAGCCTGATTTCTCACAGTTTTCAAGTCCATCTGCTATCTTATAATTTAAACCCAATGGGAAAAAAAATAGACCTCTGTGATATACATTTTGGTCTAGGCAGAACCGTCTGAGTCACTTCCAATTTAATTCATTTTTGATAAAGTGTATCATCATGCTTTAAGTAGTGAATTCTTATATATGCCTTTTAATTTTTTTCAAAGCACTTCAGAATTTTCATGGCTGGGAAAGACTGTTTGATCACTTATTCCAGAACTCAGAGAAAAATAGAAAGTGGGAGGGGATTTTGCCAGGGCTTAGGACTCATCTACTCTCTTAACTTAGTAAGACTTTCATGTTCTAAGATCTAAGGCCAACGATGTAGACACATCTCAGGAAGAAAAACAAAACAATCCCCTCACTCCAGAATTCAAATCTTGGTTTTCTTTCACTCTTTTCACAGTGTTGACAAAAATCCAATTCCTCTTTGACATTGATTAGTTGAGACTGGATGGTTCAAGCCAACCACTTAATCATTATGATTTCGGCATCTTTCATTATTTTACACTTTATGATGCGCTGTGAGAAGTTTGTATTTGCCTCCTTGGTAACTAGAGAATCTTTTCTTCCCCTTTCAATTGCCCTGCATTTACTCATCAGTTAAGGTGCCATTCCCCTGGTGTAGAATATATACATATGCAACTAGAGGCAAGGAACTGTGGCATTTTTGCCTTGGTGCTTCCAGGAACTAGTCTATTTCTTGGCTTCATGAAGGTGTTTCATAAATGCTTATTATTTTCATTCACCTAACCTTATCTAAAAGAAGAAGTTTCTTTGTCAAGGATCTTGCTATCCTACTATTTATCCTTAATCTGAGAGTTCTTAGATTTTAATTTACTCAGGGATAAGGATAGGGACTTTTAGCCTTGAGAGATTTGTGTATATAGATGTATGTATATATGTATAAACATGTGTATGTGTGTGAACATGCATTCATACAACATCATTGAGGGCAGATACTGTTTTCTTTTCATCTTTGATTCCCCGGGACTGAACAGAATGTCTGGAACACAATAGATCCTTAATAAATACTGGTTGATTGATCAACTGAGTCAGAGGATCTGGGCAAGTTACTTAACCTTGTTTGCCTCACTTTCCTCATCTATAGAGTGAATTGGAGAATATACAAGAAAACTATTCTAGTATCTTCCCAAGAAAATCTCAAAAGGGGTCAGGAAGATCCAGAAATGACTGAAAAATGACCAAATAACAACAGAAAACCACTTTTCTGGGCTGTGGTGAATTTTCAGTCGTTTTTCAGTTGTGTCTGAGTCTTATGATCTCATTTTATTTTTCTTGTCAAATATGCATTAGTAGGTCTCCATTTCTTTCTCCTGCCCATTTTACAGATGAGTAACTGAAACAATTATGTTTAAGTGATTTACCTAGGGTCACACCACTAGTAAATGTCTGAGGCCCAGTTTGAATTTAGGAAGATGCCTTTTCCTGACTTTAGGCTGGCTCTTCTATCCACTATGCCACTTGTTATTTTAAAAAAGAAATTTCTTAGCATAGTTCCTGGCACATAATAGGCAATCCAAAAATGCTCATCCCCTCCCTTCCAACTGGAGACAAAGGTGTGGATGCTGGATTAGGAGATCTCCTAACTCATTTCCCACTTAGGATTCTAACTCTGATAGACTATGTTCTTAGGGTTGTGCATTTGAACATCCTGTTTTGAAATGACTTGGGGTGGAATAGTATTATGAGCTTCTATATTTACACAGAGTTCAATGCTCTCCCAAAGTTTGTTCTTGTTGTTTTTTTTTCATTCTCACTCTTTGAAGGTCTAGATGCTCTGATACTGGTCTCTACAAAGGTGTCCAAGAATGAAATCTGAGAACAGGGATTTCTAGGAAGGAGCCAGAGGGACACATTTCAATCTCATGGTCCTAAAGCCCAAAATGTATCTAATATTAGAAAATGCCCCCAGAATCACATAGCTATGCAGAGAGCAGTAGGACCCTCTGGTGCTTGGAAACTGAGCATTCCTGCTCTCTTCGTAAGAGTATAAATAACCCACAAAAGGGATATTGCTGGCTGTGCAGAGGAAGGCACCCACAGGACAGGAATTTTCTTTGCAGCCTACAAGGACACTTGTAGTTGTAAACACTCAGAGGGAAAGGGTTACTTGATTCTTTGTGCTTTTACTACTAGTACCTATCACAATGTCTGGTAAGTCATAGAGAATTAAGAAATACTCACTGATTCATTGATTGGTCATTCTGACAATCACAGTCATAGCTAGACTTGGTGTACCATTTCCATATATGCAAGGAGTTTTTTATAGACTGTCTCATATCGATCTTCATGGCATAACTGTGAAGTGGGTAGCACACAATTCATCTTGTATTTTTTTTTACAGAGAAACTATTCTGAGAAAGAGTCGTGGGACTGGAGGTTGGCCTTATAATCTAGAATTCACCTTAATAAGAATCTCAGACACTATTCACTACATGACATTTTCAAATCCTAGATCTACCATTTTCTAAATAAGGGAACTAGGAAAACCACAATAATCAAGGATCTCATTTTTCTCATTAACAAAATCCTTATGTTGTACTAGACAACCATTCAAGTATCTTCTAATGCTATACGTAAGATAGTCGTTTTTTTCTTAATTGAATAAAAATATATGTGAGAGAAAGACAGAGAATACAGAAACAGTCAAAGAAAAAGACAGAAAAGACAGAGAGAGAGAGAGACAGAGAGAGAGAGAGGACTTGGTCATATATAGCTTACATAAGTGGCCATGGTATGATTACAGAGTGAGAATAACTTTATTTCTATTGCAATTAATTAATAAATATTTATTAAATATCTATTATATGCCAGGCATTATGCTAAATCCTGGCAATAGACACATAGACAAAAAAAATCATCCCTGTCCTTGAGCAACACATAATCTAATAGGAGAGGTACTAAATAAGCAAATCTATGAAAAGACATCAGCCCATTACAATTGTGCTTTGTGAAGTGTAGCTTGAATGCTTGGAAGTTCAGATCAAGAAAGAACTCCAGCGTCTTCTAAGAATTTTCCTAAAGCAGTTCAAATGGAGGTGATTCAGTTTCCCAGCATGGCCCTGGTAAACTGTCCATGTTTCAAAGCATACAACAATGAGGTCAGCACAATGGCTCTGTAGACCTTTAGTTTGGTACTCAGTCTAATACCTTTACTCTCCCAAAAGTTTCTTTGGAATCTCCCAAACACTGAGCTATCTCTGGCAACACCTCATTGCCAATATGTACATCCCTTGAAAGTACACTACCAAAGTAAGTGAACTTATCCAAGCATTCAAAACTTCTCCATTTGTTGTCACTTGATGGTTTGTGATGGTTGCTGATGGAGCACCTGTGTTTTTTTGGTGTTAATTATTAGGCCAAAATTAGCACAGGCAGGAGAGGATTAATCCACACCTTTCTGCATCTCAGCTTCACAGGCTTCATTGAGTGCACAATCATCTGCAAACAGAAAATCATGCACCAACACTCCTTCCTCTGGTCATGGCTGATAGCCTTTGAAAATTTAAGAATTTACTATCAGTACCATAGGTGACCTTGATGCCCTGTTCATCCTCATTGAAAACATTTCTCAACATGGCTGAAAACATCATGCTAAAAAGCATGGGAGCAAGCACCCAGCCCTGTTTCACTCCATTGGTGACCAGGAAGGCACAATAGTATTGTGCACAGTCTGGAACCCAGGCAGGCATGCCATCATGAAACTGACTCACAATATTGATGAACTTATCTGGGCAACCACATTTTGACATAATTTTCCATAAGCCCTCATGACTAACAGTGTTGAAGGCCTTGATCAGATCCACAAATGTTGCATACAGACCTCTGTTTTGCTCCTGGCATTTCTCCTAGAGTTGTTGGGCAGCAAACACCACATCAGCTGTTCCTTGGCCCTTTCTGAAGCCACACTGGCTTTCAGGTATATGACCATCTTCCAGGTGAAGGATCAGCCTATTAAGGAAGACTCTAGAAAGAATTTTGCGAACAATGACTAAGAGAGATATCCTCCTGGGATTGTCTCAGGACAATCTATTCCCTTTACCCTTATAGAGATGGACAATGGAGGCATGCTTGAACTCCTGGGGGATAACCTCCTCTTACCATATAACCTGGAAAATTTCAGTCAACTTTTCTATGAACAATGGTCTCCCTACCTTGTAAATCTCAGCCAGAATAGAATCAGCATCAGGTGGTTTGCCACATGGCAAAGGAGTCTAATGGCCCTCAGAACCTCTTCTTCAGTTGGAGTTTCAGCTAAGGAGGGACTGACTTCAACCTGAGGTGAATGGTCATTGGCCTCTGCATTGATTGATGATGGTCTGTTGAGAACACTGTGGAAGTGTTCTGCCCATCTCCCTAGGATCATGTCCTTATCACTAATCAATGTGGCTCTATCAGCACTGAGTAGTTGTGATGCACCATAGGTTTTTGGTTCATAAATAGCTTTCAGGGAATCATAAAAGCTCTTTGGATTGTTACTATCAGCATGAAACTGAATTTCATCTGCCTTCTTACTGAGCCAGGAATCCTGCATCTCTCTAAGCTTTGCTTGTGCTCTGCTTTTGATAGAATTAAATGCTGCCTTCTTAGAGGTGGATGAACTATCCTACTGATATGTTCTGTGGAGTTTTCGTTTTTCATTTAGCAGCTTCTGAATTTCCCCACCATTTTCATCAAACCAGTCTTGGTGTTTGCAACTGTTATGACCCAGATGAGCAAATGTTGTGCTGTACACCAAATATCTGAGAGCTGCCTACTCCTTTTCTTCTCCACTGTTTGCAGCTGTATGTTGGCTCAACTTTCCCTCCAAGTCAGTACCAAACTGTTTGTGCTCAGAGAAGAGCTCTAATTTCTTGACATTATTTTTTCTGGTAGTCATTTTGCCTTGGGGGGCAGGACTTTTGATGAATGCAAATATTTAGCTAGGAAAGGCTAAGTCTATGAACAGTCCAGCACTCTGCACCTCACATTGCCTTTGTCATTCTCACATCTTGTCTATCTCTTGTCCTTACAATCACATAGTGTATTAGATGCCAATGTTTGCTGCTAAGGTGGCCTGGGCCGCCTGTGTGCAGGGTTGTGACTACAGCCCTCAGTGTACCCACAGTAGTTGTTTCATCACTTACCTGTCACCACAGGTATAATAGTAAAATGATATTTTTTTTTTTTGCTTATGCCTTTCTTTATTTAACTCATCCCCTTATACTCTTAGAGAGCAACATCTCTTTTTTTTATTTTTTTTATTTTTTTTTATTTTGTAATGTTTAACAATCACTGCCACACAATTGTGATTTTATCCCCCCCACCTACCTCCCACACCCCCCCTCCCTCCCCACGACTGCATACAATTCTGTATAGATTCTACATATACTTTCCTATTGAGTATATTTTCACTATAGTCATGCTATGTAGTCAGACTAAGATAAATGAAAGAAATCGTATAACAAATCAGAACATGATACACAAACACATACACATACACAAACATGATCTGCTACAATATGTGAGTGACTTCCATATTTCTCTCTCTGAGTGTGGCAGGCATTTTGCCTTGAGATCCTCCATTGGGATTTTTTTTTTTTTTTTGGTAAGAAGTTCTTGTGTTATTACAAAAATCTAAGTCTACCAGAAAAAACTCTCACACACTGTGGTTGTTGCTGTGCATAAAGTTCTCCTGGTTCTGCTCCTTTCACTCAGCATCAGGTCATATAAGTCCTTCCAGGCCTCTCTGAAGTCTTCTTGTTCATCATTTCTTATGGCACAATAGTACTCCATTACATTCATATACCATAATTTATTCAGCCATTCCCCAATTGATGGACATCCCCTTGACTTCCAGTTTTTGGCAACTACATAGAGTGCTGCTATAAATATTTTTGTAGTAAAATGGTATTTTTGAGGTATAATAGTAAAATGGTATGGGTGATGTCTTCTGATGCATGCGTAAATTGCATTTACATGAGGCAAAGTTGCATGAAATCTTCAGCTTTGCTCTCTCCTCCAGAGTCATCATAGTGCAATGGTAGGACAGAGTCACGAAGGCTGGCAATGGCTCAGTATGCAGTGGATGACCTTGGTGTCTTCAGTGTCTAACCGAGCTCTAGCATGTTGCCTGCTTTAGCTGCCTTCATGACCTTTGGAACAAATTGTTCTCATTCACACATTTCACCAGGAGAAGTCTTCACATGCTTGGGGTAGACACCCCCTTACTCACCAATGGGTTCAAGACTCCTTGGTTATCCTCAAACTGGTTTGACCCATCTTCCAAAGCAGTTAACCATGGTGTAGTCGCTGTGCATGCTGCAACTTCTTGGAGCCACAGGTGAGAGTTTGGTGGAACAGGTGGACACTGAAAGTGGAAAGCAGCCCTGAAAAGGGTTCAGCAGCCATTACACCAAAGTTATTACCTTCCCTACACCCCATATATATGTATATATGTGTGCATATATATACATATGTGTGTGTATGTATGTATATATGTGTGTGCGTGTGTATATATGTATGTATGAGTGTGTGTATACAGAGAAAGAGAGAGTTGTGTTAGTTTCAATTATGGTGGTCTTTTCATAATTCCACTTACAATTTTCCTGTCAAAGTTACTGAATTGGTTTGTCATTTCCTTATCCAGATCATTTTACAAATAAGGAAACTGAGACAAACAGGGTAAAGTGACTTGCCCAGGGTCACACAGCTAGTAAATATCTGAGGCTGAACTCATACCCTTCTGACTCCAGACCCAGTGTTCTGTCCATCATGCCACCTAGCTGTTCACTTAGTTAACTTTAGAAGTGATAGCTGTCATTATCATTATCATCACCATTCACATTATTATCGTTTAATTATATCTTCAGAGAGTAGAGCATGGAGTAGAGACCAGTAGAAAGAGGCGAGGATGCAGATACCAGGGTAGAAAGAGTGAAGTGTTAGTAACAAGATTATTGTTCTGTCTCTATGTAGAAATTATGTTTTGTAAAAAAGGGAGTGAAGCTGCTGTGAAGCTTGTAACTGGATGAACTTCCAAAAGCGTACTCAGAGAGTCAAATGCCTTGTTCAGTTTTGGTCCTCCAGTCTAATCTGGAGAAACATGCAGTATTCAGTACTGGCATCAATGAAGAGAAACAAGAAATTTGATGGAATAAGTGACCTTGGGCACGTGGGATAATGGTTTTAAAGCCCTGTACACAGTACCTGGCAAAAAGGAGGTTCTATATAAATGTCAGTTTTTATTGGCAGTGGTGGCAAGTGGCTTGAATTAGGTTGATTCTGTGTGTCCTTCTCTATAAAATAGGAATGATAATTGTTGAACTCAATAATTACCTCATGGGTTAATATTGTATAAATTTCTTTGTAAGCATTTGTGTCATAAAGGAGGTTCTATATAAATGTCAGTTGTTATTGAAGGTGGTGGCAAGTGACTTGAATTAGGTTGATTCTGTGTGTATTTCTCTATAAAATAGGGATAATAATGGTTGAACTCAATAATTACCTCATGGGTTAATATTGTGTAAATTTCTGTGTAAGCCTTAAGATTGTTCAGAAATACCAACTCTTCTTTTTTTCTAACTCTAAGATAGTATGATTCAGTTTCATTCAACTTACCTGAACAAATGCTTATGAAAGACCTAGCCTAGGCAATATGGTTCAGTAGATTTGGGGAATAAAAAGACAAGAATAGACCATCTCTATCTTCACGAAGCTTATATTCTAAAAGACAAGTCTTGTTTCCTTTGCATCCCAAACCTCTTTTCCTCTGTTTGAAATACCCAGTTGACACTGCTTTCTGACTCTCAATAGCTTCACATATTTTGTTTGAGGAGGTCTGACTCCCCTCAACAAATTTGAGACTGTCACTAAAGTTGTGAAATTCTCAAGAACTGTGCTAAATGTGTACAACTAATGAATGGCTTTAAGTTATCTTTTACCAGACCCTGAAATTTGTCTTTTTACTGACAGATGATCATTTTTTGCTCTTTATTTAAACGTTGACATTTCTATATAAAGTCTATGATATTCACAAGTTCAGCCATGGTTCTGCAAATCAAAAATGTTTTTGTGCTAATGTAGAGGCCTTTCCAGTGGTTGACATGCAAGTTACAGAGCCAGAGATTTTTCAGTGGCACAAACATTTACACCATGAGTGTATAGCAGTGGGCTGACTAGAGCAGAAAGACAGGTTGCCAATGATTTCCTAAAGTGAAATGTAGGACACCTATAGGAAAAGCAGTCATTTGATATAGAGCAGTGTTATTTACAATATGGGACATGACTCCATAGCTGACAAAAACATGAAATGGGTCTATTGATGGTCAGCTTCTTCTTCACGTCTATCTGATCCTTGGAAAGTAAATTCAGCCTTCACTACGAATAACAGGTTGAGGTCATTAAAAGAGTATTGCAGTTTTCAAGAAGAAATTCAACTTCAAAAAATTGCTTCTGGACTTGACTTAAGTTAGAGTTAAATAAACATTTATTTACCACCAATTATATGGCAGGTAGTGTGCTAAGTACTATAAATACAAAAAAAAAAAAAAAAGACATGACAGCCCCTGCACTAGAGGGACTCACAATCTAACATGGGAGATAATACAAAAAAAATAAGGGAAAAGGTGGGGATAGGTCACTTGGCATAAGGATATGATCAAATCATGTAGCCAGGGTTAGAATGTGTATAAGGAGTTAAGAGATTCAAATTGATTTCATCTTGCAGAATGATGAATTATTTTAATATTGTACCTTGATTTCCATTTGTAATAACTATAATTTATAGGTGTGCATTTATATATTAACACCTATATATCCATACATTTATACACACATATAGAAACACATGTGTATGTATACATACATTCACATATATGTATATGAAGAGATGCATATGTAGTCTGGATAATATTTATTCTTCATCCACTTTTTTTTTCTTTATGGATGATCAGAACCAAATAGTTTGAATTCTTAGGGATCCTGTCAAGAAGATTCTGGCATGCTAAGAGGATTGATTCTAACAGCACAAAATGAGCGCAAACAAGTACACTTTGATGATTTCAAGATCTCTAGAGAAGTTCAATTCTACAAGAGGTATATTTCAGTTTTGCGGTTAAGAAATATTTTGGCATGCATCCATCTCTTAGTTCTACACCAGATTCTGATGATTGCTGACTCATTGATCATAGTTGTCTCTGGTTTTATATCTTTGATCTTACATAATTTTGATATATGAATGGGAGATGCCTTTTCGGATGAGATTCTTCAAGGCTGTTTTGTTCTATCAAATAAAATATTTCTTTCATAATAAACAAACATTTAGGACAGTGGAAACTTCTATCCTTTGCCACTTTCTGTCAGCTGTGTAAATGGGAGACTAATGTGCACTGATGTTAGATACTGCTTGCAATAAAGACATAGTACTTTCTCTTCTTGCCTTTGTATTCCCAATTTTGATTTCATCATCTTACATATAGTAGATCTTTAACAAACTTGTGTCCCTTATTCTCTCAAAGGATTCTATCAGCAACTGTGTTCTCAATTTGAGTGTGTTGTTTTTATTGCAAAGAGTTATGGAGATGGGTAATAATACTCAGTTTCATCTTTTGTATAAAATAAGACAATAATTGCATCGAACATAAAGGTTGTAACAAGGATCAAATGTCTCCTATGCCTGAGATGCTCTCTGTCCTTATCTCTGCCTCCTGGCTTCCCTCAACTCCTAGCTAAAGTTCTCCCTTCTATCTGAAACCTTTGCTAATCCCCCTTCATACCAGCACCTTCTCTTTTGAGGCTCTCCAATTTATCTTTTAAATACACAGGTGCTTTCATGATGTCATCTTTATTAGAAATGTAGACTTGTAGAGAATAGAGATTGTTTTGTTTTGGTTCTTTTTTTAATTTAGTGTGTTTGGCAGACTTTCTAGTACATGGTAGCAACTTAAAAATATTTTTTGACTAGTTGAGCTGAAATGAGGTAATATGGGCAATGCTTTGCAAACCTTGGAATCAAGAGGACCTGAGTACAAATCTGACTTCAAACACTTACCCTGGATTAGTCCCTTAAACCTATTTACCTCAGTTTTCTATTCTATAAAATGAACTAGAGAAGGAAATGGCAAACCACTCTTGTATCTTTGCCAAGAAAACCCCAAGTGGGCATCACAGAGTCACATACAACTCAACATAGCAACCATAAAAATGCTATATAAATGCTGGCTATTCTTATCATCATCATCATCATCATCATCATCATCATCATCATCATCATCAGCCTCATCTTAACTGACAGTTACAGAGCTCACCACAGCTTAAATTTTCCTACAGTTTTTAATTCAATATTTTTCACATGAGTCCATACACATAAAAACACAGGGCGAACCTTAAAGCACTCTATGATGGTTACTGATTATTATTGTTATTGTCACCAACCTTCTCCTCATAATTTCCCTATCATACACGTTAGAAATTTGTGGTCATACTTTCCCTAGAAAGCAATGTCTTTGCCCCTCTATGCCCTTGTCTTCATTTTCCTGAAAGTCTTGCTTTCTGGTTTGGTAAGCAACATCTCCCTTGTCCTCTGACAAAGTGTGTTCAGTGAAATGAGTGAATTCTTCATCTGAACTCTCTTTACTGTGATATTGCCATACACCATGAATGTTTCCCTTATTCTGTCCTTCTTCTAATCCAGATCTCCATGGCAGATTCCCCAAGTCCTTCTTCAAATCCTTTCCTTGTGCCTCGAAGTGCTTGAAGGCAAATATGTATTGAAAAATCAGTATCTCAGACATGTTCATTGTTTTAGAAATCTGAACCAAAGCCCTGAGGATTTTCCAATAATTTTTATGTTGTTCATTTCTTTCCATAGTTGTTCTTTTTATGGATTTCTTATCAAATCTGCTCCATCGAAGTGATATGCCATGAGAGGCCACAGTTACAATTCTTGAAGGTAAAATACGATCTTAATCTGTGGGAAGCAGTATTTCAGGTGACTTCATGGTGAAAACAACAATGATATTTAATTAACTTGAATATGAGTGACATAATTCAGGACAATTATTGGTTATCTTAGAGCATTATCTACAGTGAGAGTGGCCTTGTCTGTCAAGTGGTTTTCATGCAATTGAAGATAAAAAATAACATGCTCTCTTCAAACATATCATTCATTGCTCATATTCTTCTATGAAAACACTATATATTTTTTTTTGCATTTTAACCCACTCTTTAAGTACTCCAGGCTGCTTTTCATTCCAGTTCCTGCTCACAGGCAGAGGCTCTCCTTCATTTCCTCTTACTGTATATGATCAACAATGTATCTGATGCCAGGGTTTGAATGAAGTGATGGATGGAGTGGTAGAAGGGGTTAGCGTACACTTTCTTGCTCAAGGCAGTACATATGGGAAATGTTGTGGTTATATGAAATGTACAGTTTGGGTGCTGCCTTTTAAAGGACAAACTGAAAGACCACAGACATGGCGACTGCAATATTGGATCAATAGAGTTTACAATAAATTCAAAGTTTGAGGCACATTCCATTGCAATAAAGGTTAAAAATATTAAATTGTGCCATGAGAGCACTTCAAACCAGGTATTTACTATGTTCCCTGCATTCTCTCAGTTGCGTGCTTATTGTCAAATTCTATACTTTCAATTGACTAATCTATTTCATCTTTAAACTATTCTAGAATGCAATAGATGAGTTTTGTGAATAAATTAGGAAACCAAAATGTTTAGATTTACACCTGTCCTCTAGAGATGATTCATGCCCTCCAGGAGTGAAAAATCTGTTTTTACAAGGACCTTTAAAATAATTGGACTATGTGATGGTTTGGAAACCTAATAAAAGTCCACTTCCAGAAAACCTATGGAGGCATAGCATAGGAGCAATGGTAGAGGCCTTGGATTCATCTGTTTTCTCTCTCTCTCTCTCTCTCTCTCTCTCTCTCTCTCTCTCTCTCTCTCTCTCTCTCTCTCTCTCTCTCTCTCCCTCTCTCTCTCTCTCTCTCTCTCTCTCTCTCTCTCTCTCTCTCTCTCTCTCTTTTTCTTTCTGTCTCTCTCTCTCTCAGTGTGTGTGTGTGTGTGTGTGATGACTGAGGAAAAGTGAGTTAATATCCTCATGTAGAGAGGTGAGAAAAGTGGATGCAAGTATACATAACTTTTTCTTGAGAACTGCCTGAAAAAGGTGGTCAAGATAGTTATTATAGATTAAGATATGATGATCATGTGATGCACATGTGTGTATATATAAGCATGTATTCACGTACATGAGTGTGTCTATAGATACATGTATTAAGGATAAGAAAGATGGGCAGGTTTTTAAGCAGCTAGGAAGGTGTCAGAGATGAAAATAATCTTTATTCTAAGCTCAAGCTACCAGATGAAATGGGATGTTAGAAAAAAATAATAAAAATGGACACATGGGCCCAGAGGGGATCCATCTTTTTATCAGAGACTCCAAGGAAGATGCAATAAAGGAAAATATCAAGGTGATCTAAGATGTAAAATATGGGAGATGGAGACACACACATGTGTGCATCACACAAATATATATACAATCTACATACACATATATACACATTCATGTCTTCATAGATCCTTATACATGAGTGTACTGATGTATAAATTTATATACATGCACATCGTTGTGTATATATTTGTGTTTATACTTCAAAGTATATTTTTGTATTTCAAGATATTCATGTTTTCTTCCAGATAGAAAGGAAGCTCCCTTGGTATCAGGACTGTCCTTTTTGTCTTTGTATCATCATTACCTAGAATAGGGTCTGTCTAGAACAGGCACATAGTAGGCACTTAATATATATTTGTTAGTTAACAGATTAAAGTGACCCAGTTCTAACTGGACTAGAGGTTATCTGCATAATTCTCTATCACCATCATCGGCACCATTCTTCATGGCAATGACTAACTTTGTGAGCAACTGAAGATAATTTTTGTTACTACAAAGAATTACAATTGTCCCAACAAACCCTTTATTTTTCTGGGTATGTGACATCTCTCTGTCTATTTTAGTGAATATTCAAGCTTTTAACTGGAGTGGCCATCAAACTGCAGTAAGGACAAATCATTATGATGACCTCCAAAATGTGAAATGTTTGCCAAAGATAGTTAAGGGCTTTTATTACATCATCTGTAGATTGTGTGAACTAAATGTGAGAGGGGATAAGAGATTGCTGTTCCATTCAGTAAGGACTCAAAAAAGATTGAAAATGCTGAAAGCGATCAGTTGCCTAAGTTTCAAATAAATAAAGAAAACAGCAGAGAGGAAGAGAAATAAAAGTGATAATGAATTCTGTTTCATGCTTGTTTTAACTGAATTGGAAAATGAAGATCAAACTGATTCTGAGTGTCATAATCACTCCTTTAAAATTTGGATCTTGAACAAAGTGTCATAAAATATTAGGAGAGTGATGTTTCCTTCCTCCTCTGACTATGAGCTTCTTGAGGGTAGGTACTTTCTGACTGTTTTTAATGAGCAGTACTTAGTACAGAAGGTACCATATTGTAAGTATCTAATAAGTCTTTTTTGACTACCCCAGTGTCCAGAATCATAGGCTCAGAGTTCTACAACTATGGCAGTCTACAGACCGCTGAGGACTTCATGTCAAGATCAACCATTTCAATTTTATATGTGAATAGACTGAGGCTGAATGAAGTTAAGTGACTTGCCCAAGGTCTCACATACAACCACAAACGTCAGAGAATGGATGCACACCAAGGTCCCAGGACTCCAGAGCTAGTGAATCAAAAGACTTGTAGTGAAAGAGTCAAAGCTGTTACTGACTAATAGACTAGTGGATAGATTGTGCAAGTTAAAGTCCAAGGTTCAAATTCTAACTCAGTTAGTTGCTATTTCTTTGACTGTTTGTCAGTAACTTACCCAATCTCATTCTCAGTTTCCTCGTCTATAAAATGGCTAAGACAACTGCAACTAAAACAACTGCATCTAATGTGATTGCTGAGATCAAATGAAATGTCATATTTAGAGATTTCACAAATCTTAAAACTTCTCACAAAATGTTATCATCACCACTATCACTCTCATCATATCAATTGTCTCATCCTTCTTGATATGTTTGTCTTTCCTTGCCAAAGAAGACCATGCTATCATAGAAATAATGACATGACTTGCACTTCACTTTGCTTTGAGTGAGGGAGGGTTGTGCAAGTCACCAGTCTCATTTCTCCTCCAGAGCCATCTGAATCCAGTGACCAGATGTTCATCAGGATGACTGGAGGTGACCCAGGATGAGGCAGTTTGGGTTAAGTGATTTGTCTAAGGTCACACAGCTAGGGAGTGTCAAGCATCAGAGGTGAGATTTAAATTCAGGTCCTCATGACTCCTGCACTGGTGCTCTATCCACTGCACCACTTAGCATTCCTGATAGAGTTCAGATAAATATGTTTCTGAGACAAGCAACTAGCCTATCCTTCTCTTAAGTTTAATGGCTTGTAGATTATTGCACCATTAGGATAAATGAATGCTCTTTGAAACTGAACAAGAACAGAGAAAATATAAGTTCCTCTTTGGTGGAATCATTGAAAGCATTTTCAGTAGCATGCCAAAAGTAAACACATTATTTGGAATAACAGGTCCATCTGAGTGGTATAGCATAACTAGTTTGCAATGTAGTCCTTCAGCTTGAAAGTACAATGGATAACGTCCCATGGAGGATCCAGAACTCTCCATTGTAGCAATGAGAAAATTTGCTTGAGCATTTGAGCCTCCATTTAACACATGTAAGAGAGGAATCCTACAGTTTCCTGGAAATTCCCTCAGTCTGGTCTATGTAACCTAGGTTTGTATCAATATGCAATCAGAGGAATAGAGCACAGTCTTCACACCATGGTCCAGTCAGCTCTTGATATCACTTTTTAACAATGCATAACACATACTAAAAGAATATTTTGTAAAGATTTACAAAGGGAAGGTATCATCACGCATCTCTGCAAAAACAGGTCATGACATCATAACCTTGTTTCCACTCATGATAGGATCATTAGACTGGTATGACAGGTCAATTCTATAAACATGGAAGGTGTTGGAATCATATCTGATAGTCCAAGATCTTTGAGGACTGGAGTTTTTACTCTTTTTCTTTGTATCATCAGGGTTTAGCGTAAAGCCTGGCACTCACTAAGCACTTAATGCATGCTTCTTGATTTGGCTTGAATTCAGGGATGATAGTGATAAATTAGATATCCTCTGGAGAAAAGTGGTCAGGATGAGGAAGTCTTCATGATTATGGTTTTGAAGATTATTAGTTAAATAAGATACACACATATATACACATGTGTGTATATATGTATATGTATGTACATATGTGTGCATATATATGCATATACATATATGCATATACATATACACATACACATATACAACTCAGAAAAGAGAAGATCTCTTTGAGTGACGTGAGCTTTCATCTATTATTCTTTGTAATGAATTCTTCATTGGAGGTTAACTAACTGATTCATAAGACAACTATTGGCTAACGTTATAATCATTGGATTTTCTGCATTTTACAATATAATTATAAGAAGAGGTCTGTAGGCTTCACGATACTGAAAACAGAATTCATGACACACCAAAAGGTTGGCTCTTGCCTTATAGAGACTGGTTCTCTACTAGAGAACCTGAAACTGATAAGTATCTATCTATACATGAATGTCTGTGTACAGATATGTGTATGTATGTATAATATCTGTGTGTATCATATATATCATATATGCTCCATATGTTGTCAATCTATTTTTATATTTATTAATCTATATAAAACGTATATCTATATTTAATATCTACTCACATCTATATCAATAGCATCTATATCTAGTTCTACCTGTAACATATATTTCTATATGACATCTAAAAATAAATGTTTTCTTTCATTTTGTGTTTAGAGAGATGGCACTGAATCAAAGATGTTTGATTTCATTTATACAGAAAAGGAAACTGGCAACCAATGAGAGTAAATCACCAAGGTCATGCAACGATGACATATTTGTGCACAGTAATGGCTTCTCATACCTTTATGCTAAGCCCTAAGGGAAATTCAAAGTTTTAACCACTTGTCCAAGTAGAGGAGGCATCAAGAATCAAAGGCAGATCTCCTGACTGCCAGCCTAGTAATCTTTCCTTCTCTGAGGCTGTATTCAAGTTAGCAGTTTATAAAGAAAGTGCCTTCCAAAAATAAATATTTATCACAACACACCTTTGTAATAAGAACAAATGACTTGTTTTATTTGCAAAGACAGGTGAATTACTCTTTCCCAGGAGTGAGCCAAGACACATGATTCAATTTAGTCAAAACTGTCTCCCCAACGACCTTTGGGGAGTGCATTCCATTTTAATAATGATATCCCAGAATCCTATGGTACTTCAACCATTTACCCTAAAAGTGTCATATAGTGCAAATAAGTAGTATAATTGTCCCTGTTCAAATGAAGAAAATAAAACTCAAAGCACGGAAAATGATTAGCACAAGGTCACACATCTGAAAAATATTGGTAGTTCTATTAAAAACCAAGTCCTTGCCTAGAGCAAGGACGTTGCTAGTTCTATTATAGATTCTTGATATCTTGAAAGTGTAAAATAAAGCACAGTCGTTTCTTTAATTTTAAAAAAAAATACAAAAAACAGTGTTTATGCAGTATGTTTCGTTATGTCCTGATGTATTTGGATTGCCTAAATTTTAGAAGTATAACTAACTTTTTCCCTATAATTTTGTTCAGTTGATCTGTCAAAAATATTTTATAATGCAGTTTAGCTATCAGTCCACTCTGCTCTCTGGAATGCTTGCTCCATAGGTTATATATGTGCTTTCATCTTAAATCTTTTCCTTTCCCACTTCGCACATCTTCTGTCAATCACTAATGCCTGGCACCCTACTGATGGCATGGCTCCCTGGACACCTAGACACCTTTAAATTACTGGCTATACTTTTATTCCTTCCCCTGATTCACTGGTCCATGAGTCAGAAGTTAGAATATACTACATTTTCCAGTAAGACTCTTCTGCTTCCACCATCACTTAGTAACTTCACCTCCTTTGAGGTCCATTAAAACCATATATACCACCCAATCAAAATCCTGGCAACTGCTGTCTATTGACCTCCAGGTTACTCCCATTCTTTCCTCATTAAGATCATTACCCAGTTCACAATCTTTGATGTCTTTTGCCTAACTCCTGCTTTCCCCCTTACATGTCAGCCCAGAAACTTTCCTCAAGTTTGTTTGCCCTTTGACTTTGTTAGAAAGGGCTTCTTTCAGACTTGATCTAGTACAAACTCTTCTCCCTAGAGAAAAAAAAATGGAATCTAAAGTTAGTTAAAATGGATCGTTGATCTTGAGCTAGAAGGGGTGTCATAATCTAGTTTGACTAAGTCCCATCCTTCACAATTAACAAAACTGAAGACAAAGAGTGATTTTCCCAAAGTCACACTGATTGTAAATGTCAGAGGCAGAATTTGAAGCCAGGTCATGATACTCAGGGTTCTGAATATTTTCCACTATTCAGATATAGATTTTACTCTGTAACAAGGAGTAGCTTAGTGGATTCTTTGAAGAATATTTTGCTCTCAGTTTTTGTTCAACATCATCACCATCATCATTTTTGTTATGTCATACTAGTGGTAGTAAAGAGGAGGAGAAGGAAGGGAAGGATGTGGAGGAGTACTAGCAGTAGTGGTAGTTGTAATAGTAGTAGTAGTAGTAGTAGTAGTAGTAGTAGTAGTAGTAGTAGTAGTAGTAGTAGCAGTAGTAGCAGTAGTAGCAGTAGTAGTAATAGTAGCAGCAGCAAATAAGGAATTTCTCATCAAAGGGATTATAGTACTAATCTTTGATGTGCCTACATGCAATGAATCAGTCAACAATCATTTATTAAGGACTTATTGTATACAGGAACTGTACTAAGCTAACAGGAGACAACTATAGTCCTATCCACAAGGATTTTGCATGCTGATTGGGGGGATACGAAGAAAAAGGGAGTAAAAACCAAGATGTAGTGGAGGGGAATGTTGAAGGCGGCCCCACTCTGTGACATGGTAGAAAAAATCTTGTGGAAATAATTCACCAGTATGCCCTGTAGAAGAATGGAGACATGGTTGGCATTGGCTTCCTGTTAAAAATGGAGATTCTAGGAAGAAGCGATCAATCACAGAGGGTTGTGGGTAATTCCAATGTGAAAAACATTCCAGGAGTGGAGTGAGCTTCTGAGGTGAACAGGTGTCTTTGACATGGCAGAAAATTCCCATACAGATGAAAGAAGAGCAGTCTCAAAAGGGATGGAGTTAAGGTAACACAGTAAGGTAAAGGTGAAGAAAGTCTGGCCAGAAGCTGGAAATGGTGAACTTTGGTGACATCAGTGATTGTATTAACAATTTCCAAGAGTCATATAAATAAATGATACAGAGATGCAATCACACACATGTATATGTATACAGACATTTGCATATCTCTTAGTATAAACACAAGATACCTAATATGGTTAGAGATCACAATGTAATGATCACTGCTCCTTCCTCTCCCCAAGCCTCAATTCCCCCCTTTGTAAAATGGAGATAATATCTGTGAAGTTACCTACCTTATTGAGTCACTTTTTAAAAAAAATGTTTTTTAATCAGAAAATAATATAAAATGTAAAGTATTATTATTTTTTTAAAAATTTCCACACCCGACTCCTAAATATCCTCTTTCATTTTTGCCCCATTATCATGGTTATGAAAAAGAAGAACCCAGGAGGAAGGAGGGTTTTATTTTGAAATTTGTCTGCCGATGAAAACATTAATAGCTACAATGACCTATGCTAATATAGCCCTTAAGTCTTGCAAAGCACTTTCAACATTTTCTCATTTGATCCTTCTTGTGACCATCTTTGAAGCTAAAATCACATATAATCCCTATTTTACAGCTGCACAACCTGGGGCTAAGCCTAGTTAAATGACTTTTCCCAAGTCCTACAGCCCTTGTATATCTGGGCAAGGATTGCAAACTTTGTCTCAGTGACTTGAAGTCCTAGGCTCTGGACACCAGCATAGGTAAGATAACTGAAATAATATGGAGGAAAAAGAGCAAAGAGAAAATTCTAGAAAAAGAAAAAAATCTCAGAATTCTATTTCAGCATCTTTTGGAAGCCCATTAATATATTTCCACCTGGCACACTACACGGAAACAAAATTTCTGAAGGCAAAAAGACACAATTGTAAATAAAGAAGTTTACAATATTTGGGTATTTTTGCTGTCAGCTTGGCAGTGTCAGAACACTCTCTGAAAAGGTGTTAAAGAAATTGATAAATAATGTTGGAAAGTCCCCTATGGGATGCCTGATGGTGCCAGAGAAATGAGTGAATGCGCGCACTGTGTGTGGGTTGCCCTCACTTTGATGGGGTCAGTTAAGTGGAGAAATAACCAAGAGCTTTGGACTGAGTGCCAAGGGATTACCAGGTTCCCTTGGTGTCAGTGTCTGCAACCAGACAAATTAGCTTCCTGAGATCATTTTACAGGATTCCCTGTCTTTCCAAGAGATTCAGGAGCTCTGAGGCACTCTGTTAAATTATAATGTGTGGTGAATCCTTTGTTATAATACACCTATGCAACACGACAAATGTAAAAATGTGTTTAATAGAAATGTATGTGTAGAGCCCATATCAGATTATATGCAGTCTTGGGAAGAGAGGGGGAGGAAATTTAAAATTTATGGAAGTGAATGTTGAAAACAAAAAATAAGTAAATTGAAAAAAGGAAAAAAGTAATCTAAAAAAATAAAAATAAATTAAGTGTGGTGAATCTGGAATTAGAGGACATGGGTTCAGAAACTCATTTGTCTGTTTGTTACCCATATGATCTTGAGTGAATCATATTCTTTTTTGGGGCCTTATTTCCCTTTAATGTGAAATGATACTCACACCATATCTGCATGACAATATACTGGAGTGCTGGCAAGACATCACAAAATAAGATCATTCTTCCTAGGGCGTCATCAGGAGACAGAAACTGGGCCTCAAACATTATCTTCCATGCACATCTGAGATTCTAGGTAATCTCTTCAGGTAACTGTCAATAGCAGGTACAGGGAGAGCCAAAGTCTCCAGTATGCACCACAGGTCGTGCTACCTGCCCAGAGGACAAAGACTTTATGCAAGTGGCAAAATCCATTGCTTGGAGGGTAGTTTTCTAATGAATTTTAGAGTGGGGATGAAAATGTCCCCATTCATAAAACTATCCCAGTGACCTGCTTATCAATAACCATAGTTAAATAGAATAAAAAGAATAATTTATGACAGCAATGTTATAAAAACAGCTTTGAAGACTTATATAGACCAATGAGGAATCGGAAAACAACTTGCATAACGTCAAAAATATAAAAAAAAAATTAACATTTTTAGCTTTGAACAATATTGTAATAATTGAAATTTTATATTTTGTTATTATTATAATTGCAATTATATATATATATTGAGAGAGAGAGAGAGAGAGAGAGAGAGAGAGAGAGAGAGAGAGAGAGAGAGAGACAGAGACAGAGACAGAGACAGAGACAGAGAGACAGAGAGTCTCTTAGGCTAAGTGGTCCAAATGTCCATAAAGAATATAAACAAAGAAAGATTTTGGTTTTGGTCCTTTCCAGTTTTCTCGTTGGAACCTTGTGTCAGACAGACAGTGCATGCAGCTTCTGATTGGACAGAATTCTGATTCACTTCGGTGACCTGTGAGGCACTACTCTGCTACTACCCCAGAAAGCCAAATCAAGCCCACTTCGTAATTCTGGTCTCAATAAATCCCCATCCCCCACTTGAGTCTGGTGTCACTAAGACAGCAGAACTTCTACATCACATTTAGGCCTGAATAGGAATGTCCTCTCTCACGTCTGGCACCAATTACTTGTTTTTGACCAAACCCTTTGTAAAGCAAAGCATTTCCCCATCAGATCCCCAAATCTGAGTGTGTTTTCTTCCTGCACCGACTTCCTCTGTCTATTTTATACTAGCTTTCTCAGTACCAATTTCCTGTAAATCCTCCAGTCAGGTTCTTCATTTAAACCTGAGCTGTGAGGCCAATAAAGCAAATATAATGAGCATTCCTGATTCTATAATACCAGGGAGAAAGCATGCTAGCTACTTCCTAATAGGGGCACATATGTGTATACGTACAGACATACAATTAGGTACGATGCATGCATGTGTATATATAGATATACAAAGATGTATATTCATATATAATATCACACACGTGTGGTTATATGTCCATATGTATATATGAACATATTGTGCATGTATATACATGTGTTTATAAACATATAAACCATATATATAATGTGTATATGTGCACATTTAGATGATAGATGATAAATCAATGGACATACAGACAGATAGACAAATGGATGGACAGAAGGATGGATGGATGGATAGATAGATAGATAGATAGATAGAGAGATAGATAGAGAGATAGATAGATAGACAGACAGACAGATAGATAGACATAGATACGCCAAAGAAGAAATTGATCTTCCTTTGCTACGATAACTGGTTTTGGAGTCAGGGAGATGAAGACGTGAGTATTCCCTTTAGGGAGATGAAGTCTTCCAGATAGTCTTGTTTCTGTATGACATTATGCTAATGGAAGGAAGCCCCAGGTCGCTGAAAAATCTCCCCTAAGAAATAAATAATTAATCAAAAGATTTTGGCCTCCCCATCCACAGAGAAAACCTAATGAATAAAAAATTTCTTTTCAGTTGGTAATATTCATTCAGATAATTATATATATATATATATATATATATATATATATATATATACACACACACATACATGTGTATCTGTATGTGTACACATGCACACATACATTTGAGATAGATCCTCATTATTCATGGATTACATATATATTTGCAAATTTGCCTAGCAATTAAATGACACCATCAGTTCTCATGGCACTTTTGCAGTTATTCATGGACATACTGAAAGGGGTCAAAGACAGAATAGAACTGCCCAGGACACACATTACCAGTTGAGGCTGAACAATTCAACACTGCCTTACTGCCTTATTTCAGAATTCCAGGGGGCACTGCAAACGCCTCTACTATTTGTAGTCTTTTCAGCGCTACAAGTTTTACATCTTTTGGTATTTTGTTGGTGAATTTGATGTTTCAAATGTTCCCCAAGCACAAATATACTAGACAACCTGAATTCAGGCATGAATTATCATGCTTCTGGTTGTGAGTTCAACATTAATGAACCAACAGTATAATGCATTCAAATAAAGGAATACTTACCTGTTTGTGAGGACTCCTTGGAAAGTGCTAAAATAAATAATTAAATATTATGACAAGAAATTCACAGAAACATAACTCCTAACCATATGTTTCACATAAGAGCTCTGCTATAGGGATACACAAACACACACACACACACACAAACACACAATATGAGGGAGAGGGGAAGAGGATGCTTGCCCTTTACTGTATCTGGGAATGATAAAATGAATGACAAATTTCCCAAGAAAGTGAAGGCCCATATTTTCAATAAAATGTTTTCTCAGTATTCTTATATGTCTCTTTGATGTGTAATAGCATTGCCTTCTGAAAAAAATATAAAAGCAGGTAGCATATAGAAGGTAATGAAGGGTGGTATATTTGGTGGGAGCAAAAATCCAGTGAGAATTTTTTTTATTAAAACATAATGAAATATGTCAGCAAAGTTAAACATGAGATAAGCAGAATAGATAGACCACATAGGAAAGATTAGGTATGGCAATTAGACAATCAGCCTCCTCTACTGTCTCTGTATCAGTCAGGAAATAAAATGAGGTCTTAAGTATGTTGAATGGACCCCCTGAAGTGAAATTCTGTGAAGACAGATAAAGAGAAACACAGGATGGACAGGAATTAATGATATATTTTGTGCATTATAGACAAATGCTAAATCAATGAGATCATAGATCATTTCTTGTTTTCTGGTTTTCATGTGTGCTATTTTTGCTTCATCCAAAACTATATTTGACATAATGTATGTCAAGGTGTGGTGACTCCACTGTGTTTGGTAGTAAAAAAAATATATATTACTTTGTTGTTAAAAAAAAATCTATTCAGGTCATTTCCATCTTTTGTCCTGTTTTTTTTTCTCTATTCAATTTTATCTTTAAAATTCCAAAGGACTTTAAACATTTTCCTTGGCTCTCTCCATCATCAGAGACAATACTAGTCATAATTTCCCGCTACAGTTCTCTATAATGGCCTACAAATGAGTTGATATTCTAGCCTATGGTGGTCTTTGGTTTCTACAATGTTTTAAAATTTGAACACCATTTACATCTATTTTCTCATTTTTAGCATCACAACAACCTTGTTATAAAGGTACTTAGAGAAATAATATTCCCATTTGCCAGGTTACATAACTATCAAGATGTGACTTTCAGAATATAATGGGTTGTGAATCCGAAATCAATCGTTCAGAATTTAAGTAGAAGTACAGAGAAATAAAACCTCTCATTAAAAAAAAAACAAACAAAAAACTTTTTTTAATTGGATACTTCACAACACTCTACCAAAAAAAAAAACTCAAAGTAGAAAAAAGTGGGAAATAAGCAATGACCTAAAACTACAATTATTGTCATCTAAAATTCAACAAAAATATGAAAAATCTTTAGGTAAGTCATATCTAACTATTTCTCAAAAAGCATTCCTTACTCTATTTTCTAAATTTGGTTCATTATTAATAGTTTCTTCATTGTTTTCTCTGGGATTCCTCACTCTCTCTCATCTCCCATATCCAGTCAGTTGCCAAGGCCTGTCAATGTCGTGTTTGTAACAACTCATGGTAAATATCCCATTCTCTTCACTGGTACTTCCACCACCAGGGCAGCTAGGTGGTGGTGCAGTGGATAGAGCACCAGTGCAGGAGTCAGGAGGAACTGAGTTCAAATCTCACCTCAGTTACTTTATACTCACTAGCTGTGTGACCTTGGGCAAGTCACTTAACCCCAATTGCCTCATCCTGGGTCATCTCCAGTTATCCTGATGAATATCTGGTCGCTGGATTCAGATGGCTCTGAAGGAAAAGTGAGGCTGGTGACCTGCACAGCCCTCACTTAAAACAAAGTCAAGTGAAATTGTCATTATTTTTCTGAGGGCATGGTCTTCTTCAGCAATGAAGGACAAACACATACACACATTTCCACCACCCTAGTGCTTGTCCTAATTATTGCAATAGCCAGCCAGCTCGGCTCATCTCACCCTACACTACATCAAAATAATCTTCCTGAACCACAAGTTGAACTATGCTACTCTAGTATTTGATAAACTTCAGGGACATTCTTTGTCTCCAGGGTCAAATTTAAATTAGTCTGACTTTTTATAACCTGACCCTTTACTACGTTTTCAGTCTTCTCAAACTTTATTCCCTTCCCTAAAATCCAGGAAAGCTTACTTCCTTGCTTTTCTAAACGCATGACACTATGTGTCCGAACTCCATGTATTTCACTGGTTCCATTCAACACCTGGAATAGCATATCTCTTTCCCCTGGATTCCTTCAATGTCATCTAAAACACCACTATCTACAGAAACCTCTGCTTTTGGACTCATTTCAGTTTTATCTGACATTTTGTGACCTCATTTGGGGTTTTTTTGACAAAGACACTGGAGTGGTTTGCCATTTCCTCCTCCAGTTCATTCTACAGATGGGAAAAGTGAGAAGAACAGGGTTAAGTGACTTGGTCAGGGTCATAGAGCTAGAGTCTGGGGCTGCATTTGAACTCAGGTCTTCCTGACTCCAGGGCTGGCACTCTCTCCATTGTGCCACCAAGCTGCCCAATTAAATTTCTGCTGAGATTAATGATAAAAACTTGCTTCTAATTGATCATAAATAAATCTTGACTGCACAGTTTACTTTATTTTTGCCACTGAAATAAGGTGTAATTTCCAGGAATATTTTGGCCTTTGTATCCCCTATGCATAGCATGGTGCCTAACACATGCATGATGCTTAATAAATGCTTACTCATGAACTAAACTTAAACCATTCACATTTGATGGGTATATGACTCAGATATAAATGGTCATAATTTTAAAAAATAAAGGAATAATGAAGAAATTGCCTTTCATATTTATCACTAGGAAAGTTGTTCATAACCAAGCAATGAATATAGAAGATCACAGAAGATAAATAATTTTGAATACATAAAATTAAGTTTATTTTTAGGTATTGAGTAAAAGGAAAAGAGAGAAGCAATAGCAATGAGATATTTAGGGAGAGATTAGTAATAAGCAAAAACAAACAAAATCCCAGCTGATCTTGGAGGTGGTAGGATAAAGAAACGATTGGATGGGAGAACAAAAAAGAATGTTTAATAAAAAGGTAACATGGGACAGAGTTGGGTATTTCTAGAAAAGAATAAGTTAGATAAAAATACAATTAATAATCACAAATGGTAATATATTTATTTGATTTTGATATTGATATTGATTTGATTTGAATTGATAATATAATTGATTTCATATAGACTAACTCAGAAAACAAAAGAGAATCAAATACAATATTGCAAAAAAAAGAGCTCAACGTAAAATTGAATATGTTGGAAGTTACTGCAGCAATAGATTATATTGATAAATATGCATAATAAGACATATCATATAAATACTTGGTATTTAAAATGAGAAACCATGAGAAATACAGTAAACTCTCATTGACTTTTCAGGTAAAAGACTTTAATATATCCATCTCATAGACAAGGCTAAACAAAACAAACAACCAACAGTAAAAAAGAAATTTAAAATATGAAGAAAATTTTAGAATCTTCACAACAATAAATCAAAAATTAAGCATAACATTCTCTTGAATTCTCTCAGAAATATTAACCATATTTTCCTGGGTCATGATACAATTAAGTATATTAATAAGGGGCCATTGAAGAAAGTATTTTTAAAAATTGGCTAGAGAATAATGAGTTTAATCCTAAAGAATTACCAAATCAAAGAAAAAGTGATAAAATGAATATATAATTTCAGCTAAGTACAGTGAAAAAATAAGACAACAAAGCAAAATATTGACGGACATAGCCAAAACAATACTAGATCACACACACACACACACACACACACACACACACACACACACACACACACACAGTACTTGTAGCAGGCCTAGGTAGGAAGAAACATCAGGTGGAAGAAGCAGAAGTGATTCTCTGAGGGGCAAGTGAGTTTTTAAATACACATTGTTTTGCAAAGATACTTTTCGTATACAGAACAAAGTAATGCTGAGTCCACAAACCTTCAGTCACTAGCCATGGGTATGATATTTCTGGCCAGTCTCAGTTCTTTTGCTCTTTAATATATAGTACCCCAAGACCTGTAGTCCTTTAATGTCTCCACTGCTAGATCATGTGTGATTCGAATTGTAGCACCATCATATTCAAATTGTTTTTTTTTTTATTTTGTAATGTTTAACAATCACTGCCATACAATTGTGATTTTATCCCCCCCACCTACCCCCCACACCCCCCCTCCCTCCCCACGACTGCATACAATTCTGTATAGATTCTACATATACTTTCCTACTGAGTATATTTTCACTATAGTCATGCTATGTAGTCAGACTAAGATAAATGAAAGAAATCGTATAACAAATCAGAACATGATACACAAACACATACACATACACAAACATGATCTGCTACAATATGTGAGTGACTTCCATATTTCTCTCTCTGAGTGTGGCAGGCATTTTGCCTTGAGATCCTCCATTGGGATTTTTTTTTTTTTTTGGTAAGAAGTTCTTGTGTTATTACAAAAATCTAAGTCTACCAGAAAAAACTCTCACACACTGTGGTTGTTGCTGTGCATAAAGTTCTCCTGGTTCTGCTCCTTTCACTCAGCATCAGGTCATATAAGTCCTTCCAGGCCTCTCTGAAGTCTTCTTGTTCATCATTTCTTATGGCACAATAGTACTCCATTACATTCATATACCATAATTTATTCAGCCATTCCCCAATTGATGGACATCCCCTTGACTTCCAGTTTTTGGCAACTACATAGAGTGCTGCTATAAATATTTTTGTACATGTGGGACCCTTTCCCATTTTTATGATCTCTTGGGGATATAGTCCTAGTAGCGATATTGCTGGGCCAAAGGGTATGCACATTTTTGTAGCCCTTTGGGCATAGTTCCAAATTGCTCTCCAGAATGGTTGGATGCGCTCGCAGCTCCACCAACAATGAATTAGTGTTCCAACTCTCCCACATCCTCTCCAGCATTTATCATTTTCTTGTTCTGTCATGTTTGCCAATCTTATAGGTGTGATGTGGTACCTCAGAGTTGTTTTGATTTGCATCTCTCTAACCAATAGTGATTTAGAGCATTTTTTCACATGATTATAGATAGCCTTAACCTCTTCCTCTGAAAATTGCCTGTTCATATCCTTTGACCATTTATTGATTGGGGAATGACTTGTATGATTATACATTTGGATGAGTTCTCTATATATTTTAGAAATGAGGCCTTTATCCCCAAGCTTAGCTGTAAAAATTCTTTCCCAATTTACTACATCCCTCCGGATTTTGGTTGCATTGGGTTTGGTTGTGCAAAAACTTCTCAGTTTAATGTAATCAAAGTTATCCATTTTGCATTTCATAATGCATTCTATCTCTCCTTTACTAAAGAATTCTTCCCTTCTCCATAGATCTGATAAATACACTATTCCTTGCTTCTCCAGTTTATTCATGGTATCAATCTTTATACCTAAATCATGTACCCATTTGGACTTTATTCTTGTGTACGGTGTCAGGTATGGGTCTATGCCTAATTTCCGCCACACTGTTATCCAGTTTTCCCAGCAATTTTTGTCAAACAATGAGTTCTTATCCCAGAAGCTGGGGTCCTTGGGTTTATCAAACAGAAGGTTGCTATATTCCTTGCCTACTGCATCTTGAGTGCCAAGTCTATTCCACTTGTCTACCTCTCTGTTTCTTAGCCAATACCAAGTGGTTTTGATAATTGCTGCTTTATAGTACAGTTTGAGGTCTGGTAGCGCTAGGCCACCTTCCCAAGCATTTCTTTTCATTAGTCCCTTTGATATTCTGGACCTTTTGTTTTTCCAAATGAATTTTGATATTATTTTATCCAGCCCTAAAAAATAATTGTCTGATAGTTTAATTGGTATGGCACTAAATAAGTATATTAATTTGGGTAGAATTGTCATTTTTATTATATTAGCACAGCCTATCCATGAGCAACTAATGTTTTTCCACTTACTTAAATCTGACTTTATTTGTGCAAAAAGTGTCTTGTAATTGTGTTCATATAATCCCTGGGTTTGTTTTGGCAGGTAGACTCCTAAGTATTTTATACTGTCTACCCTAACTTTAAATGGGATTTCTCTTTCTATCTCTTGCTGTTGGACTTTGTTGCTAATATATAGGAATGCAGAAGATTTGTGTGGGTTTATTTTGTACCCTGCAACTTTGCCAAAGATGTTTATTAATTCTAGTAATTTTTTACTTGAATCTCTGGGATTCTCTAGGTAAATCATCATATCATCTGCAAAGAGTGATAACTTAGTTTCTTCTTTGGCTATTTTAATTCCTTGGATATCTTTATCTTGTCTAATTGCTACAGCTAACATTTCTAGTACCATATTAAATAATAGTGGTGATAATGGACAAACTTGTTTCACCCCTGATCTTATTGGGAAAGCATCTAGCTTATCCCCATTGCATATAATGCTTGTGAAGGTTTTAGATAGATACTGCTTATTATTTTATGGAAAGTTCCCTTTATTCCTACATTCTCCAATGTTTTTAGTAGGAATGGATGTTGTATTTTGTCAAAAGCTTTTTCTGCATCTATTGAGATAATCATGTGGTTTTTGTTAGCTTTGTTGTTGATGTGATCGATAATGCTAATAGTTTTCCTAATATTGAACCAGCCCTGTAGTCCTAGTATGAATCCTACCTGATCATAATATATTAATCTTGTGATAAGATGCTGTATTCGTTTTGCTAGAATCTTATTTAAAATTTTTGCATCTATATTCATTAGAGAAATTGGTCTATAATTTTCTTTCTCTGTTTTGTCTCTTCCTGGTTTGGGTATCAAAACCATATTTGTATCATAGAAAGAATTTGGGAGGACTCCTTCTTCCCCAATTTTCAAGAATAGTGTATGTAGTATTGGAATTAACTGTTCTTTAAATGTTTGATAGAATTCACTTGTGAATCCATCTGGCCCTGGAGATTTTTTCGTAGGGAGTTCATTGATGGCTTGTTCAATTTCTTTTTCTGAGATGGGGTTGTTTAAGTATTCAACTTCCTCTTCTGTTAATCTGGGCAATTTGTATTTTTTAAAATATTCATCCATCTCGTTTAGATTATCGAATTTGTGGGCATAAAGTTGGGCAAAGTAGTTTCTGATTATTGTTTTAATTTCCTCCTCATTGGAGGTGAGTTCACCCCTTTCATTTTTAATATTAGTAATTTGGTTTTCTTCTTTCTTTTTTTTAATCAGATTGACCAAAGGTTTATCAATTTTATTAGTTTTTTCATAAAACCAACTATTGGTTTTATTTATTAATTCAATAGTTTTTTTAATTTCAATTTTATTAATCTCTCCTTTGGTTTTCAGTATTTCTAATTTGGTATTTACTTGGGGATTTTCAATTTGTTCTTTTTCTAGTTTTTTCAACTGCAAGCCTAAGTCATTGATCTCCTCTTTCTCTATTTTATTTATGTAAGCATTCAGAGATAAAAAACTTCCCCTAATAACTGCTTTTGCAGTGTCCCATAAGTTTTGGTATGTTGTCTCACTATTGTCATTCTCTTGAATGAAATTGTTGATTGTTTCTATGATTTCTTCTTTAACCCAACCCTTCTTTAGAATTAGATTATTTAGTTTCCAATTGATTTTTGGTTTCTCTTTCCATGGCGTTTTATTACATGTAATTTTTAATGCATTATGATCTGAAAAGGATGCATTGATTATCTCTATCTTTCTGCACTGGATTGTGAGATTTTTATGTCCTAGTACATGGTCAATTTTTGTAAATGTTCCATGTACCGCTGAGAAAAAAGTATATTCCTTTCTATTCCTATTTAATTTTCTCCAAAGATCTATCATATCTACCTTATCCAGAGTTTTATTTACCTCCTTCACCTCTTTCTTGTTTATTTTGAGTTTGGATTTATCGAGTTCAGAAAGGGGGAGGTTGAGGTCCCCCACTAGTATAGTTTTGCTATCAATTTCTTCCTTCAACTCCCCCAACCTCTCCTCTAAGAATCTGAATGCTATACCACTTGGAGCATACATGTTTAGTAATGATATTGCTTCATTGTCTATGGTGCCTTTTAGCAGGATATAGTTTCCATCCCTATCCCTTTTGATTAGATCTATTTCTGCTTTTGCTTTGTCTGAGATTAGGATTGCTACTCCTGCCTTTCTTACATGAGCTGAAGCACAATATATTCTGCCCCATCCTTTGACCTTTATCCTATGTGTATCCCCCCGTTTCAAATGTGTTTCTTGTAAGCAGCATATTGTTGGATTATGGCTTTTAATCCATTCTGCTATCCGTCTCCGTTTTATGGGAGAGTTCATTCCATTCACATTCACACTTATGATTACAATCTGTGTATTTCCCTCCAACCTCTTTCCCACCATTTGTGCTTTTAGCTCTCCCGTCTCCCTTCCCCTCCTCAATAGTATTCACTTTTCTCCCCCTCCTCCTGCAGCCTTCCCCTCCTTCTTTTGACCCCCCTCCCTTTTAGTCCCCTTTGCTCTTATTGCTTCTTATCTAGCTTTTAGCCACCCTCCCCTTTCTTCCCCCTTCCCCTCTTACTACCTATAGAGCTAGTTAGGCTTATCTACTTAAGATTATTGTTCCCTCCTTTGAACAAATCAGATGAGAGTACCTCTCAAACAATGCTCATCTCCCTCCCCTCCTTCCCTCTACTATAGTTTTGTACTTCTTCCTGTGATATAATTTGCCATTTTCTGCTTTCCCCTTTCCACACCTCCTATTACATTCCCTTCTCATACTTAAATCATATTTTTGACATGACATCATTTACTTTATGCCCGTTCCCTCTACATATATCCCTTTTATCATAATAGCTGCACAGTTCTCAAGATTAACAGGTATCATCTTCCCTTATAGGGAGGTAAACAGTTTGCCCTAATTGAGTAGCAAGTTTTTGTTTTTGTTTTTGTTTTTTCCCCTCTGTTTACCTTTTTATGATTCTGTGGAGACCTGCATTTGAAGATCAAATTGTCTATTGAGTTCTGGTGTTTTGGTCAGGAAGCTCTGGAAATCCCTTATTTCGTTGAATGACTTTCTCCTTGCCTGAAATGTTATGCTGAACTTTGCTGGGTAGTTGATCCTTGGTTGAAGTCCCAACTCCTTTGCCTTATGGAATATTGGGTTCCCATTCTTTCGATCTTTTAATGTAGAAGCTGCAAGGTCCTGTGTGATCCTGACTGTGTGACCTTGATATTTAAATTGTTTCTTTCTGGCTGCTTGTAGTATTTTCTCCTTCACTTGATAGCTCTGGAATTTGGCAACTATATTTCTTGGGGTTTTGAGTTTCGGGAGGGGAACGGTGGATTCTTTCGATGACTATTTTGCCCTCTGGGTCTAGTACTTCTGGACAGTTTTCCTTGATGATTTCCTGGAAGATATTGTCCAGACTCTTTTCTTCATCATGGGTTTCTGGCAGGCCAATAATTCTTAGATTTTCTCTCCTGGATCTATTTTCCAGGTCAGTTGTTTTTCCAATTAAATATTTTACATTTTCTTCTATCTTTTCATTCTTTAGATTTTGTTTGACTGATTCTTGTTGCCTCATTGAGTCATTAGTTTCTACTTGCCCTATTCTAATCTTCATCGTAGTGTTTTCTTCAGTTTTTCCATCTCCTTTTCCATCTGACCAATTTTTCCCTTTAAGGAGCTATTTTCTCCATTTAATTTTTGTACTTCTTTTTCCATTCGACCAATTTTCCCAGTTAGGTTTTGGGTTTCCTTTTCCATCTGATCAATTTTCCCAATTACGTTTTGGGTTTCCTTTTCCATTTGATTAGCTCTTCCTTTTAGGGAATTATTCTCTCCCGTTAATTTTTGAACTTCCTTTTCCATTTCTTCAATTTTCTTTTTCAGGGTGATGTTCTCATCAGTGAATTCTTTTTTTATAGTTTTAAAATCATTGGCCAGTTTTTCTTTTATATCCTTCTTCAGACGTTCCAGGTAATCTAGTTGTTCTTGCGAGAAATTCATAGTCCCCTCTGAGGTTTCAGATGGAAGTACAGTCTCAGCTCTAACCTCTTTGGTGTTTGTGTTTTGGTCCTTATCCCCATAGAAAGATTCTATGGTTTTTTCACTTTTCGTCTGCTTTTTCCGATTCATGATGTTGGCTGAGTGTTGTAGCTTTTGGTTCTTTCAGTCAGACGGTACAGATCTTTAAGTTGAGCCGATGTGTGTCTAGGCTAAAAGCAGGCTTTTGTTTTTTGTTTCCGCGATCAACCCTGGGGTTAGCTTGTTAGGTATGTGGGAGGGGTGGTCTGTCCTCAGGATATCTCCTCAGCTGACTTGAGGCAAAGGCAAGGTCAGGGGATGGTGATCCCAGCTTCCCTATTGTCTTCCCTTTCCCCTGGAGGGCTGGGGCACGCCTAGAGGCTAATGCATGTTCCCGCCCCTCCTGGGGCTCGTCTCCCGGCTCTGAGGCTTGCCTGGGTCTCAGTGCGAATTTTCTCTGCCCTGGGTCGTCTGTCCCTCCAGCCGTCTCCGCCACCGTAGGAAGAATCCCCCTTTGCCACTTTTCCAGCCTCTGGTGTTATGAGACCACCCGCCCCCTTCTGCTGTTCCCGCTGATCCAGGATTAATCTGGGGAAGAATTTTATGGTTCCCTCACGGTCATCAGGGGGGAGGAGAGAGCACTTACTGATCACTCTGCCATCCCAGTTCCTGGAAGTTCAAGTAGTGACCCACCAAAGTCCGTCTTCAGGCTAAAGATTTCAAGGGCTGCTGCGCTGATGTCTGGCACTCAGCGGCTCTCACCGGCTCAGCCTGGCTTATCTCCTGCTCCGCTGGTCTCGCCCGCCACTCTCGGGCTCCTCTGGTCCCCTCCGCCCTGCCGCGCCGACCGCGCTGCGCTGTGCGCCGGGGTCTTACCCCCGCAGAACAGATCCCTCCCGTGGACCCTCCGCTCCAGCCTGGGCTCCGAATCCGTCAAAGTCTGTCACCCACTGGATTCTACACCTCCAAAGTCTGGTCAGACTCTCCCCCCGGAGATATCCAGAGGAGTTTTTCCAGGAGCTTAGGTGAGTCGTTGCTTTCACTCCGCCATCTTGGCTCCGCCCCTCAAATTGTTTTATACTTGTTGCTTTTAATAGTTTGTCTTTGAGGTGGGGTTTTGCAATTTTGACTATAATATTCCTATGAGTTTGCCTCATAGGATCACTTGAAAGTGGTGATCAATGGATTTATTTTTCTATTTCTACTTTTCCCTCTTATTCTAATATTTCAGGAAAATGTTCAATTATATCTTTTATTATTGTATTAACATTCTTGTTGATGATAACTTTTAATTATTCTGATTATTTTCATATTTTCTCATCTTGATCTATTTATTTTACCTTCTCTTCTATTTTTTCATTATTCATATTTTAAAATTATTTCTTGATATATTATAATTTCACCAGTTTCTACTTGTCCAATTCTAATTTTCAAAGTGTCATTTTCTTCCTTAAGAATATGTATCTCCTGCCCATCGATTGGGTAATGGATGAACAAATTGTGGCATATGAATGTAATGGAATGCTATTGTGTTATAAGAAACGATGGACAGGAGTACATCAGAGAGGTCTGGAAGGACTTATATGAGCTGATGCTGAGAGGATGAGCAGAACCAGGAGAACATTGTACGCAGCAACAATCACGGTGTGTGAGGACTGTTTCTGACTGATTTAGCCCTTCACAGCAATTCAATGACCTAAAACATTTCCAAAGTACTCTTGAGGCAAAATACCATTCACATCCAGAGAAAGAAGTGTGGAACTGTAATGCAGAATGAAGCAGACTATTTTCTCTTTTTGGCTATGTTTTGGTTTGGTTTGGGTTTTCTCATGGTTCCTCCTATTCATTTTAATTCTTCTACTCAACATGACTACTGTGAAAATGTGTTTAATAAGAATGTATGTGTAGAACCCATATAAGATTGCATACTGTCTCAGGGAAGGACAAGGAAGGGACGGGGAGAAAATTTAAGACTTATGAAAGTGATTGTTGGAAAATGAAAACAAATAAATTTTAAATATTAAAAAGAATCTGTTTCTCCTTTTCTAATTGGTTGGCTTTCCTTTCATAATCTTTATTTTTTAAAATTTTACTGCATCTCTGTCATTTTATTTTTAAAGTCCTTAAACAAGATATTCTACGAATTCTTTTTGCTCAGGTCACCATTGACGTTACTCTTTGGGGTCGAAAGGGGTTTCCTTGCTTCAGTATCTTCCTCTGAAGATGAATCCCAGTCTTCTCTATTCCCATGATAGTTTTCAATGATTGGATTCTTTCTCCTTTGCCTGCACAATTTTTTGTGGCTATAGCTTAATTTTTGTAATCTCCTCTATCCCTGGGGTATCAGGAATGGTAACAAAACTGAGCTCAGTGCTCTGCATGTCTTACATACGTAATATGCATTTGTTTAAATTAAATTTAACATTGTAGTTGAGGTGGGAAAGGGGGATATTTAAAGAGTGGACCTATACTCTCAAATTGTTTATAATCTATATCTATTAGATAGGATTTGCATATTATAAAATTTAATCACTGTCATCTATAAAATTTTAAAAACCTTTCTTCATAAATATAATTTGATTTCTAATCATAGAAAAAATACTTCTTATTAAGAATGTCTTTCAAAATAAACGTCATTTCCCAACAATTTATTTCAGTCTTCCCGCAGAAATTGTTTAAAGGAGTTAGTTTATTTTTTCTAGTGTACAGGGTAGACAGAGTCACATGTGAATCTTGACTCTTCAATTTATAGACTGTCATTGGAAGAGTGGCCTCTTCACTTCACACTGAGACCTGTTCTCCTCTATAAAAATAAGCAAATAAATAAATAAGTCTACCTTTTTATCCCTAAGCCACTCTTGTTAAAAAATTACTTTCTAAAATGTCAAAAACAAACATACATACATGATTATATTTTTGCTATGCCTTGTATTTCAACATCCATTTTCTTCTATTAATTAAATGAAGAATTCAAAACTTTGCAAAAATGTTATTTTTCTGTTCCTAGATAAGAAATATGCAAGAGCTTTCATCAATGATTCTTTTCATATGCTTTGACAGCCAGGTGATTCATAGGACGATGAATTCAGTACAGTTTTGTGAGGGTTATTTTCCCCTTTTAAATTTAAACAACTTACAGGAACTCGTTCAAAGTTAGACTGAGAGGATTTTATGAGAATTGCATTATCTGATGCACGTCATTGAATAAAAGACGTATCAGGGGAAGTTAGCACTTGTCCAGAATGGCAGAGGAAATGGATTTAAGAATAAAACCTTACTGGAGCATATGAGAATCAACTTTGTTATTCTCCATAAGTGTGACATAAAACTATACTCTTGGAATTCAATTTGGGAAATGTTTGTTAAGGTTTACTGACTTTTATATCTCACATTTTCCATTATTTCTTTTTCACTTGCCCAGCAAATTATAGTTGCATTATGTTCTTTCTTTAACTGAACTATGGATATCACAAAATCCACAGCGGGAAGCCATCCCAGGGGATTCTGTAGTAAAATCGGGCTGCCTGAGAAATCAGTTTCCCAGCTGAATTATAAAACTCTCCAAAAAAATAGAGTCCAAATTCCTGTTAGTGTCAATGAAACTTTAAGCCTGGTGTATTAGCAAGTACCATAGCACATCGAGGATGGCCTTCTAGCACAGGTTCTTTGATCTGCTTTATATAGGAAAGACAGCTTCAAAGGGGTTAACAATCCTTTAATTAAACATATATAGGTCATTCACTAGTTTAGGCGAAACTAAACCACATTCTCCTGAACGTGGAGAAAATGCAAACAGAAAAAATGCTAGTTGAGAAATTAACACAAAGATCAACAGAGAGGACTCAAGCTGTCTCAACAAAGAAATGCAACCACATGCATACACTAGGAGACAAGGGAGCACCAACAATATCTGAGTAGTTGGGAGGCTCTTAACAAATGGCTACTCAGAGTCCCATCCAGGGGATTCAAAGCTCCTTCTCAAAAGCAAACCTCCAAAGCAAAACACCAACTTCATAATATATATTCACTTTCAGAGCCAGAAAGTATCACAACCCTTATGACTCAGTGCCAAAAAGTGCCAAAAAGTTTGAAAGTCTTCTTACAAGGAAACCTCACAGAAGCAAGCCTCCCCCTAAGCAAGCTCCTCCTTAGGCAAGTTTTTCCCCCAATGGACCCTATGTGACTCAGGATGTTTCACAGCTGGGCCAGCATTTCAAGCAACAAGATATCCATGATTAAGCACATGTGGTCACATAGGCCTATTAATGGACAGGGAAGATCTTCCTATTCCATTAACATTACACTTGACTAGAGGAGATACATATAGCTCTGATGAGATCAGTTTCTTTAAGAAAACTGACATTTTTTGACCAGGTCAGGGGCAGCATGTATAGCTCAAATTTAGATTTCATTCTTGGAAGCAACATTTAAAAAACAAACATGAATAACCCAGTCTCTAGACTCAGAATCATAAAGTCGTAGAGACATAGATCTAGAACTGGAATTGTTAGCTACAATCTAGTTTAACATCTCCTCTCTATTTTAAAGATGAGAAATTGAGTCACAGAAGTCTGGGAAAATTGGTGGTACTCTTCTAGAAGCATTCTCATAGTATTTAGCATAGAGTAGATTGAAATTGGTCAAGGGGTCAAGATGGGGAAGGAAAAGAATGTCAATTCAAGGATCAACAGTAATTCCAGGGGACCATTGTTGAAGCATATCATTCACTTTCTGACAGAGAAGAGATAGAGTAAAGGAGGATGATGAGATTATTAATTTTTGACATGACCATTATGGAAATTTGTTTTGCTAAAGAAAGAAAACAAGAACCATCTGATCTTCATTTTTTATACATTTAATATCTGCTTTTATGTGTACATGTTGTTTCCTCCATTAGAATGTAACCTTCCTGAGGATAGATACTATCTCTGATTTTCTAAATCCCTAGAATTTAGCACAGTGTAATTTGGATCCTCTTTGTAAATCCTTAAAAGAATAAAGGCTATTTCTTCCATTAGAATGTCATCACAATGAGAAGGAAAAAGAAAAAAATATTTTGTCTTTGTATCTTCAGGGCTTGGCACATAATAAGTGCTCAATAAATCTATATAGATTGATTTGATCTTATATGTGTTCTTTTATCCAGGTCTCTGTTTTCTAGCCTATACAATGAAATTATTAGAAACATTCTGCGGTCACTTTCAGGCATGACAATTATTCTTTGTTCAAAGTACTCTTAGAAGTTTTTACAAACATTATATTATGTGTCTAATGGACTACCAATGCTTCAGGACATCAGAGACGGGAGAATTCAAATAATGCAGAGTTGTCAGAGAAGGGAGCCTTCATGAAGGAGTTGGGGCCTCCTGGGAGGTGCAGAATGAAAGGCTGACTGATGAAAATAAAGAGTTCAAAGAACTATATCACTACAAAAAAGAAGGAAAGAGAGTTTCAGGCTAGCTAGACAGTTAGGGTACACACTGCACTACAGTAGAGATTGAGGGATTGGATAGCTAGTTATAAGGTTGCATGGGTGGCATGGGTCCAGATCCTGATGCAAGCACTGACTGCAAAAAAAGTCTCTAAAGTTTGTAGAATGTCTACATCTCCACTATAATCTTCCTTTGCTATTCCACTGAAAATAATCATGGTTCTTACAGCAGAATTCAAGACATGATAGTACCTTCCAGGTTAGAAAGGCATAGATTATGGACTTGGTTATGGAATGTATTTCTATCTTTCAAGAAACTGACTCAGAAATTTTAACCAGAGATGTCTCTACCAAGGGATGGATGAAGGTAAACACATATGGACCATCCCCTCAACCCTGAAAGATTCTGATTTTGTCATTTCTTTCAGCAAGTATGCTTATGAAATCACATATGGACCATCCCCTCAACCCTGAAAGATTCTGATTTTGTCATTTCTTTCAGCAAGTATGCTTATGAAATCAGCGGTCCTCTGCCAATGAGGAAGATTTCTCTAGCCAGTCTCAAATAAAGATCATATTCAATAAATATATCCAAAAGAGCTATCCCCACTTCCAACTTTGTCTTTTTGCATTCATACTTAAACATCTTCCACCTCAGGATCAATATTTCCTATTTCAAACCTAAAAACCCCTGAAAATCCTACATTAAAAGAAAATGTTCCTCATATAGGAGCCCAAATGCATCACTGCTCTACTTCTCCCCAGTTCTGTGATCTTCCTGTCTCTCAATTTGGCATTCAGATAAATGCTGGACAGTGATAACCCTGACTCCTTTCATAGCTGCCCTCCACCCCCTGCTGTTCCTCCTATCACAGGCTCAGATAGGAAACTCTCTACCTCTTACAATCCATCCAATTTGAAATTCTTTTTTTCACATCTCCTTTTCCAAATAACCTGATGAAAATGAAATCTCACTCAGCTACTTACAAAAATACATATTTTTCCAGACTAATGTTTCCTTTCTGTATCAAACATGCAGAAATCAACAGCAGTATATAGGTTCAATTCAATCACATCTAAGGAACTTTGAAGAAAGAGAGGGAGAGAGGGAGGAAGGCAGGCAGGGAAGAAGGGAGGAAGGAAGGAAGGAAGGGAGGGAGGAAGGAAGGAAGGAAGGAAGGAAGGAAGGAAGGAAGGAAGGAAGGAAGGAAGGAAGGAAGGAAGGAAAGGAAAGGAAAGGAAAGGAAAGGAAAGGAAAGGAAAGGAAAGGAAAGGAAAGGAAAGGAAAGGAAAGGAAAGGAAAGGAAAGGAAAGGAAAGGAAAGGAAAGGAAAGGAAAGGAAAGGAAAGGAAGAAAAGAGGGAGGGAGGGAGGGAGGGAGGGAGGGAAAGGAGAAAGGAGAGAAAATAAAATCTTAACTTTTTCTCTACTTACATCAAGATAAGTCCTCCATCTCCATCCTGATCATTCTATAAAACATAAGCTTCTAACAAAGAATAAACATTAAGCAAAACTAATTAATATGCCAACAATGAATAGATGACTCTTGAATATATTTATCTTCGAACATTTTGCTTCAACAATTAGAATATAAACCCCTTAGAATAAGTAACATATCTATCTCATTTTTAGAGGGGAGGGGGATAGGATTGTATTAAATCCAGCACTTACGAATTCCTGACCCAGAATAAGCACTTAATAAATGTGAACTGATGGATCTACTGATTGATACCTTTCAGGGCATGTAGATTTCTCTACCCATAATCCCTTAATTTCCAAAGAAAAAAGCTAAAATCATGCCCCAATTTCTGTGATATGATGAAAGAATTTTGAACAATGGTAAATTCATGACAAATGCAAGTTATAAAGTGCATCAAAATAGAGTACCTGGGGCATAACTAATTGGGGTTGACTTAAGTTCAAATGGTAATTTTGATACTTCTTATCTGTGTGACACTGGTCAAATCACTTAACCTCCATCTGCCTCAGTTTCCTTAACTGCAAAATGAAAATTAAAATTCTATTACCTCTCAAGTTTGTTGTGAAGATAAGTGGAATCCTATTTGTAAAATGCTTTACAAATTTTAAAGTGCTTTAAAATTCATGAATATTAGTATTCTCCCTTTTGAGTTTTGTGTTTTTTGACACATAGATGTCACCTGAAGAAGAAACCTAAATTTAAACTTTAGAAGCGAACCCTAGTGTATGAGATGTCTTCTGTCAGTCTTTGCTATGGAAGAAACTGGATATTTTGCTTTTGGAAAAAAACAAACCTTTATTTCAAATAAACCTGATTCTCCTAATATGAAGGCTATTATTCACATTTTCTTTTTTTTAATAAGATAATGCACTTCAAAGGGAAAGTGGTCTAATTTCAAAAAGAACTCACTATATGTTATATTTATTCGATTAGTTAAAATGCATAATTTGTTTGAAACGTCTGTTTTCTCAACTCATCACACTCTTTTCCCCTTCGTGTTCATATGGGGATGCCAATTTTTACCGGAACATAAACTCACTGCTGACCAAGACTGATGGGAAGCAAGCTCTCAGATGATAAGCAAGTTTCCTTGAAGCTTACTAGGACAAACTTCATTTCCCTCTGTCTGATCACATTTAGAACATAAGCTGTAAAAATCCACAATGAGGAAATATAGATCAATTAGGTTTCAGTCAAATTATTATGCAACTGAGGATTTATTTTCTACATAGAGACAGTTATAACCCATCAGAAAAAGAATAAATTTCAAAATTTTTATAACTTTGTTGTTGTTCAGTCTTTCATTTCTGTCTGACTTTTTATGACTTCATTTTATGTTATCTTGGGAAAGATTGTGGAGTGGTTTGCCATTTCCTTCTCCATCTCATTTGACATATGAAGAAATTGAGGCAAACAAGCATAAATGATGTTTACAGTAATATAACTCAAAAATGTCTGAGGCTGTTGGAACTGAGGTCTTCCTGACTTCAGGTCCGGCATTCTATTCACTGTGACACTTAGATACCTTCTTTAAAATAGATTATTACATCTATTGGACAAAAAATTGAGTAGTGGGGAAGAATGGGTGACATTTTGATTTGTAAAAAGATTTCCCTTATGGCCCTCAAAAATGTGTTTTTACACTACTTTCTAATTGTTTTTGTCAAAGAACTTCAAAGTGACATCACATGTCCTTTGTTCTCTCCAAATTCACCTACTTTTCCATGCATTCTCTTTGAGAATAATCCAAATGAGATATATGATTTGAACTCCGGTGCTCTCTCCCCTTGTCAAGTCATTGACTACTGAATTTCAGCTCTTGTTTAAGGCTGATATAAAATGGTATACTGTTCATGAGGTATCCCATAATAAGTAATAAAAAGCACAGTCTGATAAAAAGATTGGTTTGACTTTCTATATGCAGAATCTAAGCTGTGGTAGCAGAAGCAAAAGACTTAATAAATTCTTGGGGAAATGACATAATATTAATATATCTACTAATAAAAATGACTAGCATTTCTACAGCTCTTTAAAATTTGCAGGAAATTTACATATATATTCTCTTGTGATCCTCACACCAAACATGGGTGGTAGGTGCTATTATTATCCACATATCCTAATACAGGAAACTGAGGTAAAGAGTGCTTAAGTGAGCTTCCCAGGGTCATACAGTTAGTAAATTATTTGAGGTAGGGTTTGAAATCAAATTTCCCTCACTGCATGTCCAAAATTCTGTACCATGTGCTACCAAGCTATCTTCAAATTAAACTTCATAACTGGCCCCAGCAAGTCAATAATGATTTTTATCTTTTCATGAACTATTTTCTCAGTAGCCAGTTATAATTCTTACATACACATCTATTTTATTGGTATAGAAATAGGATTTACTGGTTCTTTCTGGCTAAATCAAAGAGATATTCATGCTTTTTTAAAGCATTTGGTAATACAATGAAAAAGCAAAAAAAGAAAAAAGCAAGAAAGAAAAGAAAAATCAAGATCCTTCATAAAGGGAATGAAGTGCCTATGGAGCTCTTAGGAGACATGATGCTCTCCACAAGGGAAATCTGTTAGAGTTACATGGAAGTCACAACTTTGCCTTTCTGTGACAAACTGAAATACCTGAGCTTGAATAATAGCATAGATATGCGTAGACTGGGGTAAGGGAGAGAGTGGAATATTCACTATTTCTGTTCTCAACAAGAGTTCCCTGTACTCTGAGCTCAATCTAGAACAAAGTGCTATAACAAAACAGTGCCATACCCAGGGCAGACTTCTGTGCTAATCCTCTCTGTCTCCTGCTACGGAATTCTCTCTATTTTGGATCCTTATTTATAGATTGTGTTCAGTTCAGAACAAAGAAGACTCCACTGCATCAAAGAAGACTCCACTGGTCTCCTGACACTCTAAGAAAGATAGAGCAATTACATTTAAAAGTTCCAAAAATGAGCATTAGTGAGCTAACATAGTATGCTCTAAGCAAATAGTATTATTGGGATTCCCTATGCATGCCACTCATGGCAGTCCCATACTCATAATATACTCTGCTTCATGACAGGTTAGTATTTAGGCATTCAAATTAGCAAAAACTTATTGATTATATTGAAAAAGTTAATAAAACTATTAATTTTTTCACTGAGTGGATCTCTACAACATTATGATATCTAAGAATGATATTATCTAAGAATGATGGTCCCATAAGAATATTTAGGAATCTAATAAGAGAGAAACAAAGAGTGTCTTGTTTTTTATAATAGCTTATTTTTTCTCAGTTCCATGTAAAGACAATTATAGCATTCATTTAAAAAAATTTTAAAAAAGCTTATATATGTTCAATCATGCCAAATATATTGCCATAGTATTCATATTGTGAAAGAAGACATTGATTTAAAGAAAAAATGCTCAAAAGTACAAAAAATGAAAAATAATACACTTTAATATCCATTCAAACTCCATAAATTCTTTCTTTTGAAGTGAAGAGCATTTTTTACCAGGAGTACTTTGAAATGATCATTTTTCATTGTATTGTTAAAAACAGCTAAGTGAGGGCAAAGTCAAGATGGTGGAGTAGAAAGACTGACCTGCTTTATCTCTCACCCCATAGCCCATAAAATATGTGTAAAAATTACTCCAAACAAATTCTAGAGCATCAGAAGTCACAAAACAACAGAGCGAAAGAGATTTCCAGCCCAAGACAGTCTGGAAGGCCGACAGGAAAGGTCAATCACATTAAGCTTGAAGTGGAGCTCAATGCAACCTTGGCCGCATGGCACAACATGGACAGAACTGGAGCACGATTCAGGGCAGGGAATAACAGGCAGCAGCTGCGGTTCCCTGATTCCTCAACCCACAAATTGCAAAGATAGCTTCAAAGTTCAGTGACAAAGCTCTTTCACCAGGGTAAGAGTGGGGCATGGGTATGGATCAAGCCCCGGCCCCACGGTGGCAGTAGTCTCTGCTGAAGCAGCATCCATTTTTGGAGCCCTCAGCCTAAAGACCCCGTGAGAATCAAGTGGCTGATCTGGATCTCATCCCTGACTGGTAGTCCTAGAATGAGGAAAAGCACTAGCCTGATACAGCTGGTGGTGACTGTGCAGAGGGAATCCTACTCACATATCCTGGGGGATAAGAATGCTTGTGGTTACTCCCAGACCTGAGCACAGGCCATGATTTTTCCAACTTGAAGGAACAGAGAACTTACAGGTCCCTAGAGTGCAACCTCCATTTGACAAAGGATTCAAAAGTCAAGTAACTGACTGAGAAAATGCCCAACAAAGGGAATAAAAAAAAAACTATCGAAGTTTACTTTCTTGGTGAAAAATGTATTTTCTTCCATGCTTTTGGATGAGGAAGAACAAAGCATATTATCAGACATAAAAGTCAAGGCTTCCATATCCAAAACCTCCAAAATAAATATGCAATATTCTCAGGTCATGGAAGAGCTCAGAAAGGATTGTGAATATCAAATAAGAGAGGTGGAGTGAAAATTGAGAAAGGAAATGAGAGTGATGCAAGAAAACCATGAAAGACTAGTCAACACCTTGTTAAAGGAGATTCAAAAAATACTGAAGAAAATATCACCTTTAAAACTCAATTAACCCAAATGGCAAAAGTGATCCAAAAACCAATGAGGAGAATAATGCTTTAAAAAGCAGAATTGGCCAAATGGAAAAGGAGGTTCAAAAACTCACTGAAGAAAATAGTTATTTTAAAATTAGAATGGAGTAGATGGAAGTTAATAACTTTATGAGAAACCAGGAAATTATAAAACGAAATGAAAAGAATGAAAACACTGAAGACAATGTGAAATATAGCATTGGAAAACAACTGATCTAGAAAATAGATGCAGGAGAGATAATCTAAAAATGGTTGGTGTATCTGAAAATTATGATAAAAAGAAACCTAGACATCTTCCAAGAAATTATCAAGGAAAACCCTGAATGCTCTAAAACCAGGAGGTAAAATAGAAATGGAAAGAATTCACCCATCATATCCTGAAAGAGACTCCAAAAGGAAAACTTCTAGGAATATTGTAGCCAAATTCCAGAGTTCACAGGTAAAAGAGAAAACATAACAAACAGCCAGAAAAAAACAATTCAAGTATTGTGGAAATACAATCAGTATAACACAGGATTTAGCAGTTTTTACACTAAGGGATTGAAGGGCTTGGAATATAATATTCCAGAGGTCAGAGGAGATAGGATTAGAATCTAAAATCAACTATCCAGCAAAACTCAGTATAAGACTACAGGAGAAAAAATGAAATTTCAATGAAATAGAGGACTTCCAAGCATTCTTGTTGAAAATACCAGAGCTGAATAGAAAATTTGACTTTCAAATACAAGACTCAAGAGAAACAGGAAAAGGTAAACAGGAAAGAGAAGTCTTAAGGAACTCATTATATTTCAAAGGTTTACATTCCTACATGGAAAGAGGTTGTTGGTAACTCATGAGACCTTTTTCAATATTAGGGTAATAAGAAGGTATATACATATATACATACATATATATATATATATATATATATACACATACACACACACATATATATACATATACATATACACACCCACACATATATACACACCCACATATACATACGTATGTAGGTGTGCATGTGTGTATGTGTAACCATGCACATGTACATGTGTTCATGTATACATATACATACATATGTTTATATATACACATATATGTGAATATATGTATATATGCATGTGTGTAGATAGGTGAGTATATAGATATAGGTATAAATACACATACATATATGTGTGTGTACACACACACACACATAGACAGGGTCACATGGTGAGCTGAATACGAAGAGAGAATATATAAGAAAAATTTATCTTTGAATGGAATGTACTTGGAGCTAAGAGAAAGGGAGAGGTAAAATGTAGCAAATCATCTCACATATAAGAGTGAAGAAAGAGCTTCTGCAATGGAGGGGAAGAGGGGGGAGATGAAAGGAAATAACTGAGCCTTATTCTCATGGGGATTTGGCTTAAGGAGGGAATAACACACACTCAATTGAATATGGAAATCTATTTTACCCTGCAGGGAAGGAAGGGGAAAGGGGACAGGAGAGGAAAGATAATAGAAGGCACAGCAACTTGGGAGAGGGATAATCAGAAGCAAACATTATTGTGGGAGGACAGGTCAAGGAAGAGAATGGAATAAATCAAGGGCATGAAAGGACAACATACATGTTATGGAAATGTTTGCATTATAACACATGTGTGACCTATATTGAATTGTTTGTTTTCTCAAGGAAGGTGGGTAGGGAGGAAGGGAGAGAATATAGAACTACAAGCATAAAGAATGAATGTTAAAAATTGTCTTAGCATGCAACTTGAAATTAAGCTATAGAGGCAACGAAGCATACAAATATATTTTCCCCTACAAGAAAATAGAAGGAAAGGGGGATGAGAAAATGGTGGGAAATAGAATGGAGGACAGACTGGAGGAAGAGGTGGGCGGGGTTCATGCTTTCCTGGAGTTGAGGCTGGGGAGAGACAGGGAGAAATTTTTTAAATTCAAATTCTTTTGGAAGTGAAGATTAAGAACTGATAAATAAATAAATTTCATATTAAAAATTAAAATTAGAGTAAAAGAATAGTTAAGAAATTCACAGTTGATCATCATACAGTATTGCCATTATTATGTATAGTGTTTTCTGGTTCTGCTCATTTAACTTTGCATCAGTTCATATACAACTTTTTAAGTTTTTTTCTTCTGAAATCACTCTGCTTATCATTTCTTATACACAAGAATATTCCATTACAATCGTATAACACAACTAGTTCAGCCATTGACAAATTGAAGTGCATTCCTTAAATTTCCCTTTTTTGCCACCACAAACAAAGAATTGCTATAAATATTTTGGGGCAAATATTCTCCTCTCTGTTTTAAAAATGTATTTGGGATATAGACATAGCAGTGGTATTATTGGATCACAGGGTATGCACAGTTTGATAGCACTTTGCATACAACTTCAAAATTACCTCCAGAATAGTTGCATCAGTTACAACTCTACCAACACTCAGAATTAGTGTCACAATTTTTGCAAATCCCCTCCTACATATCTTATTTTCCTTTTCTGTCATAATAGCCAATCTGACAGTTGTAAGGTATTACTTCCAAGTTGTTTTAGTTTGCACTTCTCTAATTAGTAATTATTTTGAAGCATTTTCCCCCAATATGACTATAGGTAAGATTGATTTCTTCATCTGAACATTGTTTGCTTACATACTTTGAACATTTATCAATCTGAGAATGAATTATTTTTAAAGGAATTTGATTTAACTCTCTATATATTTGATAAATGAGGCCATCATCACAGGAAATTTATGTAAAAATCCTTTCCTAGATTTTCTTTTAACCTTCATTGCATTGGTTTTGTTTGTGCAAGACTCTTTTTAAAATTTAATGTAATAAAACTTTTGTATTTTCCATATCATAAAGCTCTCTGTCCCTTGTTGATCATAAAGATTTATTATACTCGGATTTCTGGTTCCAGAAGCCAAGAGTGATCAGTAACTGCTATCTCCTTCCTCTTCTTGACCTTGGCCAGCCTAGATATTATTTCCCTAGCAAAAAGTCCTGGAACATTGGTAGCAGGAGAAGGGGCAAACAGACTGTCAGCACAGGAGGCTAGAAAGATCGGTAGGGAGGGTTCCTATTGCTGTGAACAAAGGCAATCAGTACAGCATCAGAACTGTCCCAGACAGTACCACCTCAACAAACAAGGTGAAGAACCTGAACCCCAGGGGGCGAAGCCAGCAACCACCAACACCAGGACCTCAGACGAGACTCAGCACCCCAGTGGAATCGGGAAGATACTAGCATGGAAAGCTGAGCTTGCCTACGCTCCAGTTCAGCAGAGTAGCCTCCATCGTCCAGACCATCCCTTCCTCACACTCACCAAGCTACCTTCAGGGCAATGGCAAGGAAACCCAAAAATACCAAACCAGCCTATGTTTTCAAACACCAGCCAGCTAAGTACCAGGTAAGCTGCAGCATTTAATTTCTAGCTGAAAGAACCAGAGGTACAACGCACTAAACCTCAAGTTTTAGGCACAAGAACTGTGGGGCAGAATTCCCTGTACCACAGACACAGACACGTACCTTAAAAACAAGGAAAATTATCATGAGTAAAAAGCAAAGCAGAAAAGAAAAGACCATAGAATCTTTCTATAGGGAGAAGGACCAAAACACAAATACCAAAGAGGTAGACATTGAGACTGTACTCCCATCTGAAACTTCAGAAGGGAATATGAACTGGTCTGAAACAAAAAGAGCCTTCTGGAAAGATTTTAAAAAGAGCTCTGGAAAGATTTTAAAACCTAAATTACAGAAACAGAAGAAAAACTGACCAATGATTTTAAAAATATGAAAAAAAGAATTCACTGAAGAGAATAGCTCCTTAAAAAGGAAAATTGGACAAATGGAAAAGGAAGCACAAAACATAACTGGTGAAAAAAACCTTCTTAATAACAGTTGGACAGTTGGAGAAGGAGATGCAAAAGTTAACTGCAGAAAACAATTTGAGAGGGCAGTCAAGATGGTGGAGTGAGAGCAACAACTTGCCTAAGATCTTGGAAAACTCCTTCAGATACCTCTGAAAGGAGAATCTGACCAAATTTTGTAGGTGTGGAATCCAGTGGGAGACAGACTGTGGTGGATTCAGAGCCCAGGACAGACTGCAAGGTCCACAGGAAGAATTTGTTCTGTGGGGGCGAGCCCACAGTGCACAATGCAGCGTGTCCAGCGTGACAGAGCAGAAGGGCCCCAGGGAAACCTGAGACAGCAGCAGACAAAACCTGCAGAGTGGCAGCTGAGGGTGGGAGACCAGCAGAGCCAAATGAGTGGTGGCTCCTGAGACTTTCAGCCCGCATATTAAACATCGGTAAGTCGTCTACTTGAACTTCCGGGAACCAAGATGGTGGAGTGATCAGTAAATACTCTCTCCTTCCCCCTTGATGACCTTGAAAGAACCATAAAATATTTCCCCAGAAAAAATCCTGGATCAACAGAACAGCAGAGGGGGCAAATAGTCTCATAACCCTGAGGCTAGGAAGATAGCTAAGCGAGATTTCTCCTTTACTGTGGCAGAGGCAAACCAGAAGGACAGAGGACCTAGGGCAGAGGAAACTGCCAGTAGGACCCAGGCAAGCCTCAGCACAGGGAAAGGAGCCCCAGGAGGGGTGGGAACTCGCACAAGCATCTAGGTGTGCCTCAGCACTCTAGGGGAAACAGGAAGACAATAGGGCAGCTGGGATCACCATCCCCTGAGCTTGCCTTTGCCTCAGCTCAGCTGAGGAGATCTGTGACCAGACCACACCTCCCCCACACTTAACAAGCTAATCCCAGGGCAGATGAGGGAAACACAAAACAAAAACCTGCTCTTAGCTTTTTCACACAAATCAGCTCAATACCAAGTTCTGCAGCTTCTAATTGAAAGAGCCAGAAGCCACAACACAAAATCACCATCCTGAACAAAAAAAAGCAAAATAAGTGCGAATAAACCATAGAATCCTTCTGTGGGGATAAGGACCAAAACACAAATACCAAAGAGGTCGGTACTGAGACTGTACTTCCATCTGAAACTTCAGAAGGGACTATGAACTGCTCACATGTACAAACGGCCCTCCTGGAACAGCTGAAGAAGGTAATAGAAGAAAAACTGGCCAATGATTTTGAAATTATAAAAAAAAGAATTCACTGATGAGAACATCTCTTTGAAAAGGAAAATTGAACAAATGGAAAAGGAAGTACAAAAATTTACTGGAGAAAAATAATTCCTTAAAAGGAAAAATTGAACAGATGGAAAAGAAGATGCAAAAGTTAACTGAAGAAAACCATTTGATAAAGATTAGAATTGGGCAAGTAGAAACGAATGACTCAATGAGAGAGCAAGAATCATTCAAACAAAATCTAAAGAATGAAAAAATAGAAGAAAATGTAAAATATCTAATGAGACAAACAACTGACCTAGAAAATAGATCCAGGAGAGAAAATTTAAGAATTATTGGCCTGCCAGAAAGCCATAATGAAAAAAAGAGTCTGGACAATATCTTACAGAAAACCATCAAGGAAAACTGCCATAAGTGCTAGACCCAGAGGACAAAATAGTCATCCAAAGAATCCACCATTTACCTCCTGAAAGGGATCCCAAACTCAAAGCCAGAAGAAATATCGTTGCCAAATTACAGAACTATCAAGCAAAGGAGAAAATACTACAAGCAGCCAGAAAGAAACAATTCAAATATCAAGAACATACAGTCAGGATCACACAGGACCTTGCAGCTTCTACATCAAAAGATCAAAGGAACTGGAATCCAATATTCTGTAAGGCAAAGGAGTTGAGACTACAAGAAAGGATCAACTACCCAGCAAAGTTCAGCATAAAATTTCAGGCAAAGAGATGGTCACTCAACAAAGTAAGGGATTTCCAGACCTTCCTGACAGAAACGCCAGAGCTTAAGAGACAATTCAATCTTCAAATGCAGGTCTCAAGAGAAACATAAAAAAGTAAATGGGGGGGGGGCTTGAAACTTGTTACTCAATTTGGGCAAATTGTTTACCTCCCTTTAAGGGAAGATGATGCCTGTCAATCTTGAGAACTGTGCATCTATTATGAAATATAAAAGGGATATACATAGAGGGAACTGGTATAAAGTGGATGATGTCATGTTAAAAATATGATTTAAGTATGCGAAAGGATTGTTACAGGAAGTGTGAAAAGGAGGAAGCAAAAAATGGTGAATTACATGATGGGAAGAAGTACAATATTGCAGTAGAGGGAAAGAGGGGAAGGAGATGAGCATTATCTGAGAGGTACTCTCATCTGATTTGTTTCTACGAGGGAACAATAAACTTAAGTAGATAACCTTAACTAGTCCTATAGGCAGTAGGAGGGGAAGGGGGAAGAAAGGGGAGAAGAGCTAAAAGGGAGGGAAGAAGCAGTAAGGGTAAAGGGGAGTAAAAGGGAGGGGAGCTAAAAGAAAGAAGGGAAGGCTGCAGGAGGAGGTGGTGAAAAGTGAATACTATTGAGGAGGGGAAGAGAGACAGGAGAGCTAAAAGCACAAAGGGTGGGAAAGAGGATGGAGGGAAATACACAGATTGTATCATAGCTGTGAATGTTAATGGAATGAACTCTCCAATAAAATGGAGAGGGATAGCAGATTGGATTAAAATCCAATCCAACAACATGTTGTTTACAAGAAATACATTTGAAACGGGAAGATACACACAGGATAAAGGTCAAAGGTTGGAGCAGAATATACTGTGCTTCAGCTGATGTAAGAAAAGCGGGAGTAGCAATCCTAATCTCAGGCAAAGCAAAAGCAGAAAGAGATCAAAGCAAAAGAGATAAGGATGGAAATTATATCCTGCTAAAAGGCACCATAGACAATGAAGCAATATCATTACTAAACATGTATACTCCAAGTGGTATAGCATCCAAATTCTGAGAGGAGAGGTTGGGGAAGTTGAAGGAAGAAATTGACAGCAAAACTATACTAGTGGGGAACCTCAGTCTCCCTCTCTCAGAACTTGATAAATCTAACCTCAAAATAAACAAGAAAGAAGTTAAAGAGATAAACAAAACTCTGCATAAGATAGATATGATAGATTTCTGGAGAAAATTAAATGGGAATAGAAAGGAATATACTTTTTTCTCAGTGGTACATGGCACATTTACAAAAATTGACCATGTACTATGACATAAAAACCTCACAATCTAGTGAAGAAAGGCAGAGATAATCAGTGTATCCTTCTCAGATCATAATGCAATAAAAATTACATGTAATAAAAGACCATGGAAAGATAAACCATAAATCAATTGAAAACTAAATAATCTAATCCTAAAAAAGGAGTGAGTTAAAGAAGAAATCATAGAAATAATCAACAACTTCATTCCAGATAATAACAACATACCAAATCTTATGGGATACTGCAAAAGCAGTTCTTAGGGGAAGTTTTACATCTTTGAATGCCTACATAAATAAAATAGAGAAAGAGGAGACCAATGACTTGGGCATGCAGCTGAAAAAGCTAGAAAAAGAACAAATTGAAAATCTCCAAGTAAATACCAAATTAGAAATACTGAAAACCAAAGGAGAGATTAAGAAAACTGAAATTAAGAAAACTATTGAATTAATAAATAAAACCAATAGTTGGTTTTATGAAAAAAACTAATAAAATTGATAAACTTTTGGTCAATTTGATTAAAAAAAGAAGAAAATCAAATTACTAATATTAAAAAATGAAAGAGATGAAATCACCTGCAATGAGGAGGAAATTAAAACAATATTTAGAAATTACTTTGGCCAACTTTATGCCCATAAATTCGATAATCTAAACTAGAAAGATGAGTATTAAAAAAAAAACAAACCAAATTGCCCAGATTAATAGAAAAGGAAGTTGAATGCTTAAACAACCCAATCTCAGAAAAAGAAATTGAACAAGCCCTCAATGAACTCCCCAGGAAAATATCTCCAGGGCAAAATGGATTTGTAAGTGAATTCTATCAAACATTTAAAGAACAGTTAATGCCAATACTATATAAACTACTTTTGAAAATTGGGGAAGAAGGAGTCCTCCCAAATTCTTTCTGTGGTACAACTATGTGGTTTTGATACCTAAACCAGAAAGAGACAAAACAGAGAAAGAAAATTATAGACTGATTTGTCTAATGCATGCAGATGCAAAAATTTTAAATAAGATTTTAGCAAAACGAATACAGCATCTTATCCCGAGATTAATACATTATGATCAGGTAGGATTCATACCAGGAATGCAGGGCTGGTTCAATATTAGGAAAACTGTTACCATTATTGATCACATCAACAACAAAACTAACAAAAACCACACGATTATATCAATAGGTGCAGAAAAAACTTTTGACAAAATACAACACCCATTCCTACTAAAAACACTGGAGAATGTAGGAATAAAGGGATCTTTCCATAAAATAATAAGCAGTATCTACCTAAAACCTTCAGCAAGCATTATATGCAATGGAGATAAGCCAGATGCATTTCCAATAAGATCAGGGGTGAAACAAGGATGTCCATTATTACCACTATTATTCAATATGGTACTAGAAACGTTAGCTGTAACAATTAGACAAGATAAAGAAATTGAAGGAATAAGAATAGGCAAAGAAGAAACTAAGTTCTCACTCTTTGCAGATGATATGATGATATACTTAGAAAATCCCAGAGATTCAAGTAAAAAACTACTTGAAATAATAAATAACTTTGGCGAAGTTACAGGTTACAAAATAAACTAGCACAAATCTGCATTCTTATGTATTAGCAACAAAGACCAACAGCAAGAGATAGAAAGACAAATCTCTTTTAAAGCTGGGGTAGGCACTGTAAAATACTTGGGAGTTTACCTGCCAAAACAAACCCAAGGACTATATGAACACAATTACAAGACACTTTTTGCACGAATAAAGTCAGATTTAAGGAAGTGGAAAAACATCAGTTGCTCATGAGTAGGCCGAGCTAATATAATACAAATGACAACTCTATCTAAATTAATTTACTTATTAAGCTCCATACCAATTAAACTATCAGATAATTATTTTCTAGAGCTGCATAAAATAATATCAGAATTCATGTGGAAGAACAAAAGGTCCAGAATATCAAAGGGACTAATGAAAAGAAATGCTAGGGAAGGTGGCTTAGGGCTATCAGATCTCAAACTGTATTATAAAGCAGCAATTATCAAAAGCACTTGATACAGGCTAAGAAACAGAAGGGTAGACAAGTGGAATAGACTTGGCACAGTAGGCAAGGAGTACAGCAAAGTCCTGTTTGATAAACCCAAGTCCCCAGCTTCTGAGATAAGAACTCATTGTTCGGCAAAAATTGCTGGGAATACTGGATAACAGTGTGGTGGAAACTAGGCATAGACCTATGCCACCTGACACTGTACACAAGAATAAAGTCCAAATGGATATGCGATCTAGGTATAAAGATTAAAAAAGATAAATATAAAGGGAAAAAAGGAAAAAAAACCTATTACACAATAGGGGCAAACTGTTTACATCCCTGTGAGGGAAGATGATACTTGTTAATGTTGAGAATTGTATATTTATTATGCAATGTAAAAGGTATATGCATAGATAGCGGGAATGGGTATAAATTAAATGATGTGATGATAACAAATGTGATTTAAGCATGCAAAGGGATTGTAATGAGAAGTGTGAAAAGGAAGAGGCAGAAAACAAATAAAATTCCATCACAGAAAAAGGCACAAAAATATATTACAATAGAGGGAAAGAGGGGAGGAATAGGAGTATTGTTTGAGAGGTACTCTAATCTGACTGGGTTCAAGGAGGGTAGAACAAACTCAGTTCAGTATAGAAATACAACTAGCTCTAAAGTCAATAGGATGGGAAAAGGGAAAGAAAAGGGAGGGAAGGCTAAAAGGCAGGAAAGAAATAGTAAGGGGAAAGGGGAATAGAAAGGAGGGGGCTGAAAGAAGGGAGGGAAGAATGAGGGAGGCTGTAGTCAAAAATAAAAACTCTATTGAGGAGGGGAAGGCAGAAGGGAAAATTAAAAGCATAAGTAAGGGGAAAGGAGATGGAGGAAAAGACACAAGTAATAATCATAACTATGAATGTGAATGACATGAACTGTCCCATAGAACAGAGAGGGATAGCAGAATGGATTAAAAACCATAATCCAACAATATGTTGTTTACAAGAAACACATTTGAAAAGGGGAGATACACAGAGGGTAAAGGTAAAAGGTTGGAGCATAACTTGTTGTGCTTCAGTTGATGTGAAAAAAGCAGGGGTAGCAATCCTAATCTCAGACAAAGCAAAAGAATAAATAGATCAAATCAAAAGAGACATGGAAAGAAACTATATCCTGTTAAAAAGCACCATAGACAATGAAGCAATTCCATTACAAAGCATATATGCTCCAAGTGGTACAGCATCAAAATTCTAAGAGGAGAAGTTAAGGGAGTTATAGGAAGAAACAGACAACAAAAATTATACTGGTGGGGGACCTCAGTGTTCCACTGTCTGAACTTGATAAATCTAACTTCAAAATAATCAAGAAAATAAGGTAGATATGATAGATTTCTGGAGAAAATTGAATGGGAATAGAAAGGAATACACTTTTTTCTCAGTGACACATGGCACATATACAAAAATGGCCAATATTCAAGGGCACAAAAATCTCACAATTCAGTGCAGAAAGGCAGCAATAGTCAATGCATCTTTCTCTGATCATAATACAATAAAATTTATATGTAAGTGAAAGTCAAGGAAACATAAACCAAAACCTATTAAGAAACTAAATACTCTAATCCTAAAGAAGGAATGAGTGAAAAAACAAATTACAGAAACAATCAGCAACTTCATTCAGGAGAATGAAAATAATGAGACAACCTACCAAATTATATGAGATAATGCAAAAGCAGTTCTTAGGAGAAGTTTTATAACTTTGAGTGACTACAAGAATAAAATAGAGAAAGAGGAGATCAATGAATTTGGCATGCGGCTGAAAAAGCTAGAAAAAGAACAAATTGAAAATCCTCAAGTAAGTATCAAATTAGAAATATTGAAAACCAAAGGAGGGGTTAATAAAGTTGAAATCAAAAAGAGTATTGAACGAATAAAAAAAAAAACTGGGAGTTGGTTTTATGAAAAAACCAGTAAAATTGATAAACCATTGGTCAATTTGATTAAAAAAAGAAAGAAGTAAATCAAATTCCCATTATCAAAAATGAAAAGGGTGAACTCACCTCCAATGAGGAGAAAATTAGAACTGTAATAAGAAATTACTTTGACCAACTCTATGTCCATAAATTCGTCAATCTAAATGAGATGGATGATTATTTTAGAAGATACAAATTGCCCAGAGTAACAGAAGAGGACGTTGAATACTTAAATAATCCCATCTCAGAAAAAGAACTTGAACAAGCCATCAATGAACTCCTTAGGAAAAAATCTCCAGGGCCAGATAAATTCACAAATGAATTCTATCAAACATTTAAAGAACAGTTAACTACAATACTATATAGACTATTTGGGAAAATTGGGGAAGGAGAAATCCTCCCATACTCTTTTTATGATACAAATATGGCTTTGATACCTAAACCAGGAAGATCTAAACCAGAGAAACAAAATTATGGACCAATTTTTGTAATGAATAAAGACGCAAAAATTTTAAATAAGATTTTAGGAAAAAGAATACAGTAACTAATCACTAGAGTAATACATTATTATCAAGTAGGATTTACAGAAGGAATGTAGGGCTGGTTCAGTATTAGGAAAATTATTACCATTATTGATCATATCAGCAACAAAAGTAACAGAAACCACATGATTATCTCAATAAATGTAGAGAAAGATTTTGACAAAGTACAACACCCATTCCTATTGAAAACACTGGAGAACATAGGAATAAATGGAACTTTCTATAAAATAATAAGCAGTATCTACATAAAGCCTTCAGCAGCATTATATGCAATGTGTGTGTGTGTGCGTGTGTATGTGTGTTTGTCCTTTGTTGCTGAAGAAGACTATGCCAACAGAGAAATAATGACATGACTTGCACTTGACTTTTTTTGTTTTGGCTGAGGGAAGGTTGTGCAGGTCACCAGCCTCACTTCTCCTCCAGAGACATCTGAATCCAGTGACCAGATATTCATCAGGATGACTGGAGATGACCCAGGATGAGGCAATTGAGTTTAAGTGACTTGCCCAAAGTCACAAAGCTAGTGAGTGTCAAGTGTCTAAAGTGAGATTTGAACTCAGGTCTTCCTGACTCCTACACTGGTGCTGTATCCACTGCACCACCTACCTGCCGCATCATATGCAGTGGGGATGAGCTAGATGTATTTCCAATAAGATCAGAGGTGAAACAAGTATGTCCATTGTCACCACTATTATTCAATATGGTACTAGAAATGTTAGCTGTCTCAATTAAAGAAGATAAAAAAAACTGAAGGAATTAGAATAGGCAAAGAAGAAACTACGTTATCACTCTTTGCAGATGATACGATGATGTACTTAGAAAATCCCAGAGAATCAAGTAAAAAACTAATAAACAACTTTGTCAAATTTGTTGGTTACAAAATAAACCTACATAAATCTTCTGCATTTCTATACATTACTAACAAAGCCCAACAGCAAGAAATAGACAGAGAAATCCCATTTAAAGACACTACAAAATATTTGGGAATCTACCTGCCAAAACAAACCTAGGGTCTATATGAACAAAATTACAAAACAATTTTCACGCAAATAAAGTCATATCTAAGTAAGTGAAAAAAACATCAGTTGTTCGTGGGTGGGCAGAGCCAAAATAATAAAAAATGAAAATTCTGTCTAAATTAATTTACTTTTTCAGTGCCATACTAACCAAACTACCAGATACTTTTTTCTGTAGAGCTAGAAAAAAATATTATCAAAATTCATCTGGAACAATAAAAGGTCAATAATATCAAGAGAAGTAATGAAAAAAATGTTAGGGAAGGTGGCCTAGGGCTAACAGATCTCAAATTGTATTATAAAGCAGCAGTTATCAAAACCACTTGGTATTGGCTAAGAAACAGAAAGGTAGACAAGTATAATATGCTAGGTATTCAAGACACAGTAGGCAATGAAACTAGCAAACTACTGCTTAATGAACCCAAGGAAGCCAGCTTCTGGGATAAGAACTCACTGTTCAGCAAAACACGCTGGGAAAACTGGATAACAGTGTAGCTGAAACTAGGCATAAGCCAATGCCTGACACGATACACGAGAAAAAAGTCCAAATTGATATATAATCTAGGTATAAAGATTGATACCATAAACAAATTAGTGAAGCAAGGAATAACATATTTATCAGATTTATAGAGAAGGGAAGAATTTTTGACTAAACAAGAGATATATAGCAGTATGAAGTGCAAAATGGATAATTGAATTACATTAAACTGAGAGTCACAGCCCAGAAGAGACTGGAAGGTCTACAGGAAGAATCTGTTCCACAGAGGTGGAGGAGCACACAGCACAAAGCACAGCACATCCTGGCCATGGTATGACCAAGCAGGAAAGCCCTGGGGTGATCTGAGGAAGCAGCAGTACAGTAGAATAGCAGCTCAGGGCCAGAGTCCAGGAGAGTGAAGCAAGTGAGAGTCATTGAGCCTCAGCTATCAGCAGCAGCTACTCTTGAGACTATCAGCCCGCAGATTGAACTTCCAGGAGCCAAAATGGTGGAGTGATTGACAAATGATCTCTCCCACTGCTGTAATTGATATTGTAAGAACCATAAAATATTTCTTCAGAAAAGTACTGCATCAGTGGCATCAGCAAAAGAAGCAAACAGCCTCATAGCACATGACACTAGGAAAATAGCAAAGGAATATTCCTCTTACTGCAGGGGAGGCAATGTGGGAGGAGAGGCACCCCAGGGGAGTGTAGCCTCCCAATCACCAACACCAGGAGTCCAGGTTTCTCTCAATAGGGCACGTGGAATCACAAACCCCTGAGGTTGCCTTTGCTTAGCACAACTGAGCAGATCCCCGGATGACCAGACCACTGCTCCCCAACATTTAACAAGCTAGCTCCAGGGCTAATTCAGGAAAACACAAACAGAATTCACCAAGCCTTTGCTTTCTCACGCCAGCCAGCTCAGTACCAGACTCTTTCTCTTTCGCTGAAAGAACCAGAGGTCACAATATATAAAGCCTAACCATCATGAGTAAGAAGCAAAGGAGGAAGGAAAAGACCATAGATACTTTCTATGGGAAAAAGGAAGAAAACATGAAAACCAAAGAAGTCAGTACTGAGACTATACTCCCATCTGAAACTTCAGAAGGGTCTATGCACTGCTTGCATGCACAAAGAGCACTCTTGGAACAACTGAAGAAGGAAGGAGAAGAAAAAATGGCTAATGCTTTTAAAAGTATAAAAAAGAATTCACTGAAGAGAGCAGGTCTTTAAAAAGGAAAACTGAACAAATAGAAAAGAAAACACAAAACCTAACTGAGGAAATAGGACAAATGAAAAAGAAAGTACAAAAACTAACAGGAGAAAATAATTCATTAAAAGGAATGATTGGACAGATTGAAAAGGAGATGCAAAAGTTATCTGAAGAAAACAATTTGATGAAAATTACAATTGGGCAAATAGAAGCTAATGACTCGATGGGACATCAAGAATCAGTCAAGCAAAATCTAAAAAATGAAAAGATAGAAGAAAATGTAAAATATCTAATTGAAAAAAAAAAAAACAAGTGACCGGGAAAATAACTCCAGGAGAGAAAATTTAAAAATTATTGGCCTACCAGAAAGTCATGATGAAAAAAAAGAGTCTGGACAATATTTTCCAAGAAATTGTCAAAGAAAACTGCCCAGAAATGCTAGATCCAGAGGGCAAAATGGTAATGAAAGAATCCACCCTACACCTTCTGACAAAGACCCCAAACTAAAAGCACCAAGAAATATTCTTATCAAATTCCAGAACTATCAAGTGAAGGAGAAAACACTACAAGCAGCTAGAAAGGACCCATTCAAATATCAAGGAGATACAGTCAGGAACACACAGGACTTTTCAGCTTCTACATTAAAAGATTGAAGGAATTGGAATATGATATTTCGTAAGACAAAAGAGCTGGGACTACAACCAAGGATCAATTACCCAGAAAAGTTCAACATAACATTTCAGGCAAGGAGTTGGACATTTAATGAAATAAGGGATTTTCAGACCTTCCTGATAAAAAGGCCAGAACTCAATAGAAAATTCAGTCTTCAAGCGCAGGTCTCAAGAGAGGCATAAAAAGGCAAACATGGGAAAAGAAAACTTATTACTCAATTTTGGCAAACTGTTTACCTCCCTATAAAGGAAGAGGACACTTGTCAGTCTTGAGAATAGTATATGTATTATGAAATACAGAACAGATTTATATAGATAGAGGGAACAAGTATAAAGTAATAACGTGATGATAAAAATGTAATTTAAACATACAAAAGGATTGTAACAGAAGATGTGTAAATGAGGAAACAAAATGGCAAATTGCATCACTGGCAAAAGTAAAAAAAAAAATTGTATTACAGTGGAAGGAAAAAGGGGTGGGAGATCAGCTTTGTTTGAAAGGTACTCTCATATGATTTGGTCCAAGGAGGGAACAACAAACTTAAATATATAAATCTAACTAGCTCCACTGGCAGTAGGAGGGAAAGGGGGAAAGATGGGGGGTAGGCTAAAAGGGATGGAAGAAGTAGTAAGGGTAAAGGGCAGTAAAAGGGAGGGGGGCTGAAAGAAGGAAGGGAAGACTGCAGGAAATGGTGGTCAAAAATTAAAACTCTATTGTGGAGGCGATGAGAGAAGAGAGAACTAAAAGCACAAATTGTGGGAAAGAGGATGGAGGGAAAGACACAGATAGTAACACTGTGAATGTGAATGGGTTGAATTCTCCCATAAAACGGAGACGGATAACAAGATGGATTTCAAGCCATAATCCAACACTATATTTTTTGAAATAAACATTTGAAATGGGAGGATACACACAGGGTAAAGGTAAAAGGTTGGAGCAGAATATACTGTGCTTCAGCTGATGTAAGAAAAGCAGGAGTAGCAATCCTAATCTCAGACAAAAGAAAAGCAGAAATAGATCTAATCAAAAGACATAAGGAAGGAAACTATATCCTGCTAAAACTCACCATAGACAAGGAAGAAATATCATTACTAAACATATATGATCCAAGTAGTATAGCATCAAAATACTTAGAGGAGAAGACAAAGGAGTTACAGGGAGAAATAGACAGCAAAACTTTACTAGTGGCTATCTCAACATCCCCCTCTCGGAACTTGATGAATCTAACCTTAAAATAAACAGGAAAGAAGGTAAAGAGGTGAATAAAACTCTGCATAAGTTAGATATGGTAGATATCTGGACAAAACTGAATGCGGATAGAAATGGATATACCATTTTCTCAGTGATATATGGCATATATACAAAAATTGACCATGTACTAGGACATACAAACCTCACAATCCAGTGCAGAAAGGAAAATATAGTCAATTCGTCCTTCTCAGATCATAATGCAATAAAAATAATAAGTAATAAAAGGCCATGGAAAGTTGTTTTTATTTTTATTTTTATATTTTTAAATTTACTAATTTTTTATATATAACTTAGATTTTATATATAACTTAGATTTATTTTTCCCATATCACCCCCTTACATACCTCTTCCCTTCCCTAGACAGCATACAATTTTATATATGTTCTACACATACATTCCTATTAAATACATTTTCACTATAGTCATGCAGTGTAGAAAAATTAAAACGAATGGGAGAAATCATGTAACAAACCAAAATGGAAAACAAAAGAAAATTATATGCTACATTCTGTGATTAGATTTCATAGCTCTTTCTTTGGATGAGGAAGGCATTTTCCCTTAAAAGACCATTGAGAATTTTTTAAGTCCTTGCATCACAATGAAGTTCTATGTCTTCCAAAAAAAACAAAAACAAAAACAAAAACTCTCACACACTGTGGTCGTTGCTGTGGACAAAGTTCTCCTGGTTCTGCTCCTTTCACTCAGCATCAGATCATGTAGGTCTTTCCAAGCCTCTCTGGAGTCTTCCTGTTCATCATTTCTTATAGTGCAATACTACTCCATTACACTCATAAACCATAATTTATCCAGTCATTCCCTAATTGATGGGCATCCACTTGATTTCCAGTTTTTGGCCACCATAAAGAGTGCTAGTATAACTATTTTTTTGTGCATGTGGGAACCTTTTCCACTTTTAAGATCTCTTGGGGATGCAGTCCTAGAAGAGAAATTGCTGGACTAAAGGTATTCATATATCTGTAGCCCTTTGGGCATGGTTCCAAACTGCTCTCCAGAATGGTTGGATCAGCTCACAGCTCCAACAACAAGGAATTAGTGTTCCAACTCACCCACATCCTCTCTGACATTTATCATCTTCCTATTCTGTCATGTTAGCCAATCTGATATGTGTGATGTGGTATCTCAGAGTTGTTTTGATTTGCATCTCTCTAATCAATGGTGAATTAGAGCATTTTTTCATATGACTATAGGTATTTTTTATTTATTTCTCTGAAAACTGCCTATTCATATCCTTTGACCATTTATCAATTGGGGAATGACTTGTATTCTTGTACATTTGACTCAATTCTCTATATATTTTAGAAATGAGGCCTTTATCGCAGACACTAGTTTCAAAAATTCTTTTCCAGTTGTCTGCATCCCTCTGAATCTTGACTGCATTGGGTTTGGTTGTGCAAAAACTTTTCAGTTGAATGTGATCAAAATTGTCCATCTTGCACTTCATAATGCTTTCTATCTCTCGTTTAGTCAAAAATTCTTCCTTCTCCATAAATCTGATAAATATATTTACTATTCTTTGCTCCAACAAGGATGCCATAGCACTGATATCATAGTTTCAATATTTATACCTAGATAATATACATATTTTGACTTTATTCTTGTGTACAGGGCCAGGCATTGGTCTGTGCCTAGTTTCTGCCACACTTTTATCCAATTTCCCAGCAATTTTTGATGAACAATGAGTTCTTATCCCAAAAGTTGGAATCCTTGTGCTTACCAAACAGTAGATTGCTATATTCATTGCCTACTGTGTCTTGAGGACCAAGCCTATTCTAATTGTCTACCCTTCTGTTTCTTATCCAGTACCAAGTGATTTTGATAATTGCTGCTTTATAAAACAATTTGAGATCTGGTAGAGTCAGACAACCTTCCGTAGCATTTCTTTTCATTGGTTCCCTTGATATACTGGACGTTTTTTTCCTCCAGGTGAATTTTGATATTATTTTTTTCCAGCTCTAGAAAATAGTTGTCACATAATTTGATTGATATGGCACTAAATAAGTAAATTAATTTAGGTATAATTGTCATTTTTATTATATTGGCTCTATCTACCCGTGAGCAACGGATGTTTTTCCGCTTATTTACATCTGATTTAATTTTTGTGAAAAGTGTCTTGTAATTGTGTTCATATAGTCTCTGAATTTGTTTTGACAGGTAGACTCTCAAATATTTTATAGTGTCTACCCTAGCTTTAAATGGGATTCTTCTTTGTAACTCTTGCTTTGGGGTTTTGTTAGTAATATATAAAAATGCAGAAAATTTGTGTGGGTTTATTTTGTAACCTGCAACTTTAACTAATTTGCTTATTATTTCAAGTAATTTTTTACTTGAATCTCTGGGATTCTCTAAGTATATCATTGTATCATCTGCAAAGAGTGATAATGTAGTTTCTTCTTTACCTATTCTAATTCCTTCAATTTCTTTATCTTCTCTAGTTTCTACAGATAACATTTCTAGCAACATATTGAATAATAGTGGTGGTAATGGACATCCTTGTTTCACCTCTGATTTATTGGAAATGCATCTAGCTTATCTCCCTTACATATGATGCTTGCTGAAGGTTTCAGACAGATATTGATTATTATATTATGGAAAGTCCCCTTTATTCCTATGTTCTCTGTATTTTTAATAGGAATAGGTATTGTATTTTGTCAAAAGCTTTTACTACATCTCTTGAGATAATCATTTGTTTTGTGTTAGGTTTGTTGTTTATAAGGGCAATGATGCTAATAGTTTTCATAATATTGAACCAGCCCTCCATTCCTGTTATGAATCCTATCTGATCATAATGTACCATTCTCATGATCAGTTGCTGCATTCTTTTTGCTAAAATCTTATTTAAAATTGTATCATCTACGTTAATTCAAGAAATTGGTCTATGATTTTCTTTCTCTGTTTTGTCTCTCCCTGGTTAGTTATCAAAACAATATTTGTATGATAAAAAGAATTTTGGAGGACTCCTTCTTCCCCAATTTTCCCAAATAGTCTATATAATATTGGAATTAAATGTTCTTTAAATGTTTGATAGTATTCACTTGTAAATCCATATGCCCTGGAGATTTTTTCCCAGGGAGTTCATTTATGACTTGTTCAATTTCTTTTTCTGAGATAAGGTTGTTTAAGTACTCAACTATGTCTTCTCTTAATCTGGGAAATGTATATTTTTTAAAATAATCATCCATCTGATTTACATTGTCGAATTTATGGGCATAAGTTTGGGGGAAGTAATTTCTTATTATTGTTGCAATTTCCTCCTCATGAGAGGTGAGTTCATCCCTTTCATTTTTGGTATTAGTAAGTTGGGTGTTTCTTTCTTTTTTAAAATCAAATTGACCAAAAATTTATGAATATTATCGGTTTTTTCATTAAACCAACTCTGTTTTATCTATTAGTTCAATAGTTATCTTAATTTAAATTTTGTAATCTTTCCTTTTGTTTTCAGTATTCCTAATTTGGTATTTACTTGGGGATATTCAATTTGGTCTTTTTCGAGCTTTCTCAGCTGCATGCCCAATATATTGATCTCCTCTTTCTCTATTTTATTCATGTAGGCATTCAAAGATATGAAGCTTCCCCTTAGAGCTGCTTTTGCAGTATCCCAGAAGATTTGATAGGATGTTTCATTTTTGTCACTCTCTTGAATGAAGTTGTTGATTGTTTCTATGATTTGTTGTTTAATTCTCTCCTTCTTTGGGATTAAACTATTTAGTTTTCAATTAATTTTTGGTCCGTCTTTCCATGGCCTTTTATTACATATGATTTTTTATTGCATTATTATCTGAGAAGGATGCATTGACACTCTCTGCCTTTTGGCACTGGATTTTGAGGTTTTTATGCCCTAGTACATGGTCACTTTTTCTATATGTGCCATGCACTGCTGAGAAAAGGTATATTCCTTTCTATCCCCATTAAGTTTTCTCCAGAGATGTATCATGTCTATCTTACCCAGAATTTTATTCGTATCCTTAATTTATTTCTTGTTTTTTTAAGATTACTTTTATAAAGTTCAGAGAGGGGGAAGTTGAGGTCTCCCCCTAGTGTAATTTTGCTGTTTTTTTTCCTGTAACTCCCTTAACTTCTCTAAGAATCTGGATGCTATACCACCTGAAAAACATCTGTTTAGTAATTATATTGCTTTATTTTCTATGGTGATTTTTAACAGAATGTAGTTTCTTTCCTTATCTCTTTTGGTTAGTTCTATTTCTACTTTTGCTTTGTCTGAGATTAGGATTGCTACCCTGCTTTTTTACATCAGCTGAAGCACAATATATTCTGCTCCAACCTTTTACATTCCTGTGTATATCTAACCATTTCAAATGTGTTTCTTGTAGAAAACATATTTTTGGATTACGACTTTTAGTCCATTATGCTGTCTGTCTCCATTTTATGGGAGAATTCAACCCATTCACATTCACATTATTACTATCTGCGTCTTTCCCTCCATCTTCTTTCCCACCGTTTGTGCTTTAGGTTCTCCCTTCTAGCTTCCCCTCCACAATAGTTTTAATTTTTTACCACCATTTCCCACAGTCTTCCTTTCCTTCCTTCAGCCACCCCCCCTTTTTACTTTCCTTTACCCTTACTACTTCTTCCCTCCCTTTTAGCCTCCCTTCCCTTTTCTTTCCATCTTCCCCTCCTACTGCCTAAAGAGCAAGTTAAATTTATAAGTTTAATTAAGTTTGTTGTTCCCTCCTTGAACCAAATAAGATGATAGTAGATCTCATACAATACTCATCTCCCTCCACTCTTTCCCTGTACTACCATATAATTTTGTACTTATTCCTGTGATGTAATTTACCATTTTCTGTTTCCTCCTTTTCACATATCCTTATAGAATCCTTTCACATGCTTAAATCACATTTTTATCATGACATAATTTACTTTGTACCTGTTCTCTCTTTCTCTGTATATCCCTTTCATATTTTTAATAGATATATAAAATTTATCTGGAGGAACAAAAGGTCCAGAATATCAAGAGAATTAATGAAAATAAATGCTAGAAAAGGTGATCTAGCCCTACCAGATCTCAAATTGTATTATAACACAGCAATCATCAAAAGCACCTGTTACTGGCTAAGAAATAGAGGGGTAGGCCACTGGAATAGGTTAAGTACTATAGACACAGTAGTCAATGAATATAGCAATCTAGCGCTTCATAAACCCAAGAATGCTAGCTTCCGGGATAAGAGCTCACTTTCAACACAAATTGCTGGAAAAATTGGATAACAATGTGGTAGAATCTAGGCATAGACCAATGTCTGTTAGCATACATAAGAATAAAGTCCAAATGGATACATGATAAAGGTAAAAAGCCGGATACTATAAACAAGTTAGGGGAGCAATGAATATTGTATTTGTCCAATTTATGGAGAATGGAGAAATTTTTGACCAAGGAAGAGATAGAGTACAATATGAACTTCAGAATGGATAATTTTAATTATATTAAATTGAAAAGTTTTTGCAACTAGTGTCTGTGATAAAGGCCTCATTTCTAAAATAGATAGATATCGGAGTTAAATTTACAAGATTACAAGTCATTCCCCAGTTGAAAAATGGTGAGAGGATGTGAAGAGGCAATTTTCAGAGGAAGAAATTAAAGCTATCTATAGTCATATGAAAAAATGCTCTAAATCACTATTGATTAGAGAGATTCCAATCAAAACAGCTCTGAGATACCACATCACACCTATAAGATTGGCTAACATGACAGAACAGGAAGATGATAAATGTTGGAGATGTGAGAGAGTTGGAACATTAATTCATTGTTCGTGGAACTGTGAGCTGATCTAACCGTTCTGGAGAACAATTTGGAACTATGCCTAAAGGGCTACAAAAATGTGCATACCCTTTGACCCAGCAATACTGCTTCTAGGATTGTATCACCAAGAGATGATAAAAATGGGAAAGGATCCCATATGTTCAAAAATATTTATAGTAGCTCTCTTTGTGATGGCACAAAACTGGAAATTAAGGAGTTGCTCATAAATTGAGGAATGGCTAAATAAGTTGTTGTATATGAATACGATGGCATACTTCTTGTGCTATAAGAAATGATAAACAGGAAGATTTCATAGAGGCCTGGAAGGCTTATATGAACTGATGCTGAGTGAAAGGAGAAGAAGCAGAAGAACTTTGTACACAGCAACCACAACACTGTGTGATGAATTTTTCTGGTAGACCTACTCCTTCATAGCAATGCAAGGGCCTAAAAAATTCCCAATGGACCTTTGATACAAAATGCCTTCCACATCCAGAGAAAGAACTATGGAATTGGATCACAGAATGATGCAGATCATTTTCTCTTGTGTTATGTTTTGTTATGGTTTGTTTAGTTTTATGGTTTCTTCCATTCATTTGAATTCTTCTATGCAACATGACTAAGGTAAAATTGTATTTAATAAGAATATGTGTGTAAACTCTATATAAGATTGCACACCATCTCACAGAGGGAGTGGGAAGGATATGGGGAGGGAGGAATAAGGAGGGCAATAATTCTAGGATATATGGAAGTGATTGTAGAAAACTGAAAACAAATAAAACAACTTTAAAAATTTATCAAGGAAAACTGTCCTGATATTCTAGAACCAAAGGGTAAAATAGATATTGAAAGAATCTACTGATCACCTCCTGAGGTCACAAAAGGAAAACTCCTAGGTATATTGTAGCCAAATTTCAGAGCTGCCAGGTCAAGGGGAAAATATTGCAAGCAGACAGAAAGAAATAATCCGTGTATTGTTGAAACACAATCAGAATAACACAAGATCTAGCAGTTTCTACATTAAGGGATCAGAGGACTTGGAATATTCTGTTCCAGAGTTCTAAGGACCTAAGATTAAAGCCAAGAATCACCTACTCAGCAAAACTGAGCATCATACTTCTTGGGGAAAATGGTCATTCAATGAAGTAGAGGACTTTCCAGCATTCCTGATGAAAAGACCAGTGCTGAATAGAAAATTTGACTTTAACAAACAAAAATCAAGAGAAGAATGAAATGGTACACAGGAAAGAGAAATAATAAGGGACTCACTAAAGCTGAACTGTTTGCTTTCCTACATGATAAGATAATATTTGTAACTCCTGAGATTTTTCTCACTCTTAGTGTAGTTTGAGGGATTCTATACATATACACAGAGGGCACAGGGTGAGTTGAACAGGAAGAAACGATATCTAAATGCAATAAAATCAAGGGGGAAGAGAGGGATATATTGGGAGGAAAAAGGAAAAATAGAATGGGACCAATTATCTCTCTCATAAAAGAGGCAACTGAAAGCTTTTTTCAATGGAAGTAAAGAAGGAGGAGGTGACAGGGAAAAAGGGAACCTTACTCTTATAGCATTTGACTTAAGGAGGGAATAATATGCACACTCAATTTAGTATGGAGAGCTGTCTTACATTACAGGAAAGTAGCAGGGAAGGGTATAAACAGGGGGTGGGTGATGATAGAAAGGAGGATGAATGAGAGGAGGTGGCAATTAGAAGTAAACACTTGAGAGGGACAAGGTCAAAAAGAATGAATATAATAAATGGGGAACAAGATAGGATAGAGGAAAATGTAGTTAGTGATTCACAACATGACTGCTAGGGAAGTGTCCTGCATAACTATACATATATAACCTGTGTCGAATTACTTGCTTTTTCAGTGAGAATAGTTGAGTAGGGAAGAAGAGAGAAAAGTTGGAACTCAACGTTTTAAAAACGAATGTGAAAAATTGTTTCTGCATGCAATTGGGAAATAAGATATATAGGCAATGGAATATGGAGACCCTCTTGACTTACAAGAAAATAGAGATGATGGGGATAAGAGGAGAGGGATCTGATAGGTGGGAGGGCAGATTGGGGGAAAGGTTAATCAGAATGCATGCTGTCTTGGGGTGGGGGAAGGGAAGAGACGGAGAAATTTTTTAACTCAGAATCTTGTGGAAGTGAATGTTGAAAAACTAAAAATTAATAAATAAAATTAATGAATAAAATTTTAAAAAATTACTATGTGCAAATTCTAGAGAAACATAAGGCACAAAATTACTGAGTGAAACAGATTTCCAGCCCAAGATAAAGTAGAAGGCTGACAGGAAGGTTCAGAGTGAAGTGCAGCCCAGGATGGGCCAAGCTGTCACGGCTTCAAAGGTCTATGGGAAAGCTCTCTTACCTGGATAATAGAGGAACGTGATTTTGCCACAGCCTCAGTCCCAGAGGAGTGGGACCCACTGCTACAGCAAAGATGGCTACTTCTTCAACTCTCAGCATGAAGATGGTTGGGGAATGGAGCTCCTGTTCTTGGTTTCAGTCCTGTGTGGTGGCCCTGGTTCAAGAACAGCCCTGATTTGGCAGAGCTAAGCAGCTGGACTATGTAGAGGGAATCCTACTCACAGATCCAGGGCAGAGAAGAGTACCTGTGGTTTCTCACACACCAGAGTTCAGTCCAGGAAAGGAGTGAGCAACGACCCTTTGATCATACTACTTTGGAGGAACTGAGAATTTACAAGTCCTAAGCTATATGTCTGAAAGTAGCTGCACAAAGCCCCTGAAACTTGGAGCAATGCACCCTCCCTCTTTAATAAGGAACTCAAAGGGCAAGTAACTGACTGGAAAAATGACCAAAAAGTGGGGGAAATAAAACTGTAGAAGGTTGGTTGGTTGTTGTCCTTCTTCTTCAAAGAGGAGAGGACCAAAATGATATCAACATGATAAGGTGAAATTTCAGTGTGCCCAATTGTGGCTGATCAGAACAATATGAACTCAGAAAGCTCTACCACAGGTTGAACACAGACAGTCTGTGTGAATATTTGGGGAGAATATTCCAAATTTGTGCATCCTTGGTTTACTTTTTGCTGTCTCAAATCTACTTTTCTCAAAGAGCACAGTACCCTTGTTGATGTGGGCATGCCATGCTTAACGATCCTGTGTCAGTGTCTCCCATGTTGCACAGTCAAATCCAAAGTTCTTGAGAGAGACCTTGAGAGTGTCCGTGTATCGCTTCTTCTGATCACTGCATGACTGCCTGCCCCATGCGAGTTCTTCATAAAATAGTCTTTCTGTTCAGTATGCATTTTGTATTCTAACAAAGTGGCCAGCACATCAGAGTTGAGCTCTCTGAAACATAGTTTAATACTTGGCAGTTCAGCTGGAGCAAGGACTTCAGTGTCTGGTACCTTATCCTGCCAGGTGGTCCTCAGAATCTTCCTAATACAGTTTAAATGGAAGCGATTCAATTTCCTGGCAAGACACTGGTAAACTATCCATGTTTCACAAGCATATAACAATGAGTTTAGTACAATGGCTCTGTATACCTTCAGTCTGGTAGTCAGTCTAATATCTTTTCTCTCCCAAACTTTTCTTTGGAGCCTCCCAAACACTGAACTAGCTCTGGCAACAAGTGCATCAACTTCATTGTCTACGTGTACATCCCTGGAAAGACACTACCAAGGTAAGTGAACTTATCCACAACATTCAAAACTTCTCCATTTGTTGCAACCAGTGGTTCCATGTATGGATGATGTGGTGGTGGTTGATGGAGCACCTGTGTTTTCTTGGTGTTAATTATTAGGCAAAACTTATCACAGGCAGCAAAGAATTAATCCATTCTTTGCTGCATCTCAGTTTTAGAACAGTTTTAGAAGCTGCATTGGAGGCTACTTTCTTGGTGAAAAGCTATTTTCTTACGATGAAGATCAAAGCATACTAACAGAGAAAGACAGAAAGATAAAGGCTCCTACATCCAAAGCCTCTAATGAAATATGAAATTGTTGCAGACCATGGAAGAGCTCCTAAAGGATTTTTAAAATTAAGTAAGATAAGTAAAGGAAAAATTGGGAAGAGAGAAAAGAGCAATTCAAGAAAATCATGAAAAATAAGTAAACACCTGGCTAAAAGAGACCCCTAAGAATGTTGAAGGAAATAACACCTTTAAATGTTTTTAAATATTAAACTGGCTAACCCAAATGGCAAAATCAGATCTAAAAAGGCATTGAAGAGAATGCCTTAGAAAACAGAATTCACTAAATGGAAAAGGAGTTCCAAAAGCTCACTGAAGAAAATAATTCCTTCAAAATTAGAATGGAGCAAATGGAAGTTAATAAGTTTATGAGAAATAAAGAAATTATAAAAGAAAACCAAAAGAATGAAGAAGTAGAAAACCATGTCAAATGACCCATTACCAAAACAACTAACCAGTAAACTAGATCCAGGAGAGATAATTTAAAGTGCATGCATCTACCTGAAAATCATGATAAGAAAAGAACCCTAGACACCATTTCAAGAAATTATCAAGGAAAACTGCCCTGATATTTTAGAACTGGAGGCTAAAATAGAAATTGAAAGAGTCTACTGAGAGATAACCTCCTGAAAGGGATCCCCAAGGAAAAATTCCTAGAAATATGGTAGCTAATTTCTAGAAGTCCCAGGACAAAAAGAAAATATCACAAGCGACCAGATAGAAACAATTCAAGTATTGTGTAAACACAATCAGGATAACACAGGATTTAGAAGCTTCTACAATAAGACTGGATGGCTTGGAATGTAATGTTCCAGAAATCAGAGGAACTATGACTAAAAACAAGAATCTTCTACCCAACAATACTGAGTATAATATTAAGGAGTAAAATGGAACTTCAACAAAATAGAGTAGCTCCAAGCATTCTACTGAGAAGACCAGAACTGAATAAAAACTTTGACTTTTAAATACAAGAATCAAGAGAAAAATGAAAGGTAAACAGGAAAGAGAAGCCATTTGAAGTTAAAGTGTTTATATTCCTACATGGAAAGATGATATTCGTAACTCATGACACCTTTCTTAGTGTTAGGGTAGTGAAAGGGAATATATCTATATTTATATCTAGACAGAGATACATAGATACAGGTAGATATAAATATACACACATATACACTTACACATATATACATACACATGTACATACACATATACATACATACACATAATATATGTATGTGTGTATATAGATATGCATGCATGTTCATGTGTATATGTATGCACATATATATGAGTATGTATGTAAGTGTGTGTTCATGTGTATATGTGTGTAAATATACATGTACGAATCTATGCATGTGTGTGTGAATATATGCATGTACATGTATACATGCATGTGTGTATATACCTGCCTGTCTATCTTTCTGTGTGTATATAATATGAATTGCATTCCTCCTTTGTTGCCAGAGAAGACCACTCCATCACAAGAATGATGACATGACTTACACTTGACTTTGTTTTGAGAGAGGTAGGGCTGTGCAGATCACCAGCCTTACTTCTCCAGAGCCGTTTGAACCCAGTGACCAGATATTCATTAGGATAACTGGACGTGACCCAGGGTGCACTGGGAGACCTTGGGCCCTTAAGGCCAAGGTCTTTGCAGGTGCTCATTTAGGGTCAGGCAATGCCCATTCATTGAATAGCCCTGTTTAAGAAGTAGCCAGGGCATGGCCCCTTTAATGAGGCAGTGAGTAGACGCAGCTGTCTGAATGGACCCAGCCAGATGGCTAACTCAACTCCTCCTCTGCTGGCTGCCTCTCCCTCCCCTTCCTCCTCCTCTCCAAAGGAAGGTAAATTTGGATTGCCAAAAAATGCCCAGTTGACTTGGGTTTTACTGGCTCCTTTCCCCTCTACTCTCCTCTCCTCTCCTCTGCTCCTCTCCCTTCCCCACCCCTCTGCTCTTCTCTGCTGTCCTCTACTCTCCTTTCTTCTATCCTGTCCTCTCCCAAAACCTTAAACCTACTACACTCTCAAACTGGGAGAACAATGGGCCCCTGCCTAAGGGCTCCTCTGGACCCTCCTAACTTTAGAGTGATTATCAAAAGTAACTGTTGCTATTTTCCACCCAGCCTGATGTGTTACTTTTTTCTTTTTCTTGGCCTCATTAAAGGAGCCATGTCCTGACTACTTCTTAAACAGACCTATTTACTGAATGGGCATTACCTCACCCTAAGTGAGTTCCTAAATAGACTTTGGCTTAAAGGGGTCAAGGTCTCCCATTGCATCCTGGGTCATCTCCAGTCATCCTGATGAATATCACTGGATTCAGATGGCTCTGGAGGAGAAGTGAGGCTAGTGACCTGCATAGCCCTACCTCACTCAAAACAAAGTCAAGTGCAAGTCATGTCATCATTCCTTTGATGACAGGGTTTTCTTTGGTCTTCTTTGGCAATGAAGGATGAACACAATATAATATGAAAGCCACCTTTACAAAGTTTATACTGCATAAAGGAATATAAAACTCATAAACAAATGCAGGAAAGCAAAAATAGTAATTGCAACCTGTTCAGATCATAATGCAATAAAAATTAATTTAATAAAGTGCAATTGAAGCATAAATTAGAAGTTAATAGAGAACTAAATAATCTCAAATTAAAGAGTGAACAAATCAAAGGGCAAATCATGGAAACAATGTATAATTTCATTGAAGAGAATGACCACAATGACACAACATGTCTAAACTTGTGGAATTCAGCAAACGAACTACTTAAGGGAATATTTATTTCTTAAATATTTACACACAATAAAAGATAGAACCACGCAGATGAATAAATTGGGAGCACAATTTAAAAAATGAAGTAGAAAAAAGAACAAGTCAAATATGTCTAAACACTAAACAAAAATCCTAAAAGTCAAAGGAAAGATTGATAAAAGTGAAATAATTTTTAAAAATGAACTAATAAATGAAACTATGAGCCGATTTTATAGAAAAATAAATCAGACAAAAGATTGGTTAATTTACTTTTTAAAGAAAGAGAAAAACCTATTGCTTATATCCAAAAGTCAAGGTATTAATGCATAATATATTAACATGAATTTAAAGTAAATATTTGGATTTATTTTGCACATCCATATGCCAGTAAAACTTAAAATCTAAGTAAGTGGATAAGTATTTATGAAAAATAAAATTCCCAAATTAATAGAATAGGAAATTTTTCCTTTTTCAATCTTTTCTGCCATGTGAAGTAAAGCAAGGAGCTTCATTATCACCAGTATTATTCAATATTATACTAGAAATATTATTATAGCAAAAAGATAAGAAAAAGGGATTGGAGGAATAAAAAAAAACATAACCAATGAGGCAGCAACATAACTCTTGAAAATGAAGTGATGGCATACTTAGGGAATCCTAGAAAATCAATATTAAAAAGTTAAAATCATTATTAATTTCAGCAAAGCTGTAGGATAAAATCCACATAAAACATCAGCATTTTTATGTGCTACCAAGAAAACACAGCAATGAAGAGATAGAAAGAGAGATTCAATTAACTCACGGCCGATATTGCGGAAGGTCAAACAGTGGACCTGAATGTAAAATAATTTTGACCACAAAATGAGATTATTAGATTCATTGGAAAAGATTCTGATGTTGGGAAAGATCCAAGACAAAAGGAAAAGGGACAGCAGAATATCAGATGGATATAATGTGTAGTGTAAGCAACAAATATGAGCTTCGACAGTTTTGGGGAGACAGTAGAGGATAAAAGCTACTGTAGTGTTACGGTTTATGGGGTAACAGAGAGATGGACATAACCTAACAAATGAACAACAATAAAAGTTTACTCCAAGTCCAGAATTTGTTTAATCATTTATTACTCCTGCTTCTAAAATAGAGAATATTTTCATACACATACTATGACAAATCCTTGCTTTGGCGCCATGGTATTCATAAGTCATTCTTCTCATGAGAGCTGCTGAAATAGGTAATGACAGTGTGAAATACATCACCCTCTTTTTGGAAATAAAGAAACTGAAGCTCTGACACCTGTCATAATTTCCTTCTGATCACCAAGATTATAAGAATCTGAGGTCAGCAAGCATACAATCCAGGTTTTCTGTGTCTAAAAATGGTCTTCCTTTACTTTCAGAAAAAGGACGTAACATACCACCTTTACAATCTTCTGAGTGGCAGATCAGGGACTCCATGCACATTACAATTAAACTCTTATTTCTACAGATTTAATAGTTAGGTCCTCCCTCAGGCCATGCAAGCTGAGTTAATTAATTAACATCGTCTTCAAATGTTTTACAAGATGATTCAAACAAATGAAATAGAAAATCAGGACAGCTTATGTGTTCTGTTAGTGAGTGTGCTTCTGATATTAGGAAACCTGTAAGAAGAATAAATTATTTTATTTGTTTAATAATTACTTCACAGGTCAGTTATGAATCAACCTGACTTCTTCATCGTAGGAGTCTTTGAGGTAGGCAGACCAAGTCTGGGAAAGGCTTAATTAATCAAATTAATCAAGTGACACTTTTCTTCACTTTGTAACCTGAAGCCTTAATTGGATGTCATTGCTATTGTATCCTAAATTTAGTTGGGAGACAAAGGCACTTGTGCACACTGGATGAGGCATAGGACTTGGCAGCACTAGAGAAAATAGAAAGTGTGGTGGCATAGAAGATTCCAACCCACTACTTAAAGGGGCTTGCTCATTCTCTAGAGTCACGTGAGCCTAGTAACTAGGGGGAAACCAGAAGTAAGACAGATGGGGTTTGGAATAGTTTTGTTTTCCCTTTAAGTTTTCTCCAGAGGTCTTGCCTATCTAACTTTTCTAATTCTCTCTGCCTTCTTAACTTCTTTCTCATTTATTTGGTGGTTAGATTTATGTAGCTCTGAGAGGGGGAGCTTGAGGTCCCTCATTAGTATAGTTTTGCTTTCTATTTCTTCCTGTACCTCACTTAACTTGAATGCTAAGAAATCAGAAGCTATACCACTTGGTTTATATATGTTTAGTATTGACTTTATTTCATTATCTATGGTATCTTTTGCAATATGTAGTTTCCTTACATGTCTCTTTTAATTATATGTATTTTTTTTCCTTTTTCTTTGAAATCAGTATTGCTATGCATGCTCTCTCTCTCTCTCTCTCTCTCTCTCTCTCTCTCTCTCTCTCTCTCTCTCTCTCTCTCTCTCTCTCTCGCTTGCTCGCTCGTTCGCTCTCACTCTAACTTCAGGTGAAGCATAATACATTCTGCTCCAGCCTTTTACCTTTACACTATATATCTTCTACAAATTTTTTGTAAACTAAATATTGTAGGATTCTGATTTTTAACCCACTGTGTTATCTGATTCCATTTTATGGGAAAATTTATCCCATTCACATTCAGTTATGATTACTGTGTATGGCCCTCCATTCTATTTATTTTTCTGGTTTATGCTTTTTTTCTCTCTCCTTTCACCCTTTCCCTCCTCTACAGTGTTTTGATTTTTATTATCTCCTCCCTCAAGCTGCCTTATCTTCCATTACCTCCCCCAACACACACACACACACACACACACACACACACACACACACCTTTTCATTCTCCCTTCTCCTCTTACTTCCTTATAAGATAGATTTCTTTACCCAACTTAGTGTGTAAACTACATTCAATGAGAATATGTTTCACACAGTGCTTAACCTTTCCTTCTTTCCCTTTACAGTAATAGGTCTTTCATGCTTCTTAATGTGATTTCATTTACCTTATTATGCCTCCCTCTTTCTTCTTCTCCCAATACAGTCCTTTCTTCACTCCTTTTTAATCATTACATCCCAGTCAACTTCTATTCACACTCTATGTGTATTCCTTCTAACTGCCCTAATAGAGATACAGTTTTTAAAAGTTACATGTGTCCTCTGGTCATGCCCAGAAATAAACAGTTTAACCTTGTTAATGTTGTGTTTCTTTGTTCCTTGTTTGCATTTTTATTTTTCTCTTAAATTTTGTATTTTATGATCATTTTTTTTTCTGTTCAGCTTTGTTCTTTTTATCAAGAAGATTTGAAAGTTCCCTATTTCAATGAATGTCCTTCTTTGCCCTGAATGATTATGCTTTTTTTTGCTAGGTAGTTGATTTTTGGTTGTAATTCTGATTCCTTGTACTTCCAGAATATCATAATCCAAACTCTCTAATTGTTTAATGTAGAAACTGCTAAGTCGTGCTGATTCTAGCTCCTTAATATTTGCATTTTTTTCTGGTGGCTTTCACCACTTTCTCTTTGACTTGATTGTTCTGAAATTTGGCAACAATGTTACTTGGAGGTGATTTGTGAATTCTTTCAATGATTATTTGACTGTCTGGTATTAGAATATGAGGACAGTTTTCCTTGATAATTTTTTAAAATTTATTTGCCATCACAAATATTTAATATTTAGAATATAACTGTGATTTTTTTGAAACACATAGCAGCTTTCAATTAAGGATCTTGACTTTACTAAACACTGAATAAATTAAAAAAAACTTTTACATGCCCCCCAAACTGTTACATGCCCAAAACCTCAATACAAGTTAGTCGTAAAATGACTAGTCGATCCAAGTCTGCCAACTTCCATTCCTTATGGGAGCACCCATGCTATCTCAGCATGTCACTGTATTAAATATTGAATTTCATTTCCACAGTATGACATACAAATTTAAATTGTAGCCTAGCTTTTTAAAATGTCCTTGTTTATTGTGTTGTAAAGTCCAAGGAGTTACTAAGCAGTATGAAAATTATGGTTAACAATAACCTTGCTCAAGTTAGTATATGAGAAAAGATACTGAAATGATACCCATTTTTAATTGTAAAATTTTAGTGTAAAAATTCGCTTAAATTAACTTTCACTGATATTAAATCATATATTTGTCCATACTGGCTAATGTTTTCTCTTAAGCTGTAATCCCGAACAGAAGAATTGCTTTTCTTATGCCATGGAGATAGGTTATCCTTTGTAAGTAATAGTGGTACTGTAATTGGAGAGTCAGTCTCTCCATCTGAAGTATTCAGTGATGATGCCAGGTGAAGAATTTCCTTTCTTCCAAGGAACCCTCTCTCTTCAAATCCATATTTATTTTTCATCTCAACTTTGCTTTTGATATCCTCCTCATATCCTCTTCTCTTGCATTCTGACAGACTTCACCTATTTTCTGAGCTTCAATTCCACTACCTAATTCTCTTGAAGGTTTTACTTCAGTTACAGGAGACTTTTTCTGAGATATTTCACTCCGCTGCTGTCCACTTCCTTTCCCCCTGTACTGGTCACAGACTATTTAAAAGGACAGGTTTTTTTTTTTTTTATCTCCACTAAATTCCCGTTCAAATTAAAAGTTTAAGAGTCTTTATACCTGTGAAAGCTCTCACTTCTCCTTACTCTTGCTAATAAAGGATTTTCTCTATAAGGCCTCGCTCAACCATATGTAGCTGCTTAGTTCACTTTTATCTAATAATTTAAATAGTTTTTCTTCAGATGGACTCCTTACATCCTTATCTTCGCTTTTATTAACAATACTTATGGCAGTAGTTAAGTCTCACATTTGAATGCTGCCATATATGTTTCCAGTGAATAAATAATATCATGGCCTTCTGGATGCTTCTCATCATCTCACAGTAAATGATGAAATTGTCATATGATGAACACCTTGTAGCTCACATATTCTTTTTACATGTGATGACAGTCTTACAAAGAGTTTATGATAGGTATGACTTTTAGATAAACACTTGATGATCATTCTCCCCACAAAAGACCCTATATCATTCCAGAAGAATAACTATCATGATTCTCTATTTCTTCCAAAGACAATATCTTGAATGATATTATAGGAATAGAATCAGAAGAGGGGACAGAGCCAAGGTGGCAGATTAAAGGCAGGGATTCTCTTGAGCTCTCCCCACTAAAATCCTCTAAGTACCCTTAAATAATGACTCTAAACAAATTCTAGAGCAGTAGAACTCACAAGAAGAAGATGGATTAAAGCAATATGAAAGATGGATTAAAGCTCAAGACAACTTAGAAGGTTGGCAGGAAAGGACTATTTTGCTAGGGAAGAGAGGGACTCCAGTGCAGGCTGGACCTAAGCAAACCAGGAAGAGGCCACAGAGCAACTGAGTCAGTAGCAGCAGTGGTGGCTTCCAGACCTCTCAGCCCACAAACTCCAAAGACAACTTAGAAGCTCAGCAGGAAATATCTATTAGGCCTGGGTGAAAGGAGCTCAGTCCAGCAAAGGCTGTGCCAGTGCAGACTTGGCCACAGCAAATAAGAAGCAGGCCTTGGGCCTCACTGAATCATCAGTGTCAGTGGCTGCTTCCAGAGCTCACAGCCCACAGATGATAAGGAGGTTTAAAAACTGATCAGAAGGAGATCACAGGGGTCTCTTTGCTGACACTGGGGGCAGAACTCTGTTGCTCTACCCGTACTCAGAGTTGAGTCATAATCCAAGATGGGGGGGAGAACAGTCCCAGGGTGAGGAGGAGCATTAGTACACTAGAAATTGTAGCCATAATGGAGTGGGTAGTTTTCTCACAATTACAGGGCAGAAAAGAGTGCTTGTAGTCACTCACAGACAAGAGCACAGGATAGGAGAGTAGGAAACACATTTCTCCTTGATTATATCACCTTGGAAGAATGGAAGACTTACAGTTCCCTAGAAATATCTCTGAAAACATCTGCATAATAACTCGAAAGCTTAGGGAAGTGTGCCCTCCTCTCTGAAAGCAGAGTTCTACTTTAATAAAAAGTTAAAAGTCGAGTCATAACTTGGAAAAAATAAGCAAACAACAGGAAAAAAAATCTAACCATAAAAGTTACTATGATGATAAGAAAGATCCAAATAAACATAAGTTAATGAAGTCAAAGTTCCTATACCCAAAGCCTCCAAGAAAAAGGTGAATCAGTCTCAAGTTACAGAAGAACAAAAAAGGGATTGTGAAAATCAAGTAAGGGAGGTAGGGGAAAATTTGGGAAGAGAAATGAAACTTATGCAAGAAAATCATGAAAAACAAGTCAATACTTTGGTAAATGAGACACACAGAAACATATAATGAATGAAATAACTCCTTAAAAACAGATTATGTCAAATGGTAAAAGAGATTCAAAAATCAAATATGGAGAATTTCTTTAGTTAAATGGAAAATGAGGCACAAAATCTCACTGAAGAAAAAAATCTCCTTAAAAAGTGAAACTGGCCAAATGGATAAGGAGGTACAAAATTCCAGTGAAGAAAATGATTTATTAAAAATTCTAATTGAACAAATGGAAACTAATGGCTTTATGAGAAATGAAGAAACAATGGAAAGTAAGCAAAAGAAGAAAAAAGAAGACTATGAAAAATCTTATTAGAAATAAAATTGACTTGGAAAAGAGATGCAGCAGAGATAATTTCAAAATGATTGGACTACCTGAAAGTCATATTAAAGAAAAAAAACCTGCACATTACCTTTCAAGAAATATAAAAGAAAAATTGCCCTGATATTCTAGAACCAGAGGGCAAAATAGAAACGGAAAGAATTCACCAATCACCTCCTGAAAGAGACCCCAAAATTATGGAAACTTTTAGGAATATTATAACCAAATACAGGAGCGCCCTTGTCAGGAAGAAAATTTTGCAAATAGCCGGAAACTATTCAGATATTATGGAGTCACAGTCAGGATAACACAAGATTTAGCAGCTTCTGCCTTATAGAGTTAGAAGGCTTGAAATGTGATATTCCTGAGGGCAAAGGAGGTAAGATTAAATTAAAAATCATTTAGCAAGCAAAATTGGGTATCATCCTTTCTAAGAAATGATAAACATTCAATGAAAGAGAGGACTTTCAAGGCTTCTTGATGAAAAGACCACAGCTGAATAGAAAATATGACTATAAAACATAAAAGTCAAGAGAAATATACATGGGTAAACAGGAAAGGGAAGTCACAAGTGATTTAATAAGATTGAACTCTTCACATTCCTACATGGAAAGATGACACTAGTAACTCATAAGAACTTTTTCATTATTCAGATAGTTAGAAGAAATATGTAAAAGCAGAGGTGTGAGTTGAATAGGAAGGGATGATAGCTACAAAAATTAAATATGAAGTGAGAAAAATGTATTGGAGAAAGAGAAAAGTAATTGATGAATGGAATAAGTTATCTCATAAAATAAAAAAGAACAAGCTTTCCCAGTGGAAGGGAAGAGGGAGAAAGTGAGAGGGAGTAAGTGGATCTTACACTCATCAGAATTAATTTAAATATGAAATGACAGACACAATTAGATTTAGAAGTCTATCTTACCCTACGAGCAAGCAGGAGGGAAAAAATAACAGAGAGGCAGGGGGAATATGATAGAAAGGATGGGAGACTGAGGGAGGGAATAGTCATAGGTAAAACATATTTTTAGGAGGGTCAGAGTAAAAAGGGAGAAAGAACAGAATAATCAGGAGTTAAGAAGATGGAGGGAATATAGTTATCAATAGTAACTGAAAAAAATTAGAAACAAGTTTCTCTAAGAAAGCTCATTTCTCAAACATGTGGAAAGTTGAGTCAAATTTATCACAAAAAAAAGCTATTTGCCAATTGAGAAATGAATAAAAGATATGAACAGTTTTCAGATACATTATTCAAAGTTGTCTATAGTCTTATGGAAAACAATGCTCTCACTCACTATTGAGTGGAGAATTGCAAATTAAAACACTTCTGATGTACTATTTCATACCTATTAGATTGATTAAATGATAGAAAAGGAAAATGACCAATGTTGGAGGGGATATGGGGGAAAAAAGAGATAGCAATGCATTGCTGGTAGAGTTTTGAAGTGATTTAATCATTCTATAGAACAATTTGGAACTATGCACAGAGGACTATAAAACCATGCATACTTTTTTGTCTGAGCAATACCACTATTAGGTCTGTATGTCATAAGGGATATTTAGAAAATAAAAGAACTTATTTGTACAAAATTATTTATAGCAGCTCTTTTCTGATCACTTTCAAATTAGAAATTGAAGGGAAACCTACAAATGGGGAAATGGCTAAAAATATTATTGTATGTGGTTATAATGAAATCATCTTGTGCTAGAAGAAATGGTGTGCAAGATGCACTCAGAAAAACCTTGAAAGACTTACATGAGCTGATGCAAGGTGAAATGTACTATGTACAAAACTAAAAGCAATATTGTGTGTTGATCAACTCTAAATGATTTCTCTCTTCTCAGCATTATAATAATCCAAGACAACTCTGAAACATTATGAAGAAAAATGCTATTTATACCCAGAGAGAGTACTGATGGTGTTTGAAGACAGATTGAAACTCATTTTTCTAACTTTATTTTTTACTGTTTATTTTTGGCTATGTTTTCGTCACAACATGACTACTATGAAAATGTTTTGCATGACCACATATGTAAAACATGTATTGAATTATTTGCCTTCTCAATGGAAAGGCAAGGGAGGAAGAGAGAGATTTGGAGCTCAAATTTTTAAAAAATCAATGTTAAAGATTGTTTACCTGGGGAAAAATAAAATGCTAAAGAAAGAATAAAAAATAAGAGTAATACCAGATTGCGTGGAAACCATTCCTCAGAATCATATTACTGTTCATGTCTGTACATGGCTATTATCATCAGAGTGATACAAGGTGCTTCTCTGAAAGCATGATCTTTCTAATAGGACTTTGGTGAATTTTGAACATCTGGTAAAGCTCAAGTCCTGAGAAAACTGTTTCTAGGAATTGTACAATTACTCTTACGGCTACAGAACTTGTAACGTACACAGTCTTAATTCAGTTACCCCTGACGCTTGTTTTCAGTGTGAGGTAGAGACTAAGACAAGAAAAAGAATTACTTGAAGGATCATAATGAAGTTCAGTTACAAGAAGGTTATTGTCTTTGGTTTTCAAAGGAAATTTCTACATATTTACATAAAATATGGACCCATTGTTACAACACTGCAGGAGCAATGATTGAGCAGTGTCATAACTAGTAATAGAAACAAGGTCTTGAACCTGTTAACGTTTATTTATTTCGTTTCATACTCCTGTTTTCCCAATATGGCTTGTGGCCACCAACTGAATCAGTGAAGAAGATTATCTACAAAAATTCCAAGACTGAATGCTCCTATTTCACCACTACTGCCCCCACCTTGAATGCTCCACAGAATAATACTACTGAGGCAACAACCATCATTTTACTTTTGTCTCCTTGTGGACCTACAACTACTTTTCGATTAAACGCCACTCATCAAATAGTCCAATCCAAATAGGGACTTGTAAATGTCCTCTGCCATCAAGAAGATTCTTTGATTCTGTAACAGCAAAATTGGCATATGCAGCTACAATTCAGTTGTCATAGCCAGCTACTCTCAGTTTCTTTCATGAGTTCACAAGAAACCTCAATCTAAATTTATATTCTCCAGTGCTAGAAAGAATGAACAGGGCACCATTTCTTCAGGCTGATTGACCTAAAGAATTCTTCCCTATTCTAGAATCTTCAGAGGTTCCAGTAATATTGTTTATTTTGAAACTAAAGAAGCCTGGTAGAAGCAAGTAGCCATGGAGAAGGCTGTTGTCATATGGCAAACACCCCAGTTCTTCACTAAAGAGAAGTCTACGTACTAATGGTAGAGGGACAGTGAGGCTGCTCTGGAGCCAATGTTTGTCAGAAGGTCAAGTGGAGGAGAGCCTCACTGAGCCTGCTGCTCCTTTCCAGCAGCCAGAAAATAAGAAGAGAGTAGTGGTGGGACCCGTTCCCTACCCTTTGATTCCAACCCCTATCACTAACACCCAAAGGCCACAGCACCCTTCTCTGCACCTGCGAGATGCCTCCCAGCTGACCCACAGGGACAGGCCATGTTTTCCTGAAAATTTCTCTCTTTTTAAATTTCTTTCTTTTTTTTCAGACAGAGGCACATTCATTTCCAGAAGATTTTGAGTTGAAAAATTTTCCACATCTTTACCCTCACCCTCACCCTGAAATGGCATGTATTCTGATTATCTCTTCCCCGAGTCTGCCCTCCCTTTTATTATCCTTTCCCTCTCATCCTTTTTCCCTTTACTTTCTTGAAGGGCAAGATAGATTTCTATACCTTATTGCCTGTATATCTTATTTGGCAGTTGCATGTAAAAACTATTTTTTTTTAAAACTTTGAATTCCAAATTCTCTCCCTTCTTCCCTCTCAGTCCACCTCCATTATGCATTTGTAGTTATGCAGAACACCGCCATAGTAGTCGTATTGTGAAAGACTAACTATATTTCTCTCCATTCTATCCCACCCCTTATTTAATTTTCTCTGATTCTGTCCCTTTCCAAAAGTCTTTGCTTCTGAGTACCCCCTCCCCAAATCTGTCCTCTCTTCTATCATCCCACCCCTCCCGATACCCCTTTCCTCCTACTTTCCTGTAGGGTAAGAGACCCAAATGAGGGTGTATGTTATTCCCTTCTCGAGCCAAATCTAATGAGGGTAAGGTTCAATCCTTCCTTCTCACCTCCCCCCTCTTCCCCTCCATTGTGAAACTTTTATTCTTGCCTCTTTTATGTGAAATAATTTGCCCCATTCTATCTCTCCCTTTTTCCTTCTCCTAATATATTTCACTCTCACTCCTTAATTTTAATTTTTAGACATCATCCCTTCATATTCAACTCAACCTGTGCCATATCTGCCATATCTATCTGTCTGTCTGTCTATCTATCCATCCATCCATCCATCCATTTATCTATCTATCTATCTATCTATCTATCTATCTATCTATCTATCTATCTATCTATCTATCTAAAGGCTCAGGAGGACAAAGTGAGACTGGTGACCTTGCGCAGCCCTCCCTCACTTAAAACAAAGTCAAGTGCAAGTCATGTCATCATTTCTCTGATGGCATAGTCTTCTTCGAAAATGAAGTATGAACACAATCCGTGAACAGACTGAGGTGCCTGCCTCAGTGGGGACCCAGTCAGCTGAGTAACTCAGCTTGTCCTCTCCCTTCTTTGTTTCTTTCTTTTTTCTTTCTTTGTTTCTTTCTTTCTTTGTTTCTTTCTCTTTCCTTCCTTCCTTCCTTCCTTCCTTCCTTCCTTCCTTCCTTCCTTCCTTCCTTCCTTCCTTCCTTCCTTCCTTCCTTCCTTCTTTCCTTCCTTCCTTCCTTCTTTCTTTCTTTCCTTCTTTCTTTCTTTCCTTCTTTCTTTCTTTCCTTCTTTCTTTCTTTCTTTCTTTCTTTCTTTCTTTCTTTCTTTCTTTCTTTCTTTCTTTCTTTCTATCAATCTATCTTTTGATTTCTTCCAAATACTCTAATACTGAGAAAGGTCTCATGAGTTACAAGTACTATCTTTCCATGTGGGAATGTAAAATGTTCAACTTTAATAAGTAGCTTATGCTTTCTCTTTCTTGCTTTCCTTTTCATGAGTCTCTTGATTCTGGTATTTGAAAGTCAAATTTTTTATTCAGCTTTGATCTTTTCATCAAAAATGCTTGAATGGATATACCTGACACAGGAGGAGCCAAGATGGCGGGGTAGAAAGATACACATACGCTAGCTCCAATCTCACAGCCCATAAAATACCTATAAAGAAGAACTCCCAACAAATTTGGGAGCAGAAGAAGCCACACAACAATGGAGCAGAGGAGATTTCTGTTCCAGAGAGACCTGAAAAACTGACCTGAAAGGTCCCTCATGCACCAGACCCGGAGCAGACCCCAGCCCTGGCTTGGCTGTGCTGCACAGAGAGGAGCAGATCCGACCAGGCTTCAGGGACAAAATCTCCAGCAGGCCAAGCAAGTCCTTCCACTCACATGCGGCAAAGGTCAGTGAGAGGGGCTTTTCAGTTCGTGGAGAGGGGAGTGGGGTGCCCCCATAACTCAGGCCCCCTCGGGAAGCAGCAGCAGAGGCAGCAGCAGACAAAGGATCCCAGAGCAGGCAGGAGCTCAGATCCATTGTTGAAGGTCTCTGCATAAACCCCCTGAGGTAACTGAGCCACATGCGGGCAGCCCTGCCCCAACCTGAGCACCTGAACTTAATCTCACACTGAATAGCAGCCCCGCCCTGCCAAAGCCCTAAGGCTGGGAGGCAGCATTTCAATCTCAGACTCCAAGCGCTGGCTGGGTGGAGGCTGGGTGGATCTGGAGGCTAAGTGGGTGTGGAGAGGACACTCAGAAGTCAAGTAACCTATTGGGAAAATTCCCAGAAAAGGGAAAAAAAATAAGACCATAGAAGGCTACTTTCTTGGTGAACAGATATCTCCTCCCTTCCTGTCAGATGAGGAAGAACAATGCTTACCATCAGAGAAAGACATAGAAATCAAGGCTTCTGTACCCCAAACAGGCAAAACAAATATTCAGTGGGCTCAGGCCATGGAAGAGCTCAAAGAGGATTTCGAAAATCAAGCTAGACAGGTGGAGGAAAAACTGGGAAGATAAATGAGAGAGATGCAAGAAATGCTTGAAAAACAGGTCAACACCTTGCTAAAGGAGGCCCAAAAACATGCTGAAGAAAATAACACCTTGAAAAATAGGCTAACTCAATTGGCAAAAGAGGTTCAAGAAGCCAATGAGGAGAAGAATGCCCTAAAAAGCAGAACTGACCAGATGGAAAAGGAGATCCAAATGCTTACTGAAGAAAATAATTCCTTAAAGATTAGAATGGAGCAGATGGAAGCTAATGACTTTAAGAAAAATCAAGAAATTACAAAACAAAACCAAGGGAATGAATAAATAGCAGACAATGTGAAAGACTGCATTGGAGAAACAACTGACCTGGAAAATAGATCAAGGAGAGACAATTTAAAAATTATGGGACTACCTGAAAGTCATGATCAAAAAAAGAGCCTATACATCTTTTCTCATGAAATTGTCGAGGAAAAAGGCCCTGATATTCTGGAAGCAGAGAGCAAAATAAATTTTGAAAGAATTCACCAATCACCTCCTGAAAGAGATCCCAAAAGAAAAAACTCCAAAGAATATTGTAGCCAAATTCCAGAGTTCTCAAATCAAGAAGAAAATATTGCAAGCCACCAGAAAGAAACAGTTTGAGTATTGTGGAAATACAATCAGGATTACACAAGATCTAGCAGCTTCTACATAATGGGATCAAAGGGCTTGGAATACGACATTCCAGAACTCAAAGGAACTAGAATTAAAACCAAGAATCACCTATCCAGAAAACGTGAGTAGAATACCTCAGGGAGAAAATGATCATTCAATTAAATACAGGACTTTCAAATATTCTTGATAAAAAGATCAGAGCTGAACAGAAAATTTGACTTTCAAACACAAGAATCAAGAGAAGCATGAAAAGGTAAACAGGAAAGAGAAATCATAAGGGACTTACTAAAGTTGAACTGTTTATATTCCCACATGGAAAGATAATATTTGCAACTCTTGAGACTTTTCTCAGTATTTGATTAGTTGGAGGGATTATATACATATTGACAGAGAGCACAAGGTGAGTTGAATAAGAAGGGATGATATAAAAAAATAAAATTAAGGAGTGAAAGAGGAGTATAATGGGAGGAGAAAGGGAGAAATAGAATGGAGCAAATTATCTCTCATAAAATAGGCAAGAAAAAGCTTTTTCAATGGAGGGGAAAAGCAGGGAGGTGAAAGAGAAAAAATGAAGCTTACTGTCATCACATTTACCTTAAGGAGGGAATAACATGCACTTTCAATTTGGTATGAAAACCTATCTTACATTATAGGAAACTAGGGGAGAAGGGGATAGGTGGGATGTGAAGGGAATGATAGAAGGGAGGGCAAATGGGAGGAAGGAGTAATTAGGAGCAAACAGTTTCAGGGAGGGACAAGGTTAAAAGAGTTTGTGTTTGGATCTTCCCTGTCATTATAGTATCTTTCTATAGTTATGGCTATTTGTTTTTGTTTTTTGCTTATTTTTTTGAATTTGAACTCTATTCCTAGGGCACTATCCCAAGCTTCTGGTAGGGGAACCACGCATTCAGTCATTGGCTTTCTGTTCCAGAGGTTCTGTCACTTGAAGCTTACCCACTGTGTTAGGGTGGCCTAGCTGAGTTGCAGCTTTTTGCCCTGGGTTCTGGGGCTGATAGTTTGCCTGATGCACTGGGGTTGGAGGTCTCACAGCTGGCCTGCTGTACCCCTTACCTGCTGTTTTAAGAGCAGTTCTAATCTGTGCTACGACTAAGAGACTCCCACTGACTTACACAGATATTTCCTGCATTGAGCTCCACGTCCTTTTTATTCCTGTGATAAAAGCTTTCCTGAAGTCCCTCTAAGTCACCTTAAACTCGAAAATTGTTTCACTCTGTGATTTTTGTGGATTCTGTCACTCTAGAATTCTTTTAGAATCTTGATTCAATATTATTTCTGAGGGAAACTGGGGAGAACTCAGCCAACTTCGCGGATTCTCTCAGCCATTTTGGCTCCACGGAGACAAAATTTGTGATCAGATCTTTATGGTTCCATTACCTTATCCACTGGACCACAGAGCTTATTGACTGTCATCTTGATTTTCATGTGTAAAATGACTGCTTTGTATGTATTCCCTTCCTCCCAGTAATGTTGGTAGGTGAACAAGAAAAACCATTCACATTACGCAATATGTAGTATTCCATATAAAAGTTCACCTACGTTTTTATGATAATACTTATATTTCCACCTCATTCTCCAAATATTGCTACAGAATTTTGTATATTGTCATTATTGCCAGGGCATATTTAAGGGGAGTAATGATGATTTTAAGTCCTATTTCAAAAAGCTGCTGATAACACAATGGTCTAGATACCTTAAAAATCTACGATAATGAAAAAATGTTGATTGCATTGTTTTCTATGCTTTCTTTACAAGAGAACAATAACTTAGTTATTATAGTTTCTCTGCAAATAATATAGGTATATTTGTGGACTGTTTGGGCAATATGAATCACCATTGGGACACAAAAGCAAAGAAAGATGATACTATCTTGTAACAGTGGTAACTTAAGTACACAGGAATAAGGAAAAACTCATCTCTTTGTCTTCTGTTCTCTCCCATCATTAGGACTCACTCATGTGAACTATTGTGACCAGTTCTGGGTACCTCAACAAGTTTTTTGAACTCTGAGTTAAAGGAAAGAAATACAGAGTGGTTGTTTGTGACTGCCTGTTTTGAAAGCTAATTAATACACAATAGTATATTAGTTTTGAGCAACAGATAATACCATATTCCACTGTCTCTGCCACTACAAAATTTGAATACTTTTTAAACTGCAAGTGTTATGTGGGTATGATCTAATTGCATTATTATTATACTTCTTAAAGGTAGGGATGGGTTGGTTTTTGTCTTTGAGTCATTACTGCATCAAACAGTGTATTGCACATAGTAGGTGCTTGTTGAATTGAATTGAAATGATGCTAAGCAGAATCACTCTTACTCAAAATTTAAGAAAAATTCATACTTCATATGCTTAGCTTTTAATGAAAAAGATTGACCTCATTTTTGTAGCTAATTTTAAGCCAAATGTCAGAAGACTCTGAAACACATCATTAAAAGGAAAACAACTAGGAATGGGAAGTGCCTGTGCTATTGAGCAAGCATAGCCTGTGTTTTACTTCATTCCATTCATTTTGGAGCTCAATTGGGCAGAACTGCTGTGCTCATTGTATTAAAAAATATATCTCTGTGGAAAACTCTTATGCAGGTGGTTTTTCAATGGAACAGAAAGGCTGTCAAGCCATAATATCATCCTGTTTCTTATTCCATTCTAACACGGGCCCTCGGGAACCCCTTCCATTTTGTTTTGCTGAGCAACTGCCCAAACTATCTCAAATTTTAAAAGACTGAATTATGTTGAACAAATGCCTCAACATTTCCAAAACTGTTATGAATCATGGAGACAAAAGCTTCGTTTCTAAATGGAACCAATGTGTTATCAGTGGGAATTATGGCCTTTGTGGTTTGTAGGAGGTCTCTTTTTAAGCATCATTTGTCAATTACAGGCTATGTTTATCAAGGATTTATCACATTTAGTCTAATGTCTTCAATTGATTTAGCTTAGTAATAGAGATATCTAACCCTTGTTTCTACTAAGTTCAGACCTATAACTCACTGAATTTCTTAATGCATGTGTTCCTTCTTGACAAAGGTAACTACCTTTAAGTAGGGTAGGGAAATTGATTCGTGTAATGACTTATCACTTACTTTAGCATACTTTTAAAATTATCCGTGTTCATATTATTTCATTCCCTCCACACACTTGTGGCATTTTATACATACAAACAGACCAACAAAAGAAAATTTGCTTTGTATGTTGTTTTTAAATTTTGTTTTTATTCAGAGTTCTTTTTTAAAATCCAATAAAAAACCAAAAATCTCATAGAAGTTAAGTGAAAAGTTAGAGCTAGAACAATGTGACTACAAGTCTTCAGTCTTGTGGTCAAACAGTCATTCTCCTATGTTATTCTATTTTTTTCTTATTTTTCCTTGATGTAGTTGAACAGAATTTAATTTATACTGATTATATAGTAAGAGAATAATATTTAGAGGTAGGAGACATATTTTCAAATGCTCTTCGGGATGCCCTTTCATGTTCATTTGCTTTGAATTTATCTAATCCCCAAAGGACTGGAATTGACAAATAGGAGAGGATTTGCAAAGTGAAATCTCCATATTTAAATGTCCCTCTTCATTTAAGTACTTCTTTAGTGGACCATGTTATGAAGTAGATTATTAGTACTGTATAATGAGAGAGAAACAACACCAAACAAGCTCCCTACCCTCATTCAAATCAGTTCAATACTATTTGTTTGAAAGTTTGTTTTAGTTGAAGAAACTGAGCCTTGGGGATGAGGGAGATACAGAATTCCAAAATTCCACCTCTGGTGTCTAGGTTTACTATCTAGGGCTCTTTCCACTTTGATATGAGTCTCTTTATTATCAGGTAATATGCTGAATTTGCCTTTCCCCTTCCAACAACATATAAATGGATCATTGCCATAGGAACAGGGATATTGGTAGTGACATAAATCTTGACCTCACCCTTCTAAAATATGGAGTCTCCCTGTGACTTATTTGAACTTCAAGACAATTTCCATGATCTGATAACACTTAATTGTGGGAGAGGAACAAATATTGCCCTTAGTCTTAAGAAAGGCATGACGGGAAGTATAGTGTAGTATAGTATAGTATAGTATAGTATAGTATAGTATAGTATAGTATAGTATAGTATAGTATAGTATAGTATAGTATAGTATAGTATAGTATAGTATAGTATAGTATAGTATAGTATAGTATAGTATAGTATAGTATAGTATAGTATATCATATTTACCACTACACATGGAAGAAATGAAAAAAATTCAGTTGACATGACTCAACCAGAAATAAAAAAAATAGAATTGTAGTTAAAATGTCTATTCTGAAAGTCATGTTCACAGCTCTCTGACAAGATCTTTCGTGTAGCAGCATGTAAGTTGAAGTACCAAAGTGTAAGTAAGTTGACTTGTTCTGAATCTTATTGGTTATCATATTCTCATTCTACAATATGCAATAATCCTTTTTATGGAAGAAATGGCAGTGGTGACAGCAGCAGGAGCATAATGTATTTTACAGAGTGGTAAAGTCTTTAAGTCTCAAAAGGAGCACACACGGGAAAAGATCACTAGAATAATGAAAGAATTTCCACATTGCTTTGAGGAGCAGTGTGTTGGGACTGGAAGCTCAATTCCGTGTGGACGGTCTCGGGCGGGTAAAAGTGGGACTTCTAAATCTTAGAGTCTTACGAGGCCCTCCATGAACAGCGGGGGTTCGAGAAGGTCAGACTGAGCTAGCTCGGCTAGCTCGGGTATTTCCGCCTCTCCCCCGGAGATACCTGATGGGTGGAGTCTCCCTGCCCTCGAGGTCGTCCCGGATTGGAGCACACCTAGTTACCTAACAGCATGGTATTGAGATGCAAACTGTGTGGCTGAAGATTAAGTAGGATTGAGGAAGAAAGAAAGCTCTCTCTTAGCACGTGTGGAGCCAAAGAGGAAAGTAGGGCTCCGCTTCTTTTCTTTCCTCTCTCCCCTCCCCTCTCTCCTCTTCCACTCTCATTCCAATCCCGCCCTGGCCTCTCCGGCCCTTCCAGCAGGCTTTTAATTACACCGAATATCAGGAAATCTAAATCCTCCAGCTCCCCAGGGTATTGTTGCTCGTAAGCAGTCATTTGCTCTCCGACCGCTCCCCATTTTTCTCTTGATATTCCTGCCTGCTTGAGCCAAGGAGAAACTTTCCAAATCCTTTCACAAAATTCTCGGAGGTCATCTAACTCTATTGTGACCCCCGCCTTCCTGCATTCCCTGTGAAGTTTCTCAGCCCAGACCTCCTGTTCCTCTGGCTTTATTACTGGCAATAGATTCCCCATCTCCGCCCTTTTCCCAGGGGTTTGGGAAGCTTCTCTCCCCTTTCTCTCCTTCCGAATCTAGGATTCGGGACTCGCTTCTTTCACAGCCCCTTCCGGGTGTACCCCAAAAGCACCCAGGATTATCTACGCTCCCAATCCTTGTTGGGGCTCCAACTGCCAAGCCTAGAGGCCTGTATTGGGCTACCCGAGTCTTTCCTACCTGTCCCAGGTCTTCGGCTGGCCACGCCGGATGCACATATGAGAGAAAGGACGTTCCAGAGTTGAACAGGGGTTGAGCTTTATTTCAGGGTCCAGGTTACAAGTGCAGGGAAGTCTTCCTTAGGAGGAAGAGGGAGAGATTTCCTAAGGAGGCTAAGCTTAAGGGATTGGAAGTAGAAGTACAAGCGGGGAGAGAGGGGGAGGGGAGAGAGGAAAGAAAAGAAGCAGAGCCCTACTTTCCTCTTTGGCTCCACACGTGCTAAGAGAGAGCTTTCTGGCTTCCTCAATCCTACTTAATCTTCAGCCACACAGTTTGCATCTCAATACCGTGCTGTTAGGTAACTAGGTGTGCTCCAATCCGGGACGACCTCGAGGGCAGGGAGACTCCACCCATCAGGTATCTCCGGGGGAGAGGCGGAAATACCCGAGCTAGCCGAGCTAGCTCAGTCTGACCTTCTCGAACCCCCGCTGTTCATGGAGGGCCTCGTAAGACTCTAAGATTTAGAAGTCCCACTTTTACCCGCCCGAGACCGTCCACACGGAATTGAGCTTCCAGTCCCAACAGCAGTGAATCACAGAGCAGTGATTTGGAGAAACAAGGACAGGTGTTTCCTTCACTGGTATGTGGACCATAGAGATTGGATAATTACTTTTAAAAAGTACAACCTCCAGAGAGGAGGATTTCCTACTAACCTGGACTTCTTTCTTGGTGGGAATTGACACCTTCAAGTTGACACTATAAACCCAGATTGGCTATAGAAACCCTGAAGAGAAAAGCAGAGCTCACCCAAGGGATACTTTGTCTTGACTGTCTATGGGCTCAGATATGAAATTTTTGGTATTATTTGTGGTGTCCAATAGATTTTTTCTGTGCCATTGCTTGTTGTGTTGATCAATCATAAAACCAAAAAATTAGATTTCATCTAATATAATCTGCTTATCTTTCAGATGAATAAACTGAGGCCAGGAGGAATACAAAGTGATTTTTCCAAAGCCATAGAGGCAATAAGTTTCAGAGCTAAGATTCGATCACAGTGTTGTTAACTTCATAATAATTTCATTTTGGCCATGTTGACAAAGTAAATGAAAATATTGTCTTTAGGAGAAAAATGTGAACTAATCATACTGAGGGAGAAGATATGTAAAATCCTGAGTCATAGGGTAAAATATTATTGTTGCTAAGTCTACCAAGATAAACCTGCAGAAGAAACTAAAAAAAACTTAAAGGTCTTTGTAGACAGAAACCCCAACTGGCATATTCTGCCTCCTAATCTAGTGTGATTTTCACTTGTACTTCCAATATGGCCCTGGACAATATCATCTAAGGGAACAATTCTTCTGAAAAGGTGACAACCATCCTTGCCACCACAACTACCCTGCCCTCAGAAGAATCATCACCATCTTTGCCACTAAGACAATCAACACTTGACTGACTAACAAGGAAGTGGAAGAAAACCAATAATTTGTGAATTCACTAACCCTGTAAACTATCAGCCTTGCTGCCAAGTAGACCCTTATCATCATCAATAGGGACCACAACTCCTTTGCAGAAGGGCCATAACACCCTACTATCAAGAGAAACTAGTTGCAGGATCGAGTGCTGAACCTTGTTTCAGAAAGACATCTTTGTGTGTTCAAATTCAGACTCAGACACTTACTAGCTATGTGACCCTAGGCATGTTATTTAACCCTGTTTGCCTTAGCTCCTCATTTGTAAAATGAACTGGAGAAGAAAATGGGAAACTACTCCAGTATATTTCCTAAGAAAAGCTCAAATAGAGTCATAAAGATTTGGACATTGATGAAACAATTGAATAAACAAACCAATGCAAACTTTGAACTAACTGTAATGTGCAATAGGTAGCTAAGCCAGTCTACCTGAAACAAGAAATAGCCCTGATGGAGAAATCGTAAGCTAAACATTTAATTCAAATCACTATGTATATCATCATCTATGCTCTTGCCCAGAGGATATAGTCAAGGATGTTGAGCCCAAAAGTCTTAGGAAAAGTAATGCTCCAAAGAAGATTGAACAAGCTTTTACCTTGGATCCACATGAACTGATGAGAGGAAAAATTCTTTTTTTAAATTAAATAATTTTATTTGTTTTAAGTGTTAGACAATCACTTCCATATATCTTAGATTTTCCCCCTGCCTCTTATTCCCTCAAGCCTCCCTGAGACGGCTCAGAATTTTATATAGGTTCTACATGTACTTTCCTATTAAGGGGTAGCTAGGTGGTGCAGTGAATAGAGCACCAGTGCAGGAGTCAGGAGGACCTGAGTTCAAATCTCACCTTAGACACTTGACACTCACTAGCTGTGTAACCTTGGACAAGTCACTTAACCCCATTGCCTCCTCCTGGGTCATCTCCAGTCATCCTGATGAATATCTAGTCACTGAATTCAAATGGCTCTGGAGGAGAAGTGAGGCTGGTGACGTGCACAGCCCTCCCTCACTCAAAACAAAGTCAAGTGCAAGTCATGTCATTATTGCTCTGATGGCATGGTCTTCTTCGGCAACGAAGGATGAAAACACAACTTTCCTATTAAATACATGTTGCACAGAAGAATTAAAATGAAAGGGAGAAACCATAAAACAAAACGAATCCGAATACAAAAGAAAATGGTCTGTTTCTATCTGCAATCCAGTTCCATAGTTCTTTCTCTGGATGTTGAAAGCGTTTTGCCACAAGAATCCATTGCACGTTATTTATGTCCATGTACTTAAGTACTAAGTCTACCAGAAAAATTCTGCGACACTGTAATTGTTGCTGTGTACAAAATTCTCCTCGTTCTGTTCTTTTCACTCAGAATCAGTTCATATAAGTCTTTCCAAACTTCTCTGAAGTCTTCCTGTTCATCGTTTCTCATAGCAAAATAGTATTCCATTACATTCATATATCACAACTTGTTCAGCCATTCCCTGATTGATGGGCATCCCCTTGATTTCCAGTTTTTGGCCACCGCAAAGACAGCTGTCATAAATATGTTTGTATATATGGGACACTTTCCTATTTCTTTGATCTCTTTGGGATAGATTCCCAGAAGCGATAGTGCTGTGTCAAAGGGTATGCATGTTTTTGTAGCACTTTGGGCATAGTTCCAAATTGCTCTCCACAATTTTTGGAACAGCTCACAGCTCCACCAACAATGAATTAGTGTTCCAATTCTCCCGCATCTTCTCCAATACTTGTCTTATTCCTGTTTTGTCATTTTAGTCAATCTGATAGATGTGATGTGGTTCCTCAGAGTTGTTTTGATTTGCATCTCTTTAATCACTAGTGATTTAGAACATTTTTTCATATGACTGTAGATAGCTTTAATTTCTTCCTCTGAAAAACTCTCTGTTCATATCCTTTGACAATTTTTCAATTGGGGAATGACTTACAAGACTTGTACAATTCTTGTACATTTGACTCAGTTCTCCATATATTTTAGAGATAAGGTCTTTATCACAGACACAAGTTGAAAAATCTTTCCCAGTTTTCTGCTTCCCTCCTAATCTTTGTTGCATTGTGTTTGTTTTGCAAAAACTTTTCAATTTAATTAAATCAAAATTATACATTTTGTACCTCAAGAGAGGAACAGTTCTTACAGAAGAGCATCATGAAATCTCAGTCACCAGAAACAGCAAGCATCTATCAATTGTAATTTTCCTGAGCACAGAGTATCAACCCAATATCCTGAGGTCCTCTGTTTCTTATAAATTTTTTTAGATATTTTTCATGTCCTGTACCTAAATGGCAATATTCATTTACAACAACATTTTTACATTATTACTTCCTACTGCCCAGCAAACTATTTGAGGGCAAGCATCTTTACTTATTGTTCTTTATTTTTGTTTTGGCCCCAAATGTAACTGCTCTTCACTTAGTATTTCAATTTCTTCAATGGATCTATAACATCATCAATATAAATGCTCTTGTCATGCAAATCCAAAGCTTTCCATAGCACTGGGGCTATCCAATTGCATAATGTGAATAATTTTCCTTTCTTTTAGAGTCCGATATTTCTTGGTTGTTATTTTATGACAATAATACGTGAATTTAGATAGGCAAATATATCCTTGATGAGCAACTGCTAAGACATCTTTGAACTCAAGAATTTTGTTTTTATGTAAAACTTAAGTATAGACAGAATTGACAGTATAATCTTAAATAACATGCACTGTGATATATGTTTGTGTAGGGTATTTTTAAACTCGGAGGAAAAGTCTCACTATACTAGTTGCCTGCCCTACAAAATATGAATAAGATCTAGTCCTGCAAAATTCAAAATTTCTGAGTGAGGCGTATAATAACTTAGAATTGACACCTGAGCTGCCCCCTCACCTCTTCTTTCAGCCAAGAATCTGGATCATTTCCTTCACACGTGGTATGCTGTCTCCAAACTCTGAGCCTTTGCATAGACTGTTCCCTATGTCTCAAATGGTTTTCTTCCTTGAGTCTACTTACTAGAATCCACTGTTGCTTTCAAAGCTCAAATAATATGTTACTTCTTATATAAGGCCTTTCCTGATGCCCTAGATTCTAAAGGAAGCACTGAACCTGGAGTCAGGAAGACCAGCATTTGAAAGCTGCCTTAGACACTTTTTATTTGTGCAACCCTGGACAAGTCACTTAACCTCTGCCTCAGTTTCCTAATCTGTGAATGGATAGAATAATAGCATTTACCTCTTAAGGTTATTGTAAGGATCTAATGAGCCAACATGAAAACCTTGATAATACCTTATAAATACTAACTATTATTGTTATTTTTATGAATACTACTACTACTACTACTACTACTACTACTACTACTACTACTACTACTACTGCTACTGCTTCTGCTACCAATAACACTACTACTACTGCTGCTGCTGCTGCTGCTGCTGCTGCTGCTACTACTACTACTACTACTATTACTACATGATGTGCTAGAGTACTGGGCCTGAAATTGGAAAACCTAAAATTCAAATTCTGTCTCATGTGCTTAATTAAATGTGTGACACTGTGCAAGTCATTTAACATCAATTTCCCTCAATTTTCTCATTGGTAAAAAATAGCAGCTACCTCAAAGGCTTATTGTGACAATCAGAGGATACAATTATTGCAAAATATTTAGCACGGTGCCTAGCACATAGTAAGAGCTATATAAATGTTAGCTATTATTATTATTACTACTGTTTACCTTGAGTAAATTGTGTATGCACATATATACATATACATATATGTGTATATACATACATTTGTATATACATGTTGTTATGTATCATAGAACTTAAACTTTTCGAGGGAAGAGATTATGGTATTATCTTTATTGTCTCCAGCACTTTAGATAGTGCTGACCACGTATCAGGGAGTTACTAAAAATTTGTTGATTTCTTGATTAGTTAACAACACTGTGGGAACTGAATTCAGTCAAATAAATTCCAGACATTTTCTCAGATCACTGAGAATGACAGCAGGCATGTATGGTAGTGATTGAATATTCTGGGATAGAGTTACTTTGGGCCTGATACTTTTAACTCATCAATATTAGCTTTCATGACAGTAGAAAATGAAGATTATTCCTTATATAAGAAGCCTTAGATAGACTTGAATATGCACCACTGAAGGCAGCATGCATATTAATAAAATCACAGGTGATGCATTCATCTGTTGACAATATTTTTCTTACATTAGTTTCTTACTAGCATAGAGAGCTAAACTTTTTTTTCTCCTCTGAAAAAGAAGCCAATGTGAAGACAAATTAAGCAAAAATCTCCAATTTATTTTCTAAATTTCATAGCTTAGATTCACAGTTTAGAATAATTATGGCACAGGGCCATAGACTGCCACGAACAATGAAATTAGTTTTTCCTCTCTGCAACAGGATCAAGCCTATTTGTATGTATTTGAATAAATAAAGAAGCAATTTCGGTTTAAAAGCTGAAAATGTATAATTCAAGGAACTTTCCACTACATTACATTGTGATGGTGTCATGGCTGCTGTAAACTTCTCAATTGCATCTTAATTAGTTTTAAAAAAGCTGTAATCAAGATCATCCATCTTATCAATTCTGCACAAAAAGCCTGGGCTTGCCCTCCACTGCTCTCACAAGGAATATTTGGAAATGACAGAAAATGAGTTATGGAAAGAACATTTCACAGTCGAGTGATTTGGGTCGTATAAAGCCAGAAGTGAGAAGTACAGAAAGATAATTAAGTGTGCTGGGTCTGGAAAAGTTTGGGGGACAAACACTTCACGTGTATGCAGATGCCCTGGGTAATGAGGTGATAGATCTAATCTTTTGTGAAATGTAATGATCAGTTAGCACTATATTCTTGTGTACTGACAACCCTCACAGCTATAAAGGCATAAGTAATCAAGCTGTTATGGCTGCTTTGCCTCAAAGAGAGGGGAAAAAGGCAGACAAATACAAGGAATGGATAACCATCCTTACCTCAGGTTTGGTAAGGAAGTCAGTGCGTTACTTCACTCATTTGTATGTTGTCCCACCAATTCAAAATAAGTTCATTCTAAAATGAAATAGAAATTAAGTAGAATGGATAATTCACAACCACGTATGTTCCAGAGAGCAGAGAACACAAATATCATAATCAAAATAATAAAATAAACACAAAGATAATTTTCATCAAAAATGAATATAATAGTTCAAATACATAGATAATACAAAATGGGATATAATTAAATCCATGAGATAATCTCAAACGATTGTTGTTGTTTAGCCATTTTTTTGTTGTGTTCTGATCTTTTTTACCCCATTTTGGGCTTCTTGGAAAAACAATACTGGAGTGATGTGCTATTTTCTTTTACAGATCATTTTATCAATGAGGAAAAGGACGCAGAAGGGTTGTGACTTGTCCAGGGTCACACATCTAGTAAGTGCTTGTAATTAGATTTGAACTCAGGAAGGTTGGCCTTTCTGATTCCAGACTCAACTTCCTATCCATTGTGTCATTTTACTGCCCTAATCCCAAACAACAGATAATCTCAAACATCAGAAAATATAAAAAGATAAGTCAATACTAAACAATTGATTATCCAGAATTAGATAAGGATCTGGAGGGTCTTCAAGGGATGTATTATTCAGGTTAGGAGACTTTTTAGGTCCCTTACAACTCAGATTTGGCAACTTAGTGACCTTCAGGTGAGTAAAAGCACAGACAATTCCAACTAATTTTATACATATGCGTATATATATATATATATATATATATATATATATATATATATATATATATGTGTGTGTGTGTGTGTGTGTGTGTGTGTGTGTTCATATATGTTCATATACATATGTGTGTACATGCACGTGACACAATGGATGATTTGTTAAAATGGTGACTGCCAAATATCAACAAATTAAAGAAACGATATTTGTATAAAATAACTGCTCAATTAGATTAAAAAAACTTCAACCAATATAAACAATAACATCAAAAAGCTACCAAACATAATATATATATATGTATATATATATGTATATATACATATAGATACATATTTCCAAAAATACCTGAAATATCTGAAAAAAAATCTAACACAGGGGAAACTTAAAAAAATGAACTATTTTGATTTGGTTCTTTATTGTGCACTCTCTAACAACAAAGCCTGCTTGCTAATTAATATTTACTTAAAAATTTTTGAAATTGTTTACATTATCTGAACACATACTTAATGATCAAGGAAGGATATTTTTATCTCATTTGCATTCCACGAATTACATAGATGAACTTTATGTGCGTAGATGACAATTTAATGCATAAATGAAATTATTGTAGGTAAATAATCTGTGCATATAAGATGGGAGAACTTCATAGGTCTCTTAGGATTGTTATTTCCAGAGGAAACACTTAAAAAATCTAGAGGAAAATTTCGCCGAAGGTAGTCAACTTTTCAGAATAGTTTCTGGGGCTGGAGGTAGAAGGAGAAAATAGATGAGATCAAACACTATTCAGAGATAATCATAATGTAGTTTACAATGACCAGTTATGGAAATGCTGGCAGCTTTCTCTGACATTTAAGGGGCCAATGCATCTGATCCTTAAGGGGTAACAACTTAATTCCATTATGAAAATATAGCATAGAAATGTTCAAAAGAAAAACAGGTATTAGTTATACATTGTTGGACAGTCGAATTTCATTTGTAAATTGCCATATTATTTTGTCAGAATAATGGAAAGTTTAGGACTTGATTCATTAGATGTGACATCATATTCCATTTTCTGAGCAAGTTAATTCTCTTGTTTGAGCTTGACTTACTGAATCTATAATAAGAAGTCTATAGACAATATCACGTCTAAATTTCATTGAACCTCTGAATTTTATAATCATTGGAATTTGTTGGAGAGGACAGATAAGAGGTGGTGATATTTAGAGCTAAATCTACTTGGATATTTAGTAGTGTGGCTTTAGAATCAAAACATCTTTGAGTTCAAAGTGACCTACTGCCATGTACTTCAACGTATTTTGTTAAAATTTGAGTAAAATGCTACATTGACTGGTCTTCAAGTCTGGCATTTACCATCAAGGAAATTAATCTGAAGACTTATTTTTGATGGAATTATGCTTTTGTGATAAAAATCTCCTTTTGCATTCATTAATCATCTTTTTGATACTCTGATCTAGCATATTGCCAGAAATTTAAGTTTAACACTTAAATAACTGGCTTGTAGTTTGTGTATTGCTGTTCTCTTCCCTTTTGAAAAATCTGTTGTATTTGGCCTTCTTCAAACTTGCAGCTCCTCACCTATCTTTTCACAATTTTTTTTTCCAATAATGGCCAGCAATCACATTGACCAGTACTTTTGTACCATAGGAAGAAATTCATCAGAATTTGAAGAATTGAATTAACTGTGGGCATCTTTATTTCTGTGAGATATGACCTGTCCATTAGTTATTTTTCTCCTAACTTTTTTCAGTAAAATTGTCATTCTGATAAGCAAAGCAAACAAGACAATAAACAATTAAGCCGTTCTTTCTTCCGTCTTTCATCAGTCATTTTCGTGTTTAGGTCAAACAACTGCAGTATTCTAGGTTTAGCCTTCCTCTGTCTCCTAATATAGAGAATACATGCTCATGCACAATCACACATACATGCACCCAAACATGTACACCCAATGGACAAGTATGGACACACACACATGAATGCATCGGTGCTCACACATGCACAGACACACACACAAACACACACAAACACACCCACACCTTATTACCTTCCTCTGCTTCACCATCTCTCTAAAATCTTTTGTTGTGTGTTTAATCTAAGTTGTTTTGTGAATTCTCTGAGCACCCAGCTCAGTTAAAAGAATAATTCCTTTTGCCTCCTTCTTATGAAAAGAAAAATCTTTCCGTCTTCAGAATTTCATTCTTAACAATTTTTATTACCTCCTGGGCAGAGTTTTTCTGCCTATGATTTCTCTAACAGTTTAAAGTCATTTTTGTGGGAAAAAATGAGGGTTTATGTTAGTCTATGGCTTTTGTCTCTCTATACTAAGCTCTAGTAGGGAGTGACCACTCCCATACCTATGCTTACATCATTTCAATCCTGCCTTTTTCTCTTTCACAGAATAAGATTCAGAGCACAATTACCCCTCTTGGTTCCTTTACCTTTTGAAAGATATAATCATAATTATGTCAATATAAGAAATAATTAGTTGCTGTGCCTTTGGCAGTAAGTAATAGAGCATGCCTGGGAATTTAAAGTCCTTTTCCACTACTCATGATTTTTAATCATGTCTCAATCATTTCTGACAGTTTGTGACCCCATTTGGAATTTTTTTAATTTTTCATCTTTTCATCCTTTCTTTCTTCTTTTCTTCCTTTCCTTTTCTTTCTTCCTTCCTTTCTTTCTTTCTTTCTTTCTTTCTTTCTTTCTTTCTTTCTTTCTTTCTTTCTTTCTTTCTTCCTTCCTTCCTTCCTTCCTTCCTTCCTTCCTTCCTTCCTTCCTTCCTTTCTTTCTTTCTTTTTTCTTTCTTTCTTTCTTTCTTTCTTTCTTTCTTTCTTTCTTTCTTTCTTTCTTTCTTTCTTTCTTTCTCTCTTTCTTTTTTCTTTCTTTCTTTCTTTTTTTCTTTCTTTCTTTCTTTCTTTTTTTCTTCCTTCCTTCCTTCCTTCCTTCCTTCCTTCCTTCCTTCCTTCCTTGCTTCCTTCCTTCCTTCCTTCCTGCAAAAACATTGAAATAGTTTATCATTTCCTTCTCTGGCTCATTTTACAGATGAAGAACTGAGTCAAACAGGTGAAAGTGAATTGCCCAGGTTCACACAGCTAATTAATATCTCAGACAGATTTGAACACATGAAGATGAGTCTTCCTGATTCCATGTCCACTGCTTTATCCACTGTACCACCTTGCTGCCCATTTTCACTATAATATGATGTGTGTGTGCGTGTGTGTGTGTGTGTGTGTGTGTGTGTGTATACACACCAAGGCAATTTGTTGGCCGCTTCGGTCCTCTTTCTTCCTTCCTCTTGTTTTTGTTGTTCTCATCCTCCTGCTATTACTCTCCCCTCTTTCTTCTCCTCCCCTTTCTTTCTTTTCTGCTTTATCCTCTTCCACAACATCCTCCTCCTCCTGTTATCCTTCCTCATCTTCTGGCTCCTCTTTGCTTCTATTCCTTTGCCCCTTCTTATCTTTTCTCTTTTCTTTCAACATTTTACTCTGCTGAGAGTATCATGTCCATGTTCTATTTTCTCCAATGATTTTTTTACCAAAAAGTTCGTGCTTACTTTCTCTGGTTCCTAAATTTTTCTCATATTACAATATGATTTACTGTAAAATGATATTTTCTCCTCTTGTGTGTGCTGTTCTTTTGGGGAAAATATGTACTTGCAAATATTAATTCTTGTGATGAATCTCTTTCTACCAAGTATCATGAAATCAGGGATTTACTGTAATCAAAATTATCTATTTTGTACTTCATATTATTCTCTGTCTTTATTTGGTCAAAAATTTCTCCATTCCCCATAAATCTGACAAGTACACTGTTTTTTGCTCCCCTAATTTGTTTATAGTATCATTTTTTACACCTAAATAATGTATCTATTTGGACTTTATTCTTGTGTCAGGCTTGGGTCCGTGCCCAGTTTCTGCCACACTATTATCTAATTTTCCCAACAATTTTTGTCAAACAGTGAGTTCTTATCCCAGAAGCCGGAGTCTTTGGGTTATTCAAAGAGTAGATTGCTGTATTCATTGACTACTATGTCTTGAGTAACTAAGCTATTCCACTGATTTACCCCTCTATTTGAGATCTGGAAGAGTTAGGCCAACTTCCCTAGCATCATTTTTCATTAGTTCCCTTGATATTCTGGATCTTCTGTTCCTCCAGACTAACTTTGATATTATTTTTCTTGGTCTAGAAAACAATTATCTGGTAGTTTGATTGGTTTGGCACTGAATACCTAAATTAATTTAGGTAGGATTGTCATTTTTTAACATATATTAGCTCGGCCTGCCTATGAGCAATTGACGTTTTTCCACTTACTTAGATCTGACTTTATTTGGTTAAGAATTTTTTTTGTAATATTGTTTATATAGTGCCTGGGTTTGTTTTGGGAGGTAGACTTCCAGATATTTTACAGTGTCTATCTTAGCTTTAAATGGGATTTCTCTTTTTATCTCCTGCTTTTTGGTAATACGTAATAATTCTTGGTAATACATACAAATTCAGATGGCACATGTTTGTTTGTTTTGTAACCTGCATCTTTGCCAAAAGTTTTTTTTTAATTATTTAAAGCAGATTTTTTATTTGGTTGTCTGAGATTCTCTAAGTATATCATCTTATCAGCTACAAAGAGGGATAACTTAGTTTTTTTCTTTGCCTGTTCTAATTCATTCAACTTCTTTTTCTTCTCATATTAATAAAGTTAACATTTCTAGTACATACTGAATGACAGTGGGGATAATGCCCATCCTTATTTTGTCTCTGATCTTATTGAAAAAACATCTAGCTTATCATCATTACATATAATGATTGCTGATGATTAGGTAGGTATTGCTTATTACTTTATGGAACATTTCATTTATTTCTATGCTCTCAAGTGTTTTCAATGGGAATGGGTTCTGCATTTTGTCAAAAGTTTTTCTGTATCTATTGAGATAATCATATGGTTACTGTTAGTGGTATTGTTGATATAATCAATAATGATGATAGGTTTTTTTTTTTTTAAATATTGAATCACCCCTGAATTCCTGGTATAAATCCTGCCTGATCAAAATGTATTATTCTCATGATAATTTGTTGTATTATTTTTACTAACACCTCATTTAAAATTTTTGCATCTATATTAATTAGAGCAATTGGTACATAATTTTCTTTCTCTGTTTTGAATCTTCCAGGTTTAGGCGTCTGAACCATATTTGTATCATAAAACGAATTTGGTAGGACGCTTTCTTCCCCAATTTTCCAAAACAGATTATATAGTATTGGAATTAATGTACTTTAATTGTTTGATAAAATTCATTTGTAAATTCACATAGCCCTGGAGAAGTTTTCTTAGGGAGTTCATTTATGGCTTAATCAAATTCTTTTTCTGAGATGGAGTTATTTAAGTATTGCTCTTCATCCTCTGTTAATCATAGATAGATAGATAGATAAATAGATAGATAGATAGATATAGATATATATTCATCCATATCATCTAGATTGTGAATTTTGTGGGCATAAATTTGGGCAAAATAATTTCTAATTATTGTTTTAATTTCTACCTTGATGGAGGTGAGTTCACCATTTTCAATTTTGATATTGGTAATTTGGTTTTCTTCTTTCTTCTTTTTTAATCAAATTGACCAAAGGTTTATCGATTATATTGTTTTTTTTTTCATAAAGCGAAGTCTAAGGTTCATTTATTGGTTCAATAGTTTTCTTATTTTCAGTTTTGTTAATCTCTCTTTTTTTCAGTATTTTTCATTTGGTATGTAGTTGGGGATTTTCAATTTGCTATTTTTCTTGTTTGTTTAGGGGCATTCCTCTTTTTCTATTTTATTCATGTAAACATGCTATGATATAAAACTTCCCTTAAGAACAGCTTTTCCAGTTTCTCCTAAGTTTTGGTAGGTTGTCTCATTATTGTTATTCTCATGAGTGAAGTTGTTGATTATTTCTGTGATTTGATGTTTAACCGACTCATTCGTTAGGATTAGATTATTTAGTTTCCAATATATTTTTGATTTATCTTTCCATGGCCTTTCATTACATGTAATTTTTATTGCATTATGATCTAAGAAGGTTGCATTGACTATCCCTTTCTGCACTGAATTCTGAGGTTTTTATGCCCTAGTACATGGGCAATTTTTGTATATTTGCCTTGTATCACTGAGAAAAATATGTATTCCTTACTATTCACATTCAATTTTCTCCAGAGATCTATCATATCTTATCCAGAGTTTTATTCACTTGCTTAACTTCTTTTTTTGTTTATTTTGAGGTTAGCTTTATCAAGTTCAGAGAGGGGGAAGTTGAGGTCTCCCACTAGTATAGTTTGGCGTCTATTTCTTCCTGTAATGCCTTAACTTCTCCTTTATGAATTTGCATGATCTATCACTTGGAGCATATATGTTCAATAATCATGTCGCTTCTTTTTCTAAGGTGCCTTTTAGTAGGATATAGTTTTTCTTCCCTATCTCTTGTGATTAGATCTATTTCTACTTTTGCTTGTCTGAGATTAAGATTGTTACCAGTGCCTTTTATTTTACAACAGTTGAAGCACAGTATATTCTGTTTCAACTTCTTCCACTTACCCTGTTTGTATCCCCCGTTTCAAATGTGTTTCTTCTAAACAACATCTTGTTGGATTTTGGTTTTTAATCCATTCTGCTCTCTGCCTCTTTTTTATGGGAGAGTTCATCACATTCATATTCATGGTTATGATAACTATCTATGTTTTTCCCTCCCTCCTCTTTCCCCTCATTTATGCTTTAAGTTCTCCCTTCTCTCCTTTCCTCCACAACAGAGTTTTAACTTTTGACCATAGCCTCCCTTAGTTTTCCTTCCCTTTTTCAGACTCCCTCCCTTTTACTTTCCTTTTCCATTACTACTTCTTCCCTCCCTTTTAGTGTCCCCTTTCTTTTCTTTTCTCTTTTTTCTCCTATTGCCTATTGGGCTTCTTAGATTTCTGTACTTAACTGAGTTTGTTGTTCCCTCCTTGGACCTAATCGAAGGAGAGTAAATCTCAAACAATTCTCATCTGCCTCCCCTCTTTCCCTCTACTGTAATATGTGGTTGTGCCTCTGATTTGTTGTGCCTCTGATTTAATTTACCGTTTTTTGCCTCCTCCTTCTCACATCTCTTATTACAATCCCTTCTCACCCTTAAATCACTTTTTCATTTATCTTCACATCATTTACATTACAACCACTCCCTCTATGTATATCCCTTTTAAATATCATAACAAATACATATTTCTCATGATTATGAAGTATGATCTTCCCTTAAAGGGATATAAACAGTTTGCCTATATTGAATAACGAGCTTTATTTTTTCTTCCCTGTTTATCTTTATATGCCTCTCTTGAGACTTGTGTTGGAAGACTGAATTTTCTATTGAGTTCTCCCCTTTTCTTCAGGAAAATCTGGAAATCTCTTATTTCATTGAATGTTCATATCCTTGACTGGACTATTATACTCAATTTTTCTCTATAATTTATTCTTGGCTGTACTCCCAGCCCCTTTGCCTTATGGACTATCATATTCCAATCTCTATGACCTTTTCATGTAGAAGCTGCAAAGTCCTGTGCGATCCTGACTGTAGCTCCTCGATATTTGAGTTGTTTCTTTCTGGCTGCCTGCAATATTTTCTCCTTCACTTGATGTTTCTGCAATTTGGCAATGATATTCCTTGATGCTTTCAGTTTTGTATTTCTTTCAGGAGGTAATTGGTAGATTCTTTCAAAGACTATTTTGCCCTCTGTATTTAAGACTTCTGGGTAATTTTCCTTGATGACTTCTTGGAAGATATTGTGCTTTTTTTTTCATCCTGGCTTTCTGGAAGACTAATAATTCTTAAATTTTCTCTCAAGGATCTGTTTAAAGGATCAGTTATTTTTCCAATGAGACATTTTATATTTTCTTTTAATTTTTCTTTCTTTAGATTCTGTTTGACTGATTCTTGATGTCTCATAGAGTCATTACCTACTATTTTCCCAATTCTACTTTTTAATAGATTGTTTTCTTCAGTTAACTTTTGTATCTCCTTTTCCATATGTCTAATTCTTCCTTTTAAGGAGTCTTCTCTAGTTAACTTTTGTGCTTCCTTTTCCATTTGTCCAAGTTTCCTTTTATATTCTTCTGTGATCTCTTTTTTTGTATTTTTAAAATCATAGGCCACTTTTTCTTCTACTTCTCTAATTTTACTTTTTAAATCCTTCTTGTGCTCTTCCAAGAATGTTCTTTGGGCTTGAGATCAGTTCATATTCCCTTCTGAAGTTTCAGATTGGAGTACTATGTCAATGCCGAGATCTTTGGTATTGGTGCTTTGGTATTTGTCCCCATAGAAAAAATATATGGTCTTTTCTTTTTTCATTTGATTCTTGCTTGTGATTATTTTGGATCTCTGGTTCTAGGACACAAGGTGCTCTGCCACATAGTTCCTGTGCTTAGAACTTGAGACTTTGTCTATTGTGGCCCCTGATTCTTTCAGCTAGAAGCCAAAATGCTGCCGTTTATCTGGTGCTGAGATGGCTGGTATGTCAAAGCAGAGACCAGGTGAAGTCTTTCTGAGTCTTCCCAGAGTTGCCGTGGAGCTAACTTGGCTAAGTATTGGGGGGGGGGGGGGCAGGGGGGGAAGCTGGTCTGGCCACAGGAGGTTTCCTCTCCTGAGCTACAGAATATGCAGGATCAGTCATTGGTGAACCTGGCATGTGCTGGTATCTTCCCATTTCCCCTGGCTCTGCTGAGGCATGCCTGGGTTCCTGATTTTGACAATTATGGGATCCACCCCCCCTGGGGCTCAGGATCTTCTCCCAGTTGGCTGACGTGGGGCTGAATAGTACAGCTCCAGTCTTACACTGGTCCCCTTAAGCCACAGAAAGTGGTACTCTCCCTTAGGCATTTTCCTAATCTCATGGGACAAGAGACTGTTTACCCCTCGGCTGATCCCACTGTTCCAGGATTATTCATGGGGAAATACTCTGCCTTTTTTAAGGTCAATAAGGGTAGGGGAATAGTATTTACTATTCACTCCACCATTTTTTCTCCCATAAATTAAAGTAGGTGACTTACAAACATTTGATTTGTGAGCTGAAATTCTCAGCAGTAGCTGCTGCTGTTACCTGGGATTCTGCAGTACTCTTTCACTCACTTCCACTGGACTCCCATCCTGAGCTGAAATGTTTGAGAATACACAACGCTGCTACTAGTTCAGACCACCCAAAGGGTCTGTGCTGATACAACCTATGCTCTCTGCACTCCTCCAGCTCTATGCATTCCCATAGACCTCTAGTCTGTCCTGGGTTGGAAATCTGCCACACTCTGTCTCCTGTTGTATTCTGCCACTCTAATTGTTATCAGATTTTCTTTGTAGAGGTATCTGAAGGAGTTTGTCTTAGAACTTAGGTGAGTACTTGCTCTCACTCCACCATCTTGACTCCACCTTTCCCAATACTTTTCTTGATCAAAAATTTTCTCCTTTTATGTCCCATTCTAGTGGTAGTCATTTTGAATTTCAGAAACTATTAATGATACAGTTATATAATTTTGAATCTTCATCATTTCAGTGTTTGGAAATAATTTCATCACCTTGCTAAGCAGGTTATCATAGATTCGTATTTTGACTTGTGTAGCTTTTAAACTACCACTTTATAAACCCAAAGGATTCTCTTTACCATTGGTATAGTCCCCCACTGTATCCCCTTTAATCATGAAGGGAGACGGAATTTATTTCTATCCACTGATAAGCTTTTAGAAGAGCCAGTAGACTATGTAGTTCTCATTTACGTACAGGGTGAGGCAGTAGTTGGGAAATACAATATCCAGACTATGTATCTGAGCTCAATGCAACATCAATGCAACAACAATGCAACAAGATCAAGCAACATCTCCAAATTCCTTTCATCGTGGAAACATTCAATTCATTCCATTAGAGGATTTATTCTTAAGTAAAATAAAAGAAAAATATTCTGTTTATAATCAGTCATTGCGCATCACTTTGTGTGAGAACTTATAAAGAGTCATGAGTTATCATCCTAATTCCTAAGGTAATTATGTGGATTTCATGGGTTATTCCCTTTCTCACATTTCTCCTCTGTTCCAGGAAGAAAAAATACTGGATTTGCAAGACACCTTCAACTTCTAACAAGTTATGGTAAATGTAAAGTTTTCTCTTATGTGTAAATCCTTTCCTTTCCTTTGTTTTGATAATTATTTACTTCTTTTATTAAAGGTAATGTTCTCTTCACTGTTTCTTCAACACCTTTAACTGATTAAACAAAATGCTGTGTGAAGACTAAATAGGGTATTGAAACTTACCAATAATGAAATATTCTAATACAGCACGTATTCACTAAGCTTTTCAAATGGGAAATGAAAACTTTGTACTCTGTGTAATGGAATATGGTTATGCACTAGTCTACCAGGAGTTCACCATTAAGTGGAAGAAGGAAAACAAGTCACATAAAATTAATAACATCACAAATCTATAGCATTGTATCAGTCCAGGATAACATAAGGGCAGGTACTGTCTCACTTTCATATTTGTATATCCAGTACCTAGCATAGGGTCTAAGGCAAAGTTGACCCCTAACAATGGTTACCAACTGTTTAAGTAAAAGAGATGTTTCCCTATTATACATGATCTAAAGAAGAAATTTAAAGAAACACTTCCCTTCAATGAAGTGAAAGATGAGGGATATATGAGTTGTTAGAGGTTTCTGATACTTAAGGTCTTCTATTAATTGGTACATGACTTTCTTAGAAATTTAATTTGAGTCAACAAATATTTATTATTTTTCTGCTACATATAAAGCATCATGCTAATTGCTGGGGATGCAGAAACAAAATATATGCACAAAAATAATCATAATAAAGCATCTATGCCCCTCAGTGTGCTTGAGGCATTCTATGCAAGGATTTATACATGGACAGGCAAAGAAATAAAATGAAATGCTTTCGTTGTTGATATTTACTCAATAACTCACTCACACTAAAATTAAGGGATGGGATGCTCGTTCAGTTATGACAATGACACAGAACCAGAAGATGGATTAACATGTGGGAGGGATGGAGAGATTAGTGATTCTTGACTTTACCCTGTGAGAGGGGAAAAAACGTAAGATGAAGCTGAAAAGATAAGTTGGGTCCAGATTGTGCAGATGTTTGCAAACCACAGGGAGGGTATATTTTCTCCTAGTGGCAGTATAAAGACACTGGAATTTATTTAGTGAAATGGCTTTGCTTCTGATCATGTCTCTATAATAACCATGTTTTCACTGTATAATGATACCTTTGACATCTCTGTGAAGCATAGATTGAAGTAGTCAAGGTACTTGAGTCATGGAGGCAAAGGGAAGACCATTCCAATTTTGTTTGTGTGGATGTTGTGTGAGCAGGTAGGAGACATATGTGAGAGATATAAAGGGAAAAAAGCAAGATTTGGTAACTATTTCAGTAATATGTTGAGGGAAGGAGAGCTTTTAATGATAACATCTTTAACTTCAGAGAATGGAAAGTAATGGTGCTTCAGAGAAATATTCAGAATTTTCGTAGAGAAGCAGGTTTTGGGGCAAAGAATATGTTTTCATTTTGGGATATACTGAGTGATCATCCAATCAGTAGATCAGCAGGTAGTTGGAGATACAAGAGGAGAATTTAAGAGAGAAATTAGAGTTTCATGTGAGTGTGTGTGTGTGTGTGTGTGTGTGTGTGTGTATGTGATAGTCTGAGACCTGAGTATGCTCACTCCACCTAACATGGAACCTGCTTCATCCATGGTCTTTAATCCCTGGGTTAGTATTAGTTATGATCCAGTGAGAGAAGGTCTTTCCTTTACTGCTTACCTCTCTTTTACCTTGTCTCTGAGGAACTATCCTAGGGGTGTTTATTTGTTCTTTTCAGCTTGTCCTTAGTTTTAGGTGTTAGGAGTAATTCTCACTGGAACCAGAAGATTGAGCCAAGGTGATCTTGGAGTCAAAATTTCAGATAGGATGGTGCAGTGGGTCTGGCTGAAGTGGAAATTCTGAGAAGTCACAGCACCTGGGACTTGAGCCAAAGAGGGGTTTAGGACTTGTATTTGGGACAGTCTTCTATGAGAACTGAGCTAAGCTATGAAGCTCTCACCATTTACCTCCCCAAATACTGAAGTAATGCAGAGAGAGGGAGATTATGACTCCCACATGTTGAAGGAGTAAATTTGTACATATGTGGTCATATGTTTATTAGTACATATTCTTTACAAAATTTATGTGTATTTTGTATGTGCATTTATGCATGCACATATATACACATATACTCATACGCATACATATATATACATACACACATATGCATACATTTATGTATATGTGTGCATGTATATAAAATATGGTAGTCATCAACAGTGGAAAACCATAAAATAATAATTAGATGCATGAAAAATGAAGAGTTTAGCAAGAAATGCTACTGGAAAGAAGAGAAACTAGAACAGAGCCTTGGGGTACAATAATAATGAGAAGTAGGATATCTATGAAGTAGTAGTCAGTTGGGCAGTGCAAAGCTATTATTAAGCAAATACTATGTGACAGGCACTGTACTATTTACTGAGAAGGAAAAGAAAGGCAAAAGAAAGTCCCTGCTCTTCAGGAGTTCACACTCTAAGGGAAGAGAAAACATGCCAATGAATATGTACAAATATGCTATTCACAGCATAAAAAGGAATCAGTAGAGAAAACATGTAAGAAGGGTTGAGAATGGTTTTCTGTTAAAAAAAAAGGATGAAATTTTCAGTGGGATTTGAAGGAAGCCTGAGAAGCCAGGAGACAAAGAGAGAGAGGACATTATCGTCATGGAGGATATCTGGAGAAAATGTATGGATTCAAGAGATGGATCGAATCAAGAGATTCAAGTTTGTAGAACAGAATGGAGGTGAGTGTTGCTGGAAAGAGAAGGATATGAGGATAGTAAGGAAGCAAGGTTTAAGAATATTGGAAAGGTACTGGGTGACAATATTGGATATGAAGGCTTTTACTGAAAAGGATTTTGCTTTGTCATCTTGGAAGTGGTTAAATAGATATAAAGAGAAGAAGGAAACAATACTGTAATGAAAACTGAGAGAAGAGAGAGTATCCAATAGTCTAATATGGTTAATATTACCAAATGCTGCAGAGAGATAAAGAAGGATGGAGGCTAACAAAGAAGACCAAATCTGACAATTAAAAGATAATCTGAAAATAAAATACAAATCCTTAAATGTCAAATCATTAAAGGTTACCTAGTTGTTGTGTCACATCCATTCTCATCCTAAATTTGTGACTCTAAGAGAATCTAAGAGAACGAAATTGGTATGACCTAATCATAATGAAACATCAGAACTACAGTGAATGGGTTTAAGAAAAATCTGTCTCCTCATCTTTTGTTTCTGTCTTGAATCTTCTTTGTCCCTATCCCATCATACCTTGTATTACACTTATTTTGGGAAATGAATCATCCCTCTCCTGTTAAAGAAGTTGTGTGACAATCATTGCTATGAATTCATGATTACTTTCATTGCAATCTTTATAACTATTATTATTTGTGTTATGGTTGCAATCATCTTCTTCACCACTGTGGTCACTATAATCAACACTGTCATAAACAACTTGATGGCCTTTATCATCATCATCATCATCATCGTTCTCATGACATCATGATCATCACAGAATCCTATAATCTTGGAATTAGAAAGGGCAACAAAGGGCACTGAACCCACCTGCCAACAGGAGAAAGAATAGCTCGTACTAGAAAATACTCATCAAATGATCAGTCAGCTCTGCTTGAAAATCTGCCTTAAGGACAACTTTTTACATTCTAAGATATCCCATTCCATTTTGGTATAACTTTAATTCTTAGTAAGTTATTTTCTTCCAAAATTAATCATATTTTTAAAATTTTCGTAAGTTGCTATTAATTCTTTTCCTGAGGGCAAAAACAGCGAAAATATAGCCGCAAAAATAACCACAACGAAACAACAACCACTTGGGACTGTGAAATGTGGAACATTTTGGAACTATGCTCAAAGGGTTATTAAGCCACCTAAATCTTTTGAACCAGTAATACTACCGCTAGGTTTGTTTCCAAAGTTTATTAGGGAAAAAAAGAAATAAAATGTTCAAAAATAGTTACATAAGCTCTTTCCGGTGTCAAAGAATTGGAAATTGCAGAGATGCTCACCAACTGGGTAGTAGCTGAACAAGTTATGGTATAAGATTGTGATGGAATACTACTGTGCTATAAGAAATGGTCCCCTCAATGATTTTAGAAAAACAGAGATAGATTTACATGAAATAAAGAAGAGTGAAATTAGCAAAACAGAGAGAATGGTGTATAGAGAAACAGCAATATTATTACAATAAATAAATAACAACACAACTTTGAATGATTAAGTCATTTTTACTACTAAAAATTCCCAAATTAACCACAAAGGACAAATGAAGGAAGACACTATCTGCATCCAGAGAAAGAACTGGTAAACAGAAATATATAGAGAATGTAAAAGGAATAACACATTGTGTATAACAGATTTGCAGTTTCATGTAAAATCATCTTTACTTTTTGCTATTCTGCTAGGTTATGTAATTGCTAGTTTTATGTCTTAAGTCCAGAATAAAATTAATAAAATTTAAAAATATTCAACACCTAAACAAAATTTATCCATCTTCCTGCCTGACAGGACTTCAAATACTTAACAATTATCGATTCAAGTATGGAGAGGAACTTAGATCTATATTCAAGGAGATTTACTTTACTTTAGAGATGAGGAAGGAGAGGTCCAAAGAGGTTGCTTTCCTTACACATTGTGGTATGTGGTGTAAATTGCAGAGCCACATACAGCTTCTAAGTTATCTCCTGGAACTGCCCTTGAGCTGTTGTATCATTCTCAGACTAAACATCCACAACCCCTTTAATTAAATTCTGTATAACTTCTTTTATCTATCACATTCCCTTGCAGTCTTTGATCAACCCCTTTGTTTCCTTCTAGGAAAGCTAAGTGGCACAGTGGATAGCCTGCAAGGCCTAGAATCTAGAAGTTGAGTTCAAATCTGACCTCAGACACTTTCCAACTGAATGACCGTGGAGAAGCCATTTAATCCTTTTTGCCTTAGGTTCCTCATCTATAAAATGATGTGGTGAAGGAAATGACAAAATAATCTAGTGTCTCTACCAAGAAAACCAAAAATGTGGTCACAGAGATTCAGGCACTGATGAAACAAGAGAACAAAGTTGATTCCTTCTGATCAAAGTGTCGGGCAGCACAGTCTATAAGGACCAATGCTGGGCCAGCACACGGTCCAGTGCCAGGTATGAAGTTCTGGCCTCCTGTTGTTAAATTGGCCTTCTCTGGTCTCACCTACAAACACACTTCTTGCCCTCAGCTCAGGACCCAGGGATTAAGGTCTAGGTATGGAAACTCTGAGTAAACCCCACTTTTGGTGCTGCCAGAAGATGTTTGGTAAACCAAACCTGTCAGCTGGGGCATATGAAGAGAAAGGAGGCAATTAGTCAAACCCTAGCTATTATTTTTTTCAGTCTTCCAAAACCTGAATGTCTCATGGCACATTATCCTTACCTGTTACAGTACAAGTCCAAGTACAGACTCTTGGAATAAGACAAAAGATGTTGTAAATTTCTGGAGTTGCAGAAGTCCAAGCTTGGAGGTTACAGGAATAATGAAAGCAGATTGGCTGAGGACAGCTGGGGATGGACGATGAAGAGGAGGAAGAGGAAGAGATAGACTTTGACGCTGCAAAGAACCTGTCAATGACTTATGCTAACCAGATGATCCTTTCTGAGTGGCTGATTCATATATCTTCAGATCTGAAGTTGGAGTGGGATTATGGTGCTGTGTTCCATGGAGAAAAGACCCCTTGTCATGGCCTCAAAGGATTCCACAACAGTATAGATCAAGAATGAGTACTGTGTCAACGGATTTCCTTTCCTTATTCCTAGAGGCAGTGAGCATAACTCAGCCATGGGAAAGAATACAAAACAATGGATTGCATCCGTACTAAAATTAACCAAACCTACTATTTTCTAGATGTGATGTGCTGGGGGATGCCCTTTCTATGACTGCCAGGCAAATTTTAGATTCTATTGGATGCATTCAAACTTACCTGAAGAGAAGACACTTGGAGAGAAAACCAGGCTTAATTCATTTAAAATCCAGGGTATAAAGAATTTCCCATGCACCCCTGAGAGCCTATGCAAGGTCTTATCCACTGACCTCTCTTAGGAGTTATATGGGCTTCTTTTCTATCATGTGCAAACACACCATAGCCCTGTAAGCACTCCATTAGTTGTCTGATTGCACCCATACATGCTGTAAGATGTCTTTGGCATGATGGTACCAATTGGCCCTCTGACCACAAAGCCGGGCTATACTGTGCATTAGTTCTAGCAGATCACTGAATGCAAGAGAAGCAAAAACAAATGAAATTAATCTAAATGAGACTTCTGCAAATGGACACTATGAACTATAGTGCCTACCCAATCCTAAACTGATTGATGCTCCCAACAATCAGAATGAAGCCACAAGTTTCATGGAATACTGCTGAGCTCCTTTTTCAAAGAGATCAAGAAAAGCCACATGCCCTTGGCTTTTTGTGATGTGACCCTGCCATTGACTATTGCTTATGTAAATGGATGAGGCTAAGGCCTGAAAAAGGAGGCCCTCTAGTAAGTCAGATATACCTGATCACCAAAAGACTCATTCCCCAGCAGGCATGGAGATTGTTGCCAATTAAGACCTCATGGAAGTTTCCACAACTGGATAGTGTTCAGGAAAGGTTAAACAATTCTAACTGCTAAAAGCATAACTTAGATGTGCTCTAGAAATGTTTGGAATTTCTAAGAACTAAGTTGTTTATAATTTTATGTTCCCTCTGAGGAAGAAAGAATGATTTTTCTTTTCAGTTTGAATATTGCTATGAGATAAAATTCTTTTTGATCAATGGAAGCTTATGAAACTGACCAAATAACCATTTATTTGTTTTGGTACCCCACTTCTTGCCCTTTTTTTCCTGTCCTCTAAAGCTTCCTCCAACTCTTTGCCACTCTAGGCCAGTGAACTTCTGCTTTATCTTTCATTTCCAATAATATTGTTGGAAATAGTAGTAGTAATACGCAGATGATCACAGGTCAGATTTTGTCTCTTTAAGGCCATGGAACACCCAAGATATGTGTCTAATTCTGGGAAAGACAGTGAGGCAGAAGTGGGAGTTAAAGTCATTCAGCATTTCCACTGGCATTAGCAACAGTCATTGCTGCTTAGATGGAGCTGGAGCTGACTGAGAAATAATACTTGAGAAGGAAATTTGCAATCGTGCTGGTGACTACAAATTCAAGAATTTTAGATTGGTTACCTGTTGAACTATAAAATAACTCAGCAATATTTTTAGAAGATACTTTAGCTTCCTGTTCCCCTCTGTGAACCCATCTTAGTATAATTTTCCTGTCTCAAAATACTCTTACGTGACTATAGAAGAAGAGGCTTGTCTAAGTTTACACCTCCCATTTGTTTTGTTCTAGCCCAGATGAGACTGACAAATATATGTCTAAGCTCTGAAAAACAGAGTCCCCAGGAGTAAAAGCAGTGTGTTATTCTACCAAAAGTCAAACATCCCTTGAGTTAAAAGGGAGTTATTAATCCTTTTGAGCATAGAAAACACTTGAGCAACATTGATGTTTTTTTTTTTCTTAGTAGGATTTAATATTTGACCTGGAAAAGACATGTAAATGTAATTTAAATTTTTTTTTAAAACTGTGACGATGAGTAACACCTATACTGAAATGACTATGAGTATTGTACTGCCTTTTCTCTTTTTTAATGTTTATTTTTAGTTTTCGACATTCATTTCCACAAAATTTTGAGTTCCAAATTTCCTCCCCATCTCTTGCCTCCTCCACCCCATAATTTCTTGCATTCTAATTATCCCTACATTCAATATGTCCTGCCTTCTATGACACCCCACCCTTCCCTTATTTCCACATTTTTTCTTTTCTTCTAGGGCAAGATAGATATCTATACCTCATAACTTGTGTTTCTTATTTCCCAGTTGCATGCCAAAACAATTCTCAACAGTAGTTTCTAAAACTTTGAGTTCCAACTTACCTCCCTTCCTCCTTCCCCACCCATCCCCACTGAGAAGGCAAACAACTCAGTAAAGGCTATATATGTGTTATTTTGCAAAAGACTTCCATAATAGTCATGTTGTGTAAGACTAACTATATTTCCCTCCATCCTATCCAACCCCTCATTTATTCTATTGTCTCTTTGGAACTTGTTCCTACCCAAAAGTGTTTACTTCTAATTACTCCCTTCTCACATCTGCCCTCACTTCAATCATCTCCCTCATTCCACTTGTCCCCTTCTCCCCTAATTTTCTGTAGTGTAGGATAGATTTTCATACCAAATTGAGTGAGCCCGTTATTCCCTCCTTAAGCCAAATGTGAAGAGAGTAAGCTTCACTTTTTCCGTCTCACTTCCTCCCTTTTCTGATCCATTAGAAAAGCTTTTTCTTGCTTCTTTTATGACAGATAATTTGCCCCATTCCATTCTCCCTCTCTCCTCCCAATATATTCCTCTCTCACTGATTAATTTTATTTTTTAGATATCATCTCTTCTTTTTCAACTCACCCTGTGCTCTGTCTATGTGTGTGTGTGTGTGTGTGTGTGTGTGTGTGTGTGTGTGTGTGTGTAATACTGAGGAAAGTCTCAAGAGTTACAAATATTATCTTTCCATGTAGGAATGCAAAGAGTTCAACTTTAGAAATTCTTTTATGATATCTCTTTCCTGTTTACTTTTTCACTCTCTATTGATGATTGTGTTTGAAAGTCAAATTTTCTATTCAGTTGTGGTCTTTTAATCAAGAATTCTTGAAAGTCCTCTATATCATTGAATGACCATTTTTCCCCTGAAGTATTATACTCAGTTTTGCTGGGTAGGTGATTCTTGGTTTTAATTCTAGTTCTTCTTAACTCTGGAATATCATATTCCACGCCCTTCAGTCTCTTAATGTACAAGCTGCCAGATCCTGTGTTATCTTGATTGCATTTCCACAATACTCAAATTCTTTCTTTCTAGCTTCTTGCAATATTTTCTCCTTGACCTGGGAAATCTGAAATTTGGCTACAATATTCCTAAAAGTTTCTTTTGTCGTGTCTCTTTCAGGAGGTGATCAGTGGATTCTTTCAATAACTTTTTCCCTCTGGTTCTAGAATATCAGGGCAGTTTTACTTGATAATTTCATGAAAGATGATGTCTAGGTTCTTTTTTTGATCATGACTTTCAAGTAGTCCCAAAATTTTTAAATTGTCTCTCCTGGATCTATTTTCCAGGTCATTTGTTTTTACCAATGATATATTTCATATTATCTTCCACTTTTTCATTCTTTTGGTTTTGTTTGTAATTTCTTTGTTTCTCATAAAGTCATTAGCTTCCATCTGCTCCATTGTCATTTTTAAAGAACTATTTTCTTCAAGGAACTTTCGAACTTCCTTTTCCATTTGGCTAACTCTATTTTCTAAAACCTTCTTTTCCTCACTGGATTATTGAACCTCTTTTGCTAATTGAGTTAGCCTATTTTTGAAGGTGTTATTTTCTGTAATATTTTTTGAGTCTCCTTTAGCAAGATATTGCCTTGCTTTTCATGATTTTCCTGTATCACTCTCATTTCTCTTCCCAATTTTTCCTCTACCTCTCTTGCTTGATTTTCAAAATCGTTTTTGAGCTCTTCGATGACTTGAGACCATTGCACATTTATTTTGGAGGCCTCTGATGGTAAACGTTGCTCTTCCTCCTTGAAAAAGATGGAAAATATACCTGTTCACCAAGAAAGTAACCTTCTATAATCTTATTTTTTCTCTTTTTTGGGCTTTTCCCCAGCCAGTTATTTGACTTTCGAGTCCTTTATCAAGAGGAGAGTATACTCTGGGGACCTGTAAGTTCTCAGTACCTCCAAGGTGGCACAATCAAGTGAGAGGACTATACTCCTCTCCTGGCCTGCTCACTGGTCTGGGAGCAACCAAAAACTTTTCTGCTCAGAATCTGAGTATAGTAGAATTCCCTCTCCACAACCACCTCCTGTTCTGCCATGCCCCAGGACCCTGCACAAGGCTGAGATTCTGATAAGCTACTCAATTCCTCCAGGGGATTTAAGTTGAGGGCTCCAAGAATGGACTCTGGCAGGTAGCCTGCCATGGCTGCTGCAGCAGCTGCTTTCTGGAGTCAGGGCTAGGGTAGAACGCTGCTCCCCTCTCACTGACCTTTGAAGTTGTCTTTGGTATTTGTGTGTTGAAGGATATGAGTACCACCACTGCTGCTGGGGATTTCACCCCCAAGACCAACTCTGGTGCAGTTCCTCCTAGTGCCATGTGGCCAAGGCTGGGCTGCACTCTACTTCACGTCTGGTGTGATAGACCTTTCCTGTCAGTCTTTCAGCTTACCTTGGGCTGGAAATCTCTTTCACTCTGTCGTTCTCTGGCTTCTGCTGCCGTAGAATTTGTGGAGAGTAATTTTTTTTACAAGTATTTCAGGGATTGTAGGGGAAGAGTTAGAATATGCATATCTTTTTACTCCACCATCTTGGCTCCACCCCACAGTGTTTCCTGCCCTCTTTTCCAAAGATTAAGGTCCAGACAACATTTTTTAAGCCAGAAAAGAGAAGTTTGCTTATTTTTGGCATGGCCTCAATAATACCACTCAGTGGAACTGTGGGAAAATTATTTCTAATACATCCTCAGTTTCCTCATCTGTAAAATTAAGAGACTGAACTCAGATGATTTCCAAAGGTGCCATCCAACTCTGAAATATATGAGCTAACCTGGGGTGAAGGTAGACTACCAGAAATTAAACTTAAAATGTTGCTTTTGGGCTCCTTCCCATCCTTTGTGGTAAGAGGAGTGGATTTGTCCAAGAAAGTTAAAGATATGTCTGGTCATCAATGGTGACTTGTATTTGCTGTAGCTTTCTAGAAATTGCTGTTACTTTTAGAACTGTGAAAACAAGAAGAAAAATAAAATAAAATAATTTTCTTTGTATATAATTAGCATTAGAGAGAGGGAAAGAAAGAACCTTAGGTATATGAGAACATAGAGCTATTAAATATTAGTGTTATCTATATCTGTTTCAAAATTGATATATCTGTATTGATATACAGATAAATAGAGGCAGATAACTTATCCAAATCATTTGTATTACTATGGACTTATTTTGTTAACTGCATTTAAAAAACACATTATTTTGAGAAAGTGGTCTCCATACACTTCCAGATTAACAGAGATATTTATCACAACTACACACACATAAACACACAGAAACACATAGGGAGGTGCACATTTGTGCAATGCTTTAAAAACCACTAAGCTACAGTAATGAATACCCTGACTCAAATTTGAAAACAATACTGAATAAGACATTCTAGTTGTAGCAGAGTGGAGCAGGACAATTTTGATATTCCAGAATCTCCTTGTTGGAAGAGTCCTCAGAGACCATCCAGTCTGACCCACAGTGGAGGAAGAATGCTCTCTATGACATCCCTGACAAGCAGTTATGTAGTGTCTTCTTGAAGATCTCCAGAAAGGAGGATGCTACTGCCTTCTGAAGTAGCCTATTGCTCTTTAAAACAACTCAACTTGTTAGAAAATTGGTGTATGTATTTGTTACCAAAAATTTAAGTTAAACCATCCCCTTCTAACCAAACCTGTTATATAAACTTTCCCTCCTTATTTATGCTTAGTTGAGACATTTTGGTTGCCACTGGCTCTAATTCTCAAAATCTACCAGATATTACTCTCCACTGGTATATCCTGAAGACTTCAAGGTACCTTTTGCACAATTATGAAACATTAAAAGAAGAGTAAATAAAAGCATTGGACGGAGGGAAAATGATAAAATGAGATTTCTCCTTATGCATAGAAAACTTTCTTCTATTCTTCAAAAATAAAGGACAGTTGCAGAGCCAAGATGGCAGAGTAGAAAGACACATATACTCTAGCGCTTCCTGCACAGCTCATAAAATACCTGTAAAAAATGACTCTCAACAAATTGTAAAGCAGCAGAAGTCACAGAATAAAGTGAAAGAGTTTCCAGCCAAAGGTATCCTGGAAGGCTGACAGGAAAGGTCTATCTCACTGGACACTGAGTGGAGTGGAGCCCAGCCCTAGCATGGTACTGGGAGGAACAGGACCTGAACAGACTTCCAGGGCATAATTCCCAGCAGGGAGGGATTCCTCAACACATAAGCAACAAAGAAAGCTCCAAAGGTCAGTATGGGAAGGCTTTCCCAGCTGTGCAAGAAGGAAACTAGGTCCTCCCAGCAGTGGCCCCAAGTGGTGACAGAGGCAGCAACAGCAGCAGCAGTAGGCAGCCGATGGCTACAGTAGCCCAAGAAGTAGCCTGGGCCCATTGTCCAGGCCTCTCAGCTTAAAACCTCTGGTGTAATTGAGCAGCTGATCTGAATCTCATCCTTGAGCACAATACTGGAAGGAGGAGGAGCACTAGGACCCTCTTCTTGACAAAGGCTTCAGAAGTCAAGTAACTGGCTGGGAAAATGCCCCCCAAAAGGGAAAAAAAGTAGACCATACAAGGTTACTTTCTTGGTGAAGAAGTGTCTCCTTCGATCCTTTTAGATAAGGAAGAACAAGGCATACAGTCAAAGAAGTCAAAGTTTCTGCCTCCATTACCTCCAAAATGAATATGAAATGAGCCCAGGCCATACAAGAGCTTGAAAAGAGAGTCAGTAGTTTGTTAAAGGAGAACCAAAAATATACCGAGGAAAATAACACCTTTAAAAATAGGCTAACTCAATTGAAAAAAAAAAAGAGGTTCAAAAAAACAATGAAGAGAAGGAAACTTTAAAAAGCAGAATTAGCCAAATGGAAAAGGAGGTTTAAAAGCTCACTGAGCAAAACATTTCTTTAAAAGAGAGAGTGGAGTTCAGGGAAGCTAATGACCATGAGATAAACCAAGAAGTTAGAAAACAGTCAAAAGATTGAAAAAATAGAAGATAATGTGAAACATCTCATTGGAAAAGCAACTGACCTGGAAAATAGATCCAGGAGAGACCATTTAAAAATTATGGGGCTACCTGAAAGCCACGATCAGAAAAGAGCCTAGACATTATCTTTCACGAAATTGTCAGAGAAAACTACCCTGATGTTCTAGAACCAGAGGGCAAAGAAAATACTGAAAGAATCTGCTGATCCCCTCCTGAAAGACACCTGAAAACAGAAAGTCCTAGGAATATTTCAGAGTTCCCAGGTCAAGGGAAAAGTATTTCAAGCAGCTAGAAAGAAAAAATTTGAGCATTGTGGAAATGCAATCAAGATAACACAGGATCTGGCAGCTTGTACATTAAGGGATTGAAAGGCTTGGAATAAGATGTTCTAGAAGTCAAAGAAACTGGGATTAAAACCAAGAATCACCTACCCAGCAAAACTGAGTATAATACTTCAAGGGAATAAATGGTCATTCAGTGATATAGAGGACTTTCAAACACTCATGATGAAAAGACCAGAGCTGAATAGAAAATCTGACTTTCAAACACAAGAATCAAGAGAAGTATGAATAGGTAAATAGGAATGAGAAATCATAAAGGACTTTCTAAAACCGAACTTTTTTACAATCCTACATGGAAAGATAATATTTGTAACTCTTGAGACTTTTCTCAGTGTTTGAGTAGTTGGGGGGATTACACACACACACACACACACACACACACACACACAGAAACACACATAGACAGAGAGTACAGGTTGAGTTGAATCAGAAGAGATGCTATCCACAAAAAAATTAAATTAAATTAAGGGGTGAGAGAGGAAAATACTGGGAGGAGAAAGGGAGAAATGGGATGGGGCAGACTATCACACGTTAAAGAAATAAAAGTCTTGTTCAATGGAAGAGAAAGGGGAGGAGGTGAGAGGGGAAAAAAGTGAAAAAATTACTTACACTCTTCACTTATGGCTTAAGGAGGGAATAATATGCTCACTGAATTTGGTATGAAAATCTATCTTGCACTACAGAAAAGTAGAGGAGAAGGGAACAAGTGGGGTGAGGGGGATAATAGAAGGAAGGGCAAAGGGGAGAATGGAGTAACTAAAAGGAAACACTTTTGGGAAGGGACAAGAACAAATGAGAGAGTAGAAAAAAGGTGGGGACAGGGCAGGATGGAGGGCAGTATAGTTAATCTTATACAACATGACTATTATGGAAGTCTTTTGCAAAAGACACCTACATAGCCTGTATTGAATTGCTTGCTTTCTCAGTGGAGTTGGGTACGGAGGGAGGGAAGAAAAGAGGGAGGGAGAGAAGTTGGAATTCAAAGAATTAGAACAGCATGTTGAAAATTCTTATTGCATGTAACTGGGAAATAAGAAATACAGATAGTGGGATACAGAACTTTATCTTGCCCTACAACAAAAAAGAGAAGATGGGGATAAGGGAAGGTGGGGTGTGATAGAAGGGAGGGTCCATTGAGGGAAGGGGCAATTGGAATGCAGGGTGCTATGATGTGGGAGAAGGGGAGAGATGGGGA